>NW_026526766.1:43201722-43801722 GCF_024362965.1 Panthera pardus
TTCATTTGCAACATAAACTCTGTGATCTAGAGGTGCCCATAAATTTTGTTTATATCACAATGTCAACTGTGTCAGCTGTATCAAGGGGGATACTTCTCCCTTCATAGCTGTAGGCTGTTTTATGAAATATGCTTGCTTATGGTAGCCCTGGGAACATCTTTCTTTCCTTTAAATGTGTTTGATTATGTAGATCTGGAAACCAAAACCCTGCAGGGGGCTAAAGGTGAAAGCAGTCTCAGCTCGACAGGCACCTTTCTTGTGGACAATTCTAGTGTGGACTTCCAGAAATTTCCAGACAAAGAGATTCTAAGAATGACTGGACCACTCACAGCAGATTTCATTGTCAAGGTAAGTGCCTTTAGGTTTTCAAGGCACATCCAAACTGTTATTTATAATCTCCTGAAGAGAGAGAGAGAATTTGGGTTTGGGCATAGATTTGGAAAACCTATTACCCAGGAAATGTTTAATTCAACATCACCTTTTCAAGAACATATATTTCCTGGACCTTTCAAGAACATATATTTTTAAAGCCCTAAGAAAGTTCTTAGGTGTGTGTATATGTATATTATTTAATAAAAAGACCCAAAGACCAACATATCATTAGTTGGAGGATATAAACTGTTTTTAAAACAAATTAGGATGTAGTTGCCAACTCATAAAGTGTTCTCAGTCAAAGAGAAAGACAAACTAATGATCCATAGACTTGGTCATACTTCCAATTACAAGTTCTGGTTTCTCTTGTACTGGCAAAAAGACTAAGTTGTTTCTTTCTATCAGAGCTTCCCTACTCTTCAAGGTAATATAAAACACATTGCTGGAAGCAACATATACATTCTGTAGGAGAAATGTACACACTAGAAGAATGTTTGGGAATCACAATAAAATAAAACATATTTTTTCTTTCAGTAGGTCAGAAGGACCTGAAGGATTTCAGCTGTAAAGCTGTAAAACTTGTAATGTGTCCAGGACTCCATAAATTTTTCATCATGGGACCTGGAGCCAGAGGACATTTGATTTAAGCTAAGGCTTGATGACCCTGTGGCAGCTGGAAGTAAGAATGCATATAGGAAAATGTGATAGTCAGTGAGGTTGGATGGAAGAAGGGTTCCAGATCACTCTTCTCCTTCTCCATCTGCATGGTAGCTCTTTTTAACCCAGTCCAGATGCCAGGTACATTCATGTGAACAAGAAGCTACAAACCAGCAGATATGGTTCACAATAGAAATGATGCTGATAGTTAAATCATTCTATTTAAATATGCAAATACAGTACAATATTGAAAGATGTCTTTATTTTTTGAAACCCTTAGAGTGCTGTTGAATACACCATTTATGTTAATTTCCCTGGTGGCCTTGCAAGAGTTAAAACACATACTAAAAATATAGAATTGGATTCAATAATGTCTGATAATAATAATAATAATAATAATAACAATAAGTGAATAACAATAATAATATGTGAATAATATTATTCACATGCCAGTAGTTCACAGCTTTGCTGACACACACCATATATCTAGCTGCCTTCTGCATATCACCACTTGGATATCCCATAGACACAACCAGCAGAACATAGCCAAACCTGGACTTGTCTAGCCCTAATCTAATCTTTAGAAGAAACCTACCTAATCTTCTGTATTTCTTATCTTGTAGAATAATATGCTCTTTACCCAGCCACATCAGAAACCTTTGATTCACTGATTTCCCCTTCTCCGATAGGCCCCTAGCTAGTCATCAAACTTTGTCAGTTCTACCTTCATACCATCCCAAGATTATTCTTTCTTCTCCATCCTTGCTGCCGCTGCCTTTGTTTAGGCCTTTGTATTTCTTCCTGATCATGCTATGTGCATCCTTCTGAAACTGCAGCCCCAGTGAAAGAAAATGGCTTTGTCAAACAGAAAAGGGTCTTTTGCAGTCATGGCACATCCTTCACTAGAACTTCCAACTTAGCTCTACTTGTGAGCACTGCTAAGGTATGGCTGGACCTGCTCAGTTTGTACCCATTTGAGAAATTTCAGAAGAATGTCATAGAGAAAAGCGATGAGTACCTAAGCCACCAAAGTGGTAGAAAAGTTGTGATTTCCATCTGCATTAGTTAGAGTATTAGGCAGAAATAATGCCTTAATATGTCTTTCTGAACAATCTTGAGCATAAATCTGTTCATAATTCAGCAGCCAAGGAGGATAGGGAGACTTCTGACTACCAGCCTCTTGCTGGCTTGTCTCAGGCAAAAGTTTCTACAACACCAGTGAGAGAAAAGAACATAGGAGGGGAACAGCAAAGGCTCACAAATTACCCTTTAACCAAAAGAGAAGAAAAAGATATGGCATTTCAGAGTACATCAACTGAGAGATCCTTTGTGTACTTGATGTCTTTCATGTGTTTGAAATGTCTCCTTGATTCCTTTGATTTTACAGGGATCTATGTTCATCCGTTACCCACACACACATTGGTCCTGCCTTGTGACTTTATCATTACAGTGCAGTGAGTTGCTATGGAAAGTGACCAGTTTTTATCTTCTTTCCTTTCAGTATGAGAAGTCCTTAAATTAGAAACACTGAATCATTGTAATTATAGGAAGAAAAGCTTGGTTCAGAACATTCTTTTTCCTTATTAACTTAAGGAGGCCAAAATTACATATGCCAGATGTGTTTAGCTCCCTAAAACAAAATCCTAATGTGTCAAACTGAAGCTTTCAACATACTCTTGAGAACAAGAACCTGATGTCTGAGGCCGTATGGTTTGTAAAGCTCCAGAGCTAATGATAACAAAGGTCCCAGACGCCCAGAATTAATAAAACCAGAAGAAAGGAACATGGCAGCTCATCTCTATAAGAAACAATTAGTCCATCAAAGTTAGACATCAGGTTAGCCTCTTCTTTTTATTTTAAACATACTTTTCCTACTTTAAAACGAAAATTAAGAAGATAGTGAGGAGAGCAGTTCAAGGACGCCACTAAAAATAAATACCTATATCTTTACAACACTAACATTAACTAACAAAATTACTTTGTGCCCTGAAAAGAATGGCAGCTTTCAAGCCAAGGCACACTTGAATTCAAATTTCAGCTCTGCTATTCCCTAGCTGTGTAGCCTTGAGTAAGTCACTTAATCTCTCTGAAACTCATCTCTCTCATTATAATGTAAAGGTCGAAGATAATACAGGGTAGTTCTAAATTTAGATTTAATACAAATAAAATGTACCTTGCATGCGGTAGGAATGTAACAAGTGCTGGTTGCTGTGGTAGTTGTTGGCTTTATTTTTAAAAAATTATTTAATGTTTACTTTTGAGAGATAGAGAGAGACAGGGTGTGAGCAGGGACAAGGGAGGGGCAGAGAGGGCCAGAGAGGGAAGCAGAACTGGAAGTGGGCTCCAGGCTCTGTGCTGAATATCAACATGGCGCTGGAACTCATGAAATGCAAGATGACCTGAGCCAAAGTCGGACACTTAACCAACTGAGCCACCCAGGCACCCCAGTTGTTGGCTGTTATTGAAAGAAGAAGGTACCTGTAGAGAAGAGAGAACCAGGAACATTATCAGTGTGGAAGGAGTCAAACAAGATTATGTGGTCAGAGGTCTGGATACATTATGATTGGTTTTATCTGTTTGAAATAACAGCATCCCTGTTCACTTCCAATCTCTTTTCAAATTTAGGCATAAGTCTCAGCATTCATGCTCATTGTACATCGGTTTCATTGGGCTCATTAGGAACAATATACTTTCTAATCTTCTTGTTTTCTTTACTTCAACATAGTCTTTACTAAGGCTCCCTCTTAACACCAAAACTTCTTTACATTCATTCCTTACTCTCAGGACGTAAGGTAGTTTTACTGATAACTTCTAGTAGGCTGAAAATTTGACGAATTCCATCTTTTTGCCTCTTTAACCAGATCAAAAACTAAGCCCAGACACTGTACGGATATTCTAGAACACGGTTTCTCCAAGGATTTTGATGTTATATCCTCCACGTATTTTTTTCCTCCACTTTCCTAGGACTTAGTTTAATTTCAAGCATCCCAAAAGGGACCTCTGCAAAACAATCCATTTCTCTAAGCCTAAATAAATCTTCTGGTCTTTTTATTTTTTCACCGAGCTGGTGTTCAAATGAGAGTCCTCTTCTAATACCTTCCCAGCATGGAAACCACACATCCCAAGAGAGCTATAGGCTTTTGTGAGCTTAAAACAAAAACAAAACAAAACAAACATAAAAAAAAACAACCAAAAAAAAAAAAAAACTTTCCAAAGGATATGATTAATACTACATCCCCGAGCAAGCAATTAGGTATCCTGTATCTGACACATAGGATTGAAAAATATTAATCTGTAAACTATGCTCCCCTTTTAAGAAAGACACTATTGCTTCAGCTGTTTTTGCTTTAAAGTCGGGGATTGTATCACTGCTTATTCTAAGTAGGAAAGACCTCGATGTTCCATGGGTCGGAATTCCAGCATAAAATGAAATATTCTTTAGTTTTCTCACTTTCTTCTTTCTCCTTTCCAGCTCTTGCAGATCATTTGAAGAACATTTCCAATATTCTTTCCTTCCAAAGTCCAAAAACTGGTCTGGGGTTTAACACCTACTCCCTGTTTCTTCAGTGTTCCTAGATGTTTAATCCAGTCGTTAAACTCAGTAGTGGAAAAATAGATGGTCTTTTTTTTTTTAAATCTGAAGGCTAAATCCATCAGTTTATCCTCGGTAAAGGGCAGCTAGGACCGCAGAAAGCTTGAAAACACTAACGAAGACTTAGACCACATGATGTGCTGATGTGCTCCTCTACTGTCTTGAAGTTAAGAGGTGCCCCTCTTTGTTGTCCATGGAACTTTCTTTAGTATAACAAATAGTCCAAGCCTTGCCCACTGTCTCAGTGTTATATGACATGTTATTATGTCTTCATGAAATCAAGGCATTGCTCCTTCAGTTTAAGTATGTTTTCTCAACCTTATACTTTTAAGAACTATTAAAGAATTATTGCTTCACTTCCCCCCTTTGAAAAACAAAGGAGTTGTCATTTCCATAAGCACATGTTGTATTCAAAGTAAATACTTTTATAATGGAAGTTGGTGTTTTTTAAAGTTTGGTACTTGGACTATCAATGTTTGCGTTGCCGGGATCTCTGGACCAGAGCTGAGGAATTAGCATTTTAGCAAGCTTCCAATTGGCAATTCTGCACATGAAAACGTATGAGTCACTAAATTGCCAGGAAACACCATGTATGTCTCTGGGTGGGCAGAGCCATTTAATTCTTTAATTTTTTTCGTTTCTTTTTTAAAAATTGTTTTAATGTTTATTTATTTTTGAGAATGAGAGAGAGAGAGAGGGAGGGACAGAGGATCTGAAGAAGGCCTTGTGCTTACAGCAGAGAGCCCGGTGTGGGGCTCGAACTCACAAACCATGAGATCATGACCTGAGCTGAAGTTGGATGCTTAGCTAACTGAGCCATCCAGGTGCCCCTAATTTTTTTTGTTAACAAAGGATAGTATCTTTCATTTCTTGCAGTATATGGCATTTATCATTTTCTCAGAACAAATTTTCTCTTTCTGAACCTACGTTATAAATCCACATAGATACATACACAGATACATACATAGAAATTAAAAATACCCATAATTTTTCCTGTTATACCAGAAAAGTTGGAAGTAAATGAGGGAAAGGGAATGAGTGTCCTGGGAAAAGACCCTACTAGAATCACAAGTTGAGACATTGCTATCCGTTGCTCGTGGCAAAAGAACTGAGAAAGCAATGGTGGTGATGGCGAATGGTTGATTGGTAAGATGGGTGATATTGCTATGGCCACTTCTCTCCCAGTGCAGCCTGAAACCATCCATGCTACCATACATTCTTGTCCAGAGTTGCAAGGAACCAAGAAAGCACCCCTCTGTCATACTAATTGCTCTCTTTGCTATTGTCTCTTGTCTCCTGCAGATCCACAACTCAGGGCCCGCTGACAGCACAGTCCAGTTCATCTTTTATCAGCCTATCATCCACCGATGGAGGGAGACAGATTTCTTTCCTTGCTCAGCAACCTGTGGAGGAGGTAATGGTGTTGACTTAGCCTAGGAACTGTTGGCTTCTAGGAGGGAAGGCTTAGCTGTTGTAAAAGTAGCCACTTCAACATGGAAGAACTTTCGTGCTGTGACGGGTTAGATTCTTTATTCTGAATGGGGCCAAATCCGGAAGCCCGCCTGTAAGGTGGATACCTCAGTCGGGATGGCCCATGAGCATTTTCTGTCCGTAGAGTCCCATTAGTGGAAACGGTCTTGAGTCTGTTCTGTTCATTTGAGAATCAACTACTCACCTAGTTGAACAGAACTTATTTGTTTATTCCTGAGTCCAGTGAAGAGTGTTTGTCAGGCCTACTATGTAGCATAATGTGTTCAAAAAGAATCAGAGATGAATTTAATTAAAGGGAATAGTTTATTACCCGAAAAAAAAAAAAATCACTGTTCTGTAGACTTCAGCTCGGTTATTGTTAAGCTCTATCCTATCATCTCTCCTGAAAAGTCACCAAATGAATTCCTATCTCTGCTCCATCACATCCGCAATAGGGACAGCATTTTGTATTACTGGAAAAGATATTCTCTCCCATTTTCTGCCCTTTACAATTATAATGGTTACATAATAATTGCTTCAAATTACTTTATGATAATTTATTTAGCCATATCCTTATAGAAGATTTAGTTCACTTAAATTTTCTCTTATAATGTAACGAATAACTTAATAGCCAAGTTTCTTTTTCCTTTTTTCCTTTCAAATTATTTCCTTGGAATAAATTCTCAAGAGTGAGTTTCAGAATTTTTGTGGCTATTGGCATATATTACCAAAATTCTTTCCAGAAGGGTAATAAGCAGAGTATGAATATTTGAGTTTCATTGCCAATTGAGCCAGTATTTGTGGATTATAAGAAATTGTTTAATTTTGCTGATTTAATGAGCATAAAATTGTCTGTATATTCCTTTAAAAACCAGCATATCAAATAAATTCTGGCTCCACCTTCACTGAAACCGGATTGTTGGCTGGTGTTAAGTAGCTCATCTACATGGGTATCACTAAGTTATTCCGACAAGAGAAAAGAAGGATGATACCTCAAAATGGAAACAAATTATTATCTATTATTTTTTTAAAGAGTGAGAACGTATGAAATAATTCATCTTCATCTGCATAATGTGAACAGATCACTAAAAATCAGGTCCTCTGGAGCAATGTTAGATTTTAGCCTAAAAGCAGTTAGTCAGAAATACCTTCAAGTGCTTTTACCTCGTTGCTAAATAACTATTAATTTAAGCTTCTCAGCATTTTAGCACAATAGTGTTTCCATTTGTTCTATCTGTTCTGAAGAGAAAATAACTTTGTTTAAAAGTAAAATGGCAATTACTTTGATGTTTCATAAGAATGTTATTTTGATACACTTATGAATGACTAGTACAGGAAATAGTTTCAAAGAAAGAAATCTAAGTAAACAATTATTTTTCTAGGTAAATAATTATTTTTCCTCTTTTCTTTTTAAATGAAAACCATGCTTTGACCGAAGTATCAATTCCATAATATGCCCACTATGTCAATTTCATATAGAGAGCTGGTGTTAGAGGGTAATGTCAGTAAGCTTGATGATGCCTTGCTATATAGTAAGGGGATTAATGTTAGATTCACATATAGCCAACCCCTCTCAACCTTATTTTCCTCACATCTAAGTGAACAAGTAGAAGCCTCAGTGGTCTTCAAATGTTTTGAGCTATCAAACACTTTCTTCAAAGGAAATCTTACTAGGAAGCACAAATAAAAGGAGTCTTGCTCAGAATAAAGATATGAGCTGTGTGGAAACCAGCCTTCTCCCCCTTCATGGACCAGTTTGACAATGACTAAAAAAATGATCTCTGAGTTCCTTTTTATATTTCTGGTTCCACATTCAGCTGGTTGACCGTTTTGCTAAGTGTAAACAATTGTGGCTAAAAATACCTTGTGAAACGTTCGAAAACACAATTATCTGACTATTTTGGTCTTTTATTTCATTTTTGTTCTAAGCCTTCATTACACACACTCTCGAATAGCTTCCAGCAACGTTTTTAAGCTGACAAATTATGATTTTTAAAAATCATATTCTCAGTTATATAATATACTTATTGCTTGTGCCCACATTTTACTACATGATAAACTCTGTCCTTGAGTAGAAATTATTATATGGAAAATTGTAAAATGGTTAGCTTATCATAACATTATCTGCTTTAGAGTATAATGTAATTGAAAAATAAAAGTATATTTACTTATTTAAAATGTCATTTTGCTCTTTGGCTTTCTTCTAAAATAAAAAGTTTAATGGAACATGTGTTCTTACCTATTACTTTCCATGCTTTTCATCTTTACAGTAAAATTGTTAAAAGCTCTTTTTTTAGGCCTTTAATGAACAATTAATTTTTGTGGGTGGTCTGAAAACACAGCCTCAAGCCAGGAAATCTGGTTTATAAGCCTTCTTCTGATTTCCTAAAATCTTTTGCAAGTCTTTTAACTTCTCTCAATCTGACTTTCTAACATATATCTAGCAATAACAATATTCAACCACCTGCCAGGGAGAATATATTTTGGAGGTTGGTTAGGGTTAGAATGATTTAAAAAAAAAAAAAAAGCCTAAGTTAAAAAAATTCTCCATGTACATTTATTTTTCACTCTAAGACTCTAAGTCTTCATCACCACCTCACTAGAAATCCACAAGACAAGAAAGAGGCAGGTGGAAAAGGTAAAACACATTATGAATGGAATGAAGCATTACTCAGCAGTGCTATTTTTTAAAAGAATTCTCTAAACAGTGGGAACTTGTGCGTGGACACTAAAAAACTATTGGCTGGAGACTTAAAGAGAAATGAGAAAGGATTTTAGGTGAAGCAAAAATTGAACAGTAGGGGGGTACTATTATGGTTGTTGTTGTTGTTTTGTAGGGATTCCTAATGGATACTATTAGGATCTTAATCCTCCATCTTCTCAGCCTAGCCTACTCAGGTTGAATTTAGACAAAAATAATGTTCCCAGGCAGCTGGAAGGACCCCATCTTGTGCTGTATTTCGTTGTCCCCCATTCATCAAGGGGAGCAGTGTTAGGGTTTATTTGATTGATTGATTGATTGATTGATTGATTGGGGAGTTTATTCTTCCTGGTGCTTCAGATACAAGGGAGGCAATTTTGCATCTTTGCATGAGATGCTTGGCAAATAAATACTGGTCATCTCTTTTGGATACAGATATCCGTATTACACTTTTAGATTATACAAAACAAATTAATAGTAATAGTACTTACAGCAGAGTCTGATCACCTAGCTATGCCCTTATGTAGTTCAAACCTTACAGTATATTTGATTATTACAATTTGAGTGGAAAAATCGTATTTGAGGCCTGCAAAGATTAATGAGCCTTCCATATTTCTGTCTTTTGTCCTGGAAATTACTGAAGTGTTGGGGAAGAATTTTCATTAATGTGAGATGGCCAAGAAGTATAAAGAAGTATATTATGTTATACTTTAATGTGACATGTGTGTTGAAACTTGCCTGGATGGTTTGATACTGCAGGTTACCAGCTGACATCGGCTGAGTGTTATGATCTTCGGAGCAACCGTGTGGTTGCGGATCAATACTGTCACTATTACCCAGAGAACATCAAACCCAAACCCAAACTTCAGGAGTGCAACTTGGATCCTTGTCCAGCCAGGTCAGTCAGATTTACTAGTTTATTTATCATAAACATAAGTTGAGTTCCATCAGCTTCATAAAAATTTAATTAAAAATAAATAAGTGTTGCTGTCCAGGGTCCATTCCTAATCATGTGTTATCCGTACCCATGCCCCATGTTCTTGAAGCTGTATGATGCCCTCTCAGGGTCTCCAGAGTTTCCACTTGTGGAGCACTCTTCAGAGCTATTTTCTCTTCTGATTTCTTTTTATTCTGGTACTTGTATCCCTCCTTAACAAGGTCCAGGCCAAGGTGGTGGCACAATGTTCTCAGGATTCCTTCCATTTTAACTTTGTCACTTGATCAGTGACATGGTCAGAGTAGACCATATGTAAGGATCACAACTGACCCATTTTACCCTGGTCCACAGTAATTAACTAGAATCAAAACCAGTCTTAGAACAGCTCTAATTTTAACATACCCTGACTTTGTCAAAGAGAAAGCAGGACTTATTTGCAATAGTCAGATTTTTTTTAAGGTCTTTTTAATTAGGAGTTTTAAAGAGACACTTGACACCTGTACTAGTACTGTTGCTTTCTGGAAATCTGATTGGCCCTCAGTTATCTGTGGGATTAAGGATCAGACTGACATACGAAATATCTCAGATGATGAGTAGTCATAAAAGTACAGGTCAACAATCTGTTCATGGTGTAGCATTTGCCTTTGTAGTTGCAGAACTTCCTGGTAAATCTCTTTATTAGCTTCCTTATCCTCAACATATGAGAGAGGATATAAAAAAATTCTTCTCCTACAAAGCTAATCACGAACACCAAAAGATAAAATATCCTTTCCAAAGCTCCTTGGATTTCTTAGAAGCACCTCAATATTATTTTTTAAATCATAGTGGAGTAATCATGTATACATAAAACAAAATTTTTACATAGTTGAAATACTACATGAACAACATGCATGAAAAGTGTTCTATCTTTGAAGTTTGTGTTTTCTGCTGTTAACTTTCTAAAGTTATTTTCTTGTACTCTGTCTTATATTCATGAATTCTAAATTCTGCATGTGATACAAAATTGCCTCTTTCATATACTTAGCTCATAAAACTGAACTCAGAATAACATGTTTTCATTAAAAAAAAAACAGAAAAAAATGATATTTTATAATTATATAATTTAGGTGCAGTTTAATTTAATTTAGGCTCATATTACACCAGAAAATTATGTATTAAAAAGTGGATATGGTATAAAAACTGAATGAGGTATTAAAATTTTGCTTGGCTTTTTTTAACTTTGGAAATATTAAGAGTACGAAGTGTTTTTAGCCAAGATGATTATAGCCAATGCAGTTCAACCCCACTTTTAAATTATTCTACTTATTATATAATAAGTATATAATATACTTATTATATCTATACCAGAAGACCAGTGTGTGAAAAGCATAGTTATCCTAATTCAGACAGATCAGTTCAGCCAGAGAAAGACTTTGAAAGTCTTTACACACTTTCATCAAAATTTATGTATGAATTTCTAGGAGAAATGGGGGAGTCACCCCCATATCTGGGGGAAAAGAACTTCAATAAAGAGATGGCCAGGGAAGACAGTTGTGAAATAAGAGCATTTTGTTAACAATTTTAAGAAAATGTTTTTAATCTACTCAATTTTTTTCGGGCTTCTGAGTTTTATCTCTCTTCTTGTTTGGAGTAGTATTTGTGGCCTATTTCTTACTATCCTAAAGCAAAAGTCCATACTATATTGAAAGAAGTTTGCCTGTGAACTTTATGCTTTGTCTGTGTCCTGTGTTATTTTAAAACATCTAATACAACACATGTATAAATGTTGGGACAGGTGGCTATTAAGGAGAAAGAAAAAATAAGTTAGAGGCAAATGTCAGGAAGCTGCTTTTTTCAATGCAGAAGTAATTAAACAAAGCTGTAAAGATTAAGACTTAGCAGTAGGAGAGATTTAAGAGGAAACTGCTTTAGGAAATGTAGATTTGCTGCTTCAAGGATCACTGGGAAATTCGTTGTACTTTATTTGCATACTTGGGATCAAAGCAACCTTTCTAAATTCTGAGAGAAAATAAGAAGTGATGGTTCGAGAGCACCTACTGTATAAAATAGGTCTGCCCTCCTGTTAGACATAGCCGAGTTGAACCCTCAAGAAACTGCTTCCTAACTACAGATTTAACTGCCTAATAGTTAAATCAAGAGTGACACAATGACATTAAACTATGGCCCTTGTGTCTAAAATTAGAAACCCTCAAAGGGAAAATGTAGACATTCTTAGTGCTGACATATTTTTGAATTTCCAAAACAATTATTTTATCTAACCCTTGAGATATTTGTTCACTTTACCTGTATGAGACTAGGACTTAGGACCTATTATATATTATTTGAAGCAAAATCCCATTCATAAGGCCAAGTTTATTGCTTGTCAAGGCTGGGAAGTACCATGGACAGCAAAAAGTACACTAAATAATTAGTGTGTAGCCCTAGGCTTATTATTTTACCTTTCTGGACCTCAGTTTTTTCACCCAGAAAATGAGGGTGAGAGGGTTGTTTGTTGCATTAAATTGTGGCTTTCAGACCTTGTCTACAGAACCTATAATTCCATAGAGTTTCTTCACTGAATTTCATTTTACACATTTTGAAGTATTTTTAAACAATAAATCACAAAACGTTCATATATATACATATATATATGTATATATATTTAAACATATAAATCACAAAACGTTCATATATATACATATATATATGTATATATATTTAAACATGTTAAACTAATTTTAACTTATTAAAACTCAGCCAAATTGTAAAAAAAAAAAATTGTTGTAACAGTTGTAAAAATGTTATACCACCAAAGGAACTACTTTTTGCACTCATCATTAAGTTCTTCAGTATGTCTGTTTAACTGAAAAAATAGGTATACTAAGATTGCAAGGTGAACTGTAAAAACTGTTATCATTAGCAGCTCCTTCTCTGAGATAATAGGAATTTTGCATTGCTGCACATCTAAAACCAAAACAAACCAGAAATAAACTGTTTATGATGACCATTAGCCATAATCCTTGATACCCAATTTTTTCTGTTTACCAAAATAGCCTCATTGTTTGCATTAATTTGCTTTATAATAAGTAAATGTTTACAGTTGAACTAATGAACTAAATGATATCCCTTACTCATTTCACTCACTGACAATATCCACTGACTCTCATGGTGGTGGATTGGTTCATCTTGAAGTTAAAGGGATTGTTGAAATGTAGCCCATTTTTTTCAAAACAATTTTATGGTTTTATGGCTTTTTTCTGATGCTTAATGCTAAGAAATGTTGATGAGTTAAAAGCCTATGATGAAAACAATAAAACTCACTAATAATCCCTAGGGGCCACAAATAACCAGTGTTAATGTTTTTGCTATATTGCTTTCCAGTCTTGTCTGTAGCTCATAACATCGATGAGATCATACTGTGTACCGCGGACACTTGGAATTCAGCAATTTAGTGTTCTTGGTTTCCACTATCCTAAAGCAAGCCTGAATATCCATGACATTTAGCAACTTGACATTTTGCTGAGGCAGGAATATGAGTCCCCTATACTACTAGACCAACATTTGAGCCTACCTGGCTGCCAGAAGTTCCAGCCCAAGAGAGCTTTGTTGCTCTCTGCTGATGTCTTTTATGCAGTCATTTTTATGAAGTGGTAAAATACTTTGTCTCCTTGCCAAAAGTGGTCTCAAAAAGGAAGCCAAAACTTAACACTTACAATGGAAGGGAAGAGAAAGTGAAGTTAAAATTTTAATGGCTTTTAGCTAAAATTAAGAATGTTTCTCATTGGTGACTCAGAGCTATGACCTCACTAATCCCCTCATATGCTCTATATGGCGTTCTGGTGGCAGTCTCAATTTGGGCACTTCCAGAAGTCCAGAGACATTCCCTCCCCACCCGCATTTGTCCGTGATCTACTGCATGTTTAATTTGTTTTCCACTGCATTCATTTAACACTGTAGTACGAACCTTTTCTCATGTAGCTAAGACACTTAGAATCTAATCAAATGTAAAATCCTCTCCTTTGCCTGCCATGCTATAATCATAGCTTCTGTCATTTTGTAATGCCTCTCTCTGCTGTTGTTTGTTCGTGTGATTTTTTGTATCATCTTTGCCTCCCAGTCGAAGGGTAAAACCCATCATGTGGCAAGAGAGCCTCAAAATGTATGCCTATGGTCCACCAACAACTAAAAAGGCATAGTTTTAGTTCAGCTAATAAGCACCTTATGTTTTCAGAGTGGATTTTAATGTGAATTATGCTACATTTGGTCGTATATATCTCAGTCTATGAGACTGAAAAGACTGTTAATGCTGTCTGGGGGAAATTGTGCAAGACATTGTTTGTGAGAAGATCAGAGAACCACCTTTTCAGATTTTTTCTGGCATGGGCCTCAAGTTTTCCCTCCAAGGCAGTAATGAAGGGGGCTTAAATTGGCAAAGGTTGGAAAAGTGAAAAAAGCTCTCACTCATCACACTATCATGGTCACAATCATTAGCAAACAAATCGGTTTCTAGCTGAAACTGCATCCAGATTCCCCCTTCCCTCAAGGAATTCAGAGCAACAGTCCTGAGAAAATGCCCAAATTTGTATGCCCCAAGCGGCAGTTGTTGGTGAGTTCCAGTGGACTTTTTTATCCAGCTCCATTTAATTTGACAGAAAATTGCATAAGTCATCCCTGGCTATCATTCAAATTGTAAACAAAATCTCAAATGCAACTTTAAAGAAATAATCTGCATCATGAGAGCCATTATGTGTACAGGGCATATAAAAATCTGGTCACGCTAACTTCGTGACCAACTAGCCCAATGGCAAAACAGTCTGGTGGTTAAGCGGGGAGCTTTGGAGCAAACAGGTTGGCTTGGGATCCTGGCTGTGCCATTTACTGGTTGAGTAGCCTTTGGACAGTTACTTGTTCTCGCTAAGTCTCAGTATTTCATCCTATGAAGTGAGGAAAATAATAATACTTACCTCACAGGGTCATCATAAGAAATAAATGTCCTAATACATTTAAAAAGTTTGACTGATACATGTCTGACACATGAGAAGCACTCAAAAATGTTAGTTGCTACAGCTTTATGACTAAGATCATGATTATGATAGTGTTGATGTTACCTCAGAGAGGAATACCCAATCTTCCCAGAAATCAGCTTTCTCCTCCATGAAAGGAGGAGAAATTCTATATAGGTCTAGAAATGTAGTTCTCTGTTATTATAATAGCAAGACACATAAATTCCTAAAAACTATATCAAAGTAAATCACACTTATCAGATTTTTAAAATACAACAACCATGATAAATTAAAGTAATTAGCATCTCCACAAATCACAGTGTGCAATTGCCTAATAATCCCCACTTACCCACCTGTGATACATTGCTGTTTAATTCAGATAGGATTTATGCCCTGTCTCCAAAAAATGAGAACTTATTGTCAGGACTAGAAAATGGTTCCTTAGTTAGCATTAAAGTATAATGAAATGTTTTTCTAATCTTGGAAGTCTTTTTGTTATTTTGTAAGAGGTAAATGACTTAGAAAAATAACAACTTACTTTTAATCACCCTCATTTGAATACACTGCTTTGAGTAGCTAATGAGTAAGCAATAAGAAACTTCACCATAAAATCCCATTTCCACTTTCATGTATTATGTATAATGAGGTAAAAAAGCAGAGTTCTGGTTCTTTTTAGGATGGATGGTCAAACCCTTCCCAAGTTTATAGTCATACCACACATCACCAGACCATCAGCTGTAACTCCATTATTGTGGCAGTTCAGTCCTACCCAATCAGCTCATTATTACTAATAATGATAATCACTTTTCATATTACATTTTATACTTTTTAAAAGCATAAATATTTACGCAATTCTCTTAATTAACTTGTGAGTTACTAGAACAGGTATTATCATCATCATCCTCCATTTAACCTCAACCTATCACTTTGACTTTACTAGCTAGTAACTTCTTTACTTAACTTCTCTAGGTCTGAGTTTTGCCTTCTGTAAAATGAGTATAATATTCCTGTAAGAGAGTAGCTAGGAGCATTAAATGAGGTAATACACATAATGCTCTTAGCAAGGGTCCAAGCACTCAACAAAAGTCAGCTATCATTATCAAATTGAGAGCCAAATCCGTAAAATGACTTGTTACTTCTATTTGAAGTTTAGAAAGTGCTTTCACATCCATTTTCTCAATTCAGTTTCACATTCCCTGACAGGATAGCAGGACAGAGATTAGTATCTGTATTTCCAGATAAACAAACTGAAGCCTAAAGAGGTTGAGTGATCTGCCCCGAGTTAGATTGTGAAAAGAAAGCTGGATTATAAATCTAAGTACTTCCAAAGTATCTCCTCGACTGTGTAAACTCAGGTAACCTGATCCTTGAGGCAAGCATTCATCCCACAGAACATCCCCCTTTGTTCTTCATGATGCCATCAGCATCCTGTAATATCTGGTTTAAGCCCAACATAGACCCCCACAGCAAGTTCAGAACTGACAATCATATGAATACAAAGTTTGCTATGGGTCTGCGAAATGATCACATACTCAGGTCAAGCAAACCTCTTTTATATAAGCATAAAGACTGATGTTTACTAAACAGTGACCAATCACTTAGGACAGTACAGGAAGAGATAAACAAAGCCCAGGGAAATATTACTCCCACTTACTTAAAAGCAGTTCAGAAATTGCATTCATTAATGTCAAGAATATTAACCACAGAAATATCAATGAAATACTAATATTTGGGGCCAAATGATCAAAAACTCTCCATTGGTTTTATAGCAGAAAAATGAGTATGTGCCTTAAAAATATTTTCAAACCCAAGTGATGAAACAGGGTTCTTTTGGTGTGGTTCCTAGTAAATGAATGTTGCCTCATGAGCACAATGGTCTAAGAAAAATATGAACTATTTGCAGAATATTTTCTCATTTGCTGGATCCCCTGTTTCCTAGGAAAACCCACTATGTTTTATAAAGTCATCAAACATTAGAGTAGGAAAGATTTTGAGATGATCACCTACTTCAGTGGTTTTCAATCTGTGGTCCATAGAGCGGCAAGCTCTACCTTTAGCAGCCACTAAGAAGAGGGGAGGTAAGATAGAGCTCCATGAGATGGGTTACTTCATCTTAAAACCCCTGATTTCATCCAGTTAGATCTTGCAGAGGTCCCAATGTAAAGCACTCAAGATCATACAGAAAGACAGTGAGAGAAAAGAGAACTGACTGTCCATCTCCCAGCTCCTCGGGGGTCCTTTTCCTTAGTATACCATGATCCTTTGTGCTCTACCACTCATGGAAAAGTGAATGCCTGTGTCTTTGCCAACTTTTGTTACTTCTCCCCTCCCCCATTCTAAACTGTTGCTTAGGAAGAGACTGGTTTCTATTGCTCCAGGGTTGTCGAGAGGTGATGAAATACTCCCTTTTGTGCCAGAGCTCCCTCCACCACCCACAATTTCATTCATTTTTTTTTTTTAATTGACTGTCTGACTTGTACCAGGTTCTATGCCTGGTACCATGACAAAGGCAAAGAAAAATCAACTAGAATCTGGGCCCCAACATTGCCCAGACAGAGTTGTATAGTTACAAAGCAGCATGGCATCTGGAAGACACGTGAGACAGGACAGAGAAGATTTTTCAGAGCTGTCATGGCTATTTCTGGGAGATAACTAATGGAAGAGATGCAGAGTTTGGCCAAGCAGGCTAGAAGCACAGGTGTCATTACACTGTCCTTTCTGTGCTTCAGATCACCTGATAGCCAGCAGCCTTCCTTAACTGCCAAACCACCCTCCCAAACAGTCCGTTCCCTCCCACAGATGCCAGAGCTAGCAGAAGGCAAGGAGTGGGACTAAACATGTGCACAGTGAATGGCAGTTTGTTGGAGAGTTTCTTTGACCTTGTTTTGTTTGTTTGCTTTCATTCTGGATGGTACTGCTTGTCTTTGTGTCTGCATACCAACAGCATGACTTCATCCAGTGAATATTCACTAACTGTCCCTGCACAGGGCATGGTGTTAAGAGATCCAGTAAAGAACCGACATGGATTCTGTCCCATGGTGTTAAACTAAAGAAAACTTACACATATTAGAACTTAGTAGATAGTTAAAAGCAATGAGTGAAGTTAGTGTGATGGGTATTTGGAAGGGGAAGAAGGAATTTCTGCCAGATGTTGAGAGGGAAATTGAGGACAGGCTTTAGAAGAGGTAACACTTGACTCAGAAATTTCACTGGCCATTATGGAGCCACTTAAGACTTTAGAGATGGGAAGCAAAATATCGATTACTGTGATAGCAGCGAGCAGGCCGGGTTGGGGGAGGCAATGCCTGCAGGCAGAGATCTGTTAGCTGACTGCTGCAAAAGGACCCAAACTTGTGTCACCAGGAGATGTGCTTGGCAGACATCACAACCGGCAGAGCTGACTGCCATTAGGGAGCATGGGAATAAGAAGCAACAAAGATGTCCCATAGTGTCTAACCTGAGTGGATGGGAGAATGGTAGTGCTCTGAACAGTCACAGTGATCACAGGAAAAGAAGCATTTTGCAGGGGAGGGTAATGAACTGTTCGGACACAATGAGCTCGACAAACCTAGAGCACATCCAGCCGTCAGGAAGTTAGGCTCTGCAGCTCGAGAGGAGAAGCAAGAGGTCCTTAGAGATTCACAGAAAGGGACACTTAAAACCATGAAAAGGGCTTGTTATGGTTCATTTCCATTATAAAAAAAACACAGAACTCCACAAATTAGGCTCCCATAGAGTTAGCTCTATTAGGATTTTTCCTGAAGAGAGGTTTACTAAATAAATGAGCCTGAATAGAGATTGATGTTTAAAAGTCATTTAAAGTCAGGCACATTGTTCTAAAGTAGCTTCTGAGATTTCAGAGCAGACTCAATAATTTTTAAATGCCACTTAGGATTTGAGGTGATGGCCTCATTTCATCTGCTCATAATGTATTTTTAAATGTCTCTCTTTTATTTTCTCGGACTTGTATTTTGTCTTACTTGAATATTCTAATTCCTGTGACTGTACATTATAGGAAACTTGGAAAACAGAAAAATATCAAACTACAATGGCAAGGGGCACCTGGGTGGCTCAGTCAGTTAAGCATCCAACTTCAGCTCAGGTCATGATCTCACAGTTCGTGAGTTCAAGCCCCGCATCAGGCTCTGTGCTGACAGCTCAGAGCCTGGAGCCTGCTTCAGATTCTGTGTCTCTCTCTCTCTCTCTCTCTCTCTGCTCCTCCCCCACTGTGCTCTTTCTCTCTCAAAAATAAATAAATAAATAAACATTTAAAAGATATATGAAGGCAAAATTGCATAATCCAAACACCAGGAACTAACAACTCTTTTTGGTCTTTTTAATATATTTCTATATACATATGTATATGGGTCATATATGTGCGTCTATATATAGACACACATATATGAATTATAAAAATGATTAAATAGATATACAAACCCATGAATTTTCTCAGTATTGTGGTTCACATGGTATGTTCTACTTTGCATTGAAATTTTTTCAGTTGACAATGTCTGTGTCATTAAAAATGGTTCAAAAGGCTTTATGTTTATGACGGCATAATATTTTTATTACATGAACCTGTCTTAAAATTGAGGCATTCTCCTATCGTGGAACAGTTCCTCAAGGTGTGTACTTTGAGAGGATGAGGTACCATGGCTTTTTCCTTCTTACACTACATGAGTCCAGAATGACATTATCCTCATCTTCTCATTTCCCCCCATGACCCCTGATGTCAGGGAGTCTGATAGAGTCAGGTAACTGCTGGGTGTAAGAAGTGCACGAGTGATCAGAATAGTTAAGGCAATGGAGAATGAGTGCTTTTACCCAAAAACGGACTGCTTTTTACAGCTTCCCTTTCTGATAATGTTTTAAAATTATTTTTGCCTCCTTCACCACTCCCCACATATTCAGATACATGTCTGAATACAAACACACATGCACAAACACACACACACACACACACACACACACACACACCACACACACACACCACACACACATCAAGCCCTAAACGTAGCAAGAGCTTTTTAAAATCCCAAAATGGCATCCTTTTTCGTCATTCTTCAATATGTACACTTTGCCTAAGAAAAAGACCAAGTGTCCTAAGCAATAGGTAAGCAATAGGAAGTTACGTCTAGGCCACAGTGCCTACCCTTCTGTGACAGTGTGGTGAAAGGCCAGGGCCATGACATGAACCCCTAGAGAGAGCAGAGCCCATGCACATGAACATGCATTAACAAGACTGGACAGAGCACCATTGTTTTGATATCTTTCTGTTTTCACAGGTGCCATAGAGTGATTTTATGAGTCTTCACCATGACCCATGCCATAGAAAGACAAATATAGCTATAGTTTTGCTGAATCCAGGTTTAGAGCTCCTTGTTCAAACAAAAACACAATTTCTAAATCAGTCCAAAGCAAAGCCCAACATCTTGAATTCTATACACACCCCCTTTTCTTCCCCCTTCTTCTCTTCTAGCCTGTTTTCTTCAATATCACTGCCTCCATTTTAAATATCATCAGCTGATAAATCAATTGGCAGACATCTGTAGCAGTTCATTCTAATATTGAGGATAACAAACCATAGCTATAAATTTTTTTGGAAGAGAAGGCAACGAACTGCATCTTTGCACTTAGAAGGTGCTATAGGCATGAGTAAAGATACTAGGGTTAGCTCAAATATAACTGCAAAGTCTATTTCAATAATTTCTTAATTAACTACTATTAGATGCATATCCAGAGTTATTAGAACTTTGGAAGGTTGGAATTCTTTAAAAGACAGCTCTTTTAGAAAGAAAATTTCCTCAATGACTAGACATAAGAACTATTGGAAAGAGATCAACATGATTATAATAAAAGAGAGAAAGAGACGATTAGTCTTTCCCATCCAATTGTCTGTCAGAAGAAGGCAGAAAAGAATAGGAAGTTTCTCTAACTTAGAAAAACAGGGAGAAAAGTTTAATCTTAGTACTCATTCCATTTTTCTGTTAGAGCCAAGGTATTTTTTCCTTCCTCAAGTGCAGCATCCATCTTCACGAATATTGTTACTGTAGACCAGTGCACATCCATACACCATGAAAATTTAATCCTACAAATGAGTACAAAAACTTTAGTCATACAAATAAAGATAGAAAATTTAGTCACATAAGATAAACAAGTAAACTAGTACACCAATGGTTGTCTTTTCTGGAAATAGAAATCTATCTTTTATAGCTTTGTTTCCCATGTTCTTTTAGATTTAATTTCTCTCATGTATCCTCTTACCTCTCAGTAATTTCTTCAGAAACTACCTTTATCACTCCCTCTTTCCTCCTTATTTATGATGATCTCCAGGCAGTGCTATTTTTCATCTTTGTGATCCATAGTATACTGAGCTCACCCATTTTATCCAAAAGTTTAGATTTGCTAGCCCTCTAAAATGAACATATTATGTCATCCTAATCAGAGAATGAGATTAAAACATAAGCCTTAACTTATTTAAATATAAATATCAACATTTATATTGAATATGGATATATAAATATATACCCATCCATCTATCCCAGGGGTACATAGAGAATACATGAGTTCCTTCAGTATTCAAAAGAGAGACTTCCTATCATTTGTCCGTTGTGGAATAAGTGTCTTCTGCTCATGCCCTACCATGTTTTGTCCTGGGGTGACAGCTGTGTACTGAGCTCTCTATGTCTCCCACTCTTGATAGAGGGTCTGTTATACTAGCCCTTTTATCTAACACCAATTAATCATAAATCTTCCACAAACCAGGGGATTCTGCAAGAAAGTCTTGCCAATGGGAAGCTTTAGTTGAAATCAGTGAGGTAGTTTAGTGTAGTTTATTAGAGTCCATAAGGCCTCTAGGGACTTCCACACAGCCTATAATATCATTTCTTGTGAATCCATTAGCCATACAGCCTATAATGTCATTTCTTATGGCTCCTTTGGCTCTATCTCTGAATATCACATGTTTCCCATGACACTAGATATACTAACAACATTCATGACCATCACAACCATGACTGTAATAGCAGTTAACACAATATCACATTTTTATAGAACACAAAAAAGATCTTTCCTATTTCTTATCTCATTTTAACTGCTCTTCCTTTGTTTCTGTAGGAAACTTGCTTTTGTTGGTAGCTGCCCACTGTATTCACTAGTTGACTGCTTTCCAAGATAATTCATTAAAATCTTTAGATATGCTGAGAGAAAAAACCTATTTGATAATGCACATTACAGAGTATTGTCGATTCCCAGGTATATACTCTTATACATAGCTCTCTCTTTCATCAGGAGTGAGACAGTAACTATAATTGCTTGGTGAGCATCTGGAAGTAACATTAATAATGATAATAATGACCTCATAGGATGTATAATTTGGGGGATTAAAGAACATTTATAAGCTTATTGTGTCACAGTTAATGATGAGGTGCCAAGTTTTCTTGCCACCACCCTTTCCAGTGGTATTTCCTGCTTGGATCAGAGAACTAATTATAGTAAACGGTGCCCTTGCAAAGAACTTGCCCCATCCTCAAACACGTGCCAGCATAAAGATACCGAATTGTTTTAGTGTTGTTTGCAGAGACAATTTACTAATGTTGTTTTGCATTTGTCTAACAAAATTTGTATAATGTAATCATTTAGTGTTTATTTTATTGTGTGTACCTTCTACTCAGAGGGTTGGCATTATTGTTCCTAACAGTGACGGATACAAGCAGATCATGCCTTATGACCTCTACCATCCCCTTCCTCGGTACGTAAATCAACCATCCTGATGTTAGAATTAGTAAATCAGCCTCTGCTTCTTTTATATGTCTATGTAGATATAGACTTTGTGTTTTTTTTTTTTTCTGTAAAAGTAAGATGATAGATAGTATAGTTCGCAATCCATCCTGAGCTCTGCTTCTGAATAATACTGGGTTGCTCGGACTGTGAGCTTGTCATTCAAAAAAAAAAAATTTTTTTTTAAGATAGGATCCTATTACATTGAGGTGGACACAGTAATTCACTCTTATTAGATAGAGTGTATGGGTTATGTTGTGTCTTTCTTTCACTCCCTTTGTCCTCTTTTGTTTCCCTGCAAAAGGACCCCAGTCATTAAAGCGCTATTGCTAACTGTTAAGCAAACACTGCCTGAAGTATTATCACAGTACCACAAATGTGGGATTCCAGATGTGCTATTACTCTACATAAGGGCTTTAAATATCCTCTTTTTTGTTCCAAAGAAATTATAGTTGTGTACAAAAAGGTGATGTTTTCCTATCTCTATTGTTCAGAACATTTAGGGGACATTTTTTTTTTCTAAAACATAAAATTCCACGGGCTGTGTTTCTTTTTTAAAGTACAATATATTTTTTAACTAGAAAAAATAATGAAAGTGACTGAAGAAGTTTTAAGAGAACTTGTTCTTTATTAATATATTCATAAGAAAACTGGAGAAGCTGAAAAATATTCTAGCTACTGAGTGTATGGTCTGCCACATTGGAAACAGCTCCCCAGACAGAAGAAATTAGAATCGTGCTTGAAGTGACCCCTGAGCTAAGAGAGGCCTTTGCTCTATTCTCTTTGCTCACTTGGACTCCAGGGCACCAGCTGCTAGTTAGAACCCAGAGTTTAAATCCAATCGCGAGTAGTTTTCTCAATCTCAAACTAATGAAAGCCCAGAAAACAATTCTGAACTATAAAATGAAACAAAGTTTGATTGAAAATCTCCAAATACTTAATGAAATGGAATCCAAATAGGGACTCTTGAGGTCATTTAGTTCAGCTCCCAAGAGATGCTTCCCTATCCCATTCCTTCCCTGCAACCACACCCATATGCCCAACATTTGTAAACATATGTATTTATACAAATATGTGTATATGAGTATTTAGTGAATATGTATTCCCACATGGGTATATGGATATACATATATTTATAAAATACATATATACCAGTGAAAGCTGTCATCCAGCCTCTACTTAAATACTTCCAGTGCCTGGCAGAGAACTTGATTTTCACCATCCTAACGGTTGCATGTAGAGAGGGACATCGGATTTGTACTCTATAGCTGTTTGGGTTTTTTTAAGCTCTTCCACTAAGGGGTTACCTTGTTAGTCAGCTCCCTCCCGCTTTTCTATGACTATATTGATAAAGCTGATAAATGACTATAGAATGCTATATAAATGACTATATAAATGCTATATAAATGACTATATCATTTTGCTGGTTTGATCCAGAACCAAAGTAATATAGTAAATGCTTCTTGGGGAAAAAAGTGGAGTGAAAATATAAAGAGATTAATTTTACTGATCCAAGATTTCATTTGACTTCAGTTTCTGTATCTCTAAAATAGGACACACGTATTTGTTTGTGTGAAGACCAAATATTTTACGATAAAGGCAAAGTTGGTGTAAGGAGTGAGCAACATCAAGGTTATGTTTTTCTTGTAATGGCACTCCTACGTTTCTTTCATGTCTATGATCTCTCTTGTTTATATTTCTCTGGTATAACTAATGCCTGTCTTAGGTTAAACTTCGTTTCTTATATACTCTAATTTCCCCCAAATGCTAGAAGCCCAGTATTCTCAATGACAGATTGAAATGAGCCCCCTTAATGCCATCCTGTGTCCACACTGGCCTATCCATGCATCACAACGAGAAAGGATAATTATCAAATAAACACTATATTTCTTGCACTTCTGTTACTGAGCTATTTCTAAAGTTAGATATTCTGCTTAGTTGATAAAGTCTTAGTAAATGGAAGCAATTTCTACAAATATGTTCTTATAAGAAGTATTGAGTCTCAAAAAAAACCCCAAAGTTGAGAACTAAGGCTCAAATATGATTCTCAGGTGGCAGCTACATTCTGATCAAGGCAGAAGGCTTTCCTTATTGAAATTATTTAAATGGGCTTTAGTCCACAAGTGTAGATACAAGGCACAGTTAGTGAGTCTTCCGATTTTTTTTCTTGCCTTCAGTCTTTGACTGAAACACATACCTAAATGTAATGTAAGAATGTAGTCTGATGAATTATCTTTAATTCATAATTAATATATATATATATGTTTCCCACATCACTCTGAATTTTGAGAATTTCTTAAACACACTATGTATTTAAAAAATTAAAAGCCATCGGAATTAAAATATGTGATATGTGAACCCATTTAGTATTCTTCCAGGACGAGATTCTTGGATATGCTTTTTTTTCCCCAAGTACTTACTGGTCCCTGTTTAAAGATATTCTAACTGATGTCTTCTTTCAGCTTTTATTATATTTTCTTTAAAGCACTCAGACATGTTTTGCCTTGAAATTCCACATAACCCTATTATTATGTCAGGATTCACACAACAATTTTTCATTATATAGAACTATAGTCATATGGTGGACCCATACTATAAATTCTTAGAATAATATTAGCATCATTTGTCTTTCTGTGATCACTGGCATTGAAAAGGATACTTATTACTGTTTATGAACTTACACTATGGGTCAGGTCCAAATGTTGAGACAGAAATTAATCACTCTCATTTTAGAAGGGTCAAGGTTAGGGACATTAGAGTACCAATTAGAAAGTGTGCTCTTTTTATGGAATCTTAATGTTCTAAGAGATTAAATGTACATTCAAAAACATATTCCCGCTTCACTGTCAGATCAAATGTAATGTGAATATGTACTTATATATTCAGCCTAATTTCATTCTGAATCAGACCTGTTATCCATATCCAGAGGGAAGCTCTCCAGAGATTTACATGGATAAATGAGAATTGGTATTACCCTTTTAGAAGAGAGACCCTCTATAGAGCTGCTTCATTTTCTTGAAAGGGACCAGAAAGTCTCCTAAGGGCTAAACAGAGGGCCTCAGTTTCCCCATAATAGCATTTGCTTTTGTGTCTCCTGGGGAAATATGCATAGGAAAATATTGTACTTGGCAGCATGTTTAGGCTGTTGGCAATAGAGATAACAGTTGTTTCCTAGACTCAAACAGTGCAAAGAAAATGTGGAGGAAAATTCTGTTAACTGGGAAACATACATTATCCAGGCTCATACAGAAGAGCATTCAGGTTCTCAATATGCATGAATCCTACTTATAAAATAATTGATGTCTCCATGGTATGCTTGTGCAGTGTTTTTAAATTTAACTTTTCAAGTAGATCAACTTGATGACATTTTGTTTTTCTCTCATTAAAACTATATCTCTCATAACTCTAAGGGAAATCTTAAAACTCCTTAGCAATCCTCATCAACAAGCAGAATATATGTAAGAAAGACAAGCTCGGTCCCAATGTTTCCATTTTTCAAAATTCTATATTCTGTAAATGGGCCAAAGATCTCTCTCTGCGTCTAGTCCCAAATGCAGCAGAGCTATGCAGAGATCTAAAAAGCAATGGAATTCTCTTAAATGTTATTGATAATATTGTTCTTTTCTCCCTTACTAAACTGTATCTTTAGATTCCAGTGCCATCAGCCTTCCAAACAAAACAAAACTTCTTCACAATTCCAAGAGTTATTTATTAGGGGAATGCTAACTGCCAGTATCCCTCAACAGTTAGGGAACAAGAAGATTACATTATCACCTTTGCTCCTTAGTGTATTGGTGGCGTAGCTTGAACATCAGAATTGTGCTGAATCCATGTAGTCCCAAAGCTGATGATTGTAGAAGCAAGGGACAGAGTGTCTTTGGTTTGCCTTGATCTTTCATGAGCTTCTCGTACACAAGTATCCAGAAGCTAAGTAAGAAAGTATTGCATTGAAAATAGAAAGTATCAGCCCAGGTGCAAACTATTCCTGTTAATTGAGTAACCAGTTTTGGTCTTAACGAAGATATTTAAATGGGATTTAGTAAAAAAAAAAAAAAAAAAAAAAAAAAAAAAAAAAATATATATATATATATATATATATATATATATATATATATCATGGTAAAATATATAACAGTATATATATGCAGAATATATATTTATAAAATATAAAATAATATAAATATTATACACAGAATATATATTCGAACTACAAGGAGAAGAACTGAATAGCCCCCGTTAGAGTAGGTTAGAGACAGCACAGATATCCCTGTGGACAGCTCTCCAAACAGTATTTCTTACATTATGTAGAGCTTCAAGGTTTACAAAGCACTGTTGCCAACGTTGAATCCTTCTCTCTTACTCATCAGATTTTAGGCATTAGATGGCTCTCAGTCCTCTTGACCATAGCCTCTCAGAACCTGATTGCCCCAGTAGGCACTGGGAACGGGGTTGGTCGGAAAGGTCACTGAGGAGGTTCGGCAATGTGCATGTCTGCCCTGATGACTCCCCTTGCTTCTGTAGGTGGGAGGCCACCCCGTGGACCGCGTGCTCCTCCTCGTGTGGGGGGGGCATCCAGAGCCGGGCAGTTTCCTGTGTGGAGGAGGACATCCAGGGGCATGTCACCTCAGTGGAAGAGTGGAAATGCATGTACACCCCTAAGATGCCCATCGTGCAGCCCTGCAACATTTTTGACTGTCCTAAATGGCTGGCACAGGAGTGGTCTCCGGTAACTGTGCCCTCTTTCTTTGTTCGTTAGGAGAGTAAGTCCACTCTTCCCTCTCATCATCATGACCCCACCGGCTACCCTGTGCAGCTCCCCACTTCTCTTGAGGTGTCTAGAAGCCCACCAGTTTAGCCCTGATGTAGGCATGCCCCAAATCTAGCACAGCCAAAAGTAAATGAGTAAATATATATAGCTTCTTCAAGTTACTTCCAGAAGCCTCTGTCGCTCATAACATTCCCTCAAGTGGCAAGGAGAGGCAAATGTCTGTCAAGAGCAGCTGAGGCCAAGTGACTGATCCTGAGTCTCTAGAAGCTGCTCGGATGATAGAGCTCAGTAGACCACAGTTTAGTTTTATTTTGTATTTCTTGTGCTTTGTCTATATCCAAAAAGGGTCTGAGTGGATTTAAATTAAAATTATGTGTATTATTCATTGAAAAGAAAGATGAAATGGAAATGGCAAAATAATCAGAATGGGGATGAAGTAGGATAATTAAAGCCAGAACATTCTAGAACATTAGGGAAACTGTTGCAGCAGCCTAAATAAAGTGTTATTTGAGGTTTCATGGCTGCTAATGCAAAGGTTTGAAATAGCAAAAGAGATAGAAAGATGAGGAGATAAGCCACTGTGCCCTCAGCCACACAGATGGCACTTCACTTCACTACGTGGCTTTGTGGCAGCAGGATCAGAGCTTGGACATTTCTCTCTGTCTAGACTTGCTCCCAGGTGTCTAGAACCACTGGAGGTGCCATCTACATCTGGCTGTTGAATCAACTCCCTTGAACAGTTTTGACTGTGTCATATAATCAATTGGATCAGCCATGCTGCAATAATACGTGTCAACTATGATGGCTGTTCAAAAAACTGTCAATGTCCATGTGGGAGCTAGCAAAATGACTCAATAAAATTAAAATGCAGTGTTAGCAATCAACATTGAGCACACGCTACAGTTTCTTTTCTCCTTCTTTTCACTACTTGGTTTGGGACTCGGCACACAGTGGGTGCTTTCAGGAATGCTACCTAACTCATCTAAATCTAAGAATTGAAAGTGATTTAATTTTCAGCCACCTTCACCCTAAGTAGCCAAAAATAACAAAGATTCCATGAATGGTAAGAAATGGTACAAATCCACCAGGAGTCCTTATATAAAAGCAGCCCTTTAAAGTCTCAGGTGAGAGATGAGGCAAAGTGAACAAGGCTTTGCTATGAGTCTCCTCTGTCTTGCCTTCTCCTTCCAGTGCACGGTGACATGCGGCCAGGGCCTCAGGTATCGGGTGGTCCTCTGCATCGACCATCGTGGAATGCACACAGGAGGTTGTAGCCCCAAAACCAAGCCCCACATAAAAGAGGAATGCATCATACCCACTCCCTGCTATAAACCCAAAGGTAACTCCACAGGTGCTCGCTTACCAGCCTTTTCATTGTTATGTGCGTTCAGGGACTGTTTGAAACTCCTTGGAATATTTTTAAGTATCCCAAGGTTCTTGGAAACTATATTGTGTAGCTTAGACTCTACTAAATGGACTTAACTCTTTCTAAAAAATCTTTCAAATAATTTTGATTGCAAATTGTTGTTTAAGTACTACTTATTTACATAATTCTCTCCTGGATCATAAAGCTGTTTGAAGACCATTGCTGAAAAGTAGCAGATATATCTGCTTAGAGGGAGATACTATAGAGACATTGGAGAAATGTATAAGTGATTTACTATCCACATGTCTTGCTGTTGAAAACAATGCAGTGAATCCGAAAGTGTCTCCTTTGCTAAGCGTGAAATACATTGGGAAGCTTCATACTGAAGAAACATACTGATGAAACAGAAAGGTGTTGCTTATTATACTGAGAATTAAAACATTAATATGAGACCAGAAGCCAGAATCTTAACTTAAAATGGAAATACGGAATAAATCAGAATTCAACAGATACTACACGTAATTTATAAAAAGCAATTTTGTAAAAAGTTCTACTTAGCGAGCAAGATTTATTATAATTATACAGGGTCTCTCAGATTAGCATGCCCACTAATCTGACCTCTTTGCTGATATTGATATAGTCTGAGTCAAGAGAAAATGCCAAAGTCACAAGCCAATTCAGAAGAACTCCTTGTGATAAACTACCTCCTATTATTGATATTAAATATGGTTCCCGGGAGCTAGGGTGGCTCAGTTGGTTGAGTGCCCAGCTTCGGCTCAGGTCATGATCTCGCAGTTGACAAGTTTGAGCCCGCATCGGGCTCTGTGCTGACAGCTGGGAGCCTGGAGCCTGCTTCAGATTCTGTGTCTCCCTCTCTTTCTGCCCCTCCCCTGCTCATGCTCTGTCTCTCTCTGTCTCAAAACTAAAACATTTTTAAAAATTTAAAAAATAAATATGATTCCCATTTGCTTCTGAATTTATTTCTCTAAAGATTACATTTCTCTGAAAATCAGCCACAGCGTAGCTCTTTATTCTGCTATCTGTAGGTTGCCCTTGTTGGGGGTGAATGGCATCATGAAATCTAAATGATATAATGGAAATAAACAAACCCAAAATACCAGAAATCCTGATTCACTTTAATAACTACATCTCTCTCTAAACCTCAGCTTCTTCATCTACAAAATGGAGCTAATAATAGTAACTACCTCAGAGATGATGTATTAAAGGAGATATAGTGCAAACAGGGTGCTTAGCTCACTGCCTGGAATATAGCAAGTTTGTCCTAAATGTTATCTTCAACTCCTGACTATCATCAGCATCCTTAAATACGGAAAGAAGAGGCCCCCAGTACATCTTACGGGACCCACTTCAAATAGACAATAAAGTATTGTAGGCCTGCTAATATTACCAAGCTTAATGCTCCCTTACTGCGACAGAGCAATGGCTCACACTGTCAGATAAGGAGTCACTGACTGCGTCACTTAGTTGGAGAGGTGAGCTAGTTATAAAATGACTTCTGCACAGGTACCCTGTTAGCGTGTCTAAATGATAGCACATCCTTCTGGCCTCAGCAGCTTCATATTTCTCTCGCACTTTGATTTCTGACTATAAACAATCGCTGTACATAGAGCACCAGACGTGATGCCCCCCCCCCACTTAAAATAGTCAATTATTTATTAGCTCTATCTTTACCAAGCCACTTCAGAGAAAGAAAAGCAGTTTGTGGTTAACTATCAAGAATAAAATCTGGATTTTCACAACTAAGTAGTGAGTCTGGCTCTCTAAACATCATGAAAATGCTGTATAATTCTGTGGTGTATGCATATAGAGACATATTTCTTTCATCTTTACAATTATATGTCATAAAATGGTGATAGAGCTTCACTGGCTCATACTATAAAGGCAAGTATGCCTATAAACGATCCTAATAAATATGTCAGAATGGGAATCTTGGCAGTGACTTCTGTAGGAGCAGTTATGACCTCCCTCTTTCTTTTTCTCCTTCACATTTTTTCCCCCTGCCCAGGAAGTAGTTAGGAAGCTTGTCCTGAATTGTATGGCCAACGTAAGATAAATAGGTAAAACAGTCAAATTATGGGTTGTGGACCCTAAGTTAACTCATATTCCAGTTGTCAGTGAGCGTTAGGGTGGTGCTGAATGAGTCAGATATGGAAGGCAATGTTTTGTGAATTTCAGAGTGGCATTTTTGTTTGTTTTTGACAACATGGCATAGATCACACTTTGTCAAAAGGAAAAGGAGAAACAAGTCAGGATTTATTAAAGTATTGCAGTATAATTTATTGTACTTTGTGTTTGCCTTAAAAAATAAATATCACTCTATCTTTTTGACAGGAAATAGTGAAAAGATACTTTGATGACTCTTCATACACATACTGAGCCAGCGTTCCTAGAGTTACGATTTTCATGATTAAAAGACTTTTCCTTTGCTCTTCAGCATAATGAGAGGGAAGCATATCTGCACAAAGACTAGTAACACTAAACATTTTAAAATATTCTCTTTTCTTCATATAACCATCATCAGTAGCAGAAATTTACCAAAAAACTTATTATTTGCAGCTACCCATATAGTTTCTAGGTAGTGCAAAATCAGGAACTGGTGAAGACATAAAGGAAGCTCCCTAAAATTCCAAAATGGTTCTAACCTCTTCTCTCTTATGTGCATGCACTTAATTCTCAGAGAAACTTCCGGTAGAGGCCAAGCTGCCATGGTACAAGCAAGCTCAAGAGCTAGAAGAAGGAGCTGCCGTGTCAGAAGAGCCCTCGTAAGTGTTGAAACCACAAGGTGTTTTGCTTTTGAAGCTGATTGGTTTAAAGAAAGAGGGGTCTCATTGATTGTGGCTTCCTTGGGTTCTGAGCCAGCTGTCACCCTCTCACCAAGGGTTGAAATGAGCCTTTGGGCTGTCACATTGGAGATTTATCAGTTTCAAAGCGTGTCTCAAAACATAAGATTGCATGGTTGCTCTCTAAATACTTTTCAATTTTGAAGGAAATGAAGGGGTAGTGCCCATCCTCTTCTCCAAAATCTGACCTCCTCTTTTCCAAGAGGCTAAAGGTGAGAAGGCCCAGGCTGCCTCTGATGATGTAACATAGATTGGATGTGAAAGTCTGGGCAGCTTTTCACATTTCTTATACCCCAGCTGTGCAATATAGCCACTCACAAAAGGTAAAGCATAGGTAAAATATATTTGAGGACAAAAGAAGTGTATTAGCTTTTCTTTTCCCTATCTTGCTGTGATCGGGATCACATGGATACCAGTCTTTGCCCTACTTGATCATGGTTCCTTACCTGCCCAGTTTTATCAAGGCCATGAAATTTGCAAGACCACCAGGCAAGGAGTTTTCAGATGTTTCAGAAGAGGAAACAATAAGAAAGACAAACATTGACTGACCGATTGATGGGTTGATTAAAGTTATATGTTGATTGGACTAGAAAGCACTAGGTATGTCTGCTGCATCATTTTTTAAAATAAGGGAAAGCCCTTTAGTGATGTATTTCATTTATGATCAAAGAACTTTCTCAGAGTGATGATTTTCTCGATTAATTTATTTCATATAAACCCTAGGCTCTGTGCATAAGACATGTTACCCACCGTCCAGGAGCTCACAGCATAGCATGTAGGATATGAAGGGTTTTCAAATTCAACATACAGTTTAAATTTTACCAGAGAGGAACACCTGAGTGGTTCGGTCGGTTAAGCATCTAACTCTTGGTTTCAGATCAGACCAGATCTCATGGTTCATGAGTTCGAGCCCAGCATCAGGTGCTGTGCTGCCAGTGCAGAGCCGACTTGGGATTCTCTCTCTCCCTCTTTCTGCCCCTCCCTCTCTCTCTTTCTTTCTCTGTCAAAATTACTAAATAAACTTTTAAAAAATAAAGTAAATTTTACCAGAGAAATAAATCAGCACTGTAATCTATGTATCCGAAAGCAATTTAGAATTTTCTCAGATTCATCCCGTTCGAACCTAAATCTGATATGGTGTGCCAGACCATGAATTGTGTTCCTGAATCACACCCTAAACAGCAAAGGATTGAAGAAGAATTTCAAAATACAGATTGGTACAACCAAAGTTGATTTGTAAAGAAATGAAATTTGTTTTTCAGTCACGTGGTTTCACATTAGGCAATACATTTCGTACTTTAAAGGACAGTAAGCAAAATATAAATTACCTTTGTACTATGAAGTTACTACTAGCACCTTTTTTTTAATGTTTATTTATTTTTGAGAGAGAGAGAGAGCAAGAGAGAGAGCAGGGGAGGGGCAGAGAGAGGGAGACAGAGGATCTGAAGCAGGCTTCACGCTGCAGCAGAGAGCCTGATGCTGGGCTTGAATTCACGAACTGAGAGATCAGGACCTGAGGCGGAGACAGACGCTTAACTGACTGAGCCACCCAGATGCCCCACTGCAGCACCTTTTTCCACTTCTTTGAGAAGTGACTTTTTTAACCATTGCAGAACTTTGGAGAAAAGGCGGTGTTTAAAGATCACAGTGCAACCTTTACGTGGATATATGAAGGCTTAAAACTTTCTGTTTCTCTCCTGCCAGTACCTGGCCGGACAGGCCTTCGTGCTGCTGGAGAGGAAGTAAGCAATTTATTTTAGAGGGGGGTTAACTCTTTATCCACTAAGGTCCTATTTAAGACACAGAAAGATGCCACTCCGTATGTACATTCTTAGGTGAGATACGTTTAAAACCAGACATGTACTATTCTACTTAAATAAACTGCTCGCCTGTACATAATATTTTGTCATTTGGTCTAAAGCATAATCCTATATACAGTACTGCATTATAACCGAAGTTAAGTAATATAATAAAGTTGAAATTAAATCAAAACATCTTACATCAATAATATAACATCTTTCCCATTATTAGATACCTCTTAGATGAAAGTAGTAAGTGGAGCTTAATGCCTCTGCAGAAGGATTACATAGACTTATGGTCAACCATGTTTTGTAATGAGTGTTTTCCAGGGAAGGTCTGATTAAGATGCATTATGTTGAACTTTAATCTTAATAAAATCCCTAAAGTAGTTAACCACATAGTTTTCACTGTTGAAACTATAGCCATATATTAGATTATTAAATTTTACTCTTGGTGTAATGGAATTGCCATCTTGGCATGATTAATCTGAATTGAAGTAGATTGTAATTGGAGCACCAGTGCTGGGGAAAGGAAATGTATACTGTTATGCTCAGAACAATAATTACTTTTATACCAAAATGAAATAAATGACAGCTGTAGAATAATGTAATGAAAGGTATCCGGTTTCCACATCTTAATATGCTTTACATGTTTAGTGCACTGAACCCTAGGAAAGGTCTTACGTGTCACATTATTTTTTCATTGATTTTGAATTTAAAAAACATAATTTTGCATGGGCTTAATTCTTTCTTTTTTAAACCACATAGGCTAGTTTCTAAATGTGTGTAGCAACCTATAATTACTCTCCATAGTATAATGAAGAAATGATATAGTGTCAGCACGTCTTTCTTTCCCCCCACCAAAGAGACTCACATTGCTTAAATTAAATGGTGATGTTTAGAAGCTGTGCCTGTCACTTCTGAACTGCTACAGAGAAGCATGAATAGTGATCCAGACCTATTATCTCTCACTTTGGCCCCACCTAATATGGAGAGTTCTATAGTAAAAACAGTAAATATCATTTATTTCCCCTTATGTAAAATAAAAATATGATCACCAGCCTGTCTCATTAGACAATATAGGAAAACAAGTACCTTAAAGTCTTTAGCCTATGGCGATACTGTTACTGAGTATTAGATGCTTGTGGTAGTCCCACCAATAATTGGGTAGCACTCTGGCCAAAGGTACGTTGGAAAGCAACCGCTCTAAGGTATGTTTAGAAAAAGCTATGATTAAAAAGTAAACACTGAGCTTCCAAGAAACAACCCAAACTTGATAAACTTCCAAGAAATAACCAAAACTCGATGGAACAGGTGTGCACACTGGTATTATTGTTCCACTAAACTAAATGCAATGCAGCGGATACAGATACAGATATCGGTCACATAGAATACCTGAAATAAGGATCGAGATTAAGTCACATGGTAATGTCCTTAATATATTGAATTCATCATATGAAGCTGCAACTTTATTTGGAAATACTTTTAGACGTTAATTGCTTTTTTTTCTAGCAACAAACGGGTTTATTTGTGATGTATTTGATTCATACGGCACAAAAGTAGGAGCATTCATTGTGAGGAACATATTTTCATGATATGAAAAAAGTATCTCCTAACCCACCCGGGAGAGTCACAGCATCTAGACTGATTTTTCACTAGTGGCCATGGTTTGACTTGATCCAGGCACAGGTTTTTATCAGATTTTTCTGACAACCAGCAGCAAGAATCTTCAAGCCAGGTATTTTTGTCTCTCCTCGTTGAACAAAACAGTGTGAACAAGATCCAGCCCCTAATCAAGACTAGTCAAGTGGGGTTTTAGCCCGTGAAGCTGATCGAGCACAGTCTTACAAATAAATACAATAAGGTGAACTTGCCTTCGAAGATGCCCTCTAAGCAATCCATAGAAATCCCTGCTACCCAATTAACACGGAAGGAATTAGAGTTAGACTTCTAAAAATAATAAGATTCTGGGAGAGTTGCATTTTTTCAAGGCTAAGATCAGTACCTTTCCAACACTAGAAAGGGGCAGATAGAAAAATGACTGATGGAATTCTCTTTGGCTGTTATTTGAAGTATGTCGTTTTGAATTTGCCTCCAGCTGATGAAAGTCTCATTTAGGATACATCATTTATTTTATTTTATTTTTTAGGTTTCATAAGTTATTATTTTTCTTTTCTATCATTTTATTTTTACAGTGTAATATTAGTTCCGGGTGTACAATATAGTGATTCAGCACTTCCATACATTACCCCGTGCTCATCACAAGTGCCCTCCTCAATCCCCATCACCTGTTCACCCCTCACCCACCCACCTCCCTCCCCTCTGGTAACCATCGGTTTGTTCTCTATAATTAAGAGTCTGTTTTTTGGTTTGTCTAGGATTTAAATGCCAGATTGAGCCCAGCTGGTTGCTTCCACGGACAAATATGTGGGGATAGCTTTCTAGGTATTTTTTAAGCCCTCCATATTGTACTTTTATTTGGTGAGGGATCAGAACTACACTATGGTAGTATAATTGCGTTCATTAATCAGGTAGCAGCTAAATAAATTACTGACCTGGTTTCCCATCTCCTATCTTTAACTTACTTTCAGTCTTTGTTGAGTTATATGCAGAAACATGACAACCACCTCAAGCCAAGTACGCATAACGACCACTTTGACAGCTTAATTTCTTGAACAAATATGATACTATGGTGTCCTCTAGGACATGTAAAGGCTGCATGTCTACTGTTGCTGTACAGGAAGTTAATCAGCTGGCCTTCTTAACAAGCCTGATCTAACTTGGAACAGGAAGGAAATTGTTCATTTCCTTAACTCCTTCAGGCCATTAACAGGCCACTCAGTGCCCTGCAAAGTGTAATCTGTTAAGGGAGGCAGGCGTAAAGGTATGGCTAGATGCTTCAGAGGCTCTGAGTCTCTCTTTTTAGACTTTCTGGTCTCTGAATCAAATCATCCCAGAAAGAAGGAGGGAGGGAGGACTAATTGGGTACCTAGGGAAGCCAGTTTCCTCCCAGATTTATTTCAGTTGCCAGGAGTTCTGCTTGGATGGCTTTGAGCGAGAAATAGGAGACAGGCGATTACTTTGGACCCTAAGTGACCAACAAGGCCATTGGAACCAGCCATCCATCCTTCAAATGTTGGCACATACCAGGCGGAGAGCCTTAATGGTGCTGTCCTCTCAAAAGTAGGATTGGGTGGTCCTCTATGCCTTGATCGTGCTTGCCCTTAAAAAATCTTGAGTTATCTCATCAGATTTCCAGTTAACAACTTTAGTTCATGGTTAAGAAAACATTTTTGTGCTTCAGCACAATAGTCAGGTCTTAAACGTATTGCCATAAATAATCTTGGTGTAAGCCATTTAAAAAAAGGAAGAAGAAAAAGGAAAGCAGGCAGGCCAAACGCAGCAGTAATATCTGGATGCCAGATGGCATCAGCTTAGTGATGGGGCTGATTCAATAAGAAGCAAAGGGAAATTCCTGTCATGCATCTGTGTGAACAGAACCCACAAGGAATTAGATACAGAAGGAAAAGCCAATAAGAGTCTCCATGGTGATCCTGTAGTCATTAAATGCCTTGTTTACCTTGTTGGAAATAGTATTTAAATATATAATATTTAAGCATATGTTTACATTAGTCCGTATTTATATCCAGCAAGTTAGTTGTCTGAGAATGTGGATGTCTTAACTCAGTGGTGAAGAATGTGAATTCACATTTAAAAAAAAGTGGCTAGAAATGTTAATTGTGTGACATGTGTTTTTATATTTTCCCCCAAAGAATATTCAGGGAATCAAACATCAGTAATGGGTCCAGATAGTTTGGCTGTTTATATCCTCAATACAAGGTGCCTGAATTATATTCTTTTCATGAATCTCAGGCCACAGAAAATAAAAGGAATATCTTGTATATATATATATAAAAACAGATATATTTCTTAAGAATCAAAAGTGACATCATCTAAGATCAAGAAATTTAGATACTATTTGTAGATCATTACACCAACATAAGGGCTGTTCAAGCATGAGAATTACAGGATTAAAAAAAAAAGCACAAAAGCATTTAATTTTGAGAATTGGCACATAGCAGAGCAAAAGCCCATGCTGGCCAGACTGAATCAGCCCTTACCTCTCAATGGTCATGACCTCACTCACTTTCAACTCCTTCCTTTCTGGCCTCCTTCCCATCTACCTAAATCATTCTCTTCCATTATATTCTCTGCAACTGCATGCTTAATAGAAGTTCTCTGTCTGAATGTATATTTTAGATGACTATGGAGGGTCAGCAGACCTGCTAAATTGTTCACATCTCCTGATGAAGGAAGCTAAGTTTGCTCATAAGTCACCTGCTCTGTGCCGTGCCCCGTGCCAGTTGCAAATACTGTAAAAATAAGCCTGATAGTCCTTGCCCTCAAAGAACCTTGAGTGCATTCTTACCATAGGAATGATAGGATTATGTCCAAAGTGCTGAGTATTGGTCACTTATCCACAGATTGAACAAATGAGCTAGCTGTATTTAAGAAATGTAATATGATGTTTGAGTATGCACAGTGTGATAGTATTATTGATTTAAAAAGAAATGTGGGAGAATTATTTATTGAATTCCTAAATTCTCTCTGCTACTGTGCATTCCTCTGAGTTAAAATATTAGAATAGTTAAGCTAGTACATGGTAATTCACAAATAACATAAATGAGAGGAAAATGTAATATACAGGGAAAGGGTTTGGGGGATGTTGGTATGAACTGATGTTTGGCAGATTGTGATAGAACCTATTTGAATCTTTCACTCCAAAACTAGTGCTTGAGAAAGGATTATAGCCAATGATCATATATGTTGTATCAGTATACGTACTTGAGCGATTCTTACTTATACTTTGAGAAAAGCTGCAGAAACCATAGGTAATTTCCTAAAATTTAAAAATGTTCAGGTATATGGGGCGCGTGGGTGGCTCAGTTGGTTGAGTGTCCGACTTTGGCTCAGGTCATGATCTCACAGTTTGTGGGTTCGGGTCCCGCATCGGGCTCTGTGCTGACAGTTCAGAGCCTGGAGCCTGCTTCAAATTCTCTGTCTCCCTCTCTCTCTGCTCCTCCCCTGCTCATGTGCTCTCTCTCTCTCTCTCTCTCTCTCTCTCTCTCTCCTTCAAAAATAAATAAAAACATTTTTAAAAAATTTAAAAAATTTTCAGGTATATAATGCTGCCAACTATGTGAGTTGGTGAGGGGTAAGTCTGTATGTTTGTGTGCCCAAACAAGGATGTAGCCCTGCTGAGATCAAAGGAAAAATCAGTTTAGTTATTGATCATACCTCCATGCAGGGAAGCAGTGTGCACCAGCAGTGGTGAAAAGTGTGGGCTCCAGGGACAGATTGGCTGGGTGTTCATCTTGGATCCACCACTAGCAACAGGGGACCTGGGCAAGTCACTTAACTTGTTGGCTGCAATTTCCTCATTTGTGAAATGAGCATGATAACAGCACCTGTATCTTTGAGTTATGAGGATTAAGTTAGTACATGTGAAGTACCTGGTTTGCAGGAAGATCTCTCTACATGTTAACCGGGATTGTGATTGGGCCACTTCCAGAATTATTCATCTTCCCAGGGAACTTTTAATGTAATAAAAATGTATAATAATCACCTATTTACAACTGGAGAAATTGAGGCAGGTGTCGTATCTACTGGTATGTGAGAGAGAAGTACAATTTGACCCAAAATTCAGCCAGTCATTCCCCAGCTAACACCACCATCCTGCCTCTGAGGATATTATACTTCTATACTTCTGAGGCTTTTTGAAGATTTACTTGTAAGCATCACACTTAGAATCTAGCCCAGAATTTATTCTGAGGGACAAAGCTTAGTTACCTTTGTTTGAATAAAAAAGGGACCTACAGGGAGTTGCAAAAATTAATAAGGAAAGTTTAGAAAATGCTTGGGTGGAAAAGCATCCTCTTTCAACCCTGGGTCAAATACAGTTGATCCCCATAGATTGTTCCCAATGTGCACTGAGACAGAAAAATCAATAACAAATTCAACAGAGCAGACAGAGCCATTTTTATGTAGTCATTAGAAAAGCCTTTACTGCAAACCAAGAAGTTCTAAATTTGTCAGCTCCTCCCAACATCTCTACTTATTGCTCATTCTGTAGCTACTTTCAGAAAGCTAAGTCTGAACTATTGCTCAGAGGAGCCCTAGAGAGTGACAAAGACAAATTAATGGGATCCGTGTGTGCCAAAATAAAGTATGGACCCTGTCACCACCAATATATGTTACGTCCATTAAGGTCATTTTTAATGAACTGAACTTTTCATTGGAAAGCGTTGCCAAACTTGTTGAATTAAAGGAAAGAAACCTTTACAAAATTGCAAAATAAACCAATTTTACTTCATATGAAGGAAAAAAAATGGTCATGGAAAGTATTCTGAGTTTACAATATTTTAGATTTGTATCAAAATCAGGGGAAATGATATGCATTAAAAACTCCATTCTGGTATTAAGTTGAGAACTGAAAATGCACTAATAGCATTGTAAGCTATAATGGCATATTAGTCCCTGGGACATGGCTTTTTAAATAATCAGACTGGCCTCAAAGAAAACCCAACTTTTAAATTATGTTCTGTGTGCACAAGTCAGAAAAGCAATAGGAGAGAAAGATGGTCTGAAACAAATGTATTCTCACATTTTATTTGTGAACAGAGTGATTTGGCTCCATTTGAATCTGCTACATACAGTTAGTGGCCTATCTTTTCTTTTTTCCCAAAACATTGTGTATATTAAGTTTTAAAAAGTGGACAGAAAAATAGGAGCTCTTTCTGGGTTCCCCTAACGTAAGAACAACTCCAAAATGCTTCAGACCCTTTACTGGAGTAGCTGCTTGTATGATAAGGCAGTGTGAGATCAGAGCTATGTATAAATCACCAAAGGCAGCCTCTGGCTCAAAGCTGCCCCCAAATCCTTTTCTTCTATAAAAGAGTACTTTTATTGAGATTAAATGGAAGTGTGATACACACAGAATTTAAACGTTCCTCAAGCTACATGATAACCTAATATCCCATCAAGATGAAATGAGGCCAGCATCTACTGCCTTGAGTACAGCCATAAGAAATATAAAATGAAGAATCCCACTACTAAATTTGGGCACAACAGCTTTTTTAAAAAGACTGAAAGAAACTCCTACAACAGGAAAAAATTTTTGTTTTCTTATGCCGATACCCGAACTAAGAGGTATGATTTAATTTCTCTGAGTTTCAAGACTGTTGTCTCTTTAGCTTGCTTTCAGTCTTTGGACACAAGAACAAACCAAGTCACTCATAATGTCAACACTCACCATTCTATTTACCTATCCACTTACTCATTATAAACATATATATTTACTGACCATCTATTACATGAAGTTCTGACTTCACAGAAGTTTGATCTAGTGATGGACATAGTTATTACATAAAGATTCACACTTGATTTTCAGAGGCTGGTAACTGCTATGGGTAAATGAAGAGGTGATCTAAGAGAGTCTAACAGGAGCTCCAGCAGGTGTGGGGTTCAAGGAAGTCTTCTCTGAGAAGACACATGTCAATTGAATCCTGAAGGATGAGTGGGAGTTACTACAAACTGAGAGAAAGAAGGAGAGTCATCCATGGGGGTGACGCACCTGCCAAAACCTTGAGTCAGGAAAGAATTACACACATTTAAGGAAGAGAAGGAAGACTAGTGTGGCCGGAGGCTAGTAACCAGTGGGGAAAGAGCAGGAAATGAAGATGGAGAATGGCATAATGTAACCTTGACAAGGAGTTTGGCTTTTCTTCTGGTATTCTGGGAAAAAATTAAAAGCTTTACAACTACAGGGTGAAGAATGGCTTAGTAAGGTCTAACAGAGAAAGAAAACAGATCAGTGGCTGTTGTGGTGGTCCAGCAGAAAGGTAGTGGCTTCAGTGATCATGGCTTATGCGGTCACCTGACATTCAATATGGTGACACATGGATTCTGGAATCAACTGCCATGATTTGAATCTGACATTTATTTAGCAGTATGGCATTCGAAATCTCTGTGCCTCAACTTTATCATCTAGAATTTGGGATGAAAAGAGTGCTGTCAAAATATAATTTTCAAAAAGGAAAAACTATGATCCATATAAATACAAAATGAGCACATGCCAGAATTTGTACTGAATTCATGAATTATCAAGAGAACCAGTAAGATGTTAAAACTTATTCATACCAGAACTGGATATAGAAAAGTGTCTATTTTCTACCAGACAGTAATCCTTGGCACTTATATGAACAGAAAAAAAAATTTCCATCACTATGGACTGGAAACATTTGTATCATCACCAACCCTCTACAAGGAAACTTGTGTCTGGCCAAAGACAAAGACTTACACTTCCATAGAGTTAATTACACAGCCTGCCACCCCGAAGGTCTGTTAGACAATGTCAGCATTCCACTGAAAGGACAACCAGTGATCTCTTTTGCCCATTTCACAACATTCCTGACAGTATCCATCTCCTAACAATATTATAATGAGTTAATATATATGAAGGGCTTAAAAAACATCAGTAAACATTAGCTATTGTTGTTGTTGTTGTTTTGTCAAGGTGGCTGTAGTGACGATGGAGAGAAGTAAAGGAATTTCAGATACATTTTTGAGTGAGAATCGATAGACTTGGGGAATCATTTGGAAGAGAGGAGTTGGGGAAAGTGAGGGGTCAGGAATAACTCCTAAATGTCCTTGAGCATTTGGGTGGCCAGTAGAATCATGTGCTGTGACAGAGGAGACTGGGAGAGGAATAAGATACTGAAGAGGTAAATCAGGAGTTCCATTTTGGACATTTTAGGTTGGAGATGCCTTTGAAATATCAAAGTAAAAATGTCAGTTGGGAGAGAGAGCAATGAACAGTGGTTACGAGCATACAACCTACTGGCTGTGTGAATGACTTATACTTCAATTTCATCACCCATGTATTAATTACTAAACGAAGCTAGTAATAGTTCTTATCTGGTTGTCATTAAGATTTAACAGCTTTTATTTATAAAGCACTTGGAGCAGTGTCTGGCACATAAGAAGCACTATATAATTTTTTGATAAATAGATTAATTATATTAAATTAATGTTTACTCCTTTCAAAGAGTCAAATGGCTCCCTAGCCCAAAACTTGCCAAAAAAAGAAATTGGGTATAAAGCTCTGAAAAAAAAAAGTCTAGACTAGAGATGATATACTTCAAAATACTTAGAATAGAGATGAAATACTTCTAAATACTCAGAAGTTGCTCACATACTGGTGGTGTATGAAACCAAGAATCACCGAACACATCACCAAACTGAGCTCCAAGGCACTAAGTGCTTAGAGTTTAAGGAGAGGAGGACCTAAAAAGGAGACAGAAGGAACTGACCAGAAAAGAAAAGAAAGCCAAGCATTTGCTGTCATGCAAGTCAAGAGGATAAAGTCACTCAAGAAAGAAGGCATGGTCAACTGCCTTGGGGGCCACTGGGAAGAAGGTAGTTGAGGATGCATTTGTTGGGAAGAGCCAACACTGTAGGGCTCTTTCTGTATTCTCAGAAACTGATTATTACTTGTCTTTCTGCTGGCTTTTCTCTTACTATTAAAGTAGAACAAACTCCTGATGGTCAACAAGATCCCTCCTTTAGTAAGACTCTTCCTCATATCTTTTCTGGAACCATATCGAGAAAGATAGGTCAGAAATGCAAGCCAGGTTTAACAGAGTCTTCGAGTATGAGGTTGTGGGCCTGGAGAGAGTCCGTTAGGCCCTGACTCATTGGAACTCTGATACCCCCCAGCCTTTCCTTCTAGTACAAAGTCTCTTTCAAAGGAGAGTGTGCCCTTCAATGCAGTCAGGATTTCTTCTCCCACTTCTAGTGCTGAGCATTTCTGCAAGAAAGTCATTGAGGCGTTTGTGCAGAGGCCAGCTGCCTCTCAAAGAACCCAAAAGGGCATCATTATCATGAGAAAATCAAGTCTGCTTCTTGGAAAATTCCACTAAATATAGCTCTCCCAGTACTGCCTTAGCCTGTTTGAAATTGGGTCCTTCCTTTGTATTTATTTATTTACTTGTTACTGCTTAGTGGCATCAGACAGGGCAGTCACAGAATTTTTTTTATTTTTCAGATAGGCATATTGGTGGCTGGTTAAAAATTCTCATTTTGTTTTGTTATTTAAATCTCTGGGATCGGTCTATACTTGGTTATGCTACCGAAGTGCCTTATAGTGATGAAAACCTGTCACAACCCAGGTATGATACCTAAGAATTAGAGGAACATTATGAAAATAAGTGGTGCTGTCAGATGTTTTGCGGGATGGTGTCCTGGACACCTTTGAGAAATTGTGCTTGGAGACTTTAATATGAGTTGCATAACTAGCATGAATTATTTGCAGCTCCAGAGAGTTGTAAGCTAACAAAAGCAGTTGAGAAATATTTTCATAATTCCATATTCAGGTCAAGTATCCTTGACTAAAGATCTTTCACAATAAGTTAGATTGTTATTTATTTGGAATGATTTAGGTGTGGTTCTAAGTGAATGGAGAGGCATATTTTGGATAAGTATTCTCCCAGAACTTTATTGCTCTCCCTATATTGTTAAAGAATCACTTTAAGGTTGTCTTGGAGTTATGGGTTTTACAATTAATTCCAAAATCCCTAAAGGGAGAGTCACCCTCCCTTTGTAGCATTCCAAAGGTTTTTGTTTGTTTCCTTATTTTGGATGGTTTTGAAAAAAATCTTTTAATTTCTTGAGAGACACTAAATAACTAAAAAGTTTACATGAGGTCTTTTGATCTCATGTAAAATTGAGACAGATGAAAGAAAATGTTTCATTTTCCAAGTTTCTGTCCCACCCAAAAGCAATTTCTTTTGCTTGTGTTTCTAAATGGCTCTTCAGATGCCAAAATGCCTAGCTTTGGTTCAGGAAACTACACCTTCTCCTAAAGGTTTCACTCCATTAATGTTGCAAGAGTTGCTCAGAACCAGGAGAAGAACCAACTTTTCAAAACTAAAGAAAAAGAATAAAGAAGATTGCATTAAAAATAGATGAGGCATTATGGAATAACAGCATCATTACCAATAAAGTTTGGGGACTTTTTTTGTCCCTAAATGATATACTTATATAAAAGACTCTGATTAATTTGGGCTAGAATTACTTAAACAGTATTTTATTTTTCCAGTATCCTATTTTCCAGATCCATCTGTGGCCACTAGTTAAATGATAAAATTTTAGAAAGGGAAAAACCATGATTCTCATGCATATATAAAATGAACATCTGTTCAAGTTTTTGTTTACCTCATTAATTAGTGAGGGAACCAGGCGGATGTTACAACCAATTCAAGGGAAATTTCAAAGAATTATATGTATTTAGGTAAATAAGAGGCTGTAGTGAATGTACAAACAGATGTAAAATCGGTCTGCTCACAGGACAACAATCAATTGCATTCCACTAGGCGCAATTAATCTGCAATTCTGTGGGCAAGAATCATTCGCATCATCCGTTTTCTCTAACTGGTAGAGTGGTAAAATAGCAATGAGAGATTGCCATAGCTTGGAAGGATGCACTTGACAGGACACCCAGTCACCTCCTGGGTCTGTGTTAAAGTTGTCTATAATTTTTCCTACACCATTCAGTTCATTCCCTCCTCTCTCCTCCCCCTAAATGCCACCACTCTCATACACAAACATACAGCAAAAGAAAGAGGGAAAAGAAATCCACAAAGCCCATCAGACGTCTGGCTGAAGTTTAATAAGCTGGAAAACTAAACCAAAATTAAGTATTTTTCATGTGATTTTCTGCAAGTTTCAGTTTGCATTTTGAAACTAGAGAATGAAGTGAGGCTAGTATTAGCATTACAATAACACCCCTATGAAGCCATTCTTATTTTGTACAATGCTGATGATTTGTTTTTTAGATGACTATGTATATGAGAAAGGAGAGGAAACTAAGAGGAGAAGAGATAAAGTTAAAAATCTCAGAGGTGCTGGCTGGCTCAGTCAGTAGAGCATGTGACTCTTGATCTTGGAGTTGTGAGTTCAAGCCCCACGCGGGGCATAGAGCCTACTTTAAAAAAAAAAACAGTTATCAACCACGTGTGCATAAAACTAGAGCTTAACTCTGGCTAAGCTCTGCAGTGATTAGTTAACACAAGATTAGTTAACCAAAATCGAACAGTTTCTGTTTAGCACTGTATTAATCAAGTGATTGTTTTTATTCTTTTAGTGCATGCTCTGACATCAGAATAGCCACATAGAAACTGAACCACCCCGGGATTTTACAGGTGCACTTGATTATCGCGGTTTTCTGTTTCCAAAAAGGTACTATGGTAATAACTCTCATTAAAGGATAAGCTTTTTGTTAGTATATCAACAATTAGTCTTGCAAACTGAGGACCAGACAGAAGCAGAAATCCTCTATTTACCAGGTTTCTTTTTGAATTTCCCGAAGCGGGGAAGACTAAATGCCGAAATCCTATCGGTATTCCCTGAAGTTCAAGCCCATCTTTGAAAGAACTCAAGCATCTAGCCATTCTGCAACAGTGTTGCTAACAAAAAGAACTTTCAAAGGACCCTAATTAAACTTCAATAGTAATTTTTTATTGAACATTTGAAATTAAAACCATTAAAAATGATTTAAAAAAAAACACCTATTGACTGCATTTTAAAGGTCCCACTTGAAGGATTCTAGCTAAGCAAGTACTATTCAGACCAGGTGTCCTCAACCTTACATTTAGACCTCCTACTTCAGTTGCCTGCCCTCTCACCGACCTTGCTTCTTCCCACTTGTGGCCAGAAAGCTCAAGATAGTAAACACAGCATTGGGAGATCTAGGAATGTGGGGGAAAGTTTCAAATGAAAACCAGTTCTATTCACTTGGCCATTCGCTCTATTAGATATTTTTCTTTTGAAATATAATCTCCTGCCTTCAGCAAGAGAGAGTATATTATATCACACAGTGTGTGCACGAGAGAAATTAAGATGACTGCCAGAAGACAGCACCGCTTAAAAGCCAAATCGTTTTTAATTGGTGTGAACTTGATGAAGACCTAAGGATAGTGGGTTGGGAGATTAGCCAGAAAGGCTATTTGACATTTGATAAGACTCTCACTTGGGAGACATAAAATGGATGTTTATTGTTTTTGCTATTAACCCTAAAGGCCCGGAAAACCAAATATAGACAAACGCCCGCTCATATGCCCATGCCCACACACACACACGCACACACACACACACGCACGCACATTTATTTTCATTTGGATTCTGCTTCAAAATAAACAAGGTTCAAACATTGCAATGAGTTCATGAGGTTCCAGTAATGCACCCTTTCTACTTTGTGTGCTTGTGGTCTATCTTCCTGGTCCTGGAATAAGACCAAACACAAAGTGATTAATGTTATAGGCAAGGAGAGCTAAGGGTTTGGTTTGCGCATCACCTATATTCTAGGTTTCATCTGGGTCTCATTTTGGAGGATAAAACATAAATCGATTTAACTGCTCGTCATTCTTATAAACTCATATATGTGGAAAAGATAGGAACTAAGACTCAAAACAAGTTGGAAGATTATTTATGAATCTTGGTGTGTTTGGTTTATCTCCACTTAAGGTCCTATCGCAGGAGTTGGGAAACTACAGCCCACAGTCCAAATTCAGACCTTTCTGCTACCACCCTCCCTCTAGTTTTTGTAAATATAGTTTTATTGGAACACAGCCACACCCATCTGCTTCCATATTGTCTCTGGCTGCTTTCGCAGCATGTTGACAGAGGTGAGTAGTTGCAATAACAAAGACCCACAAACATGGCCCACAAAATCTAAACTATTTTCTATCTGGCCCCTTCCAGAAAAAGCTAGCTGATCCTTGTTGTCTTGTAATGGTCTCTGAAGATGTTATAGGTAACAGAACAATAACTCTTAATGCATAGGAAATGCTAATAGAGTACAGTTCTTTTTGCGATCGTGTCATCTTTCTTATTTGACAATAAAATTCAGCACATTATTAAATAGGAAGTATTATTCACACACCGTTGTCAGAGTTGGAGGGCTTTTCATTTGCTTTTGGGTTTTCCTTATAAACAAAATAGTTCAGTGTGTGTTTTCCTTCATGTCTGCACCTGGCTTGTAACATTCAGTGTTTGTGTATTTGTTGTCACTTTTGTTCCAAGAGCCAGACAGATATATGTGTAATAAGAGGGTTAAAATTATTTTGACTGTGATTTGGGGTTTTACAGTCTTAAAAAGCTCCTACAGGTATCATTACTCAAAGAAAAGGAGACTTTCTAATTTTTTTAGGATACTGCTTTTCCCTCATGTTCTCTAGCTGCCAGAAGACGGATCAAGAATTCAAAAATAAGAGAGGGAGGTGACATTGTGATGAGAACTTCTTGGGAATAATTCTGAGTGGGTCTTTCTCCCTCATCCACCTTTCTGACAAGGTTGTATGTGACCTTCATTCTCTCCTAAGCTCTTCCGTGGCTCAGACACCATGAGCTGCTGGGGGTCAGGGGAGTCTGGTTCTCCTGGCCAGCTCCATGCACAGCTCAGGCTCCGGCTCAGGCCCAGGAAACATTTTGGTTCTGATCCTTCCAATTTGAAAGCTTGGATTGGTTTCCTGCTAGAATTTCTATTTCCCTAAACTAGATAGGAACCATTTGCACTCACTAGGATTTAATGCTATAACCTTCTTATCAGTTCCTTCGTTTCCTGCCAAAGTCAAAGTTAGGGGACCAGGTTTGCATGCCTCCTCAGCACGACTCTCTGTGAAAAAGCAGTAGGATCCTGGAAAAATAAAAAATATTTATTCCTAAGTTCTTTTTCCAGATTATTATACTAACTTTCTGAAAACGTTAGTGGTTCCCTCTGGGCTTTTTTCCCTAGGTCTTTCTCAAGGTCATTGCCGTTATGGGCCATTGTTGATTAGTGGGAGGGAAAGTCTTTTTTTTGGAATTTGATATTGTCCTACATTGTAGAGAAACTCAGAGAAAAACCAAATTCTCACTAGTGTGGTTTCTCTCAAGGGGTGGGGGCAGGGAGGCTGCCGTCCCACAAACTTGTGTGAATTCAGGATCTCTCGTTTACTGTGACATGTCTGTGGATTTAAATTTGTAGCACGGCTTTTCACTATGATATAAAAAGAATTGTAGTCCAGACTAATTCAAAGAATGTGCGAGGAACAAGACTTTGCTCCATTCTTGGAAACTTACAAAAAAAGAACCTCTTTCTATATATAAATAAATCTTGGGACGCACATTGAGCAGAAAAGCAAAGAAAGTTACAGAATATGAGATCCAGACTAAAAAAAAACAAAAACAAAAAAAAAAAAACCCACCTCCTTAAATATCGCCAAGGGCTTATTTTGTGATAGTTTTAGGATCCGTATTAGTCTACTATAAGAATAGCCAGCATCTCGCAGAAGGCACAAGTGCTGGGATTTAGAGAGAGTGAAGAAACCACCAATTCCTGCTCTGAAGAGCTACCGCTGTGGGTGCAAAGCAGGGAGAAAGCAGGTGGTCTGTGGCTGGAATGTCTTACAGCTGGGAGTTCATATGACACAAAAAAACCAATCCAGAAACCCGTGGCAAATGAGCTCATGAACTAGACCAAAGCACCCATCACAGGACAGGGTAGCAGAGCCCCGAACGGCGCTGGGCAGGGGCGGCAGGTGGGATGCAGCCCTCCGCAACCCCCAGGGTCTCCTGCCTGGGGCTCTTCATGCTCTCCTCTTGTTTGCTTGCCGACTGCAGGTTCATCCCGGAAGCCTGGTCAGCCTGCACGGTTACCTGTGGTGTGGGGACCCAGGTGCGAATGGTGAGGTGCCAGGTGCTCCTGTCTTTCTCCCAGTCCGTGGCTGACCTGCCTGTTGATGAATGTGAGGGGCCCAAGCCAGCATCCCAGCGTGCCTGTTATGCAGGACCATGCAACGGGGAAGCTCCTGAGTTTAACCCAGAAGAGACAGATGGCCTCTTCGGTGGCCTGCAGGGTTTCGACGAGCTGTATGACTGGGAGTATGAGGGCTTCACCAAGTGCTCCGAGTCCTGTGGAGGAGGTAAGAAGGGGGAACTCTGGCTCACATCCCCACCATCATCTTGTCTTTTTTCTTTATCCTCTCTCCCTGCAGGAGACTGTGTCACATGACCGCCTCTAGTCCAGGAATGATAAGCAGGGGGAGGAGGGGAGGAAGCCATCCTAAATGGAAAGCATACTGAATGAAACACAGATGTATTTCTCTTTGGGCTTGAGTGGCGCTCAGACTGTCGGCTGTGAGTGGCCAACACAACTCATGCTTTTACTTTCAGTTGTCGTTCTGATGTTTTGCAATATATCCTAGGGTATCTGACTGAGAAACACAGTTGACACTAACCTGGCAATGCTCTCAACATTCAGTTTTATTTATCTATGTCCTTGCTTTAGTGCATGTGGTATGGACCAAGGCCCAAGATGACAAAACGTTCTACTCTTCCCCAGAATAGTTTAGAGCGCCCGCCCCCCTTGCTTTACTCAGCGGATTTTCCAAAGCAGTACCTCTTTACAAAGGGAAAAGGATGTATAAAGGGCACATAACAGTGTGCTTACCTGGAACAGGAAAGGACTTTAAAGTCTGACCCCACCGCCATTTTGCAGATGAGAAAACGAAGGTCCGAAGAAGCTGGGTTGACTTGCAATCACACAGCTAGTGAGTGACAGCTGGGATTAGGCCTGCTAATTATTTATTTCCCTGTCCAAAGTCTTTCCAGCATACCTCACTGCTTTAAGCACTTAGAGAATTCCTGAAGCTTTCCCCCTTGCGATTATCATTTAACTAACATTACATGCTTCCGTGTATATTGACCTGATTCTCTTAGGGATAGTTCATAGCCATAACAACAGGTTCAGTGATTCTTTATTTCAGGTGTTGTAGATGGTGTTGTGAGGGAAGAGGAGGGCATTTAAACCAACAATGAAATTCTTCAAGTTTATGATCTTTCTTACACAATAGAACATACATTAGATCCATAAAGCCACTGTCTCCCATGTCGGCTCCCAAGAGAGATTTTGAGAGGTGAGGAAAATACTGTCTAATTTCCTTGCCAAATTTCTCTCAGTGGCTAGCAGTAACCCCCTTTGGCACCTTATGGTTCTGTATTGCTAGCAAAGTTTTTCAACTGGTATAAAAAAGTATTAAAATTATTTTCCAGGGGCACCTGAGTGGCTCAGTCGGTTAAGCGTCCGACTTCGGCTCAGGTCATGATCTCACGGTTCGTGAGTTCGAGCCCCGCGTCAGGCTCTGGGCTGACAGCTCAGAGCCTGGAGCCCTCTTCAGATTCGGTGTCTCCCTCTGTCTGCCCCTCTGCTGCTTGCACTCTGTCTCTCGCATTGTCTCAAAAATAAATAAACATTAAAAAAAAATTTTTTTTAATAAAATTATTTTCCAAAAATGGCTTCTAAACCATGGCATTTTGGAAACCCTTTTAAAAAGGCGTCTTATCGTTAGTGAGAATGAATGTACAAGTACTTGTGCCCAAAATGTTCACATGCAGTTGAAAAGGAATACTAGTGGAACAAGTACATACTAGCAAAGAATCCGTTTTCTCCATCAGATCTTTTAGCAAGCATTTAATAGTGTTGACCTTGAGGTTCTTGTTTGTTTCCAAGTCTTCCAGTTTCAAACTGAAATTGTTAAGCGTCTTAATGGAGGACCCTGTTATTTTAAAACCTAAAATCTTCCTTCTGATTCTAGAAGAATTTCCTGGAACGCAGCTAATCTCTGTCTTTGTGTTCTTCTCCACACACATTGAGGGCATCTTTTCTTCTATGCCTACCAAGGGAGAAGTGTTAAATAACCCTCAGTGATCTCTGAGCCCGGGCAGGAGCTGAGAAGTCAGGGGGAAAGACCACAACCCATAGGCACAACTGCTTCTTTCCAATATAACAAGTGACTCAAGAGTTCAGAAGGGGTGTGTTTATCCCCAATTTCCATCATCACCTGAAAGGAACCATCGTTATCCCTAGTCTAAAATGAATTTGCTTCGGAAATTTTTTTTTTACTTATGGTCTCTCAGTTCTGGTTCTCAGTTACAAGTCAAGCCTGGAACTTTATGAGCAGATGGAAAAAATAGATGCAGTAATGGAATAATAAATAACCAGATACTTTATCTAACCATTCTGCTGATCAACCAGTGGTATAAAACTCAAAGTGTAGAGAGCATGTGGAGTGGTTTTAATTTCAAATGTTTTCAGAAGATACTGATTTGGAAATAAGATTTGGGGGTTTGATATACAATTGATCTCTGCCTGTAGGAACTGAGCGTCTTTGTATAACATAAATTGTGCATCCTTTATAGCCAAGGCAGGGTAAAGTTACTGAAATGTCTTATGTCTTTAACTGTCAACAACTGTGCATGCTTACCTACACTTATGTAACTGTGCCAAGGTAATATATTTACACCTAAAATGGTAGAGTTGAAAATTCCAAAGTGGTGAAAATATGGTCGGGTTATATGGTCCATATGATGCCCATATGCACTAAAAAATCATTTCACTATATGGGACATGTATATTTTGAAGTCAGTGCTTGGCAGTAACATTGTGCTACTTTGATCTTTCACCGAAATATAACCCACAAGGTTATATATATTTTTAATCATTCTTGCTGAAGCCTACCAAAAATGTGCAGGATTAACAGGTAACTTTTAAATCAATTTTGGGTTATAAGGCTGGTCAGTCTATTTTATTGTCTTCCCTATCTCAAGAGCTAAAACTGGATAGATACAGAAGGAACCTTTCACCTAGCAGAGGTAGCAGCCAGAAGGAACTAGTTAGTAATTTAGGCTATGGTTGGTGGCTGTGTTTCCCCAAGCTGTCATCAAAGATCACGTAACAATTATGCTCTTCTGGGAGATATGAACACTGAAAATCCCATTTTCTGGAAGATTGAAAGTTAGCCTAACCTATTCAGATATGTGTCCTGCGTCCCACTATCATCTCCTTGTTATATTTTAATTTCCCACATGTGAACTAATAGGTGTGGTCAAGGAGAGTGGCTTTGAACCTGAACAGCTTTATTACATTGAACTCCTAGACGGTAAAATCAACATTAAAACCTAGCTGAGGGAAAACTTGAAATTTACTTGGGCAAGAATGAAAGGTGAAGTTTTAAACCTGCCACTCCCCTTCCTTACGAGTCCTCTCTCCTTTGTTTCTGTCAAGAAAGGAAAACTCAGAATCGTGAAGTCGTGTACTTAAACATGTGTCTGTGTTGGTTCAAAATGTCCTTCTAAGTGCATATATTAGCCTATTAGGAAAGAGCACGCATTTAATGAGCCAACTTCTCACATCCTGGCCAACTCCGCTGGGCCAAGTATGCTGTGACCTCACAGGTGAGGTTTTCACATGCCCTCCCTCCTGTGACTTCCCACGCTCCCCATTCCAGGGCAGCTCCCTCCCTCCATGTGCCTTCCCCCAGGCGGCCCTCTCCCACCTCCCCTTGGCCTACACAGCACTGTGCTCACAATGCCCTGCCCTTGAGGCATTTCCTGCATCACACCACAAAAATGTATTGTGTGTTGACCACAGGGCTGGTCCCAGATACTCCTTAAAATGACAGAGCTCTGTCCTTAGTTTCCCTCAGCACCCAAGGCCCCACCTAAGAATGCGAGTAAATGGCCCTTATGGCTAGGGACATTTAACACAGTGCCGCTGAGGCCTCGTGTTTCGTTTTATGATATGTTAGATTCGAATTTGGTAACTCTGGAATGCTGCTTAATCTCAGCACTTAACCACCTCCCAGGTGATACTTATCTGGAGCTAAGGTTTATTGGTTTGGGGTAATGAAAATTTGTGTTCCACACGCATATCTAAGAGGACAATACTGACGTCCTTTTAGAACTGTTAGCCCTTGAGACCCTTGTTCTTTGCAGTGATAGAAGGACTTCAGTGGTATAAACTAGGAGTTCGTGAAGGAGAAGCAAAGCCCACCATCCACACAGCTCCACACCTAAAGCCCTTTCAACTGGGGGAAGTGGTAGGACCTGGGATCACTTCCTGCTGATGTCATCGACTCAATTTCATAAAGTATTCAGTAGCCGGAAAAAGCGAAAATGTATTTTAGAGTGACGTTTAGAATCTCTTGAATATTGGGGTGCCTGGGTGGCTCAGTCGGTTAAGCGTCCGACTTCAGCTCAGGTCACGATCTCACGGTCTGTGAGTTCAAGCCCCGCGTCGGGCTCTGGGCTGATGGCTCAGAGCCTGGAGCCTGCTTCCGATTCTGTGTCTCCCTCTCTCTCTGCCCCTCCCCCATTCATGCTCTGTCTCTCTCTGTCTCAAAAATAAATAAACGTTAAAAAAAAAAATTTAAAAAAAGAATCTCTTGAATATTACCAGGTACCCAAATGAATTGAAAGCCTAATTTCTTTTTTTTTTTTTTACCTTTTTTTAACGTTTATTTATTTTTGAGAGATAGAGACAGTGTGAGCAGGGGAAGGGCAGAGAAAGAGGGAGACACAGAATCTGAAGCAGGTGCCGGGCTCTGAGCTGTCAGCACAGAGCCCGACGTGGGGCTCGAACTCACGAACCGCGAGATCATGACCTGAGCCGAAGTCAGACGTTTAACCGACTGAGCCACCCAGGCACCCCTGAAAGCCTAATTTCTAATATAACCCCAGGTCTAGATTCTGTATAGAAGACTTAGCTTTATCCAGCACTTTGTGGTCATTACCTTAATGCTGGACTCTCCCAGGGGGAAGTATCAGTGATGATTTCAACAATTTCTTGTGAGATGTTTTGCTACATTGTCATACCATGAATTTCAAATGGCTCATCCCAGATGCAACCAAGAGAGCAACACCCTGGAGCCAGCATTATGGAATCTGGTGGGATAGCTTGAATGTCTAGTAGAAATTGCAAATGCTCCAGCCTGAACTGACCACGATATATTTCAATTTTAAAGCTCACAAAAAGCTTAAGACATAGAAAATTTACATGCGTGTGCTCAAAGTAAATACTGTGATTTTTGAAAAGGTTTAATTTGTCAGACTTCTGGGAAAGGTGCTTCCAATTCTGGCTTTAAAATGTCACTTTCCGGGAGCCTGGGTATCTCAGCCGGTTAAGTGGCTCACAGTTTCGTGGGTTTGAGCCCTGTGTCAGGCTCTAGGCTGGCAGAAGGGAGCCTGCTTAGGGTTTTCTCTCTCCCTCTCTCTCTGTCCCTCCCCCACTCATGCTATCTCTGTCTCTCTCAAAATAAATGAATAAACTGTAAAAAATAAATAAATAAAATGTCGTCTTCTTTTAGAGAGAAAGAGTGCAAGTTGGGGAAGGTCAGAGAGAGAGAAAGAGAGAGAATCTTAAGCAGCCTCCACACCAGCACAGAGCCTGAAGCAGGGCTCAGTCTCATGACCGTGAGATCATGACCTGAGCTGAAATCAAGAGTCAGACATTTAACCAGCTGAGCCACCAGGCACCCCAAAATGTCACTTGTTAAATGGCAGTCTTTCTGAGTGACCTCAGTCCGTATAACATCACCTTAGGAAACTTTGGCCTGTTGGGGCAACTGGGTGACTCAGTCAGTTAAACGTCTGACATTGGCTCAGGTCATGATCTCGCAGTTCATGGGTTCAAACCCCATATCGGGCTCTGTGCTGACAGCTCGGAGCCTGGAGCCTGCTTCGGATTCTGTCTCCCCCTCTGCCCCTCGCCTACTCCACTCTGCCTCTCTCTCTCTCAAAAATAAATAAACCTTAAAAAAAAAAAAGGAAACATTAGCCTGTTGATTGAAGTAATAACTACTTGGAGAAATATGGGATAGATGGCACGAGGGAAGGAGCAGGACTAATAACTGATTAGGGCAGTTGTATATATTGGGTACTTTTGATAAAGCAAGACAGAAAATAAGAACAAGAAAATGTTTGTGTATTTATATACAAAACTAATTATATAGGTTGTCACGTACTCTGTCAAAATCATATACAAATATTTAACTACACATAGATATATTAAGCTGTATGTATCTTTTTATACACAGCTATGTATGACTGAAAGCAGAGTATCGAGAATGTCTCATCTGGCCTCTTCCTTACCCTGCCCTCTGCTGAAGTGATCCCAGACAAATGTCTAGGTTATTCCCGAAGATCTCTAGCAGATAGAAGCAGCCTTTTAGTATTTTTAAATGTTAGTCCTGTCATTAACAGCTCCAGTGCTAAGGCATTGCCTCACTGCTTATCAACTACATGACCTTAGCAAGTCTCTTCGCCTTTCTAAGCCTCAGTGTCCTTATCTGTAAAATGGGATAAAAATAGCACTTACCTCATGGAGTTGGGAGAATTGCGTGGTGCATGTCAAGCTCTTAGCATTGGCACCCGACTAGTAATGTCCCACCTGTGGATTTTGACTCTTACTATGACCGTGGGCACCTGCATGAAATGTCTGGTCATTACCATACCCACCTAAATGTTTCCTTGCTCCATTAAGGTCTCCATAAGGGGTCCTGCACACCACCTCAGAAGACCTGCCAATAACTCTGCACCAGCCACTGCTCAAACTCGTGTCAGAGACACGCAAGTGTCTGTGGGAGCAGTATTTCCCATGCATGTAGAAAAGATTGTGTTTCATGGGTATAGTCATTGTGTACCTCGTTCTCTTGCTTTTGTTCCAACTTCCAAAGCCGCCCAGGTCACTAAAGACATGAACTAGAATCAAAAGGAAACCAGCAAAGATTGGAGTCCTCAAGGCAAGGCCCCCGGAGAACAGCAGTCTGCAGAATATTGGCTATTAAAACGCAGCTCTTGGCCTCCCTTCCAAATACAACAGTCGCCTGTTGATTAAAATATAACGTGTGAAGGTCTTGGGGACATTTTTTTTTTTGTCACCCTGCCCTCCTTCTGCATTAAATTATCACACTCCCGCTTTGGCAGCTCTATGGCTTTGGTGGCGTTATTTTAAAGCATTTCATCAGGACTGGTGGCCAGCTCTCCCATGAGGGAAGTTGCCCTCCTCAAGGGTCACATTTACAGAGGTTCAAACTCAAGAGTACTTTCTCCCTGATCGAGCGGTGCCTGACAAGATGGGCAGTCCTGGGCTTTAAGCTGCATTCTCCGACATGTAGCCAGAGTCCTACCAATCACAGAGGCCTCCCACCAGCTGCACTGTCTACACTTCATCACCCCACACACGCCCACTCTGGCCTGACAGTGTGATTTGTACGCAGGTGTCCAGGAGGCTGTGGTGAGCTGCCTGAACAAACAGACGCGGGAGCCTGCTGATGAGAACCTGTGCGTGACCAGCCGCCGACCCCCCCGGCTCCTCAAATCTTGCAGTTTGGATCCCTGCCCGGCCAGGTAAGGGGCGAGGGGCGCGGCGCCTGCCCTTGCTTCCCAGGAGCGTGTTCAGGGTAGGGTGCATCTGTCCACAGCGCAAGACCAGAACGCTTCTTGTTCAAAACCCAGTGTTTTGAAAACCAATTAGCATCAGTTCAAACTTTTAGTCAAATCCACTTAAGTTTAATTGAAACCAGGGCTTTGGAATTCCAGCCCAATGGTCACGCTCAGGGTCCAGAAAGCTCCGTACACTGAAATGAGCCCCATGGCGTGCGTGGCTGTGCACGTGCTGTCGTGCTGTCTCCTAAAGGGAACTTGAAGGACCACAGTCTTCAGGGTCTCGGCCACTTTTAGCTGGTATCCCAAGCCCTCACGGCATAGTAACAGATTGGCTTGTGGACTGCAGGGTGGCTGGGTGGTATAATTGATCCGCTGTGAAATCCGCATGCACACAGCATGCAGATTCATTATAGCGTGCTCTGGAGTGTATGTGTGTCATTCCACATGCATAAAATCAATTAGAGCATTTCATTTTTTGGTCCTGCCTGGGTCTCGTTTTTACCCGACCTTGAGCCTTAGTTAATCAATCCAATCACTGCTCCAGTCCACACAATTTTATGGTGTCTTGAAAGACTTGCCTGCAGATACTTCTCTGGAACAAATCTCTGTAGAAGCTAAGCCATCTCATCGGTGATTCTGGTTTCAAAGGGAGATTATTAAAGAACCAAAGCCAGACTTTCAGGTGTACTGATGGGATGAAGAATGTTATGAGATAAGGTCATATCCTACATAGGAAGGGGAATGCTGTTTCTGAACGATATCTCTTCTGTTTCTGCAAAGTAACACGGAAGAAGCAGGGCGTTGCCTTTAGGCATGGACAATAATTTGCTGAGGCAGCTTGTCTTATTTCTCAGTCAACAAAATGCCTTTCTTAGGAACTTAAAGGGTCCAAATTATAGGCCAAATCAGGACACAAGCTGATAGTGACACTTCTGCTGGTCACCAGAAGTGTTCCATGTATATTTTTTTCAGGTTACCTTTTTTTAATTTTTTTTTTAAAAATTAATGTTTATTTATTCTTAAGAGACAAAGAGACACAGTGTGAGCAGGGGAGGGACAGAGAGAGAGGGAGACACAGAATCCGAAGCAGGCTCCAGGCTCCGAGCTGTCAGCACAGAGCCGAACGCGGGGCTTGAACCCATGAACCGCGAGATCGTGACCTGAGCTGAAGTCGGACACTTAACTGACTGAGCCACCCAGACGCCCCAAGGTGTTTCATATATTGATCTGGATGGTGGGCTCGCTTCCCCCTTCCGATGCAGAAATAAGGAGGGCCTATGGTACCACCATCTCCATGGCAACCAGCAAAGCAGTCAGCCACTACTTGGAGTAGCACTCCACCCAGGAGAACAGCAGCCAGAAAAATAGAATCGAGGGCCAGACCCAGAAAAGGCTAGATCTAGTGCATAGAATCCCAAGAAACCTCTTTTCTGTCCCTGTTTGACCTGGTCCCTCATCTCCCACCTAACCTCACAGTTTTCCAGTTGGGCAGACCTAACTGCATGGGCAAGGGGGTACAAACCTCTTCCGTCTGACTGCGTTCTCCCAAGAACAAGCAGAGTAGGTTGGGCCTGGACGGCCTGTAAGGGCCTTGGCTAGGAGGTCCAGAGGTTCTCACCCTAGCTCACACCAGCCATGTGACGTGGGGCAAGATGTCTGCCCTTTCTGTTTCCATATATGCAAAATGAACAGGCAGTAGGAGATGATCTGAGGTGACCACATCCTTCTCAAATACCCCACGAGTCTTCGTTAGTCTATAGGCAGACACACTGGACCGCTACCGCTGTGTGCTGCTAATTGATGTCATTTCTGTTCCGCTTACTTACCATCACTTTAAAAACAAGCCTAAGTGTCTAACCACATTCCAGCGTGGTAATGACATCCAAATGCTGTGATGAGCTGAGGCAATGCTGAGAAGTCAGCACCCGGGACCAGCTAAAGATCTTGTGGGATTTGCAGCCACTAAATCCGACCCTTCCTGGGCAGCAGAAGGAAGAAGACACAAGGTGTTACTTCCCATCCTCAAAGTACTGAACATAGTTAAATTAGATAGGCTTAATTTACTCTACGACCTTTATATTGACTCCAAGACAAGGACCCTTGTTAGGCTTAACTTTATTGCATTTGCTCCAGATAAACTCGGTGCTTTAATCTCCCACCAGCCAATTATCAAACTGACAGGCAAGGCCTCTCTTACAGGGCACAGCCAGGGGTTCCTTGGGCCGACCGTCCAGAGCTGAGTATTTGTAGACTGATGCTAATTAAAACAACAAGAGAGGGCCGACATACAGTGGCCTGATACCACTCTTCATCTCGTGTTAAAGAGCCAAAGCAGATTTTCATCTTAAAAGTGAGTCATGTATGGAGGTGCATTTCCTGTGAGCTATTTCAGTGTGACATCAGAGGGGAAACAATCTCTCATTTGGAAACTAGGTGTAGGGTGTACATAGAAGAGAAATGGATTTGGTAGGGACATAATAGTACACTGTTTTCCCAATAACCTGTTCCGTCGAATAATTTAAATCTTTAATTCACAATTCTTTTCGTGTACAGATCAGTGTTCCCTGCACATTTTAGGGTGTCCTCTAATGGGCCCCAAGTTCCTATGCATTGTCTTTTGGGCTCTTGGTCCGTGCTGATGTCCGTGTGTTCAGAGCACCATAGCATTTTCTATGGGACATGCAGAAATGATGTTTCCAGTCTTGGTCACTGGGTTCACGTCTGAGAGGTGGCCACCAGTTAGGACAAGTGGCTTTCCCAGGCAGGTGTCAGTCCTAATACACAGATCAGAGAGCCACTTTTTCCTCTTATGTGTGGTCAGAGTTATCACACAGAAAATGCCAAGGGCCTAGAGGGTGTGTCCCCTCTGGGCATCTTTCTGAGATTAAATATACCTTCTCCTGACTTACTCTGTGTGGATGGCAGGGCTGGTATCAGAAGCGCATGTCTAACTTTCTCCAGGTTCCCTACATTCATTCTCACACCCAGCTCTCCACAGCAAGGAGGAGACTCTCAAGCTGGAGGTGTCTGATTGTTCCAGTGTGTGTGTGTGTGTGTGTGTGTGTGTGTGTGTGTGTGTGAGAGAGAGAGAGAGAGAGAGAGAGAGAGAGAGAGAGAGAGAGAGAGAGCGCGCGCAGGCATGGACTGCCTGCATTTTTAAGGCGCTTTAAAAAATAGTAGGTACCTATTGAAGAGGACTGTATTTTAAAGAAGTCCACACTATCAGCTCTATGTCCAAACCCACCTCTCTCTGGAACTAGCAGCTGGCATACTGTTTGACACATAGCAGGTGCTTGTTAAGTGCTTATTGAATACATGGGCATAATGGACCAGGACCAAATGTATACAGAGTAATATTTTTTAAATTTTTTAATGTTTATTTAAACATTAGAGAGAGAGAGAGAGAGAGAGAGAGAGAGAGGGAGACGGAGACAGAGTGTGAGTGGGGAAGGGACACAGAGAGAGGGAGACACAGAATCCAAAGCAGGCTCCAGGCTCTGAGCTGTCAGCACAGAGCCTGACATGGGGCTCGAACCCACTAGCTGTGAGATCATGACCTGAGCCGAAGTCAGACATTTAACCAACTGAGCCAGCCAGGCACCCCTATACGGAGTAATATTTAGATCTGAGTATTAATGATAGCTGGGAAGACACCAATGCTATCTCTGCTCTCCATCCTCTATCCCCTCTCTTCCACCCACCAGATGATGCTAAAAATGCCATTATTAGAGTCCCTTCTATAACTTTAAGGTTTTAAATATCAACTCAAAGTATACATAGACTTAGGATAAGTAACCCCTTATGTTAGCTAGCAGCCATGTATGGCAAAGCATCCCCCCAAATAATAGTGAGAGGGCGATCCTTAATAGAGGAGAGAGCGGACCCAATGGAGGTTGAGTGACTTGTTAGCACTACCCAGGGAGGAGTCTAATTGTCAGGAGAGATGGAAAGTAACACAGCCCTTAACAACCTTGCCTAAAATTGGCCAGAAGAAATTAGGACCGTTTTTACTTGTGAGCTGACAATGAGAATAGTGCATCGAAGTTGGTAGCAAAGATGTTTTAATTACAAGGAAGAAAAACTATTTGAGGTACCTTTAGCACCACCTCTGTCATTTGTGTCTAGAAACCCCTCCACTGCTCACCTTCACTGGTGGGCTAGACCAGCTTAAGGTAGAAATGTTCAAAAAGGGGCTAAAATCAGTCATTAGGAAAGAGCTTAGCCTCCTCTTCCAAGTGAGAAGGCTTCTGACTGTTATAGTTATGCAAGTAATATATGAATATTCTCACTCTTTAAAAGTCAAGCATAGCAGAAGTAATCAAGGAAGAAAGACATGTGTCCTCTTTTCACCACCATACTCTACAGCTCCAGAACCTTCTCCCTGGAGATAGCCACCGTTAATGGTTTGGGACATAGCTTTCCAGACCTTCTTCTATGAATTTATATACATATATAAACATTTACACATACATAAGATTTTCCTCCCTTTGCAAATGGGATCATATTGTATATATTACTTGGCAACTTGATTTTTCACTTAATAATATGTGCTAAAAATCTTTCCCATCCCTAAGACCACCAAAATAAAAATCAGCAGATAGCTTTAGACCTGTGTTCAGAGACTGCTGTGTCATGTTTAGCTACATGACCTTTTTGGTTCCCTAGATTCTTCATCTCTAAATAGGATTTTAGTGGGAACTCAGAAAAATTCTCTTCTTCTTCTCTTTCCTTTCTTGGTGAGAAATACTTTTAGTTTGAAATAAAATGTAATGTTTTGTATTCTGGACTCACATTTGATGAGATTTTCTCTTATTCAACTGAGTCTGAATAATTAAGTTTTACTGACCATCTCCCTGGTTTATACGAGCAGTGACATGAACAGCCCAAGGAAAGCCAGAAAGCTCTACCTTAAAGAGAGAGAGAGAGAGAGAGAGAGAGAGAGAGAGAGAGAGAGAGAGAGAGAGAGAGAATGACTGTTATTAATTATAAGCATTTGATAGCTTGGCCAGCGTGTGTTGAAAAGATTTGGTAAACGTACGTGGAGGAGGGGAAAAAAGTGAGCAATGAAAGCCAGATGGCTGAAAATGAAGGAAATTCCAGGCAATTTCTGCAGCTTTGTTCTAACATACTTTTTAAACTAAACTTTTATTTCTGTGCAACAGAGAACAGCTGAGTGGTGCAGAATAGATAAACAGTGAAGGGGGGAAAAAGCCCATAATTCCAGGAACAGCACTTGGTTTCTGCCCCTCGCCCCAACCCCAGTCTCTTTTCTCAGACCTAGGGTGGTTCCTCAAACCAGCAAGAACTATAAAAGAAGTTTGAGAATCCCTATTTGAGACGAGAGAGTTAAGAAAAACGTCTTAAAGGTCACAGAGTCTCCTCTTTAAAAGCAGACTTCACAATGCCTATTTTATTATTCACTAACAAAATCCATGCGTACTAGCAGCAAATGATTTCCAATTTCTAATTTTCTTTTATACTGGCTGAAAATGGCTAGAGCAGAAGGTGTTGCCTTTTTACACAACCACGTTTTAATTTATTTGATGGAGCTTTCAAAGCTTTGCAGGCACCTTCCCCTTTGACAACTTGTTTTAAGGGTTACTGTTTCAACATGCTCTCCAAATATTGGTTTATCTTCTGCTGTGTTCCCAGAGTTTCCATATGCTGCCTTTTGGCTCTGTCCGTACTAACTTTTAAGCACTTAAAGCAAAAGCACACCAAAGCTCACTGGCGTCCACAGAAATTGAGTCCAGATTTGGAGGCCATATTCAGGCGCCTTTGGAGAGTTAATGCTATTACTAGCGTCATCCTCCTTGGTAAATCCAGATGCATAATTACACCGTCTCCCTCTTTTCTTCCACTGATGGACAAGTTACAACAGAGGAACCTGCCAAGACCTGTTTCTTAACTATTGGCCCTGATTGGCCCAATGGCAGCCTCTGTTATTTCTCTCCCCAGGAATGTGTTGGCCCAGTGATCAGAATCATTGCCAGCAGCGTTTTGACATCAACAAGGATAAACGTCACATATATGCTTGCCTCGGGGCTTAAATCTCCATTTCTCATAAAGAGACCCCTTTCCATGGTTACACATCACCTATGATATCAACCGCCAACCTCTGTGAAATGAGCTTTGATGGTATTAGAAATTGTTTTGCATGCATAGAGTTCGTCGTTGCATGAGTCTGGGGTAAGAATCAAGGGACCGATTCTACCTTCCCATCATGGCACCTGAAAGCACAAACGACTCATTCTAAAAACATAGAAACATTAGCTTTAGGAAAACCTGCTCAATTAAGTCCCAGAAGACAAGCATTCCTTGTTTCTTAACATCTCTGTAATTGGACAGCCCCTTAGACCACATAGCTCTGCCTGGACTCTGAGAAAGTCCTTATATAGATCATTGATTGAAGTTAAACTTCTGCACCAAAAATATGGCAGGAAGTGTTTTATTTCTCAATTCATTAAAAAATAAAAGTTTTCTAAGCATCTTCAGGTACAGCAGTCTGCTCGTATTTGGCCCTAAGAGATGACTAGAGGACAGAATCCTGTTCTAAAGGAGTGACTCGTTAGCAGAGGAGGAAGATTTCAAAACAGAAACTGCTGTGAATGAGATAAGCATGGGGTTCTGTGGCAGCATGAGGCTGAGGAAATTCTTCCCGGAGGAGGTGATGCCTGTGCTGCGTCCTAAGGCATAATCAGGAGCTGCCTAAGGCAAAGAAGAGAGCAGAATGTTGCAGGCAAAAGGAAGGCATGAGCACAGAGAAAAGACAAGAGTGGAAGCTGGTGTTAGAGGGTAAGCCGGGCCAGATCCAGGATGCTCAATGGGCTAGGTTAAGTTGTTTGAACTTTGTGTCCTAGAGGCAGTGGAGAGCCATTGAACGACTTAAACAGGGAGAGCAGAATAGGTATATGTGCTTGGAGAAAAGTGACTCTAGCTGTTCACTCAACAGAACAGAAGTGTTAACGGTGGCTAGCTTGTATTGTCTTATAGTCATCTGTACTTTTTCTCCTGTAGAGTCACAAATAGTGTGCTCTGCGTGATCTACACCATTACGTTTTCACTGAGAGTGATAATGACCTCTTGCCTGGGGTATGTTAGCATTTCCTGTGCTCCCACAGTCAAGCCAGGGTAGTGTGGACTCAGCTTGTGCACCTGCCAGGAGGATAGAGCCCAAAGCAAGAGAGTCATGAAGGAAGCAATGAGAGGTGCAGTTCGATAATTCCTGGGCCCTTCCAGCTCTAACACTGTTTGATCCTTCGGAGGTAATGATAATTAGCCACAGAACTGAAGCTTTTCAAGAACGAAAAAGTGAATTCTATTAGGAATATGCCTTGAGTCAAATTTAAGTCCTGAAGATATAGCATTTTGGTTAGTCAAAAAAAAGGAACTGAGCTTTAACTATAACTTAAAGAGCACTGAGAAGTCTATAGGGAACAAGATTTGGATTTCCATAAGAAAAATTTAGGCAAGAGCACTCAGGATGGTGGAACACTGTAAGGATGAACACTTTAAAAATATTTCAGTGGTGTTTGTCCATGTGTAAAAGAATAGAAAATATTCTGCATCCCCTGGCTTAGAATGTTCTGGTGTCCTTTAAGATAACAAGGATTTCTCTTCACTCAACCCCCATTGAACAATTTTGTTGAATGCCTATTTTGTGCCAGGCATTGGGCTGAGAATACAGTGATGAAAAACCCACTTTGTTCCCTGAAGCAGAGTCTGGGGAATGGTCCTGAGGAAGCCATTGGATATTTCTTATCACAGCTACTTTTAAGTGCCGCCCTTCTAAAGATAGTTATTCAACTAAAAAACCTCCTGCATTCTTCACCGCTCCAAGAGCTGATGTATCTGAACCAGTCATCAATCCCGTTGCATGTAAGACCATGAGGATGGAACTATCACCACCTGATAGCTCCCTGTTGGAGATATGGTGATGAAACATTAGAGTTTTATAGTTCACAAACCTTCCAGCTTACAAATCCATCAACAGGGGTAGAGTGGAGACTCCCAAAGTAAATCTTTTTCACTTTTTTTTTTTTTTTGCCTTTTCCTATAAACCAGTGTTTCCAAAGTCTGAAGTAATTATTTAAGGGCAAGCAATAATTTGGCCAACACTTTGAAAGGAGACTTGTCGCTCCCTCAGTGTACCCAATGACTTCTTTGGAGATTTTGAATGAAGACCTCATGTGCAATTTGAGATGAAGAGATTTCCTGTGACCGTAGTGTTAGAAATCTATGTCACTATGTTCCTTAAGCTTGGAAAATAAAGACATAGGAAAAAGACTTAGAGAAAAAGAGATGTTGAAGCAACATAAAAATGAAGGACTGAAAAAGAGATTGCCCTGATTCGTGCCCAATAACCTGAGGGATACAGTTGAAAAACAGTTCATCCTTCTGAAGATATTATTCCTGTCATGGCGCCCACCCAAAATGAGGCATTTCTCAGGTTATCTGCCACAGTTACAGAAAGGTCTGTCACAGAGCAGAGCCCAGCCAACTTTCTCTCCTGTGGTGAATCAGTGTTCTTCTTTCAAATTCGTCTTTACTGTTCTTTTTTTTTTTTTTTTTTGGTCATCATTTTGTCTAATTATCTTTACCAGGGCTTCAGGAAATTTCTGTGTTTGTGTTAGTGACACACTGAAGCTTAGAGTGATTGTCATTGAATTAACACGGCTCCCAGACCCACCACTACTCACTACTTGCACTACTCACTACTTTCTCATGGAGCTTTTTATTTCACTTGTGGAGTGACTATCCTTGAGGCCTGGACTGACATGGACACAGTCTGCATGCTAGCACAGCTGAAGGGGGTGCCTTCTCTGTGACTCACTGATATTGACTCCAGGTCCTGAGTGAGTGGATATAACTGCCTTTCTGGCTGGCCAGAGGGAGCTCCTCAGGTGATTCAAAGAGCCAAAAAGGGCTTTCTACCCTGGTTGCATAGACCTTGACACTTACTCCAGCCGTGGTTTGCTTTGATGGTATACGCGCCTCTGGGAGAGGTAGCTCATGATCATCTGAGCATATTTTTTTAAATATTGCTCCTAATAGGAATCTCAGTAACAAGGGAATGGGTGGCTTCAGGACAAGAACCAAAAGGAAACTTGGCGATGCCAAAGCTCAACGTTCCCCAGCAGGAAGAGGAAGACTGCCAGCCATAAGGCAGAAATTGTAGGTTTTTGAGATTAGATAGATGTTGGCCTCCTTATTTTCTTCGTGGCCTTAGGCCAACTACTTTATTTCTCTATGACTGGCTTGTCCTTAACTGTAAGATGGAGATAATTGCCCAAACCACAGAGGGGGATTGTATAGATGATCATGTATGCAAAATACTCAGACAATTCCTACCTCATGTAATAGATGCTCAAAAAATAGCGCTCTTCCAGCCCTCTTAGTTCCCTCTGCAGGAAACCATACAATGTAAGAAAACCATCCTATTTATTTTATAGTCATTACAGTTTATTTTTAAATTTTCTAAACCAGCTAATGTAGGAGCAAAGCAAAGGGGCGGGCACAGGTAGAGCCTAGCTTCAAGCCAGCTTTCTGTACAGTTCTTGCCAGGTTCCTTAGGTGTCTTTGGAACAGGAGGCAGGGGTGCTGGTTCTTATGGATTCCACCAAGCCTACAAAAGTAGCAGTTGTCGGGACATTGCATTTAACTTTAACACCTAATCCTATGAGGTGTGTTTTTTGTAAGAACAATAATGAGATGTTGAAGTGGGAGCAGAGTCCAAATGTTGCTAAAAAGTTAATATCCTAGGAGATATGATTGAAAAAAGTAATGCTCATGGGCAAGGGAGGTGTGAGTCCTGGAAATGACGGGCTGTGTCCTAACAGTCAGAAAAGCCTGTGATAAGTCAGGAAGAAATATAAGTATTTATGTAAATATTGTTATTTACATATAAATAATGTTATTCCTAGCCAGTTGTCTCCTCAAATATTTGTGGGAGAGAGGAGGAAAGGGAAGAAGGAAGGAAAGAAAAAGAAAAAAGTCAGGGTGCCTGGGTTGCTCGGTTGGTTAAGCATCCAACTCTTGATTTCAGCTCAGGTCATGATCTCATGGTTCATGGGATGGAGCCCATGTAGGGCTCTGCACTGACACAACCTGCTCAGAATTCTCTCTCTCCCTCTCTCTCTGTCCCTCCCCCTCTTGTGCATGCTCGTGCGTGCTCTCTCTCTCTCTCTCTCTCTCTCCCCCCCAAGATAAATAAATAAACTTAAAAAAAATGGAGTAAAGGAAAGAAGTAAAATCCTACCCAGAATACAGATAAGGTACAGGACATCTTGTCTCCACATCCTCGCTAGCCTTCACAGGCCATCTTTGAGCAATGTAGGGTTTCCCTAAAAGCTTCCGTCTAGGAGAGCTCACAATATACCAGGCACTGTGTTCCTCACTTTACATACATTATTTTGTTTAATTCTCCCCATGATTTTATGAGGATTTACTGTTCCTAACTTAACTTTATACCTGAGGAAAATGGGTCTTTAGATGGGTCATGTAACTAGCTGGCGGCAGGTGCAAATTTTGAACAAGATACTTTTAATTCCAAAGCCATTACTAAAGAGCTTGTGGTTCATCCCTTTAACCATTGCATCCTTTTAACCATGCCTCCCTCCATCCATTGATCTATCCCCTATCCTATTCTAGACATGGGAATTACCACTGTGAAAAGAACCAGCACTCTAGTCCCATAGAAGTTTATAACCTAGCAAAGATCACAAACAAGTTAATAGGCTCTTCTTTCTTTATCTCCCGCAAATAACCTTCATCTCATACTTCAGTTGCCAAGGGTAAAATATAGTGCTTAAGGGACAGTGAAAAATTCATTTACAGCACATGCTTCTCAATACATACAGGAAATGAACCATGCTAAAAGAGAACCTTCTCATATAGGAAATGAACCATGCTAAAAGAGAAACTGAATAGACCTAAAGTGAATATCTTAAAATCCAGCACTTTCATTAGGTAAAGCACTCAGTTCCTTGAAAAAAAAAATTTTTTTTTATAAAGAAATACTAAGTTCTCCAGAGAGATGCAGCCTGGGCTTATGAATCTGGAAGCCATTGGTGCAACTATCTTGGAACCTTGCATCTTTGCCACTATGAACAACCACTAGCTTAGTTTATGCCTAGTTGATGGCCTGTTTGTGTTGTAAATTATCAACACCATTACTCTCTTACACACACACACACACACACACACACACACACACACACACACAGTTCTCTTTCCCCAGGTTCCCCAGTGCAACCATGGGTCCCTGACTCTCTGACTCCTCTTCTATGCCACTGCCTTCTCTGACTCTCCTTGTACCTCTTTTCTCTCTCCCCCAGAAACTTAATTCTAATTACCTTGCCCTCTGACTACCCAAATTCCCAGATGACCCTTCTTTACCACTTGTGCAGGGCCCCAATTCTTTCAGCCCTTTTTCTCCCACCACCCATCTACCATTTATTCAACTCAACTCAACTGAGAATTAGGAAAGCAAAATGACCTAAGCTAATTCTTACTGAAGTGTAAGTGACTGACCCCCTGTCCTTCATCCCAGCCTTAAAAGCATGGGCTTGAGAGCATAAAATCTGGTATAACATCAGTTCATGTAACATACTTTCTCACTGACCTTGGCAGATGGTTTCAGAACTTCAGTTTCTTCATCTTTAACTCTTAGGTAATTGTTGTGAAGATATGTATATTAAGTGCTTAGCATAGTAATCAGCACATATCAAGTATACTCAGTGAATAGTGACAACTATTAGCTGTGGGTTTTTTGTGTTCTTTTTTTTAAATATCTCTGTAAAAAGTTGTGCCTGGGTTGGAGGATCCGGGTGATATGTGCTCACTTTAGGGAACTGGGGCTCTCACTTTTTTTTCCTGAAGGAAAGAGAGACAAGCTCTGTTACAGAGGAAAGTGACTGCCTAGTGTAAGCCAAGAATACCTGATTATACCTCATTCTATGAGCTCTAACCCCTGGGAAGTGAGTACTTTCTGCCGGTTAAGGAAAAATTGAACTCAGTTTAGCAAACATTTATTAAATCTTTGCTGTGTTGTAGGGTCTGAAGAAACAACCACATCTAAGATGTGAACCCTGAGACCAGGCACTAACATTTATTGGAGGCCGCTGCACAAACGGATCATTACAGTCCAGTCATAATGGCCATGGTAGAGATTAAATAGCTATTTTCTGGGAACAGTGATATGAGTCACATAATTCAGATCAGGGAAAGGGACCCAGAAAAGGTGGCCACTGAGCTGAGCCTCTTGTTCTTATAGATGTTGAAGTATTTTTTCCTGAAATTCTATTTAAACATGCAATTGAGGGGTGCCTGGGTAGCTCAGTTGGTGAAGCATCTGACTCTCGATTTTAGCTCAGATCATGATCCCACAATTCGTGGGTTTGAGCCCCATGTGAAGAACCTGCTTGAGATTCTCTCTTTCTCTCTCTCTGCCCCTCACCTGCTCATGCTCTCTAAATACATACATATATACATACATACATACATACATACATACTAAACTTTTTAAAAAATTTAACATATAATTGATATACTACTTATATATTCCCTCTAAGGTCCTACTTCAGGTATTTCAAAGGCCCTTGGGACAGTTTTGTGTCCTGCCTTCTGTCCCCTTTTAGTCTTCCAGATCAGTCTAAAAATGCATGATTCTTCTGTATTATAAGAGTATCTCTGGTTGCCCCCCATTAATTACCAGGGAGGTGATAGATTTATGTCCTATTGCCACATAATATAATAGCAACGATGCCAACTGTTTAAAATAAACCAGATTAATTTACTATCAGCTTTATTGAATCTCTGTCCCTATGGGTAATACTGGAACTTGAAACCTGATTATTTATCTATAAGTTCCATGTCTCTCCAAGGTACCATGCTGCCATCAGAGAGCTCTGATGGCTCAGGAGATTCGAAAGAAGACCTAGAACATAAGGCCTTATATCTGTGTAAGGAAGGACCACTTGGCTCAAACAGTCCCTGACATTTCCCTCAGCTGTAAATTCAAGGTTAAGAACTCTTGGGTTAGACAGTTTTGCAAAGTTCTCTGAGTTCTGTGAAACTTGGTGTTGTGTAAGTACAAGATACTGAATTATTACTGTCTGTTATTTCTTCTTTTAAGCCCCTGCTTCATCTCTTGCCATGTGAGATTCCAGAGGGTTGGTTTTCAGGGCCCCACTGTCCAATCAGTCCTCCAAATATTTGCTTATTGCACCAGTGCCATCAGATTTGCTTCACACACAGAAACAGCAGCATTACAGAGAAAGCTCAGTTTGGGAACTGACCCTGAAATTGTTTTGCAATTTCAGGAGTAAACAAACAGGAAATTTGTACTCTGGGCTTGGTTAAACGACACAGGCCAAACGTGGGTTTTTGCTTTATTAGAGTCAAAAGTGTATGTGGGAAGACTGTGTAGATCATTGCTGAATATGTGCAGGATGCCCTTTGAGAAGGTGAATTATAGTTCCTAATGGTAGAAACTGAAGCTTATTCATCACTGATGCATTTACCAGGGAAATTTCCTGGAATTAAAAAAAAAAAATCTCTGCGGGTGGTCTGTTGCCCACCCCACCATACTTTTCCTGCTTCAATTCCTTCCTTAGACTAGCAATCCAGCAAAATCAAAGACTGCAATGCCCAGAGCATGTACAATTTTAGGTTTTTTTAAGCCGTGGAAAATCACAGAAGGAAACTGTTATAAGCAAGGTATTTATTGATGTAAAATTCACCACAACTAGACAGATACCATTTATCAATGCTCTTTTTGGGAGGAAAATGATGCCAGAATTATAATGTGGGGGAGAGCCCGATAGCGGAACCAGATCTTCCTCACAAGATGCACCCCACTGTCAAGCTTGATTTTGTGGCATTTTTTTTTTTTTGCACTAATGGTAGGCCATTTATTTGCAACTGGGGAGATAGTACTGACAGTTGGGGAACCAGGAGAGCTTCCATTTCTCTCCTCTTCTTTCTAGGTTACCTATAAGGCATTTCCATGGGCCTTCTGCAGGCACATCCCAGGCACACCTAGAAACCCCTTATGTGAAAATGGGCACTGTCATGTACTTTATCTTTAATTTAATGGAGGTTGACAATATAACTGACCCATGGTGGAGTGAAGTGAAACCACATGTGGGCTGGATTGACCCTCCCTTGATCTAGAAAAGCAAAGTGTTGTTTTCCAGCTCACCCTTGCATACTTAACTCCTCCAGGAGGGTAGTTCTGCAGAACAAGGGGTTGGCAAGAGGTAGACTACTTTTCACCACACATGGTCTTGCCGCAGCTGTGTGTCTGTGTAGGTCTAGAAAGTAGGCCCATGGATTGTATTCCTTTCTCTTGACAAATAGAAAGGTAGTGTGTTGAAATCTTATATATTTGGCTATGATATATGATGTCTTACCGCATCTTTTCATACTCAAGTGTGTAAAGTTCCCTTTCCATTGTCTCTCTGAGCATAAGTAAACTTTAAATGTAAGCCCATCCCAACATTTGGGCCAGTGCCATAATTGTTTAATTGTCTGCCTCTTAATCACATTTAAAAGCCTTGAAATCTCCTATATGGACAAACCAGTGTCTGAAATGGATGGGTTTTCTGAGCATCAAATGTATCCATTTGTTCACAAAGAACTCTCTCTACCTGAAAAACTCAATTGAAAACATGAAGTGTAGGTAAGGCTTCCACTCCAATTCCCCATGCCCATGGCAGTTAATAATGATGGGTCAAGAGACTTCACCATGAGTCCACAGTCCTCAAGTAGCATTGGGAATCCATGTTTGTTGTGGCCAACACTTTTTCCAGTCAGTTATTGGAAGGTGGGTTCTTTTACTTTTAGTGACTGAAGGATCACGGTCACATGAGGAACTTGGTGGACATCAAATTCTCATCACTTCTCAGTCTGCTCTGTTAGCACTATTATTAGTACCAAAAGATCATAGAGCTTTATTATTTACGCTCTAAAAAGCCACCAAGTGGCAGGGAGTTTAGCTGACAGACTTGTCTAGAATCTAAAAATCTGACAAATGAGTCTCCCTCAGTGAGTGGGGTTACAGAATCCCAGAATGTAACTTGGCCCAATTTCCTCATTGTATCTGTGAAGAAAGTGAGGTCAAATGTATTAAGTGACTTGTCTAAGTAGCCATGGCTAGCAGAGCTCAAATTAAAAGCCTGAAAAATAGTGTTTCCCAACTTAAAACTCAGTGTTTCTCATAAACAGGTGGACTCCAGAAATTGGTACTGAAATCAGAATTTAGATCGAGAGCCAGACTTCCTGAGTTCAAATCCTGGCTGTGCTACTTATCAACTGTGTGTCCTTGAGCAAGTCACCTTACCCCTCTCTATCCTCATTCCCTTATCTTTAAGTGCTAATAGATGATGAAATAATAGGTTCCTCAGCGGTTCTGTGCAGACTGATGAGTTGATATATGTAAGGAACTTATGTGAGTACCTGGTTATTGAAAAATAGATTCCATATAAGAATTTACCAGTGCTAAAGATACACCAAGAGATGGACAAATTATTCAGATGACAGAATAGAGGACCCAGGTAGACATAATATACTCTTAACTGGAATAAGAAAGAATTTTTTCCCCAAACAACTGAAAGGATTTTTTCTTTATATCTCATTAACACTATAGAAATGATTGAGTATTTTTGTACAGCTAAGAAGATACTAGTTACCTCAGGTAAAAATCTTTTATCCTTTCCAAAGATAGATAGATGGATAGATAGATAGATACATAGGCAAGCAGGCAGGCAGACAGACAGACAGACAGATATCAGTAAGAAAAGCATTCCTTACTTTTTGAGAGTGAAGAGTAGAGGGTAAGGGGTCAGGTGAGATATGAAAGAGAAAGGAAGAAAATAGTTGCATTCATAAAGCATGAGGATTTTTCTAATAATTGAGTATGAATGATTAATAATCAAGAATTAGGAATTCAGTTGACTTCCATGTGGCATGAGGGTAAAAACCCTCTCAGTGGTTTCTTGAAAGTCATGGATTCCAGTGTTCCTATTCAGAATTTAGTTTCTGGGTTGCCCCACTATTTTTATTTTCCTAACTGAAAAAAAAAATGGATGAAAATCTCTGAGGATCAGAGGGCAGCTAGGAAGTTTTCTGTGACCTGAGAAATGCTGGGCTGCGTGAAGTTAAACCATTAATTATTCCACGTATGGGATAAAACAAGCAAAACTGAAGAGCAAAATAGTTCCTCCAATTTGGATATGGTAATCGCAATAATTTCAAGGAACCACAAATAGGCCCAAAAAAGGAACCCCAAAGACCCATTCTTCCTGTTGGCCTCTCTTGTGTATGAGAAATACTACTATAACAATAATGACAACAAAAATAGTAATGGAAGCTGCTAGGTGGTATTTTGCTCCCACTCCCTGTGCAGGCTACAGGTTAATAGGTAAGAATACAGCTAATAATTCTGGAGGCAGAACACTTAGAATTGAATCCTGGTGTGTGTGTGTGTGTGTGTGTGTGTGTGTGGGCATAATAACAGTACCTATGTCTTAGGTGGCCATGAGGATTAAATGAGAGCATGTGAAGTTCGTACAACAGTACCCATAACAAGAATCATGACAAGTACATAACAAGAATCCCATAACTATTGAGAGCTATTTTTGTCATTTTTGCCCCATTTTACAGAGAAAGAAGTTGACATTCAAAATTGGTAACTTGCAAAAGGTTATAAAACACAGGTGGAAATACATTCCAACCCGAGCTGGAATCCAAGGTCAGGATCAGTCTGGTTGTTTGGCATTATGCTCATGTGCCTTCTCCTTGTTAAATATAACTCAGGGATTTAGGACAATTCATCAGTGCTATTCAGATCCAAGTGTGTTTAAAAATAGTGTTCCAGGGATGAAAGTGCTAGCAATAAATGAGCATCATGGATAATCAAAAACAAATGAGGGGTTTAATAAGCCAATATAAATCCTAAAGTGAGGATTTAAATTTATTCAGACTTTAGCCTGATAATAATCCCTTAACTCACCCTGAGATAACAAAACATCAAAGGGTGAAACATACATTCTATTTGAAGAGATCTTTGACCCTAACTTGAAAAATAATTTTAGGTCATTTTTGTGTGGTCTCATATGAAAACATTTGTGAAAGACCTCACTTTTACTCCTCAAATAAACAGCCTTCAGGGCTAGAGACTGCATGGGCTGCTGTTCTCCATGTCCTATGGATGGAACCCGTGTGTGTGTGTGTGTGTGTGTGTGTGTGTGTGTGTGTGTGTGTCCCTGCACTGACAGAATTCATCACATCCTGCATCCATAGCTAGGTGCTTCGTCTCCTGATTCCCCATACATCAAACTCTGGAGATGGGGAAAATGGCTCTATCTTTTGTTTTTCTCTGCCAAGCCAGGTTTGAATTGCATTTATGGTTTGGTTAAGCACGATAGAGGGCCTGCTTAAAGCACTGTCTGTGTCACCCTGTGCCATGGGCCTGTTGGAAGCCCCCCCCCCCCCACCAAAGCCTGGCACTCCTTAAGATGAATGGGAAGGGAGCAGGCTGGGCATCTGGTCCTCACAGTGAAGCACATGCCATTCAGCAGTAACCTAAGAGCTGTAAGTTTGAACTGTAGTGAACTTAAGTCACCTTTGTCACTGGGGCTTTGGCTGGCCACAGTGCCTCTGTTTCCCAGGCTCCATTACCCACCCCTGTAATTATATCAAGGAAAACAGGAGTGAGAACCAGAGTTTTCCAAGGACTTCCTAGGCTTTCTACTCCTTCTTTCCAACCCCCAGCATGGAGATCAATAAATATGAGTTCCCAAAATGCATTGTGCTTTCCCACACCTCGTTCTGCATAGAATACCTTCTCTTTACTTGTGCCTTTGCCTGACCACCTCTTACTCTTCAAGCCTCAGCACAGATATCACCACCTCCAGGAAGCCTTCCATGATTCCATGTCTTCCCTCTTGACTCTCAGTCTATATTTTTGTACTTCCCTAACACCTCATGTTTGTCTGTCTCATTCCCGTGAGCCCCACTGAAATTCATGTGTCTGTCCCATTTACTGCTCTGTTCCTTCACATAGAACCTGAGCACAAAAAGTGCTTAACAAACACTAGTTGAATAAATAAATAAATGAATAGCACGTATTACAATGTTTTGTAGTTGTCTCACAAAGCCCTTAAGATCAAGAACTTTTTTTTAGGTCTGTGTCCCCATCATTTGGCATAATATTTAGTACACAGTACATTGTCAACAAATGAATACATGACTGTGGGCACACATACATATATGAATGGCCAAATATGTGGGTGGAAGAAAAAATCAAGTCTACAAAACTGACAAAACAAGTATGATGAAAGGAAAGAGGAGGAGACAGAATCTCACTGGAGATAACAGAATCGGGTCTGTGGATCCTGACATAAAGGACTGACCTTCCCAGGCATTTCACTTGCAGAGAAACCCCATGAATATAAACATCCACAAAGGTTTCTGTTTACAATATAAATAAATACATTAAAACTACTCAAGAGAACTGACCCATTAGTTTCCTGGACTACTGTAACAAAGTACCACAAGCTGGGTATCTTGGAAGAACAGAAATGTATTCTCTCACAGTTCTAGAGGCTAGAAGTCTAAAATCAAGGTGTTGGCAGGGCCATTCTCTCTGTCTCTCTCCCTCTCTCTGAATCCTGCAGGGGAAGGATCCTTCCTTGCCTCTTTATAACTTTGAAGCGCTTAATCAGCAGCCTTTGGTGTTCATTGGGTGGTAGATGTATTCCCTGTCTTCACACAGTCATTTCCCCTGTCTGTCTCTGTGATCAGATTTCCCCATTGTATAAGGATAATAAGGACACCAGTCATAATTGGATTAGGACCCACCCTAATGACCTCATTTTAATTTGATTACCTCTGTAAATACTCCATTTCTAAATAAGGTCACATTCTGAGGTACTGGGAGTTAGAACTTCAACACATGTTATCGACCTGTATTAGGGAGAAAAATCTTAGGCTTGGGAAGTTTTAGTGAGGAATGCCACCTGCAAATCAATAGACGGACAGAGATCTTTATGGCCTGATTTGATGGGTGCCAAACTAATCCCTTAACTCCAAAAAACTTGATAATGCTTTATATTCTACTTGGGATGATGACTAGAGAAAAACATAGAATTACATCAAATAAGATGCCCCACCTTCTTGGTGTTCTTATAACACTAATATAAGAACTAGTGTTCTTATAACACAATGCTAGTGTTGTTTATTGTAAACAAGGGCCAAATGACAGTAAATCAGCTAGGGTTGCAAAGAGGATCCAGTTGATATGGGTTGGAATGGGGACAGAAACCTACCCCAAAGAAGAAGGGCTTGAATCAGACCTTGAAGTAGGAACATGGACAGCATTCCAGGCAGAAGTTTGGAAGCAAATTCACAGATGTGAAAAGGGAAAATGGTGTATCAGGAAGCCGACGTGTGGTTAAGCTTGGAGGAAGCTCACTCTGTTTGAGGCAGGTAATCTGGAAAAGGAAGAGTTCGTCTACTGGAAGATCTTCAGTGTGAGGATGCTAAGCAATTAAGATAAAAGTGAGAAAAAAAATAAAAACCAAAAGATGGTTAGAGGAAGAAAAAGAAAACCAACAAAATGACATTTGTGTTTATGATCTAAGTAAATCCTTCTCCGATCTGACCACAAGGAGAAAAGCCCTGCAACTATTTTTAGTAGAAAATTTCCACCTAGAATTCTAAACAAGCCAACTAAAATCTCAAATTCCCAAGGGCAGAAGTGATTTTGCGGATTACCGACCCTTCCAACCCATTTCTCAGGAAGCTCCTATGTGAGTTATAATAGCCAGGAGAAATTCTATCTCACTGAAATGTGCTGCCACCCAGATGACAGGGTGAGCAGAAAACGGGAAGCAGAATTTAGATGTTTTATTTAAATCAAGCTGCCTGTTGGTAAACAGGCACATGGGCATTTCTTGGGCATGGAATGTCATAGAGAATTGTTGGGGGTGTGGGAGGGAAGACAGTCTGTACAATTGGGCCTAGTTTTGGTGCCATTTGCGGTTTGATATGCTCCGTGAAGGGGGTAGGTTTAAAGCAAATGGCATGCTAGTAATGAGATCGTAAATCTGTATGTTGCTACAAGTGCCATTTTTTAAGCACTATTCATTAATTAAAAACAAAAAGTAAAGAAGCCTTGACAAGAGTTATTTGCAATGTTGATAATCTTTATTTTATTTATTTTTTTATTTTTTTAAACAATGATTTGGGAAGTAAGGCAAACTCTCCTGGCTAAAACTCTCCTGGTCAAACTCTCCTTGACCACACTGTTTGCCTGTGGAAATGAGTGCTTTGCCATCTCAGGTGTTTGGTAATCCTGATTATAAATATTTTTATGGAGCCGAACCCCCATGCCAAACCAGCTGACTTCCAAGAGAAGTGTGGTTGTACCTCCTGTTTGCTGATCTGTGAAAGCTACCCTCTTACAGAGAGCCCTGCTCCTCATGGTGCTATTTATCATATATGCTTTGGGTTAATTTTTGGCCTCCAAATATATTTTTCCTCTCTATTGTCTAACACCTCCACTGATCTTTTCATTTGTCTTTTCCTAGACCGCTTGAAGGAGTTTTCTAAAATACAGAGGTTGTACGTGAAGGTAGCACATCCATCTGCTATGGCATGTAACTGTTTTTCTAATTCTATCTAGCTTGCCCTTCACCGCTTCACAATCCCCTCCTCTGCCCGTAGAGACTTAGCAGGGTAGAAGGAGTGAGCTGAGTTCCCTTCTAAGCTTTGGGGAAATCACTTGTTTCTTTAAGTCTCAGCTTGTTTATCTATGAAATGGATATGGGAATGCCTGCCTTGGGTACTTCCGAGATAGGAGGATCAGGGAAGATAACATAGATGAACGGGCTTTGTGAATTGCAATCAGCCATATAAACATTAAATGGTCATGAGCTCCATTGTAGCCTGTCTTCTGAAACTCTGCAGTACTCATGGTTTAGCCAAATCATTTAGCAATTAGCTCATTGCTATAACCTAACGTTGCTATGTCTCCTGGGCATCCTTCGGTTCTCTCCACCTTTGCCAAAAGCATGCCGAAGGTCATGAGCATGTTTCCCACTTCTGTATCTGTCCTAGTGCTAAGCAATGAATGCTTGAATGAGAAGTTAATGTGGGCAGGTCACAGACATCCTTTCCCTCAGTCTCCATAATGTATGGCTACTTTATTTCACTCCTGATTGACTCCAGGAAGAATTATCACTCTACTCATTTAATTTCTATCCTTACAATAATCATCCTTGCGTTTAACAAATATTTACTGAGCACCCAGTTCATGTAAGCTAATATTTATAGAGCCCTTAAGCAATGCCTCTGTGCTAAGCTCTTTTCATAGATGTTCTCATTTAAACCTCATAACAACCCTTCAAAGTGGCTATCACTATTATTGTCTTTTTAAACATGAGTACATTATTAAGTAACATACCCAAGGCTGGGCATTTAGAGAGTGGCAGAGTAAAGTTCCTTCATAGATAATCCACTTCCAGAGCCCAAGGTCTATGTTATACCACACTGCCACCCTGAGCATCTACGACATGCCGGGCACTGCGGTGGGTGCTGGAGATACTAAGATGAATAGCTCATGGCCATTGTACCTTTGCGGAATGCAGAGTCTAGTGAGAGAGATGGATGTGTAGACACATACCTACAGTGTAATGAAGGGGAGTTTGAGGGAAGAAAAAAATGCCATTAGGAGGAAAGAGACAGCAGCGTGCTGCAAAGGGAAAGGTCTAGCTCTGCCTCATGGGACAGATATCAGAAAAGTTTTCAGAGGCGGGTGATGTTTAGAATCCAACCTGAGAGTCAGAAGAGTTTGCCAGCCAGAGAAGATGGGTATTCAGCAAGGGTGAGTGTAGGGGTGACCTGGGATTAAACCAGAAAGGTATATTCAAACTCCTCTGTGAAGCACACTATAGGCCAGCCAAGGAATTGAACCCTTTCTTGTAGATAACAGGGAGCCAATGGAATTTTTCTGTAACTTTTATTTTGAAATCATTTTATTTTTTTAAAGTTACAAAATTAGCACACAGAGCTCTCTTATACCAATTTCCTCATTTCTGTAGTCATTAACATTTTGGGGGCTTTTGAGAATAATTTCAGGGAATACACCATTGCATTTCAATCCTTCAGTGTTACTACCTACGTACAAGGATGCTGTCATAAATAACTGCAGTATAACTTTCAAAACCAAGAAATAACACTAATTCAGTGTCACCATCTCATTCACAGACTCTGTTCAGCTTTTGCCAGCTGTCCCAACGATGTCCTTTTTAGGTATAAGATCTGATCCAGGGTTACCTGTTATACACTGGGTTGTCATTTCTTTCTAGACTCCTTAAATCTGGGGCAGCCTTTTCTTGTCTTTCATATTCTAGATAGTTTTGAAGACTATAGGGCATTTTACTTTGTAAAATGTCACTCTCTTTGAGTTTGCTTGATGTCTCTTCATGATTCGTGAATTTTTAACAGAAGTATGCTATATTTTTTTTAGTGCATTGTATCAGGATACAATGAATGATGTTGTGTTGCATTCATTGCTGATGATGTTAACTCATTACTTGGTTAAGATGATGTCAGCCAGGTTTTCCACTGTAAGATTAATAAGTACATTGCATTTATTATTAGTAGCAAGTAAGTATTTTTATGGGAAGATAATCTAAAGCTAAGTAAATTCCTCATCAACCTTTTACCTACCAACATTAGTATTCATTGATGGCTCTTACCTGTATCAGTTATTATTATGGTTGACAAATGATGACTTTCTAAATTCTATCTTCTAGATTATTAATCTTATTTTATTATTAATAATCTAGATTTTTAATAGGCATTCTTCAAGATAGAGCTTTCTCATTTATTTATTTGTAAATTTCTATTTTACTCAAAGGATTAAAACCCATTACTATCAAATCATCCCAGACATGGCCAGTGGGAGCCCCTTCAAACTGGCTTCTGTATCCTTTTGACATTTACTCCATCATTCTTTGAGCACTTCCCAGTTTTCTGACACAACAAGATGTTCCAGGCTCATTTTTTTATTTTCACTGCCCCTGCCCCACAGCCATTTCTACAGGAACAGATTCCTTAGTAGAGAATGCTGTTTAGAATCCAAAATCTGGGCACTTGATGTACTTGATTTTACTGAAATGTCATTGCCTCTAGGCCTCTCAGTAGAGAGGTCTAGGAAATATTATATACATTATGCGTATTTATATACATTCATTTATATCTATTGATATGACTCTATCTAGGTACCTGTCCATCTGTTAAAAACCATGAGTTCACACTGTTTTCAATAGCAATCCAATTCCATAAGGTTTATTCTAGTCTTCCCACTTTCCATATCTGTAACTCCTTTCTCTGACAGTAAGAAATCTGGATCCCATTCACCTTCATGTATTTATGTATTTGTTTAATCTTCCCTGTATGTCTAATCTCCAGATATCCTGGCCCATTACTGAGCCCTGTCACATGCCAGTGGACTACCCCTCACCAAGCCTCAGGCTAAAATTGAGCCCCTACAAAGGAGAAGAAGGAAAGAAGTTGGGGGTCAGGGAGGGAGCCAGTTAAAAAGTTCGGGTCCAGCCACATAGTGCCCCCTCACCCCCACTGGGTCCACTGGACCAAAGCTGAGCCCTAGATATACTGGGCTGAAAGCTCAGCTCAGACTCCAATGGAAGTTTTTAAGCAGAGGAAGTAAAGTCACATTTTATAGAAACACTGGGCTGTGAATAAATTGGAAACTGGGAGATATAGGGATAAATTGGGAGCCATCAGTAATAGTTCGAAAACCTTGAGGGAACAAAGGATCCTAGACAGTGTTCCAGTTGGAAAAAGAGGTTTCTTTGCCCTACCTTAGGCTTTCTAGAGCTGGACATGTTCCATGTGTCTGATTTATTATTGCTTGATTGCTTTCTACCTCCTGACCTCAGAGACATTCTAAAGGAAAGAGATATCTTTGGGAGGCTTTTAAAATATCATATGATAGAAATGTTTTTTTGTCTTTTTTTTTAACTTTTAATGTTTATTTATTTTTGAAAGAGAGAGAGAGAGAGAGCACAAGCAGGGAAGGGGCAAAGAGAAAGGGAGACACAGAATCTGAAGCAGGCTCCAGGCTCTGAGCTGTCAGCACAGAGCCTTATGTGGGGCTCGAACTCACAAACTGTGAGGCCATGACCTGAGCTGAAGTTGGACGCTTAACCGACTGAGCCACCCAGGGGCCCCATCATATGATAGAAATGTTAAATAGAAATGTCAAGGTGGAGGATTACACACAATTTTAAAGAAAGCTTCTAACAAATAATTGGAATTTCCAATGGTGTTGTACGTCTCAATAACTGCATCTTTAAATTTTGAATAAAGAAATAAGCCCTACTTTGCTGCAAAAAATCAGGGTAAGAGAAGATTCTTAGGACACAGATTGGGGTGTAGAGAGTCTACCTTTAGAAATTATGTGTGTTCATACCAGCAACCAACAATGAGTTGCTGGAGGCAATGGCCATTACCTTTTCTGAAATAGTATAGGAGAAAAATGTTGGCAACTCACATAATGAGCTCTTGTCCAAAAGAAGGCAAAAATTCCTCCTTTTATATAGCTAATACAAACACAAGCTACTAAGAAATGCCAACCACCATGGGTCTTTGCCCACATTGTCTCTGATGGCCACCTTTACAAAAAACATATCCTTGGGGGGACCACACTCAGCCTTTGCCCATTTGCTGCCAAGTACCACTGCTGCTCTACTGAAATAACAACTCCAAGTGTATTCATAACCTTGGGTGGCATCAGTGTGTTGTTTTCTATTTTTTAAGAATAGATACGTCATTTTGTCAGTTGTCATTTCTGAACTTGTAAGCACCAGGAATCCTGGAATTTGTATCTTGGATCCAGTTTGAATTTCTGTATTCATCATTCTCACCCTAAGAGGCAGTACAATATAGTATTTAGGCATGCAGGAGCCAGGCTCTCTGGGTTTGAATCCTGATTTTCTTATTTACTAGCTGTGTTACTTTGGATATGTTACCTGACCTTTAAAAACCTCTGTTATGTCACCCTGTAAAATGGGGTAACTTACAGTACTTTATTCATAGGGTTGATGTGAATAATAAGTGACTTTGTATATGTATCACACATCTTGGGTAAGCTTTGCCCCAAGTCCTGCCAGGACCTCCGTGAAAGAGACTGGGATGATACAAAGTTGAAGCTTATAAATCCATAGTGCTGGCCTCTGTGATAGGAGCAGCCCCATTCTCAGAACTCATGTGTCTAAGTCATGGTAAACTTGGATGTGATGCATGTGGAATTGATCTGGCATTAGACATTCTAAGCCATGACTAATTAATCATTTAAGTTCTCTAGACCTCAGCTCCTTGGTGCTAAAATGCATAAAATAATACTACTTACCTCACAGGGCTGTGGAGAAGATTATAGGAGAGAGTGCATTGAAAACAACTAGCCACAGTACCTGACTCATTGCAAGTTCTGCGTAAATGTTAGAATTACTATTGTTATTGGCCATAATGTGTGAAGTCAGACAGATTGCTGTCACATCATGGCTTATGGCCATGGCTAAGGGTCTCTGCCTAGGCCAAGGCAAGAGGCTAGCCAGATCCAGGCAGGGTGACAGGATCAGAATGCAGTAGGCCAGATGTTGGGCAGAACTCCAGCACATGAGGGAAACAAAGTGGGAATTGGGAAACCAAGGCTAAACTTTAAAATCCAATTATAAACACAGGCCAACCCAAGTATATCTGATGTGGGGCAGAGGGCAAAAAGACTAATCCCAGCCCTGAGGGGTGGAAGGTAGCTTTCTGTCTCCTGGCTACTCTTGGTCAGGAGTCAGTTACTCAGGAGCTGGACAGGGTCCAGCCTGAAGCTACAGAGCATCAGCTGTGATCTGTCAGCTCCCAAGCCTCCTCTTCAAGCAGGTTTTGACAAAAAGCGCAGGAATATGGAGAAGAAGGCCAGAGAGAGAAAAAAAAGCAATATGGAAAGAGAATGCTAGAGGAACCAGAGTTCTCAATAACATTTTGGCGAAGCGCCTAACCATGAAGCTAAACACCTGAAGCCTAGAAGCTGAAGGAAACCATAGTGATCATGTGTATCCTTATAGAGTCAGGATCCTTTAGCCAAAACCAGCGGGGCAGATGTGTTTTAGAATTCAGATTTTTTTTGTACTTTAGAAATATGTTAGGGTTACTATAACATAAATTATGTATTATTACCCCTAGTAAATTCTGGGGGGAAATGCCATAATCCAACAGGCTAACACTGCTGCAGTAAAGTATATAAATATTTACACTAAGTGGGATGCAACCTATAAAGGCATTATGTCAGTTCCGATCCAGTGCTGTCACCAAACACTTTGCACCACACTGAAGAAAATTTTGTGTTCAAGGCTTTGGGGACTTTGCAATGGCTGCTGACAGTTGTTCAGTGGACAGAGATGAAATGGTTAACCAGCCGAGTGACTAAACCAAGCACACACAGTTCACTGGGACTCCACTCAGTTTGTGTCACTTCCCATTTATTGAACATCTATGTTCTAGGCATCACGCTAGATACAGTGATTACAGTGACATACTCGTGTCCTGGGGCTGCCATAACACAGTACCACAAACAGGGTGACATAAAACAATAGAAATGTATTCTCTCACAGTTCTGGAGGCAGGGATGAAGGTGTTAACTCGACCATGCTCCTTCCAAAACCTGGGAGGTGAATCCTTCCTTGCCTCTTCTAGCTTCTGGTGTCTGCTGGGTATCTTTGACATCCCTTGGCTTGTAGAAGCATCGCTGCAGTTTCTGTCTCTATCATTACATGACATTCTCCTTGAATGTCTCTCTCCTTTCTTATGAGGACACCATTCATACTGGAATAAGAGCCCACCCTACTCTAGTATGATTTTATCTTAAGTGATTATATCTGTACTCACCCTACTTCTAAATAACGTCATGTTCTGAGTTACTGGGGGTTAGGACTCCAACACACAATTCAATCTAAAGTGCTAAACCAAAACAGACATTGCCCCATGCTCTCATCAAGGTAACAGTGGAGCAGGGTAGTCAGATTATAGGTGCATTGAGCACAGCAAAGAAAACATTCAACAGAATGATGAGAAAAAAATTACAAACCATATATATGATAAAGAGCTAATCTCCATAATATAGGAGAAACTCCTACAACTCAATAGCAAAACAAAACAAAACAAAACAAAAACAAAGCAAGCTAATAACCCAATTTAAAATGGGCTAAAGACTTGAAAGACCTCTCTCCAAAAAAAGACATATCAATGGCCAACAGTGTATGAAAAATGCTCAACATCTCTAATCATCAGAAAATGCAAATCGAAACCACAATGAGATATCACCTCATACCTGTCTGGATGGCTATCATCAATAAAACAAAGGACCACAGTGTTGACAAGGATGTGGAGAAATTGGAACCCTTGTGTATTGTTGAGTAGGAATGCAAAATGGTATAGCCACTATGGATGACAGTATAGTGGTTCCTGAAAAAAATTAAAAATAGAACTACCGCATAATCCAGCAACCCCATTTCTGGGTATTTATCTAAAAGAACTGAAGTCAGGATCTCAATGAGATATTAGCACCCCTATGTTCACTGCAGCACTATTCACAATAGGCAACACGTGGAAATAATCTAAATGTTCTTCAGCAGATGAGTGGATAAAGAAAATGTTGTTTATACATACAAAAAAATACTATTCAGCCTTTAAAAAGAAGGAAAGTCTTCAATGTGTGACAATATGGATGAACGTCAAGAACGTAATGCTAAGTGAAATAAGCCAGTTACATGAGTACAATACTGCATGATTCCACTTGCATGTGATATGCAAACAGTCAATTCATAGAATCAAAGAATGGATGGTGGCTCCCAGAGGCTGGATGAGGGGAGAAAGGAGGAGTTACTCACCAATAGGCATAAAGTTAAGAGGAGTAAGTTCTAGAGATCTGCTGTACAACATTGTGTCTATAGTCAACAATACTGTATTGTACACTTAAAATTTTGTTAAGAGGATATTGTATTGTGTTCTTACCACCATAAATTTTTGTGAGTGTTGATAATTTCCAGAGGGGGAGGTAGCAATGAGACTATATAGTAGGCGAATTTTACCCAGTTGAGGGATCCATCCCTGAGTGAGTAACATTGTCAGCAAAGACAGAGATGAGTAAATGTCAACCAGGCAATGTGAGGGGAAAAAGCATAATGCCCTATCCTCTGAGCGGCTGCCTCCTTGCATCGCTGGGCTTGTGGGGAAGCCAGGCTCCAGAATCTCAGGAAGGCCTGTAAGTGCCTCACAGCCTGCAAGACACAGCCAATCCCACCCCGAGGGTGACTTCCCAAGGCTGCAGCACCCCCTCAGAAACAGCCAAAGGCACAGAAGGCTGGAAGGCAAGCAGCTGGCCAGACCCAAGGCTCACAATTGTAGTCCCTACACAGACAAATAGGGGGAGAATCTCTGTTTTCCTTTCCCCTCCCCTTTGGCCTAAGTTGGTCCAAATACTTTCAACCGAGAATCAGCAAAGTGCTTAATACACAAATAGTTTCTGCTGACCTCCTCCCTTGAAAATGTAATATACTTTTATCATGGGTAGGCAGATATGTCTGTTTTGTGATTTGATGAACAGTGTTGAAGTGGCCTCATGGCTGCCAAAAGGCCTCTGCTTCAAGGTCCCAGTGACCCAATTTCTTCCAGAGGTGAAGGCATAAGTGGGGGCACTAGAAGGGCAGAGTCCATACTAGGACAGGTTTTAACCTTGGACAACATTCACTGTGTAGGCAGCTCCTTTGTGAAACACACACATTGTGGTCATCAGCATTGAACACACTTGTTGGATTTTGTTTTATAGCCACAACATATTAGAACTTTACTGAAAAGTAGGGGGAACACCCTTTTTTTGATGTTTATTTATTTTTGAGAGAGAGAGAAAGAGGCATAGGATCTAAAGCACGCTGTGCTCTGACAGCAGAGAGCCCAATCGGGACTTGAACCCACAAACTGTGAGATCGTGACCTGAGCCGAAGTCAGATGCTTAACCAACAGAGCCACCCAGGTGCCCTGGAAGACATCCTTTTTTGAACCTTAACAAACATAGAGAAAAGTGCACAAATCCTACACGCGTGCCTTTGTGATTTTTCTCGAAGTGGATCCAGACATAGCACCCAGATCAAGATAACATCCCAGAATCCCTCCCCCCAAGTCTCCTCTTCTAGTTACCGCCCACCAAGGGGAACTACATCCTGATTTTAACATCATAGATTCGTTTTATGTTTTGAACTTCATATAAATGAGAGCATAGTATGAACTTTGCTTTTGTGCCTTTTTTTACTCAATTTTATGTTTGTGAGATTCATCCACATTGCTTCTTTTTGAAGTTTATTCTCACTGTTCTGTGTTATTGTATAAATATATCATCATTTTTTATCCACTCAGCTATTGGTGGACATTTGAATTATTCCGCATTAGAGCTATTATGAATAGTGCCTCTTTGAATATTCTTATATATGTCTTTTGATGAACATACACATGTTCAGAGGAGAGAGTATGTACTTGTATTAGTTGTCTATTGTTGCCTAATACATTTCCCTAAATCCTGGTAGCTCACAACAAAAATAAGTGTTTATTATCTCTCACCATTTAATGAGTGAGGAATCTGGGAGAGGCTTGGAAAGGCAGTTCAAGGTCTCTTATGAAGTTGCAATCGTCTGGAGGCTAGACCCAGTCCACCGGATATGCTGGCAAGGTAGCTCACTCATGTGATTGGCAAGTTGGTGCCAACTCTTGGTGAGCAGCTTCAGTTCCTTTGCATGTGGACTTTCCTGAGGACTGTCTGACTGTCCTCATGACGTGACAGCTGACTTACCCCAGAGTGAGCAAAGAGAGAGAGAGCCAAATGGAAAATATATCCTTTTCATGAGTTAGCCTTGGAGGTCACATAGCATCACTTCTGGTTAATCTTATTCCTTGCAAGTGAGCCAGTAAGTTCAACCCAAACTCAAGGCTTCATCTTTAGAAGGGAGAGGCAGCAAAGAATGTGTGGATATATTTTAAAACACAACATTTAAAGCTAGGAATTAAGCCAAACTAGAAATCTAAAAATAAGTTTATAGAAATTCACACAAGGATCTAAAAGAAATACATATTCAATCCAGCCTCTCTTCCATTCATTTAAAACTTTGTGAATGTTTATAGAACAGTTTTCAAAGTATTCCCTGGAAACAGCGTGGTACAATAGAATGGACTAAGACTTTGGAGCCAGACGCACCCAAGTTTGAATCCTGGATTCACTACTTACTAATTATGGGTTTGGGGCAAATCAACCTCTTGAATTTTCAGATTTCCTCAAATATAAAGTGGGAGAAGTCAGTAGAGCCTATCTCATGTTGTTTTGGAGATAATTAAATGAGATAATGGGTATAAAGTGCCCACTATGCTGTTAAGTCCCTTCTATTTGTTCATTTATCAGGAAATTGTGAACCATGTACATTAACTATCTAGAAGGGGCCAAAATGAACACTGTGAGTGATACAAAACAGACTCACAGAGCTTGCCTTCAATAGGTGTATACTCCAATAGGGCCCTTAACATTAAGGCAGAATAACTGTAATATAATTAGGAAAATGATCAGTGTCTGGAGCAGGTAGGGGCACAATCCTTTAAACGTGGGTCAAATTTGGATACAGAGAAATGGAAGACATCTTAAAGGATGGACCCGGAAAGGACAAAAAGTATTCCAAATTCAGAGTCACAGCTTGAGTAAGGACAGAACTAGAGAACCAGAGGGCATGAGCTGAGAATAATGAAGTTGTTTGCTACGTACATGACTTAAACACAGGATAGATGAGAGGAGGTAGTGGAAATAGGAGCTGGTAAGGTAGTTATAGATCAGAGTAGCAGAAGGAGATTAAGAGAGTGTGCACTCAGTTTTGCAGTCTAATGAAAAACATTAAGGCCAAAGGTTTTTAAGCTGATTTTCAGGGCTAGCTACAAAAGCTAGGAGGGCCTAGCTACTTAAGGACCTACTTGCCATGCTTTTCTTGGCTAACTCCTGTTTGTAGAATTTTTGTGCCTCACATTGTAAATAGAACTTTCTAACACTGATCATTAAAGAACACTTCCCACTCCAAGCCCAGGCAACTTAGCTTTTCCTTATCATTCCCATTTTGGAGGCTGCATCAACAGGGAAATGGAATGGGATTGTTTTTATAGGCCTGCAGCTCACTGTAAATGTACTTCGAAAGACTTGGCCATTTGGAATGGCCAATTATGCACTCAACTCCTCTGTGTGTATTTGACTTCTACTTCCAGATAATGAGCCATTCTCTCCACTTAGTTCCCCTCAAGAAGACTGATCTATTTAGCAACCTTCATTTTTGTTACATTCTCCAGTCCTAGGTGGTGATGATATTTATACATTAGACAGAGACATTTCTATGCTGTGATGGAAGCTTGAAGGAAGTCGGAGCCAACGACCTTTTAGTCTGAAGCCAAAAAAAAAAAAAAAAAAAAGCACAAATTTTTCAGTCTTGCTAAGAATGGGGACTAGGCAAATTAGCAGAAAAGCTTCTTCTAGACCTGTTCAAGATATAGTGCCCAAAGCCTTTCTGTGCTCAAACCTATGTCATATCTATCATACCCCTGCTTATTTTGATGAAATTTGTATATTTTCTCAAATTAGACCCAGTTATAACCATTCTTGGTGATTTTACGGGCAAAAATGGATGTTCCATTTTATCACCTACTTTGTTTATCGTAAAAGAATTCTAGAGCACCAAGGAGAGGATGGGTTCTAGGCTTGGGATAGAATTCTTAGCCAATCTTATGCTGGAACTTACCACATTCCCAGGTATGTATTTTTACTCTGTTAGCAACACTTGATGTCATGATGTTCTCTGCGCAGGTACTAAGGGTGTCCTTGTCTCCTCTGATTTCTTCCCAGGTGGGAAATTGGCAAGTGGAGTCCATGCAGTCTCACCTGTGGGGTTGGCCTACAGACCAGAGATGTCTTCTGCTCCCACCTACTTTCCAGAGAGATGAATGAAACTGTAATCCTGGCCGATGAGCTATGTCGTCAGCCCAAGCCCAGCACAGTGCAAGCTTGTAACCGCTTCAACTGCCCCCCAGCCTGGGACCCTGAACAGTGGCAGCCAGTGAGTTCTGGGGCTACTCAGTTTTGGAGTTGGTGTGTACAGCTGATTCAGGACAGGGAACCCTCTCTTCAAGGAGTTTTGTCCCATTAAAGGAAGGTTCCAGGTCTGTTCCTCCCTCCCTTCTTAGTAGTCCCTCAACCTTATTCAAATCCAGATATTTTCATCATAAATACTGTCCTCTTTCTATGGTTTTGCACCAGTGTCCTCCAACAGCAATTCAAGACCCATCTGTTAAACTGAGTATATGCACAACAGAGTTTTCACCAAGCTAAGAAAAAAAATTTTTAAGTAAGGACAGTGTGATAGGTTTTCCGTAAAGCTACAATTGTTCTGAATTTGTGCCTTTTCTAGTTTTTTACTGCTTAAAATTCTAGGAAGTAAGGGTCCTAGGCAATGAATTTTCATTTTTTTTTTCTTTTAAATATAGTTACTTACTGGGGCACCTGGGTGGCTCAGTTGGTTGTGTCTGGCTCTTGATTTCGGTTCAGGTCATGGTCTCCTGGTTCGTGAATTTCAGCCCAGCATTGGGCTCTGTGCTGACAGTGCCAGGCCTGCTTGGGATTCTGTCTCCCTCTCTCTCTGCCCCTCCCCCACTCATGCTGTCTCTCTCTCTCTCTCTCAAAATATATAAACTTTAAAAAAAATAATTACGAAAATAAAAGATTAGAAATCAAGCCAATTCCAGACTTTTTAAAATTTTCCCAAGCTCTAAGAACTATTGTTTTTTAAAACAATAGGGGTTGCAAACTGCCATCCAAAGCCAGGGCCATCTCATAGACAGTTATTATAAATAAAGTTTTATTGGAACACAGCCATGCCCTTTTTTTTTTTTTTTTTTTTTTTTTTTTTTATGTATTGTCTATGACTGTGTTTGCACTGGAAGGGCAGAACTGCATGGTTGTGACAGAGGCCATTTAGCCCACAACACCTAAAGTATTTACTCTGTCCTTTTACAGAAAAAGTTTGCTAACCCCACCCTAAAGCATACATTATAATAATACAAATACCATAATATTCTATTGAAAATACATATTTATCAAATTTTAATTAAATAATTTTTTGCATGCCTTTAAAACAGAGGAATTTTAGGTTATTTGGATAGAATCTTATTTTGCATTTCTTATTCATGAGGGTATCAGGTATATCTTTAAAGTGACAACAATGATCACAAAAAGTAAGCCTGAAAGGTGAGGGGGGGACATGCATCCCAGTTTTGCTAAAATAGTTTTCCCTCTCAAAAGTGTCCCAATTAAAATGATAAATTATATGGTTACCCAAGTGAGGAGAGAGCATTGCAGCTTATATACCCTTGCCTTAGTGCTGAGGTGGGCGGGGGCAGCGGGGGTCGGGGGGCTGCCTTTTCTAGACTGCCATGCGTTCCCATGCTTTTCCACCATCAGTTGGCAAAGCCACTTCCTTCTCTCTGCCCATCTTGGGACTGTGATTTACAAAGCACCCAAAGAATCAAAGAGTAATCAGTGAGCAAAACTCTAAAATGTAAAGCATCTGGAAAAAGATATTGACTACTTCCTTTTAGAGCTTAAATATCTGTGTGGCTAAACTCATAAATACCATGCTACTATGTGACAGTTTCTAGAAATCAAGAGGATGTTATATATTTTGAATGCCTGTGTACCAGTGTTCTTAAGAAATATTATTACCTAACTGAAGTTAATCTTCACAACAATCAGTGGAAAGTAGGTTTTATTATCTTCGTTTTAGGTTTGAGAAAACTGGGCTCATGCAGGTAGCAAATCTAGGGTTGGCCATCAACCCAGTTTTATGTGATCGTTTCCACTATACCCCGTTTTAGAGACGACTATGGCTGAAAGAGCAATCAGGAATTATATAGGAGTCTTCTTGTTTTACACATTATGTAACTGTGGCCCAGATATGGTCTTGCCCAAGATCATAAAGCCTGGTGCAGACCCCAGGTCTCCTGATTTTACACTGATTTTATACTGATTTTAACTAGAATGAATCCATGACCTCAAACTGTAACACAAACTAATGCCAACCCTAAGACAAGACCAGAAATCAATGCACATCAACCTCCACTACTGTATTAAGTCCCCATATTATTAACTTGTGTCTCTGTTAGGTACATAGTTCTGGAAAAAATACTTATTGAATGAAAAAAATGAATAACTAGATCAAGAATACTGCCCCACAAGCCCTGAAAATGCTGACCTTATATCTTATTGATAAGTTTGTTTTATGGTTATAGGTCCTAATAATGAAACTAAATAACGAAACACTGCTGTGTTATAGCACCATGATTGAGAACCACTGTTCTCAATCTGAGACACTTTGATCATGACAGTCTTCTGCTAGGATTTTTTACAGTGACATTCCATTGCCATATAGTAAAGCCAAATGGCATGGTCAGGCCTACATCCCCCTGCACATCTGCTCCTGCCCATCTCCCACCATGTTTCTCCCACCCCTGCTTGTACATTCCTAATGACCCATGCTTGTCCCTGCCCACACGCAGTTCCCTTCCCCTCTGCTTGTCATATCAGGCAGGAATCCCACCTCTTCTACCAGGACCCCTTGCTATCTTCCTGCACATGGTGTTCATGGTCAGTGCTGCTCACTGAACAGTCACATTCCACCTTACTGTGTGAGCACTTTTCCATGACTTTTGAGTAGACCCTAAGGTCAATGAGACAGAGACTAAGTCTCAGGTATGTAAAGCATAGAGCATGGTGCTGAAAAATTCCATGGCAAGTCTGCCAGTCCATTTATTGAGCACTTACCCCATTTCAGGACCTGCTTCTCTTTTTAATAAAAGCAGCATTACTATGTTTCAAGTTCTAGGCACTTTACATATTTAACTCCCTTAATCCTCACTACCCTATGTGATCATTACTACTGTCCTCCCTGTTCCACAGATGAGGGACGTAGAGCACTATGAAGTTAGCATGAATTCAAACTTCATGTAGCAGAACTCTTTCTACTGCTCTCATATTTTCTCTTTTAATCCATTCAGAACAATCCTGTGAGGAAACAAGGCTCAGAGAGGGTTCCTTGCCCCAGGTCACATGGCCAATAAATAGCAAAGGGGGCCTGTATGCCTCAAAACCCCTTCTCTTTTCCACTATGCAGTTCAGCTTTCCCAAGACCTCTTTACCATTTCCTCCAAAGTATTAAATTGTGAGGAAATCTAACACCAGCCCTAAAATCAGCAGTTTACATAAAGCTCACTATTTGTTGTCTTATCCAGGGCAGTTAATCTGTGCGTGTTTCCTGTTGCTGCTATAACAAATTACCACACATTTAGCAGCTTAAAACAATGTGAATTTACTGTCTTATAGCTCTGGAGGTCAGAAGTCTGAAATCAGTTTTACTTGGCTAAAATCAAGGTGTTGGCAGGCCTGCGTTCCTTCTGGAGGCTCTAGGGGAGAATCTATTACCTTGCCTCTTCCAGCTTCTAGAAGCTGCTTGCTTCCTTGGCCCATGGCCCCTTCTTCCATCTTCAAAGTGCCTCACTTCAACCTCTGATTCTGTCCTTTCTCTCTGACTCTGATCCTCCTTCTTCCCTCTTATAAGGACCATTGTAATGACACTGAGCCCACTGGGATAATCCAGTTATCTCCCCATCTGAAAATGCTAATGACATCTTTAAAGTTGCTTTTACCATGTAAGATAACATTTTCACAGGTTCCAGATTTTAGGACATAGATGTCATTGTTCAGCCTGCCAGTCTTCTATATTTTGGGCTATGCATTAGTCTCTATTAGCACAATATTCTTGAGATTAAAATTAAATTACCACTGCACTCACCACTATCTGTGAGCTTCACGTGCACCAATCTTTCTTTATTCATTTTTATTCTAAAAAATAAATGGAAAAGAGAAATGAGACGAAAAGAGATAGTTGCTAGAAGGGTTAACTGAGATGAATTAGGGAGTCCACTCTGAAGCATAATTTATATTTCTCTGTATTATGCATGTTTTATGATCAGGATTGTGTCCACCCAACTACACACACATATTGCACACATCTGTGCAGAGACTAAAACAGTCACCATGGCCCCTGTTTTCTCCCTTGCTTAAAACTATGATTATGCGGCCATTTCCCTATAAACCGTTTTTTTAATCAGGGTTACAATTCAAAATGCCTATAGTTTAGCTATATAAAAAGGTATATGCGAGCAGAGTCACGGCTAGTAATAGTAAGAAAAAAGAGGAATTTTAATGACAACTACAAATGCTTGAGACCTCACTTTTTTCATTTTTTGTACTTAAACACACACACGTAAAAGAATGACTTTGGTCTGGATTCGAGGATTGTAAACTGGCAGGAAGAATCAATTGAGTCATCAGTTTTGTTACATTCCAGTGACTAAAATATAAATTCTCATAATTTAGAAACCATGCTTATTTAAAACATTATATTCAGGGGGAAAAATATCTATTAGGATGTTTATCTCAGTTTTGGCAGTGTGTTTTATAGGGAAATGAACACTTGATCCTACCTTTAGAATCAACAACAAATGTAAGCAAAACAGAGATTAGAAGCAAAATGTCACATATGCAGTGCTTTTGTTTTTGTTTATTGGCAGAACACTTTTTGTAATAATTGCTCTGGATTTCAGTGGTTTTGTAGCCCCATGCTTCACGCGGTAACAGGAATATTAAACCCAGAAGATACACTGGACACCACTTGTGTGTCCAGGGTTAAGAAAGATCATTTCGTATTAGATCAACAAGGTGATTCTAATCCACAAAATAGTTGGGGTATAAATTCTGTTCTCATTTAATAATTTTGAGCAAGACTCCAGGCTTCATTTTCTTCGTTTCTCTGAGGCCTAATTCACTGTGGCTCAGTTTGACCTCTGTTGTATACCAAGCACTGTCTCTACCAGCCTTTTGAACCTCTCAGTCTTGCATATCACAAAGTTACATCAAATTCCAAAGGTCTAACACCAAGCTTGATAACCCAGTCACCTGGGTTTGCCAGCAGACCTCTTCTTCCTTCACAGGGCATACTACCTTCTAGCATGTTCTCTAACCCATTGCCTTGGTTCTAGTCCTCACAACTAACCAAACTATCACAGCCTTTTACTTGGTGTGTCCCTGTAATTGTCTTATTTCTCATCCATTGTTTCCCAACTTGGTACAGTTGTTCTTTACTACAGGCCTTCTGTTGAGCCTTTAAAATATTAATATGTGCTGAGGGCCCCCAAACAGCGTATGGTATGGAGTGTTATTTAGACTTACATGGCCTGGAACCTTTTCTCCATGGTGCACCTATTAATGGCTCACAGGGCAGTACTCTCTGGAACCCATCAGCCTTCATTGCCTGAATAATTTTCTACAAATTGGATTATGTTACACCCGATGATCTTGAGATTGTATCCAGATATGCCCAAGGCCCTTCACTGTTTGCCCCTCGGCCGGCTTCTCAGTCTCCTTTCCCAACTGCAACCTCCCCATGAACTCTATCCTCTACCTTCTCAGGTCTCCTCAGAGATAGGCTTAGCAACCAGGTTTTAGTCATCTTAAATTCCCAGCACCTAATACAGTGCCTGGGACTCAGCAAGTACTCAGTGTTTGATGAAAGAATGAATGAGTGAATGAAGAAATGAATGAAATGAGTTAGAAACTATAAGTAGAACACATTAAAACTAGAAAGCTGACCTTAGAAAGAATATAAATGTCACTTTGTGTTGGGCTCAATGATATGACTTGAGGGACCAAGGAAATGAACTCAGATCTCAGTAAATAAGGCTACCAACATGAAACCAAAGGTGTCAATACAGGCAGAATTTCTTAACATGTGATCACGGGAAAATCGTTCAAAGTACAGGACACTTAGGCCACTGTAGTTTTATATAGAAACCTAACTTTTAAATGCTCTCCTTACTGTATATTTTTTACTTTCTTATAAAACTACTGAATCTATGACCTTATAGCATGAAACATGTATGGCAGCAAGGATAATCATTAGCATAAATACTATTTGTTGTTATTTATTCTGTTTATGGCACGTATTTAAAAATAATACCCATACTAGAGATCTACCTCATCAGGTAATCTCAACACGTTCCCAAAGTTGTCGCAGACTTTGGAAACTTTATTAATTTGAAATTTTATCTGTAGTTTTTAAAAGTTTCTAAAGACACCCTTTCAGCCGTGCAAACACAGCAAGGAAACTTTCTGAGCAAAGATGAGGCAAGTGTTTAAGAGCAAACATCCCTGACAATAGTAACTTAGCTGGATGGTTATCTGCCACACCTGGAGGGTCACAGCACCCAGCAAAGGACACGTTGCGTCTGGCTAAAACCCACTGCTGACTTACTTAGAAACAGCTCCTGGCTAATGATAAAACAGCTCGATAAAAGGTGGATGTTCAGCCTATCATCTGGATGTTTGTGTCACGTCTTTTAAACATCTGGATTTTTGGCTCTTTTGTTCATCCAATCGTCAATTCAACAAACATTTATGAAGTGTGTGCTCTTTGCCAGATGCTACATTAGGCACCGGGGAATAGAAAGATGAGTGCATTCCCTTTCCTCAAAAGATGTGTAATCCTGTGGGGGGGTGGGGGGAATTGCAGACACATAAACAAGTAGCCCTTGTAGAAGACATGTAGCACCCTTCCAGGTCAAGGCAGGGTGGGAGGTGACTCATTCTTTGAGCCTTTGAACTAGTCCTTCAAAGGTGTCTTGGAAATTTCTGGATAGACAAAGAGGCAAAGGGCATTGCTCACAGAATGAACAAGGTGATCAAAGGCCTGAGCAGAGAAGGCATCTGTGTGCCCAGGGAAGAGCAAATTGTCCCCATGGCAGGCCACCAAGGAATGTGGCTGGGTAGCTCAGCATGGGTCAGAGCGTGAGGGCTCTCAAGGGCGTTCTCGGGAGTCTGAATCTGACCTCCTAGGTGTTAAGAATTTCCTAAAAGTTTTCTGGGCAGATCAAATCTTGAAACAAGCTAATTTTCTTTACATTTTCTTGTAACTGCTTTGTCATCACATTGTCACAGACTTCTGCATATTGCCGGCGGGGGTCACCTAAGGGCCTGTCCCTGAAATCAGTCCTATCTGCAAAGTGATGACCCAGCTAGATTATGTTTCATGAGTGGTCACCCTCTATAGCACAATTTTATTACATCTCCACCCATAGGTGGACCAATTATTTTCATCATCTATTTCCTCAATTTGAAAGAGAGAGAAAATTAGCCTGCGTTTTTCCTTATTGCCACATTCACTAAGAAGTTCTAACTAAGCAGCTTGGATCAGAGAGCTGTTCTTATGCAGCTACTTGTTTATTTTTGGAACACTTACTCACATTGAACGGAAGCCGCTGTGCCTTCTTAGATAGTTAGAAAAGAAAATTTTAGCCATCAAGCATTGAAGAGATCTGTAATCCCACAAATCCAGTGTCACTAGTGAAGTGACTAAAATGTCTGTCACCATGTAACAGAAACTTCAAGAGCATGTTCTTTATGGCTAACAAACTCAATAGGACCCATGGGGAATTTGATTGTGAATTATAATCAAAGGATTGGAAGAAAAGTGGCTTAATGTAATTTTGAGGTTCAGAGAATAATGATTTTATGAATCAGCTATTAGTTTTCTCAAAGATAAATACACTGCATTTTCACTACAGTGTACATATTTATGGACCATACCTAGATGTCACATTCTTCCGGCATCAGTTATAAAATGTCAGTCTGCTGTTTAGCTCATACCCTAATTACTTCTTTACTAGGAAAAAAATCATTAATTTTAAAAGAAAAAAAAATAGGGTGTAGAGGAAAACTGGAGATATCCAATCCTAAGGTCTCCTATTCAAGATATAACACTATCATGCTGGGGAAATTTTTGAATGCAATTCTCAAGCACTAGTATGAGCAACAAGAGAACCAAAATCCCTTTCTTCATAGAGTTAATAGGATAATGGATGATAATTTCCAAAGGGATGAGACCTATTTAAAAGAGGTATTTAAAAACAAAAAATAATGAATACATAAAATGAGGTGACAGAATAGAGACTGCTTTGGCTTTTCTAGCTAGTAGGTTAAGAATGGCTTCTCCAAGGGGCACCTGGGTGGCTCAGTCAGTTGAACATCTGACTTCATCTCAGGTCATGATCTTGCAATTCATGAGTTTGAGCCCCGCGTCGGGCTGTGTGCTGACAGCTCAGAGCCTGGAGCCTGCTTCAGATTCTGTGTCTCCTTCTTCCTCGGCCCTCCCCCACTCGTGCTCGCTCTCTCTCTCTCTCTCTCTATCTCTCCCTCTCTCCCTCTCTCCCTCTCTCCCTCTCTCCCTCTCCCTCTCTGTCAAAAATAAATAAGCATTAAAAAAAATTTTTTTTTTAAATAATGGCTTCTGCAAGTAGGTGAGAATGGAATTAAACCTGAATAATTAGAAAGACTCAACCATGTTAAGATGTATGATGAGAGTGAGCCAGGTAGAGAGAAGAGCAAGTGCAAAGGTCCTGTGGGAGAAATAAGCTTGGGATGTGCAAGGACCACACACACACACACACACACACACACACACACACACACAACCAGTGAGGCCAAAATATACAGGGAAAGGGAAGAATTGTATGAGATGAGATTGCAGAGGTGTGTCTGGTTTCTCTTGTTCACTGCTACAACCAAAAACCTAGAACCATGTTTGGTCTATGACTGGTACTGAATAAATTTCTGCCAAATGAATGAATGAATTTAAAATTTGAGTTAGACAGTCTCAAAGATTCCTTCAGGGCAGGGACCAGAGCATGTAGAAATTTGCAGGTCAGGGATAGAGGAGTTTGGATTTTATTCTAATCATAAAGGAAAGTCATTGAAGGCTTTTAAGCATGGGAATTCTGTGATCTGATTTATGCTTTGAAAACATCATTCTTGCTACTGTGTGGAGAATAGATTGTAGATATGTTGAATATCTTCCATTGCTCCTATAGGTCCACTCTGCCTTTCCACCTGTATCTCAGAAGGCTAACCTAGATAGACTCTACCCTCTGGCTTCTAGTTGTGTTCAACCAATGGTGTTTTCAGCAGGCCATCAGAAGGCAAGAGAAGCTGTCTTCAAAACTGAGTATGCCATCTATATGCTACTAGGACCTAACTGAGAAAACTAGAGACATGTTTAGGAAGCTTTGTAGTAGTCTAAATGAGAGATTATGATATCCTCATTTATTATTTGTGGTGGAGGTCAAGTTTATTTTGGAGGGAAATCTGACAGTATTTGCTCATGGATTGAGTGTCAGGGAAGAGGTGGTAAGAAAAAGGAAATGCTCAAGGATATTTCCCATGTTTCTGTCTTAGATATAGCACCATCCAGTAAATAGGGAAGATTGAGAGGAGAGTGGATTTGGGGCCGGGTTCAAAGGGCAAGATCAAAAGTTCCATTCTGGGCACATTTAGGTCAAAATGCCTGTTCGCATTTAAGACATAGGGGAGAGGTCAGAGATTAAGATTTAAATTTTGACTCATCAGCATAAACTTTTTTTTTCCAGACAGTTACCTGTTGAACAAAATTGCATTAAGTTCATGGAAGAACTTTAATAATTCATAGAATAGAAAGAATTATAGAGAACACAGTCCCTACCTAAGTTTGGCAAATTTTAGAAATCAGAAATTCACATCGCTAGTTGTCTAATTATAAAAGAGTCCGAAGAAGGGCTGAATGATAATGGTTATAACTGATCTGATGATGGAATAACTGGTTGGCTAGAAGTGAGAATTCAATAGAAATGAGAGAAGACTGGCCTAAGAAGTCGTGAAAAAGGCTATAAAACCAAATTTAAAACCTTGGTTGTCTGTAATAGCAAGAAGGCATGTTTTAAGCAAATGGAACTCTTGGCCACTAATTTAAGTTTCCCCCAACCACCAACTTCAATTCCACAAATATTTATTGAGAATTTACATTTACAGGAGGCACTGTGCTGGGCAGTGTGGGTACAAAATGCATTGAAGAAGTAAATTGAACTTCTACCAAACAAGAACTAAAATTAAGGTTTGCTTCTGTCAAAATGAAAAGACCGGGGAGTCATCAAAATGAGCCAGAGAAGCCTAAGTCCTGGCCCACTCACAGCTTGAATCATGAGCTCCGAAGCCATAGATTTTTCCTTAATTAAGGTTAAACAACATGCTAGACAAGCCGTTGGAAGGAACTGTTTGGATCTGTAATGAATAATAACAGGCTGCAGACCACTTCCAACGGTCTACCTACACGTTCAACTTTGTGGCATAGCCTAGAAGCTGTGTTCAACTGTGGCCTTTCAGCTCAGAAATCTCTAGGGAAAATACATTTCCATGCCCACCACAGTGTAGATAAGCCGTTTGGAAATGTGTGTCCCCGACCTGGAGCATGAACCTTCTCCTGCCTGTCAGGGATAGTCCCAGAGTGGAGGCTGAGGATTGAATTGCAAAGCACCGCCCCTCCAGTGGCAGAAAGGATGAGACCAGGCTCTGGCAGGCTTGGTGCTTAGGAGGCCAGGGGCCCTCAGTGGGAAGCAGCAGCAGAGTACCCTCCCACTGCAAACAGAGAGAAGCTCCTACAGCCACAAGAAAGAAAAGCTGATCTTGGGCTCCTCTCCCGCTGTGTCCACACTCCCAGCAGGGAGCATGTGCTCAGGAGGAGCTGGGTGAATGTTGCACAAAATGGAAGTAAACCAGTTTTTGCCCAGGTGTGGCCTTAGTCTAATCTCTTCACCTCTCCAGCCTCAGCTTCTTTATCTGTAAAGTAGGGATAAGATCTACCTCCCAGGACGGTTTTGCCTTTACCATTACCCTTCTCTTTTTGTACAGTGGTTAGGTAGTTGAATCCAGCCATAAGAAAATATATTTAGAGGTGGGGGGTGAGCCACCTGGGTGGCTCAGTTGGTTAAGCATCTGACTCTTGATTTTGGCTCAGGTCATGATCTCATGGTTGATGGGTTCAAGCCCCACATTGGGCTCTGCGCTGACAACGAGGAGTCTGCTTGAGATTCTCTGTCTCCCTCTCTCTCTCTCTGCCCTTCCCCTGCCCTCTCTCCAGTAGTTCTGAGGTCTTACACCACTCACAACTGCAAACAAAGAGCAGGTTTGCATAGGCCAGTTGCAAACAATCGCTGGTTCTAACAGAGGCTCCTGGGTCCCATGTACCCCTCCATGTTTATTTTATTCCCATTGAAAATGGTGGAGGGATGGAGAGATGGCTCATTTGGAGAGATGGTTCTCGATCCTGGTTTACAGAATTACTTGGGAGATTTCTTTTTTATTATTATTTATTTAAAAAGCTGATGCCTGGGAGGTACTTCCCAAAATTTCTGATTTAATGGATCTGAGATGGGACCTAGACCTCAGTACTTTTTAAAAGCTCCCAGGTGATTTTAAAGTGCATCCAGGGTTGGGACCACTAAGAGACAGTGACCGCTGGGCCACAGCAGCATTCTGACCATACTCAATCACCATCCTAACCTTGACCATGAGCACAAATCCCCCCTTGCACTTCCAAGTACAGCCCATTGAGCACAGACGCCCACAAGTCCTAAGAGGCCCCTGCTGCAGCACGAGCCACTCCCGTAAAAACTCTCAGGTCTGTATATCCAGGCCTAACCCCCCAGCGAGCCCAAGGGCAGCAGGTAAAAGGGAAAGGACTATTCTTGAAGAAAGAAGAACACTCTCTAGAGCTTTGTCAGGAAAGTAGCCCCAGCAAAGAGTAGCCACTGGAAACTAATCTAAAAGTGACAGAACACCCAAAGCCACAATGGCTTAAATAAGAAAGAAAAGTATTTCCTTCTCATTTAAACACAGGCCATCCAGGGCCCATGTGGTAGCTTCACCATCAGGAGGACAGGCTACTTCCATCTCTTTGCCTATCACTGTCCAAGATGGGAGGTTAAAGTTTAGACCTCATGTTCACATTCCAGTCAGCAAGGAGGGGAAAGCGAAGGGCGGGATGCCACACTCTTTTTGTGGTTATTTCCCTAAAATTGCACACAACACTGCCATGTATATCCCATTGGCCAGCACTTAATCATAGAGCCATGTGCATCTTCAAGGAAGATCAACAGATACAGTGTGTATGCTGAAAAGTCATGTGCCTAGCTAGACATGCTAAAAATTGGGGGTTCCTTTGCTGTTGCAAGGGAGGGGGCTACTGGGAAAACAGCCAATAGTTGATGCCACAGGGGCCTCCCTTTCCCTTCATGCAACTGGACTGTAACTATTAAGTTACATGTAAACAATGTGTTTGACTGGGGTCCCAGCGAAAACCACTGAAATAAGACTATTTTCCTATAGCCCAAATTCCAGTGGCTGTAGCTCCCACTGCCCTAAGAAATCACCAGTCCTACAAGAGGACTTCCAGGCGAGTTCTTCAGAAAACGAGACCTTAAATCTAATGTCCCTCCAATAGGGTAGAGTGAATATTCACACTGAGAAGGAAAGGGCTGACTTCTGTGCACATTAATTCCTCCAGATTTACACTGATGGCAGGAGCTCTCTCTTGCTCTTTCTGGAAGCTGCACAGATTATTTTCACTGGATCGTAAATATGTTTAACACCCTATTATACTAACCTTTTAAACCAGTTGTCTTGGGTAGCTGTAAATCATAGTTTAGGAACAACTTTCTATGATTCAAAGGCCCTTGAAATTCCTGGATGCTGTAGTTAAATACTTGAAATTAAGATTGGAGGGTATAGATTTTGCTACATTTCAAGGAAAGGAAACAAAATCCTTTGGGCTGGTTCTTAGTTTTCTTTTTCTTTTCTTTCTTTCTTTTTTTTTTTTTTTTTTTTTTGCAATCTTTATTCAGCCAGGGCTAAGATAAGAATTGGCAGTCAAACATCTACTGTCCTATGTTAGGTTGACTTTCTCTTCCTTCCCCAGTGTTCCCGAACCTGTGGCGGGGGCATCCAGAAGCGCGAGGTTCTTTGCAAACAGCGCATGGCTGATGGCAGCTTCCTGGAGCTTCCTGAGACCTTCTGTTCAGCCTCAAAACCGGCCTCCCAGCAAGCCTGCAAGAAAGATGACTGTCCCAGCGAGTGGCTCCTCTCCGACTGGACGGAGGTATGTAGGCTCCTCAGAAGGAAATAATGAAAGAGGCGTAAGGAAGAAAAGCAGGCACCCCAAACTTACACATAGAGAGGATAAGAATAGAGCAAAATAATCCTCCTAGCATTACGGAACAGATTTTTGTAAGCATTTATACCACAATGTGTCACTAGCTTTTAACTAGGCTGCAGGGACATGAGGTAAACAGCCAGCCCTGACGCAACAATCAGAAGCATGGAATTGTAAACGGGCTCCTCGTGGAACAAAACCAGACCTTGTTTGGCCCAGAATTCTTCTCAGAACACTGCGTTGTTCTACCTTTATCCCCACACCCACCTCCCCGACCTCCCGGCACCTCCTCCTCCCAGATGTTTCTAGTCTCTACTCAGGAAGGGCAAAGCCTCTCTCGTTATTCCCTTCCAAGTTACTGGACAATAAGGAACATGATTTATTAAGAAGAGAAGACCAGGGAAATCCTGCCTCTTTACTGTCAGTTTCCTGGCTCCAAGACGCTAACAATTTCCCAGCAAGAGAACTTGATTTCCCCTGTTGCTTGCATTTGGGGGGATGATTACATCAGCATCCACCATTCCTGACTTGCCTCATAAGTTAGGGATATACCCCCAACTAACCTACTTTTCTAAACAGTTCCTACTCTAACACTAGCATCAATGAAGTCATTTACACTCACTTTCGACTTGTTTTCAGCCCCTTTGACTACTGTGAATTGCCTACAACTCCCTCAGCCTCGTAGGCCTGTGTGTCTTCCATAAAGAAGTCACCCCAGAAGTACTGCCTCCTAAGCAAATGTAGCCAAGAACAGAATCGCCAGGCCCAAAATGAAAATCTTTGTGTCAAGAACAGATGCAACACTGTGCCCTTTCTTGCATATAAGCATTTGAATTGGCCTTGCTGATCCCACTGCCTTCTCTGTGGTTGTGTGTATACATGTGTGTGTGTATGTTGTACAGATACACAGGATGGGGCTGCTGCTGGTTGAAATACATCCCAGGGACACTTGCTTCCACAGAGAGAAAAGCTGCCTCTGAAAATTAAGATGCTACCTCTTTCAACCTGTTCTTAGACTTCTTGCCCTTTATCGTATCCACTCATACAGAGTTCACTCAGATGATACCTGCTAAGGGCATTGCAATTGTGAGGTAACCTACATTACCACAGGTTTTGTAATTTGGCAATAAATTGCCTTCTGGTGGCATCTCACCCCAAATGTCTCAGAACAGGAGTAGGGCATGATTATTTTTTTCAAATTTTAGAAACAATTTTCTTTCAGCAAGATAAAGGATTAGAAGCATGTCAAATAAGTGTGTGTGTGTGCATGCATGAACATGTGACTGACAGTTTTTCTATGGAATGTTGATTTGGGAGTATAGTATTATATCTGAAAAAAATCATAAAACTAACAGTGCAAGAGAGTGTAATCATATAGTTGCCAAGTAAGTGACTCTAGATGAAGATTTCCTCCCAGGGGCATATTGTGAAAGGTGTCCTTCTACAAGTCTATTGGTGACAGTTGCCATGAGTGGAATGCTGAGGAACGGACTTGTATGTACTATAATTGTCCTCCCGTGTTCCTGGAGTTTGTGGCCTCTGAGCACATGAGACCCACAGAATTCAGAAAAAATTATTTTAGGCCCTCAGATTTGAAGCAGGGACCATTGTGATTAGGCGCTTAGAAAATGAAACTGCTGAATTGAGGTAGTCTGGGTCCCATTAAGTACAGCAGACAGTTTTTTTTTTTTAAGAGAGTTGGTGGGGAGGAGAAGCAAAGAGAAAATCTTAAGCAGGCTCCGTGCTCAGTGCATAGCCCAATGTGGAACTTGATCCCACGACCCTGGGATCGTGACCTGAGCTGAAATCAAGAGTCAGATGCTCAACTGAGTGAGCCACCCAGGTGTCCCAAGTATAGTAGACCGTTAGAATTGTGTCATGTGTGCTTAGGAGTTAGACTCATATAGGCAAACTTAGGTTCTAATCCTGACCTTGCCACTCTGCTCTGTAACTTTGGGCTATTTAACCTTTCTCAGTTTGCGTATATGAATATTGGGGATAATAATGTCCACTCATATGGTTATTGGGAGGCTTCAGTTAAATGATGCATATAAACTACTTTGTGCCTAGTAAAAATTAACCCTATTATTGTTATGATTCTCTTCCATCCCTGCTCATTGTCAGGAGGAGAGGAAATAAAAGAAAGTACTTACCTTGACTGGCCAGACTCAGGGTCATGGCCTAGGCTTCCTGTGGGCTTTCCCAGTCTTCCTAGGAAGAAGTAGTTACACTTTGGGAAGTAGGACTACTCAGCCCTTATCCATGGAATGTTATTAGGTTCTGAGTTACCTGGGTTGATGAATGGAAATTGCAAACACCGGGGAAAGACTGGGAATGGTGGGAAGTAATCACCAATTCACTGGGATTAAACTCAAGCTGGTGCCATGCAACAGTGCTCCTGGGGGCGTTCACAGAGGCTGTAATTGGCCCTGTCATCCCAACAGCCCTTGCCCTGGCCCTGGCCCTCTGGCTGAGATGAAGCATACATTCCACATCCCCTGCCCCCAAGACTCCCCTTGGAGAAAGGAAGACCTGGATGATCTATGGGTGTTTTTCATCCTCAACTATCTGGACTCAATCTCATAGTTACTGCACAGAATCCCTTAGAGACAGAATTAAGCCAAAATTTTAGACACTTCAAATAAAATTACTTTCAGATTCTATTCTGAGAATACGACCTCTTAAAAGTCCTTACTTCTTTTTTTTAAAAGAATTCCTTGCATCTCTTGACAGAGTTGGCTATTATATATTTTTAAATCATATTTTTATGAAAGTCATTCCCCCCCCCAAAAATATAAAAGAAATTAAGGTCAGAATAGTCCATTTCAGAGCTAGAAGGAGCTTAGAAGATCCTATAGCCTGGTTGTTCCTTTAAAAATTAAAGCCACAGAACCCTTTTTTTTCAATTGAAATGTTACTATGAAGCCAAGAATCTAAAACAGATCAAATCAGAGCTGTTTGGATTGAAGTGTGGGTTAGGGTCCCAGATCTCCATAGGTTGGGTCTCCAGATCACCGGAAAAGCCCCTGAATCACTTCCTCAACATAGAACAGGGTTTGACAATCCCTGCTCTTACTTAGTTTTATTTTAGAGATAAGGAAATGGAGTCTCAAGAAAGAACTAGACTTGACCGAATCATCAACCAATCTTCGGACACACAGTCTGTTTTTCTGCTTGGCAACACTAAACTGACCATGCTTTTAAATTTTCCAGGCTCTTTGCCTCCTTCCCACCTGATTCCGGGATTTGGTGCTGTCATTTACAATAAAATAAGGGATGGGTGGAATCTGGAATCCACGATCATCAGGGAACAAAAGCAATGGGTTTGATTCTTACATCCATTTTTTGCATCTTAAATGTCGTTCAGGCGGGTGTATATCACAGTACATTGCAGGGAATAGTTCATTTCAGTGGGTTAGCATATAAAACTTGAGAATATAAGATGATTTTTTTGTTTTTAGTGTTCATTTTTCAAGTGAACGTGGCATACTGCCATGACCCTAGTTCAGGTCTTTATCATCTCAAGCCTGGACTACTGTGGCAGCCTCCTCAACTGACATCCCCGCCTGCCATAGATCTCCTACTCCCATCCCTCCCAGACACTGTTGCCAGATTAACCTTCTCAAAACACCTCTTTCATCATTTCACTCCTCCCTTCAATGGCTCCTCATTGCCTTGTGGACCAATTCCAAACCTCCTATCTGAAAATGAAGTCTCCAACGTCTGGCCCCAAACTACCTCGTGAGCTCCTGATACTCTCAACTTGTTGCCTCTGTTCAGTCAAACTGGCTTAGCTCTGCCCCCAAGCCTGCCTTGGATTTTTACACTGAACTCTTCAACATTTGTTCTGGATATGCCCCTGCCCCCCATGCTCATCCCAGGTTTCTACACCCCTTCAGACTCTACCCATCTTCAAAACCTAGGCCAGGAAATCACAAGTGTACCAACAGCATTCAACAATTGTGAGCATTCATTTTATAATACTTGTCTTCTAGCTTTATATTTCTACTAAATTCTTCTATTACTCTCTAATTCTTTAAATAGCTTTATTGAGGTGTAACATATACTATAAAATTCAGCTGTGCATTGTTTCCAAGGTTTATCTGTTTACCACATATTTAAGAGACCAACATTCCTTTTAAGGTACAATAAGATTCCATTACATAGATAGACCATATTTTTATTGATCCATTCACCAGTTGGTGGACATTTGAGCTGTTTCCCTTTTTGTCTATTACACACTTTCGCATACAAGTCTGTGTGGATGTACATGTTCACTTGTCTTGGGTAGATACCTATGAGTGACATTGCTGGGTCATGGGGTAAATGTATGTTTATCTTCTTAAGAAATTATCAAGCTGTTTGTCAAGAAGACTGTAGTATTTCACATTGCCACCAGCAATTTATGAAGGTTCTAATTTGTATATCCCCACTCATAGTAACATTTGTTATTGTCTGTCTTTTTTACTATGGCCATTTCAGTGGATAGGAAGTGGTATCTCATTGTTGTTTTGGTTTCTATTTCCCTAATACAGTATTTCATTTTAGCAATGTATTTGGATTGCCCTCCCCCATTATTGATGACAGCTCCTTGAGGTTACAAACCACCTTGCACAGTTTTTCCTTAGTATCTAGCACCCTACCTCAAACATAGTACATGTATAACAACTACCTCATGCTTGACATTAAAATATTACACTTGTGAAGGAGGAGAAAAAATTAGCATTGAGTGTCATTTCTGTGTGTGAAACTTAAAATATATTATCTCATTTAATTCCCCACCTTGAAAAATAAGTCTAAGAAGTGCAAACAGACTCTGAGTTGCCAACTGCTAAAATGCTGAGCAGGGATTTGAACACAGGACTCTATGACTCTGTAACTCTAAAGCCCGGGCCATCTAAGTAAAAAACAGGTAGAGTGTCTACAGGAAACTTTAGAGTAGAAAAATCTTAGAAGGGTTCCTGGGTAGCCCAGTTGGTTAAGCATCTGACTCTTAACTTCTGCTCAGGTCATGATCTCATGGTTCATGATTTTTTTTTTTAATTTTTTTTAACATTTATTTATTTTTGAGACAGAGAGAGACAGAGCATGAATGGGGGAGGGGCAGAGAGAGAGGGAGACACAGAATCCGAAGCAGGTTCCAGGCTCTGAGCCATCAGCCCAGAGCCCGATGCGGGGTTCGAACTCACGGACTGCGAGATCATGACCTGAGCTGAAGTCGGACGTTTAACCGACTGAGCCACCCAGGCGCCCCTCATGGTTCATGATTTTTGAGCCCCGTCGAACTCCTCACTGACAGTACAGAGCCTGCCTGGGATTCTCTCTCTCTCTCTCTCTCTCTCTCTCTGCCCCTCCCCCACTCACACATGCACGTGCTCTCTCTCCCTCTCTCTCAAAATAAATAAACTTTAAAAAAAAACAGAAAAATCTTAGAGCTAGCAGGTGGTTACAATATGGACAATCTTCCCATATTGTTACATAATTAGTATTTCTTTTAGTGACTGTTGCTTTTCCAAGCAACTTTTCTCATATTTGGGGGTGTTTGAGAGTCCATACAAAAACCCATTAGCCTCTACACTTACATGTATTTGACCTTTGTTTTCCCTCACCAGTGTTCCACGAGCTGTGGGGAAGGCACCCAGACTCGAAGTGCCATTTGCCGGAAGGTGCTAAAAACCGGGGTCTCGGCTATTGTCAATTCCTCCCTGTGCCCTCCCCTGCCGTTCTCTTCATCCATCAGGCCCTGCATGCTGGCAACCTGTGCACGTGAGTATGTCAGAACTCTGGGGATAGGGAGACAGAACCCACGTAGAAGCAGCTGTAGCCACGCAGTAGCCTTCCCTAAACCCAAGACCGGGTGGGAGATTGTCAGTCAGGAAAGCCTGAGGAGGGCAGCAGGCTGGTAAACTCAGCTGGAAGTGGAAAAGGAATCTTAATTACACGTGGCCAGGCAGAATTCTCTTCTTGGCTGGAAAAACAGTTTGCAGGGGGTAGAGCAAAGTTCACTTGCTGGCATACAGAGATCTGGAAGCTGGAGTCAGCAGATTACTAATGAAATCGAATGTGGTCCACTCTGGGGTTTTAAAATGCTCTGAACAGATTTGTTCTGTTTAATAGTAATCCCTAGAGTTGTACTACTTCTGGGCTCTTCCCCCCAGGCCCCCACCCCAGAGGCCACTAGGGCCTTGGTGCTCTGCAGACCCCAAAGGGTAAACATGGAAAGGGAGACATTCTCCTTCCCTTTGTCCTCTGCCTCTTTTTATGATTCTTTTCTTTTCTTTCATCGTTCTAACGAGAGGAACTGCCTTTCCCCTGGGATCCCCCTCCATCTAGAACCTGCCTCTCAGCTTCTAGGGGTGGCCAGCCCCAGCAGGGTGAGAGCGGGCTGCCCCGCGGCGCCTAATTAGTTCGAGCTTTGCCTGTGCAGCCGCTTGATGGTCCACGGCTGGTAGCCCCTTCCTCCCCAAAAACCTAAGGCGGCCAATGAAGGCCCTGGCCCAAATCAGCTCTGAAGCCGCTTTCTCTCCCTCTTCCCTTGTGTGTGCCTCCTCTGCCTTCCTCTTCGCCCTCTCTCTTGTGCCTGTGTTTGTTGGCTCTCGTTTTCCTCTGCCATTCCTTCTCTTTCTGCATCTGCCTGGCTTCCCTCGCATTCCTTTCGTTCCAGGGCCGGGACGGCCAGCCACCAAGCACAGCCCTCACATTGCGGCCGCCAGGAAGGTCTACATCCAGACGCGCCGGCAGAGGAAGCTGCACTTTGTCGTGGGGGGCTTTGCCTACCTGCTCCCCAAGACGGCTGTGGTGCTGCGCTGCCCCACGCGGCGCTTCCGCAAGCCCCTGATCACGTGGGAGAAGGACGGCCAGCACCTCATCAGCTCGGCGCACGTCACCGTGGCCCCTTTCGGCTACCTGAAGATCCACCGCCTCAAGCCCTCCGATGCGGGCATCTACACCTGCTCTGCCGGACCCGCCCGGGAGCAGTTTGTCATTAAGCTCATCGGAGGCAACCGGAAGCTGGTGGCCCGGCCCCTGAGCCTCAGGAGTGAGGAGGAGGCCCTCGCGGTGAGGAAGGCCAGCCCAAAGGAGGCCCTGCAGACCCACAAACACCAGAACGGAATCTTCTCTAACGGCAGCAAGGCTGAGAAGCGGGGCCCTGCCGCAGACCCGGGAAGCCGCTACGATGACCTCGTCTCCCGGCTGCTGGAGCAGGGGGGCTGGCCCGGGGAGCTCCTCGCCTCCTGGGAGGTGCAGGACTCCACGGAAAGGAACACGTCTTCCGAGGAGGACCAGAACGCCGAGCAGGCCCTCTGGCACCTGCCCTTCACCATGGTGACCGAGCAGAGGCGCCTGGACGACATCCTCAGGAACCTCTCCCAGCAGCCTGAGGAGCTTCGAGACGTCTACGGCAAGCACCTGGTGGCCCAGCTGGCCCAGGAGATCTTCCGCACCCACCTGGAGCACCAGGACGCGCTGCTCAAGCCGTCTGAGCGGAGGCTACCCCCGGTGGCCATCCCCCCTCATAAGCACGTGTCTGGTTTCAGCAGCTCCCTCCGGACCTCGTCCGCTGGGGAGGCCGGGGGTGGCTCTCGCCGGCCCCACCGCAAGCCCACCATCTTGCGGAAGATCTCAGCTGCCCAGCAGCTCTCGGCTTCCGAGGTGGTCACCCACCTCGGGCAGACTGTGGCCCTGGCCAGCGGGACACTGAGTGTGCTCCTGCACTGTGAGGCCGTCGGCAACCCAAGGCCTACCATCAGCTGGGCCAGGAACGGAGAAGAGGTTCAGTTCAGCGACAGGTGAGCCTTGCAGCTACCCGGGTCTGGGAAGGGAAGGGGCAAGGGGCCATATCTCGCCCAAGGTGCTTTATTGGCCCTGCAGGTGGTTCCAAGAGTGGGGCACAGAGCCCTGGGTTTCAAGTCCTCTTTTAGCACCAGTAGGGCTATTGAAACAAAGACGAGGTGTTTGGTTTTTCTAAACTGTATTCTGCCCTCTTTATAAGGTAATAGCAACAATGCCTATCCACCCCAAGCCCCATAGGGTCCCAAAGATTAATGAGATACTTTGCAGATAGCTTTGAACTTCTGGCAGAAAGATATCATTCCAGGCCAAGGCATTTTTACATTACTGCTCTGTGAGATGGACCATTGAAAAGCTTATACGTAGGGATACTGTCTCCATGTGTGTGGTCCCCCAGGGCTAGGGAGAGAGTGCAGCCAGCACCTGCTGCTCCCTGTGGGTGAGACCATCCTCTGTGTGGGCCAGACAAGGCTGTTTGTTCCAGAAAGCTTTTATTCCCAGTCAGACCTGTGATTAATTATCCTAATACCTCTTGGTGTCTCTGTCTTGATGTGTCATTACTAGGATGACACCACGTATCACTTACTGGTTTCCTTGGGCCGTAGCCATTCATAATGTAAAATCAGTAGTGGTGGTCAAAGTTATAACAGTAATATTTTAGAACACCGCATGCCAAGAAGCGTGCCATAATTCCTGCATGCATTCTCTTAATCTTTGTAGTGGCCCTGACAACAACGATAGCTGCCCTCGAGCAGTGACAGTCTGCCAGGTAAATGTGGTGTTGGTGTGCTTTATCTCACCCATTTTAACTGTACCTCTGAGAAGTGGGTACAGTTTTTACCCATATGTTACAGAAGAGGAAACAAAGTCTAGGAACTTGCTGAAGATCACAATTATTGGGTGGCAGGGCCAAGACACGTGATGCTAAGATAGGCAATCAATGGAAGAATCGTAGACTCTGGATAAGAGAGGACTCTGGGCAGTCCTCCAGCCCAGAAACCTTGTTGTACATTTTTATTTTCTCTGAATCCATGTAGAATGCCCTTTTCATTAAATATACTTCTAAATACTATTCTTTGGTAATCCTCTTCCCTAGTTTGCTAGCTTTGGGGGAGGACAGAATGAAGGCAGGATTTGTTGTGCCAAGCGGTTTGCCAGGTTTCTTTAAATGTGACTGCGCCTGTTAGGCTACCCGTCAATCTGCAAGACTGACATTATCCTCCAGTGTCACATAGAAAATCAAGCTTTACCAGCTCTCTCAAGAAGACCATGCTTTAGTAAGAGCCGGGCCAAGGATTCAATATCAAGTTTACTTGAGTCCAAAGAGTACACAGCTCTGTCTACTCTTCTGAGACTTGGTGAAAAAACGTGACTTTGTCTAGCCTGCCCACATCTTTTGTGCCTTTGAAATGTCAATGATATTGCCTGTCACCCTTACAGTACTTACAGACCAAACAGTTAATAACAATACTAAGTGTTTTTTCTGTGTACTTTTAGTATATGCCAGACACTGTGCTCAGTGCTTTATGGGCACTATCTTGTTTAATCTTCAAAAAAGAAAAAAAACCCTAGGGGGTAAATACTATTGTTGTTACCATATCAACGAAAGAAAGCTGAGGCACAGATGTGGGACCCCCACAGAAGCACTGGAGAGAGGGTTTGAATGCAGGCAGCATGCCTTGAGAACCTCTCCTCTCATTTGCTTCTTGGTCCTCCCCAGCTCATACTTTCCTTGACAGCTTGATTGCTATGATTCTTTCTGTGATTTCTTTCAAGAAGTCTTTCACAACAAATTTTGGGGTCAGGCTAAAGTTGGAGTAAATCCGCTTGAGGTCACTGGGTCAGTAAGAGGTAGCCCCCGTGTCAAACCCCCAGGATGTTGGGTATAGGGGAAGAGTGGTGCCCTGGTACTCGGGTGGGGGGGGGGTGCACTGGAATTCCTCTTTTTTAGTGCACCTGTCACACCCACTGTGACCAAATCATGCCATCTTCTCCACCAGCCAGTCAGCTTCTCAAGTGTAGGTAACATTTTATTGCCCAGGATCGTACTACTGGAATTGAAGGGAGTAGCAGTTGGCTGTGCATGTGGAACATGCTTTTCAGAGATGAGAAAACTGAGGCCCAGGGTAGTTTGGGAGCTTGGCAATGTTAGGTAGATAGTAAAAGGCAGAATCAAGAGGGCGGATTCAAACGCTGTTCTGCCCAACTCAAGCCCATGGTGTTTTGAGTGAATGAGTAACTTCATGGTTCCACTCATCTGTACTTGGCTCAGGATGCTAAGTTGCCTCAAGACCCTTGCTATTTTTTACCAGCTCTTTCCAGGGTCCCTTACTTCTTCCTAAAAGCCGTAGACAGATAAGCTGTTGGGAAGGGGGAAAGTGGTCATCAGGACTCTGCTGTGCCTGGAACTGCAGGGAGAACATTGAGCCCATGGCTTACTCAGAGGTTGTGACAATTTCCTTGAGTACTAAAGATACTTTTTATGAAGGCCAAGGATCACAGCCCATCTGGATCACCTGGTGACTGAAGGAGGGCTTCAGAAGGAGTCAGATGGGCACTGAGGGCTTCAGGCTGATCTTTGAAAGCCCCTTCACTTTGGCCTTAGTCCCTTCATTTCAAAAGTGGGGAGGGACAGGGCATCTGGGTGGCCCAGTTGGTTAAGTGTCCAACACTTGGTTTCAGCTCAGATCTTGCAGTTCCTGAGTTCAAGCCCTGCATTGGGCTGTGCTAGCAGTGCAGAGCCTGCTTGGGATTCTCTCTCTCTCTCCCTCTCTCCCTCTCTCCCTCTCTCTCCCTCTCTCCCTCTCTCCCCCCACCCTTCTCCCACTTATGTCTCTGTCTTTCTCAAAAATAAATAAACTTAAAAAAAAAAGTGGAGGAGGGGGAGAGGCTGTACCAGATCATCTCTGAGGTCCCTTCTACCTCCTTTACTCATTTACAAAAGACCACAGAAGATAAAAACCGGTATCTAGTGGAGAGCAGGAAGAGCCATGAGTACAATAACTTCAAACTTTGTTGCAGCTTTTTCTGAGCTCCACAAAATGGGGGTACACTGATTGCACAAGCTTGGGATGTGTTCACTTGAAGCTAAACAGATGTATTTACTGCTGGATTTTACCTCTATTTTTTTTAATATAGTGCTTGATATTTTTTCTTGTTTTTATTGTAAAAGTAATAAAGGGTCTATAAAACAATTCAAATAATACCTAAATCTATAAAGTACAAATACAAGTCTCCCTCATCCTCTCACTTCTGTTCCCCAGAGTCTGTCTCTCTCAATAATCTGGTATACATCCTTTTGGAATTTTTATATATTTTATTGTATTATATATAAAACACATACACACACATATGATTTGGTTTTTTAATGGGATATTACTCATGTTTAGAAATTTGACGTGGTTTCTACTCAACAACATGTCTAGGAGACATTTCATTATACTATGTTGAGATCCGTATCACCATTTTTAATGGCTGATTACTGTTCCCGAGTGCATTGAACTATCCCCCAATTGAAAATTATTTTGGTTTTTCCATTTTTTTAACTCCTTTAAGCATTCCAGCATGTGCTGTGACTTTCCAAGCGAACAATAGAGTATGCATGATTTTCCACATAGTTCCTTGATCAATGAACAATTTTCTGCCCCAGCCATCTCCAGGATACCAAGAGCTCTTGAAATACCACCTAGGAAACATTACTGTCACCTTTAAATTTTCACCTCCTCGGGTGTGCACCTGGGTGGCTCAGTCGGTTAAGTGTCCAACTTCGGCTCAGGCCATGATCTCACAGTTCATGGATTCGAGCCCCACATCGGGCTCTGTGCTGACAGCTTGGAGCCTGGAGCCTACTCCAGATTCTGTGTCTCCCTCTCTCTCTGCCCTTCTCCTGTTCATGTTCTTTGTCTCTCTCTCTAAAATAAAATAAACATTAAAAAAATTTAGTTTTCACCTCCTTGGGTATTGAGAATCTGACCCTAATGTCTTTATGATGAAGAGCGTGCAGTGGAATCTTGCTAGAAAAAGACACATGGAAGCCAGGTGCTGAAGATGCACTAAAGGTGCTAGATGAAGACAGCAGAGGGCCAGCCCTGGCTCTTCAAAGTTACCAGGACATTGGTGGGAGTGTGGATGAGGAGTAGCATTAAGAGGGATCACACGTGAGGGGTACGGACAAAAAGTTTTACAGTTTGGGCCACTCTCAACATTTTTCTAGATCTAGCCTTAACAGAGGTTTCTGATGCAAGTTAATGGCACACCGTAAGGAAAATTAGAGATTTCAGATTCTGATCTCTGACGTCATCATTTCTCCATTTAACTTAGCTGGCCAGTCAGAAATATGGCTGGAGCTTCATTTTCTGTACAGTTTTCCAAGTCCTGTTTGAGAAAACAAAGTGAATATATCTGCACAGAGCACACAGGCACAGAGCCGCCATTGGGACTGCTTTGCTATGGGCTGTTGGTGACCTCTCTGTGTTGGGTTTCATTGCTTGTCATCATTCCTATGTCCGGTAGCAGTTCAGAAATGCTCATTTGTTTTCCAACAGAGACGTGCTGAAATGCCCACTGTTATAGTTCCGTTAGTCTGTTTTTGCTTAGTACCAAATCCATCTTTCTGAAAGAATCTGCAAGGTTCAGCTGGCTATTGGTCTGTATGACTTTGCAGTGTATTAAAGTATACTCTCAGTAGCCTGAGCCAGCAAGATAGGTCGAGAGAGGAGGAAAGTAACTGAAGACAAGTCTACCACATCTTTGGCTTTTAAATATGCCAAAGTTTTATCTGAAAGAAATTCATTATATGAAATAATCACTATCAGTTTGGTACTACTGTATCTCATCATACATATAATTTACTAGTTGAAATGAATTTACGTGATTCTTAGAAGCACATGCCAGCTTCTCAAGCAATAGTTTTATGGGATGTCTCTGAATGTATTAGGACAGACTGGTTCATCATAATCCCTGCTTCTCCTTTATTTCACAAATATTTCCATGCATACTTGGACCAGACCCTATGTTAGATACTGGGGATAGAGAAAAAGAAGACTCATTCCCTGTCAAACTAAAAGTCTCATTTGGAAGCCAGAGAAGTAAATGCAGTGCTTAAGTGCTAAAAGATGGTATAGGTATTTATTCATTCCATAAGCATTTATTAATCTACCTATTATGTGTCCCCCACACACCTAGCCACTGGGAGTATTATGAATGAAAAAGTCTGCATCCCCTAGCAATTTACATGCATTTAAATTTCTGCTCAAATTTCTGCGTCAGAAAGACCTTCTGACGGTCACTGTTCAAAAGAGCACTCCTCATCACCCCTTATCCCTTTAACTTTGCTGTTTTAGTCACAGAATTGTATCACCATCTGATATATATTGATTTGTTGATTGCCTGCCCATAAGGGTGGAGACTTTCTTTACTGCCATATCCCCAGTGCTAGGAATAGTGCCTGGTACCAAACAGGTACTGAGCAAATAGTGAACGAATGAATGAATGATTGGAGTAAGACAATAAACGCAGAAAAGTACACAAGAAAAGCATCAGGTGGTGATATATTTGGGACAGAAAATTGAAATGGGTGATAGGGAGTGATTTGGTGGCCATGTTAGGTGGGTGATCTGAGGTTACCGGTAAGCCAAGATGTGAATGATGACCAGTGTCTAGCAATATGACATCAGGAGGAAGAGTAGTCTTGGACAAGGGGAAAGCAGTGGAAAACCCCTGAAGTGAAAAGAGTTTGGTGTGTTGAAGGAATCCCCCCAAAAAGTTCATTTGGCTGGTCTGTGGTAGGCAGAAAGTAGAGGTGATATGGGATGAGGCCATAAGGCTAACCAGGGACCACAAGAAGGAATCTAGCTTTTAGTTTGAGTATCACAGGGAGGTTTTGGAGGATATTAGGCGGGAAAGTAAAATGATCTAATTTCCATTTGTAAAGACTCACACTGGCTCCTTTGTGGCAAGTGGATTGTAGAGGAGCATGAGTGGAAGTGGTAAGGTTTCCTCTCCAATCACCCCTTCAACTCCACAAATACATGCGTGGCATCAGATACAGTGGTAGGCGCCAGTGAGACTATAAATAAAAGCTGCTGTTCTCCAGAAGCTAAGAAACACCAAAGGGCTGGTGTGGAGTCAGATACCTTGGGCCCTGAGTTTGTTTTAAATTCCAATGGGCAGAATACTTCTCTTAAAACTTCTAAACGTTTAGAAGCTCTGACTAGAGTTTCCAAGTTCAGTGTGCACAGTAATCACCAGGACCTTCTTAGAAATGCAGATTCGCACATCCTACCCTACCCCAGAAACACCTTCTACAGCAAAGCCCCAGAATTCATACTTTACAAGCACCACAGGTGACTCTGAGGCTGGAGGTTCAAGGACCATCTTTAAGAAGCATGTTGAGAGAGAAAAGGGGAGGAAGGTGCACTTCCTAATAGCACTCGCTTTTAATTCTGTTAAAAGATCTGGTGGAGACAGAACTCAACACCGAGGTGACACTTAGGAATTCCAGGCATCCTCCCTGGCCCCTGCCTTCCCTCACAGACTCCCACCAACCCACACACTTGCACATGGGTTGGATTGAATTCACACCAGGCCTTGGACTTGAGGCAAACTGCATAGTGCCTGTGTGTGAAGGGAGCAGACATGTGGAAGTTAACAGGCTCCAAATCTGCCAGTTTTCAGGGAACATTCTGGACTGGCTAGAGGTTGAAATAACCAAGTGTGGCTACCTGGTTCAGCCTGAGAACAAAAAAGAACTGGGCTTTCCAGCACGGCCAGGGGAGTAAGTTAGAAACTTGTTTTCAAGGGGTCGCGATGCCACTTGATTTAGAAAACAAGAGAACTCTGCCCTATTCTCTCTTTGCTTTCATTGCTGTATCCTTAGCTCTGGGGACCTGTAATTGACTGGTTTCACCATATTGCTGCCCTACAATGTCCACCAAGAAAGAAGTATTGTAGCTTCACCTCATGGGTCTCATGCACTAATGGTACCTGAGTGGTTTATAAACATTAATATGATAGCCCTGGAGTAGCCAGCCTATACCCTGGAAATATTTTGCATATAGGTGGCTATCTTAGGTGCCCCCCAGCATTGTTAATTATGATTTTTAAGTACCACCTAATATTCTCCCTCAGTTTATTATAGAGTTGTCTTCTCTCGGTCCACCTCATATTCTTTTTTTTTTTTTTTTCATAGTTCAAAGACTTAAATATATGGCATCATTTTTATTTTTTTCTCCAAATTTTTACTTACATTCTAGTTAGTTAACATACAGTGTAATATTAGTTTCAGGTGTAGAATCCAGTGATTCATCACTTACATACAGTACCTAGTGCTCATCACAACAAGCGCACTCGTTAATACCCATCACCTATTTCACCCATCCCCCACCCCCCTCCCCTCTAGCAACCCTCAGTTAGTTCTCTATAGTTAAGAGTCTATTTCTTGGTTTGCCTCTCTTCCCCTCCCCCCATGTTCATTTGTTTTGTTCCTTAAATTCCACATAAGAGTGAAATCAAATGGTATTTGTCTTTCTCTGACTGACTTATTTCATTTAGCATAATATATTCTAGCTCCATCCATGTTGTGGCAAATGGCAAGATTTCATTCTTTTTTTATGGCTGAATAATATTCTATCATATATATACACCACATCTTTATCCGTTCATCAGTCCATGGGCATTTGGGCTTTCAATACTTTGGCTCGTGTTGATAATGCTGCTATAAACATTTGGGTGCATGTATCCCTTCAAGTCAGTATTTTTGTATTCTTTGGGTGAATACCTAGTAGTGCAGTTGCTGGATCGTAGGGTAATTCTATCTTTAACCTTTTGAGGAACCGCCATACTATTTTCCAGAGTAGCTGCACCAGTTCAAGAAGAAGAAAGTGGTCTCTGAAAACATTTCTTATCTGATCTCTGAGTAGCATTCCATAGAAGGCTAAGCACTTCTTCCTAAAAACACATGCTGGCCTCTTCAGAAACCACACACACTTGGTTTGCTTCCTACTTCTCTGGCTATACTTTTTCAGTCTTTGTGCATTTTTCATCCCCTGCCTGCCTCCTATCTACCCTCTTGGGAGTCTCACTCTCTTCCCCTGGATGCTAATGATTCTCATGTGTCTAGCACCAGCCCGAATCTCTCTTCTGATTCTTATGCACAGCTGCCTACTGGACATCCTTACCAGATGCCCCACAAAGATGTCAACTTTGTATATCTAAAACTAAACTCCTGAATCCCTATCCTAGGAAAGTGTACTCCCACCTATCCAGCTTCCCAAGGCAAAATATTTTTATTTCTAGACTGTTCTTATTCCTCAGTGGCTCTTTATTCATTCCTCCACTTTTCTCTGTTTTCACTGCCTCTACTTTGCTTTACCCTTGTCCACTCTAGATGATTCCAACAACCCTCTAATTCTGTATTTGCCTTTTCTAGACCAGGGTTGGCAAATTATAGCCAGTGGCTCTTATGTTTTTTAAAGGGTTATTAAAAATGGCTTTTAAAAATGTTATTCAAAGAGCTGTTGAAATTGAGCCCAGAGTTTTTGGGTCAGCTTGCTCAAGGTTTCACACTTGGTAAGTGGTAGAGCTGGCATTTGAACCCAGGTTATTGAAGGGTTATTAAAAGAAGGGTTTTAAATTTTTAAGGGGTGATTAAAACAAACTAGAAATAAAATATACAACAGATACTATAGGTGGCCCCCAAAGACTAAAATATTTACTGTCTTGTTATAGAAAAAATGTATTGACTCCTGCTCTAGATCATTTGATATGCTACTGCCAGAGTATCTTTCTAGCAAACCTGTCTATGCAGCTTTCATGCTTAAAATTCTTTTAATGGCTTGCCATCACTTGAAGAGTAAGTTCCAAGTGACTTTGTATGATGTGCAACACCTTTTGTCATCTGACATTTGTCTGCCTCACTCGCTTCATCTCTTACCATCTCTTACACTCCCCCCATCTCACCCCTCTGAGCTATGCCTTTCACCAGTACCCAGTTACTTGCTGTTTATGAATTTGCCTGGGCTTTAGATTTACCTCATCCTACCCTTCCTTACCAGAAGCCTAACCCTAAGGCTCAGTTGAGCTGGCATAGTAGAGCTGGGATTTGAACCCAAAGTGACACCCTACATGACCCACATAGTACCCTACACATTGTACTCTGTCTCAGATCACCCTACCACTGTGTGTTAGAATTCCGTATTTGTTTTTCTACATTACCTTCTGGATTATGGGCAGAAGGCAGATATTCTTCTTCAAGGGCAGATATTTAAGAGTGTATGTTAATTTCTCCACAATTCCAAGAACACATTAGACACTCAACAGATGATAAAATGATGGATAAATGAATTTTAAAAATGATGAACACTAGCGATTAGCAGAGAGTTTTCCTAATCACTGGAGACTATAGACTATATGGTTTTGCATAATCTGAACTTCCAGTCTTTAATATGCAATTATGGCAGAGTTCCAGAGTGGTACCCACTCCCAATTAAACATTTCTGCCCTGCCCACATGTTCTCCATTAGAGAAGTGTCAGGAAACCCTAAGGTTCTGTGCCACACAACTGTACAATTTGAAAAGGATTGCTGTAGAATGAATAAGTACAGAGAATAGGGGCACCTGGGTGGCTCAGTCAGTTGAGTGTCTGACTCTTGATTTTGGCTTAGGCCATGATCTCATGGTTCGTGGGGGTTAAGCCCCACACCGGGCTCTGCACTGATGGCATAGAGCCTGCTTGGGATTCTCTCTCTCCCTCTCTCTCTGCCCTTCCTCCACTTGTGTGCATGCTTTCCCTCCCTCAAAATAAATAAACTTTCTAAAAAGTTAAAAAAAAATAAGTACAGATAATAAATACCTTGTGGCATCCTATCTCCCATCACATCTAGGCCAATGATGAAATCATCATCATCATCAACATTTATTAACCACTTGCTTTGAACGAGGTGCTGGTCTGAGTGTTTTACAGGTCTTCCTTTATTCTTATAATAATGCTTTGAGGTTACTATCCCAATTTTACAAATGTTGAAATTGAAGCATAGAGATGTTAGATTAACTTGCCCAAAGTTTCACACTTAATAAGTAGTGGAGCTGGGATTTAAACCCAAGGAAGTCTGGCTCCAGGGACTATTTCTTTGTATTGATTTTAACCTTAGTTGAATACATGGACTTGGCCATTGTTTTAAGAAGAAGCCACTGGGGTCAGCTAGATCTAGCATAAGTTAACATTCTGTCTTCTAGCCAGCTGGCTTGCAATCCGTGAGCCTTCATTTTTATTTTGGCACATCTGTTTTAGGGAAAGCCTTTCTTCTATTTTCTATTGCTCTACCTTTACACACACTTTCCCATATAAATATGCACAGTACTGGGCACATAATAGGTGCTCAGTAAGCACTGTAATCATGACATATGTATTTGCATCTCTAGCTGTGTATGTTTACAGTGTTTATGGCCTGTGCACATGTGTGTCTAGAGACCTAGACCAAAAAGCAAGCTGAAACTAAACTGTTCCTTGCTTTTCAGTTACTCTGTACAAACACTGAACGCTTAGTGGGCCCTCCTAGACTTCATCACATTGAGCTGAAACTCAGGCAGAAGCTAACTCCAGTTTGCATTTGGATGGAGTGTAACGCTAGCCAAAGAATCTCACAAGTAACTCTTCCCCACATCTAATACCAGGAGGCTCATGTAATATGGACAGATGTACATTCAGCGTTCCTACGTCTGAACCCAAATCCAGAAACAATACCTGTAAGGACACTGCTGATTTCCTTATAGAAAAGAAAAGCCAGATTCTCTAAACTAGGTGCTGGAAGTACGATTACCAAATTGGGGGGAAAGCTGGCTGAAGATTGATCCTTTTCTCTGAGAAAATCTAAATATTGCTGATAGCCCACACTGGCAGAGAAGTCTTGATTTGCCATTCAACACTCTGGCCCAGGGGTGAGCTACAGTCAACATAATATACATAGTTCAGTTAATATAAGCCTTAAAGCATCTAAACAAGACTTTCCTAAAAGTTACGGGATTTTTCAAAGGAATGAAGATGAACATGAAGAATAATATGAAATTAGATATTTTGAAGAAAACACTGATTCCTTTTTAAGGGTGGGAAGTGACTCACATGTGATAATCTATCTACATGGAATCATAGGGAAAGGGCTAATGTCGAGGAGTTTCTGCCTTTTAACCCCTAAGCCTGTCCCTGTTTTCCTTCTATTCGGGGTCTGCCTGATTCATGCTGGTCATTTCTGACCTACCCTACCCCCCTCCTTGGTCAGGAAGGGCAGCCAGGTGGTTCATCAGTTAACACAGAGGGCAGCCCACAGTGGTAGAAGGACAGTAGGGCAAGAGCAACTTAGGTTGGAATTCCTGTTCTGCCACTTAGTATCCATGTGAGCCCTCTTTAACCCCTCCGAACCTTGGTTTTCTCATTACTAAATTAAAACGATTATACCCACCCTACAGAAGAGCAAGAATATGAAGAACATATAGTATCTGTAAAGTGCCTGACATACAATGGATGCTCATACGTCAGCATCTATAATCATACATAGAGATATAATCATAGAGATACATAGATAGAAGGTCATTATATCATACCATCTTCCAGGACATCACAAAATAAGGAGCCTTATTCTCATTTTAAGGAACTAGGGAACAACCTAGGCAGTTGTTCAAAAAGATGAGATAGAAAGGTATGAAGGAAAACATAGTGTGATAGGGAATTAGCCTAAATCCAGGCAAAAGGGGAGAATGCTTATATTCTTCTGACATTTTTTTGCTATTGTTTCTGGTCTGGTAGAAAAGAGAAATGTGTATGCTCTCTATGCTTATACTTCCCAGACAGTTTTGGACAACTTTCCAAAGTGGTGTTGAATAGGAGATGAATTAAGGAGTACTTGGAAGCCTTTGGCCTGGGCAACACAGAGTATTTACAGATGGAAACTTCTCAGAATGGAGGAGAGAATCAAATGGGAAATGCCTCCAGGGTCAATTTGAGAACCACAGTTGTGAATAACGCTATATGTAAAAGTCATAAGCATACGAAATGCAGTTTCCAAGTTTGCAGAGACTATAAAATCTGGGAGCAGGGCAGATAGGGAGAGAAGAAACCAGTTTTAGTTTGGTTTGGCTTGTTTCCTTCGTAGAACTAAAGGAAGTGGGGATAACAAATGTTTTTCCCAGTTGAAAACTATAGGAATAGTAAGTCAGAGGAAAGGGGGCCATCCCAGTAAATACCTGTGTCTCGGGGGGGGGGGGGCGGTGAGAAGTATTGAAGGTCAATGCAAAGGTCACAAGAGCATCAGAGGACACAAGATTGTGACAACCAGGTGGCACAAATGAAGCTTAGAGTCCAGCCTTCTCTATTCCCCAAAAGGTTAGGAGGTCTCCAAAGATCCCTCTAGCATTTATTCTTCTTAGAAAAATGGTCCTAGAAAAAGGCAGAGTTCCGATAAAGTGGTTAACATGGTTATATAAATGAGGAAGGCACTGAAAAAACCTGAAGCGAAAATTCTTCCATGTTCTAGGTCACAGCCAGCAAACTCTTCTAGTAAAGGGCCAGATAATAAACGTTTTAGGCTTTGCAGGCCATCCTATCTTTGTCCCAACCATTCATTTCAGCCATTGTACCCTAAGAGCAGTAATAGAAAGCACTTAAATGAGCATGCTGGTGTTCCAATAAAACTCTGTTGACAAAAGCAGGTGGCAGCTGACCAGAGTTTGATCCCTCTCCCAGGCCAAGAGGAAATCAAGTCAGAGTCATTTCATGCATAGCATGACAGTTTGAAATGAATTACCCAGCTAGCAAATAAAACTACAAGTATTAGCAAATTCAAGATTTCATGAGTTTCTGAAGAGAAAGATGTTGAAGAGTTTGGCAGAAAGTACTAGGACAGGGTTAAGAATGTGTGGTCAGGTGGCCTTTCCCATTCCAAGAATATTTTCTATACTTCCACCTGGAGCAGCCCTGAAGCTTCCAGCATCAAATAACTTTTAGTTGGCAATTACATTAAAAACAGCCAAGGTTATAAAAAGTTGCCCTAGCCAAATGGTGATATGAAACTCTTCGTGAACCTCAAATCGGTTCCCCAAAATATCTGTACAAAACAAAACTCTCCCTTGCAAGTCTCTAGGCTACTATAATTTTTGGTTTCAGAAAAAAAAAGTTCTTGCTCACAGAGGAGGTCTTCTCACAGCATTCTTTTTTTCCTCCAGCTTCAAGCTATTTAAAATCTAGAATATTCTTGTGAGTGATTATCCATTTCCCTGAGTAACTACAAACTTTGGCATAAATTACCCCCCAACAAAAATGAGGCCAAACCACATGCCTTCTAGTTATTTAAAATCCAGAATATTCTTGTTAGTTATTGTCCATTTCCCTGAGTAACTACAAACCTTGGCACAAATTACCCCCCACCAAAATGAAGCCAAACCACATGGCTTACTATTAGGCCCCAGTGGATGCCTGGATATGGTCAGTTTTTTTAAGGGTCAAAGTTCACTCCCCATTCCTGATTCCTCCATGCACTAGCTGAGCAAGTTGCTTACCTTCTCTGAGCTTTTGCTTTCTCTCTCAAAAGGGATAAAAATATCAATCTAATAGGATGACATAATAAAATTGTAGAAAACTTATACACTTGTATAATAAGTAACAGCCCCCACTGTCCCTTTGTGCTAGATTTAATTATCCTAATCTAAAAAATTTCTAGGCAGAGAAAAAAAAAAACCACCTGCATTTCAGAGTAAGTAAGAATCCTCAGCATCTTTTCCTAAGAGTTGGAGCTGATGTTCTTTACACAGCTGGCTTTCACTTCATGTATTTCCTTGTAGACTCACTTTTTACCAAATCTCATTCTTTTACTCATTATTTATATACTTTTTTTTTTTTGCAACTGCAGGATTCTGGCTTTTTTTTAAGCGTTCTAAGATTTCAGCATTTGGTTAATAGTGTTAAAGCAGTTATGAAAATAAGTAGTTGTACTTATTCAGAAATTTTGGAGTCAAGAATAGAACTGAGATGGTTGCCAACCTGACATGCCATGTGACCTCAGTCTCTGCTCCTCCTTTCCACCCCCAGTGCTACCACCAAGGTAAAGGCATTGTGGCTCACTCCCTGCTCATTCACACACAAAAAAACCCTTGTCCACCCACCTCCATGTGCCTGGTTTTATTCCTTGAAAACTCTACATTTCTTAGTCATTTACCCTTGTCAGAACAGTTCCTCACAGCATCCAAAATACATAGGCTCAGACATGAAGAGTGAATGATAACGGTGATGGTCATGTCAATAACAACAACAACCTGTATTTCCATAGGTTTTAACACATTGGGCAATCATCTGCTTTGTTTTTGTTTTTGTTTTTGTTTTGTTTTGTTTAATATAATTTATTGTCACATTGGCTAAGATACAACACCCAGTGCTCATCCCAACAGATCATGTGCAATCTTTAAATACCTGAGCGCAGGTAGAATAGTCACAACAATCTTAGATAGGTGCTATAATTCTCCTCATTCTATAGGTAAGGAAACTGTGACATTCAGAAGTAAAGAAATGACTTGCCCAAGGTTACAAAGTGACTAAGGGTAAAGCTGGGGTTGGAACCCAGGCAGCTTGCCTGCAGAGTCTATTCTCTTAACCACTATGCTATATTGTCAGCATGATCATTTTTAGCTCCATTATTCTGAAGTCTCTATCCAGCATGATAGCACTGTGCTAGGGAACTATTGAAGAGAGAACTATGAAAGAGGTAAAAAACTCTCAGCCCTTGAAGTATTAGTTTACCACCTAACTGAAAAAATGAGACCTTGTAGAGTAGAAAAGGTTTTGTAGTACAGCTCAGAACAACTCTGGATGATCAGGAAAGGAAGAAATTCTTGTGGACAGTGGTAACACAAGTGGTAAAACTTGACTCATTCTTAACTGAAAGGGAGAATTTGGAAGGATAGATGGGAGGAGAAAGAGCATGAATTCAGCCCCAAGCTAATGACAAGGAGAGCCAAAGAGGCCATCTTGACTAGAGCAACAAGTTTCTGCTGGGATGTGGGACAGGTTAAGTTTGCAAGGATGAGAGAAAGATACTGTTCTAAAGAGAAAGAATGTACCTATGATTTCCAGCATCCAGTCCTGTGTTGAGACCTAAAATGGGTCTAAGAATGCTTGTTTATCAGAGGTACATGGGTGGCTTGGTCTGACTCTAGATATCAGGGTCATGAGTTCATATCAGGGTTATGAGTTCAAGCCCTGCATTGGGCTCTATGCTGTACATGAAGCTTACTTTAAAAAAAAAAAATTTTTTTTTTTTTAAATACTTGCTTGTCATGGTGGGAGGCCTGAGATGGTACAGCATCGTGGCCTGTGTTGCCAATGGCTGTTTCTGTGTCCAGACCTTTAAAATTTCCTCTCAAAAAGGAGTTCCAAGATGATAACATAGGTGACTACCACCTGAATCATTTTTTAAAAAATATCAATTTGTTAAATGCATTTGATGTCGAAGCTTATTTATTTTACTTACAAAACCATAAGAATGGGTCTCCTTCCTTTGATTCTTATAAGAATTGTCTGAGGTCAGTATTATCCTCCATTTGCAGAAAGGACTTAGAGGCTCAGAGTTGAAAAGCTTACCCATGACCTCCACATGACTCTGTCTCTCTTGACTGAAATCAGAACCCTTCCTCTCCATAGCAGCTAGACGTAGTTGGTCATGGAGGTCACTTTGAGAGATGGGCCTGCACAAGACCGTAGTGTTCACAGCTAAACCAAGGATTTAGAGGAAGGCATCATGATACCACCCCACTCTCAGAATTGCTAGAAGCTTTCTTTTAGACCCCCAGAGCCGCCTCCTTTTCAAATAAGAGTACTTTCTCACTGACCATTACAAATGCAGAGGAGACAACTTCACTTCAAGGAGCTTGTCCTTGATAGGACTGGCCCATGGACACTTTGTCCATATCCTACTCACAAGGTTGATCAGGGCCATACTTCTGTAACTATAGCAATTATTTTTACTCTCTCAGCTGCTCCTTCATTGCTAGAATGCTTGAGAAGACATTCTGTCACAAAGAAGCTTACAAGGCCACCAGAAAAGCAAATTCCTTTATTTTCTGGCTAACACTATGACCAAAGAAATAAAGCAGTTAAGTTTTAGCTCATTAAACCAAAAGGGAAGTGGGGTATGGGTATGGGAGAAAAGCAGCTAGTATTAATATACCTAATGTGACCACAGGACCATTTTCTATGTAGGCCTTAATTATGCCCCATTTCATGTCCCCTCATTCTCTGATTCCTTAAATTCCAAAACAACCCCAGAGAAATCTTTCTGGTTTTGCTTGGAAAGCAGCACTATGTTTCTGTGCCTGTGCATTCTAAAACAGGCCTGTCAAATCTGAAAACTAAATACAAGCTGACAGAAATCAGCTACTAACAAATTAAGTTAAATTAATAGAGTAGACGCCTGAAATACAAAGAAAACGTTTTTTCCCCAAGAATCTCTCTTCCTAGATGCCAGGCTAGATAAAGAGACTAAAGCTGACCTCATTCTCCACAGCAAGCCCTTTCCTTTGCCTTGTCATGTTTCCTAGAGAGCCCTGCATGGGAACCCTCTGCATAACTACTGCTCCCCCTGGTGGCAGCCTCCAAACCCCCAACAGTCAATGTGAAGGACATATCAAAGACATGATAAATGGAAAAAAAGAATGCTAGACTGAGAATCTCCACTTCAAATTCTGACTCTGCTACCAAATAACTCTGTAGCCCCCCTTTGGCTAAAAGGTTCAGTTTCATGAGTATAAATAATTTGTAAGTATATGCAATAAGTGACAAATTCAGATTTTGTCCCATGTAGGTTTTGTTATCTTCTTTATCTCTATGTGTACATTTTATGGAATAAAAGAACATGCAAATGGTGAATATCAAGGCTTAGGTTCATTCTTTTCCATTCCCACTATTGCCATCCCTTATGGCTTTTAGCCTGGTGTGAAAGCTCTCCTCCTCCTCTTTATCACCTTTGTGGAAATCTTTGCCAAGCTTCAGACTGGCTCAGAAAGCATTATGGCTCACTCAGTAGCACCTGTGCAAAAGCTAACCCCCACCTTAAAAAGTAGGTGGTTCAGACCCACTGTGGTTTACACTTCCTGCATAAGATCAGGCAGGTACAGTAGTTCTATGGGGGAAAAAATGATCTGAATATGGAGATCTAATAAATCGGGGGCTGGAGAGAATTGGCCAATAGCATGTCTTCCTTTCTTACAATGTTACCACTCCTGTCCTTCCTTGCATTGAATTCTTCATTCAGAATGTCCAAAGTTACCTATAAAGCATCATTGGAAATACCAAAAGATAGTCTGGAAATTCCTTATATACCTTATTTTTACAATTTCCTCTGAGTAGGAAAACCTACTTCAACTGGGTTTTAGATATTGATAAGCTGAAATGTAGGAAGGTAAAGAGATTTGCCAGTGGTGACTACTTAAGCAGTACCAGGACCAAAATAAAGTTCAGAAGACGTGTCTTCTAGCCTCCTGCTCTGAATGTTCAAGATACCTTTCTGTAGGGAAGAGAGAGAGGGTGCTGGTTTTAAGGAGGCAACTATACCAATGGACTTGGGAATGTAGCAAATTCTAATCCCTACCTTTTGATTGTAGTAAAACTGAATAATGATTGACTAAACTCAGTCATCATGAAATTTGATTAAGCCTGCTTTTATTATTGCTGTTTGGAAATCATTATGGAGGCATACATGTTCCTGGACATCATAAGATTTATATCATAAAGTCAGTCTTTGATTTTCCTTAAAACAGTCTGAATACCTGAAGGGATTTAACAATGATAATATGTGGTGTCTATTAAGATTCCTTTTAGTGACATTATTACATATTATGTGGTTTACCAGAGATCAGAAATTGGATAGTCATCTTTCTCTTATTAGCTTCTCTGAAAGAAACTAACATGTAATTGTTTGACTTAGAGAAAAAGCACTTCACATTTGATGGATGTGTGAATGAATGAGTGGATGAGTTTTACCACAGTTTACCATGGTGTCTCTCCCATCCCTCTTGGAGCTTCAGTTCCAGTTCAATGCCACAAAAGCTTGACTGTCCTCAGCGGTAAAGGTGATGGTCTGGAATGGCACTGAATCAAACACAGACCATCCAGAAACTTTCCTTTAGCTGAGGTTTTCTATTTCCTTCCCCATTTTTACCAGAACTGCATAACTAGATTGAAGATTGAAACATGTAAGCCTTGCTTTCCCCCCTTCCTGCCTTTCTCCTGACAGGAAGTAAGAATAAGCAGTGCAATAGGCCCAAGGCCAAAGACAGACTTGAGGGAGCCTGATTCATTGCCAGACAGGTCACCCTCCTCAGAATAACTAAGAGCTGACAAGAGGCAGTGCCAAACTGCCAGTCCCATAGAGTCTGGAGAGGACCCAACAGGAGAAATAGTGAAGAAAGAAAAGAATTGTATAGTGGGGAGAACGTGTTGTTGGGGCAGGAGGTCTGACTCCTAGTGTTAATTTCACCACCAAGTCTTGTGAGTTCTTCTGACATTTTCATGTGCTTTTTCCCCCTTTCCTGAAAAATGACCCCTGTTTCCAACTTATCTCCTACAGATGGATGTTAATGTGATATTAGGTAAACAGATCTTTGGGCCTTTTGAAACTAGGGAGGTGGAAATTATCACAAAGATGGAAATGACTGACTATAGGAGGCCACAAGCCACCTCTAAGGCATTTCTGTGTGTTGAATGGTTTACAAACCTAAGGCCCTGGCAGGTCCAGGCCCTGGATCTCTGAGCCTCCTACCCTGTTCTCCTCCCTTCCGTCTGGATCCCCACCTCCATCAACAGATTCCAGTTATCATCAGCCTCACCAAGTCACCAAGACATCAGTTTCAAGTCATCATTAGTCATTAACTGCCATGATGTAGCAGCCAGTTCTTAGAAATGACATAATCCAGAAAAGAAAAAATAGTAGACTGAGACTGGAGTGGGTTTTGAAGCTCATGTTAGACACTCACAATGTGATTCTTATAATTCTTTTCAGAGTAAGCAAAGTGTCTGAACTAGATGGGGGTTATTCTGGAATTCTCTACCATTGCCCTAAAGGGCAGGCTTTGCCTTCATTCTGTTGTGCACCTCCCCTACAGAGGGTCTTTCATTAAATATTATGGGAAATAATTAGATCTGAGTTTTACACCCCCTAATGTTCACAGGCTCTGAAGGTAATAGATGAATGTATGACTACCTAGAATTGAGAGGTATTTAGGCATACAATTTCCTTCAAACATATGCATCAAGATTCTCTCATCAATATTTTTGACTTTTCGCTTCCTCTCACCTCTGAGTCTTTACTCCAGATGCCTTTCTCCATATCTGGAAGCCCTGCCTACTGTTCACCATCCAATAAAGCTCCAGTCCTCCTTTATGATTTTTCCTTTTCCATAAGCCTTTTCCAAATCCATCTGCACCATTCATTCCAACATCCCCTCTTATCCCTGTTGTGGGTGTTCTATGTATTCAGCACACATCTGCTATCTACTCCAACTGGTATTTTTAGATCAAGTAATCAACAAGCTGATTAAGCAATCAAAAGGCTCATTTGGGGTTGCTATCAGAATCACACCAATCATAGTAGCAAGAGAGCCTGGGTTCCTGAGTGTCACTGTGGCTGGTTTGTCTCTGTCTTAAAACACTGTTCTTTCCTGCCTTACCAGTATTAAATGCCAAAAAGGGGCCAACTGACATGACCAGGTCTACATTTCTTTTCTGTTGCTCCAGGATTCTTCTACAGCCAGATGATTCCTTACAGATCCTGGCACCAGTGGAAGCTGATGTGGGTTTCTACACTTGCAATGCCACAAATGCCTTGGGATATGACTCTGTCTCCATTGCCGTCACATTAGCAGGTAACATGAAAATCCTGTGTAGTTTGACTCGCTGCTATGTCGTTATTGAGTAGATACCTACAGTGTGCCAAGCCAGCCCAGGAACACATCCATAAATGAGATTTAGACACTGCCTTCAGAAAGGTTATAAGCTATAGTTATAATTAAATGGAGATGAAGTATAATATGAGGTATAATGAATGAATGAATGAATGAGTGAATGAATGAAATAAGTGCTGTAAATAACCTAAGGGTATGCAAGGACATTTCATCCCATCTGGGAGATGTCAGAGTCAGAATGAATGGACTTTGATAAGTATAGGTGGGTGACATATTCCAGGAAGAAAGAACAACATAAGCAAAGGAGTTGTGTACTAGTAAATAACATGTTAGGGAACATAAGCCATGACCTGTCATTTCTCCTTGTTACACCTGTTGCAAAGAACACTTCAAGACTCATGGGTAGTTGGAATTCTGTGGTCATGGTTTAAAGCAGGAGTGTTCTTCTCTCTGATTCTGTTTTATTTAAACCTCTTGCTGTACTGCACCTGCCAACACTTTCCCTTTATCCATAAAGGTCAGGAAAAACATTCTACACATGTGATGTAAGAACTTGCAATGCAGAACATGATGTCTCCCAAGGTTGTAGTCTTGTCATCATGTACTTTATAAAACCTCATTTACATAGGACACAAATCCTTGCCTGTGAAACTGAAAAAGACCTTAGATACCAACTGTACCAGTGCCCTCATTTCTTAGAGGCCAGGTAAGCTGAGGTCATGCAACCACTCAGCTGGTTGTAGAGATAAGAAGGGAATGAGGCCTCCTAACTCCCAGCTCATTGTTCCCTATCCACCTATCCTACCAAAGGAGGATCTTTTTTCTCAGATCTGGGCCCGGCAGTCTTTTTGGCAGTATGTTGCATGTGTTTGTATTTATTCTTTTCAGTTGCTGCTCCCGTCAGATGATTCAGTAGATGCTAGAAAAGCCAACATCACCCCACACTGACCTCATCGGTCCATGCTGGGATTATGTTGTCACACTGTTCTCCAGTCACACATGCTACTCCCTTGCATATCTGTTTAGCAACAGCATTTCTGCCCCCATGACCTAAGGCTGATCAGAAAAGGGACCTTTAGCAGGAGGCTTTCCAGGGAAGATGAAAGTCAGCAGTGCATAAGGCAAGCTGAGGGGCCCAGGGGTAGATTAAAGACTGATAATTTTAATGCCTATTTTGTGTGTGTGAATAGAACACTTGCTTTTCTCCTAATGTATTCCAGCTACAATCTTTATTCCCCTCTTTATACAGAGTCCAGATGCACAGCACCAATCTCCTAAAATCTCTTCTGCCTTCCACACTCCAGCCTGCTGTAGCAAGGGCACTGCTGACATGCTTCCAATTGTTGGCAAAGAGTGGCTGTTACGGAACTAACTCTCTTGTTTATATTTATCCTGATACGGTTCAGCTCCGTCACAGACTAAATACCCTTTGTTCACCTGAATTTAATACGATTAATGGAAACCTGTCTGGAATTAAGTAAGGCAATTGTAACATCAGACTTGTCTTCAACTCTTTGGAGAAGAGCTATTGGAGGCTGCCAAAGTGTTCAAAGCCAGAAAAGAGAGAGCAGCAAAAGAGGCACTAGGGAATGGAAGGAAAGGATTTGGCCTATGAATTTGATCACAAACACCACACCTAGGACTGTGCCCTTGTACTTCAGTGCTGGGGTTTGTTCAGGTGTGCTCACGAATCCAATAGTCCCGCTAAAAATTAAGGCTCAAAATGTGCATGTGTTGCCTTAAGATTGTATTTGTGTCTTTACCTGGAATTATCTGCTACCCCTGTGCCAATGTCAACACATAGTATTAAGTGGCACACCAGCTACCGTTCTAAGCACACCCTCTGCCAAGTACTGGGGAACAATGAGCAATAAATAAGGCCTGAGTTTTGTGTTCCATAATGCTTACAGACTAGTAAAGGCAATAGATGTATACAGGACTACCTAGAATCGAGAGATAATTATAATTTCCTTCAAATGTATGCAAGATCCTATGTAGCAGCATACAAAACACCACCCAAATATACACTAAATTTAAGGGGGAAATGGATGTCAAGCACTTCTAAATTTGATTACCAATTATACTGCTTATCTTGAACAAAGTATGCAACCTCACTGAGTTTTCATTCTCATCTGTAAAAATGAAATTAATAATATTTTATGGGATTTTGTGAATTAAATAAGATTGTGTATGTGAAAAAGCACCTAGCCCAATGCCAGGCATAGTTCACACTTGATAAATGTTTCCTTTCTCTAGCTCTTCTAAAATGAAATACCTCCTGAAAGCAATTCTAAAATGTGTAAAACATTAGTCCAAGTTTGCTTCTATGTATTTTTCATTATAAGTCTTCATATTGAAACTCTGTGTACAGACTTAGGAACTGATTCAGCTCACTTGCAATTAAATCTTCATGGTAAGGGGCACCTGGGTGGCTCGGTCAGATAAGCCTCCGACTTTAGCTTAGATCATGATCTCACAGTTTGTGGGTGCAAGCCCTGCATTGGGCTCTGTGCTGACAGCTCAGAGCCTGGAGCCTGCTTCAGATTGTGTGTCTCCCTTGCTTTCTTTGCCCCTCCTCCACTCGAACTCTGTCTCTCTCTCTCTTTCTCTCTCTCTCTCTCTCTCTCTTTAAAATAAATATTTAAAAAATTTTGTTTAAATCTTCATGGTAAATCTCAGTGCTTATGCACATCTAAAAACATGGCAGGTTGTGTGTGTGTGTGTGTGTGTGTGTGTGTGTGTGTGTTTTCCTTGACTTCAGTATGAATGTTAGACCAAAAGGGAAAAACATCTTTTTGAGACTCAAGATACTCAGGTGTGTCCACGATTTTGAACTTTGGTCTGGCCAGTGTGCCTGAGTTGACCAGAAATGGGGAAATTTGTTCATAATAATTCACAAGAGCAAACAGAGCCTGACAGTTAAGCTTGAGGGCTCTGTAGCCTCATGGTCTGGATTGGAATCCTGGCTCTGTCGCTTCCTGGCTATATACCCTTGAGCAGCTTCTTTACTCTCTCTGACTTGGCCTCTTCGTTTGTACATGGTGATTAAACTAGCACACGATTCAGTGGGGTTTTGTGAAAATTAAATACATTCATTCATATAAAATGCTGATAATTGTGCCTGGCGTATAGTAAGCACTCAATATTTGTTAGCTATTATTATTGTGAGGATAACACATAAAACAAAAGCCAAGTTGTTTTTACAGTAGGGAAGACTCCTTCTCAGAGACTGGAATGCTCACAAACCCTTTGTAGAGCACCTTGCTCTCAATGTCTCAATGCCAGCTGGGGAAGTTGAATTAGCCATCTGGAAAGGGCTGGCCTTCCTGGATTCAGAGGAAGGGAGACAGCTTGTGGTAAGGAATATTTCACATGGACCACAGGAAAGGGGGCCTGATGAGCTCTCCTTGGCTCACAACCAGACCTCTTCCATTGAGTTGCCCCATCCTCTATAGGGAGTATGCCCCATTTCTGCTTCTCAGATTCATTTTTGGTCCATTGCTACTCTCTACACAATTTTTCTTTAAACACAATTCAGCTTCAGACATGCTATTACAGCCAAATCTTCCTCCTTCTGCCTTATTCGGTCCTATAAAATATTTTCTTCAGTATCCTTTTGCTTTTCTTCAAACCCATCCATTATGTGCTGACTTATCTTTGAGTCTCAGAGATTTGAGACTACTTTGCTTCTCAGTATGAAGATAGCTTCCTGTCAACCTCCCTGGTTCAGAATGGAAGCCCACAGCCATGTAAACACAGGGGCACAAAATTCCTTTCTGTCCTAAAGTGACTTAATTGGATACGTGTTTCACTGCTCAGAATGTAGATGACAGTAGCATACGGTGGATGGGAGGGTAATAGGAGGTAGGGAGGAGTGTAAGATTATCCCCAAAATGTCACATACCTAACTCTTTGAAGTATTTATTACTTTACATGAGGTATAGACAGTTCTGGGTAAAAGGAGAGTTTCTGGTGTGCACAGAGATGGGCACAAAGATTGGAGAACCCTCTTGACTAGTCAGATTCAACATTCAGCCAGGTTACTCAGAAACCAAGCTGAATGGTAAAGCAGAGTTTTGAAGGAAAGCAGTAGTTTCCTGGCAAATTGCTTCAGTCTGGATCAGTGGAGTTTAGCTCTACTTACCAATGCAGATGAGTCCTGTCCAGGTGTAAACCATGGATGAGGTCATAGCCATGAGGGAAACGTGTTTGGTTGTCATTGATTTTATAAGATCACAAAAGAGATACTGTAAGGCCTGCCTGACATCATCACTGGAAAATGGGAAGAAGGTGAGGGATGAGCTTATCTTTCATTGAAAAGAGAGAACACAGATGAGCTCATCTGAAGTTTTCACAGGAAGAGAGAGACAGAAAATATTTCTCCTTTCCTGGCATGCTTTTCTGCTTTTTGATGAGTTGAATAGCTGACACATACTGTGTCTAATAAAGAGATCACAGAAAAGAAAAAGGAAAATAAAAAGGCAGTTGTCCTTGAAATTCTTCTTTCTCTGCCCCCTCCCCATCATGATTTAGTAGCTGCAATAAAAGATGAGCAGTTTTGTAAGGTTTTATAATGTAAGTCATTTTAAATTGGCATTTCTGAATTTTTTTTAGCCAGCAATTCTGTTAACCAGAGAAGGGCTTTTCTTTACAGATGGCTAGAGAGGGTTTCGTCACCAGTGGCAAAAACAAAGGGAGGTTTTCTCCAGTGCTCTGGATCGGAGGGAAAGGTAGATAAGTTTGGCTATGTTCCAGATGGTGCTCTGGACCACAGGGTATTGGCTATTGACTAATCCAAGCTGCCATCAAGGGATTTTATTATCTGATATAATCCTGAGTAATCAGCGTCCTTAAGTTTTGTTCTGTATGCACAGATGTGTAGCCTGCCTACTACAGAGCACTAGTCTTTACAGAACTTAGATAAAATGGGCATGAATTTAGCAGGAGAATCCAATTAACCTGCTCTGCTTTTCAGTAGACTAAAGGAAATGAAGTACACACGATCCTGGGGCCCCTGGGTGGCTCAGTCAGTTAAGCGTCAACTCTTGATTTCAGCTCAGTTCATAATCTCACAGTTCATGAGCTGGAGCCCTGCATTGGGCTCCACGCTGACAGCACAGAACCTGCTTGGGATTCTCTCTGTCCTCTCTACCCCTCCCCTGCTCACGTGCTCTCTCAAAATAAACAAACATAAAAAGTACAAATGATCCAAACTAGCCTGTCTCAAATTCTGAAAAAGTGATGCCCACATCTGTGCGAAGGAATGAGGGAAGGATGGGTGGTTGGACAGATAGCAGGATATAGCATAGCCTGGATTAGTTGTTTCTGAGAAACGCTGCAGCATCACATGGTTGTACTAGATGTGGGGTCACTTGTCTAGGATTCTGCAGTGGAACATGCAGAAAAAGCGAGGACAGCACCACTTGCTGCCTTAGTCTTCCAAGAAATCATCGACTCCACCTGAATCATTAGAAGAGGTAAATGTCACACTAACAATGGCAAAAAATATCTTTAGGAAATGGTATTGAAAACAAGAGAGTAGAAGGAAGCCACACAGCCTGGGAATGTTCTGAAAAGGAGTCTGAGCCCTGACCACCACCTTAGGCCCTACAATGTTTATACTAAAGGCACACCAACTAAACAGGATAGCAAGGTCAAAGAAATCCCAATTCCTCTCATTTTTAGTGCCAAATAATTAATAGTCACAATGTTCCCGAATCATCACAAATAGATTAAATTGGGTTAAAACTATTTTTTCAGCTTTATCAAGGTATAATTTATATCACCCATTGTCAGTGTGCTATTCAGTGATTTTTTTTAGCAAATTTTTTTTACTTTTTTTTTTTAACATTTATTCATTTTTGAGAGACAGTGAAAAAGCGTGAGCAGGGGAGGGACAGAGAGAGAGGGAGAAACAGAATCTGAAGCAGGCTCCAGGCTCTGAGCTGTCAGCACAGAGCCCAATACAGGGCTTGAACCCCTGAGCCATGAGATAATGACCTGAGCCAAAGTCAGAGCCTTAACCGACTGAGCCACCCAGGCGCCCCATTTTTAGCAAATTTTTAAGTTGTGTAACCATCACTCTGATCCAAGGTTATTGTTTTTTTTTAAAAATATTAAATTATTAAATTATTTAAAATTTTTAAAAATGATCCACATACTACACAATTCAGCCATTGACAGTATATAATTCAATGGCTTTTAGTACCTTAAGTTGTACATCCATCACCTTGCTCAAGTTTAGAGCATTTTCATTATACTGAAAATAAAATCCATACCCTTTAACTATCACTCCCTAGTCCCCCCATTTCCTCTAGCTCTATGCAAGCACTGATGTATGTGTCCATCGATGTACCTATTCTGGGAATTTCATATCAATGGATCACACAATACATGGTCATTTGTTACTTTCACTTAGCATAACGTTTTCAAATGTCATCCACATTGTAACACATATGCTAAATTTTTTTTGGTGGAATACTGTTCCATTGTATGAATATACCACATTTTATTCATCAGTTGATGGATATTTGGGTTGTTTTTACTTTTTGTATGTTGTGAATAATGCTGTGTGAACATTCACGTGCAGTGTGGAATTATGTTTTCCTTTCTCTTGGGAGTAGATACCTAAAAGTGGGATAGCTGGTTTATGTGCCACATTTGGATTTAACTTTTTAAGAAATTACCAACTGTGTTCCAAAGTGGCCGAACCATTTTGCATTTCCACCAGCAATGCATGAGAGTTTCAGTTTCTCCACATCCTCGCCAATGCTTGTTATTGTCCATTCTTTTTATTATAACCATGCTCATGAATGAGAATATTTCATTGTGATTTTAATTTCTATTTCTCTCATGATTAATGATGTCAAGTATCTTTTTTGTGCTTACTGGTCATTTATATACCTTCTTTGTTGTAGTGATAACTTTGTCAAAACAACACAAATATATTATCTTACAGTTCTTTGGTCAAAGTCTAGTATAGTCTCACAAGGTAAAATCAAGATGTCAACAGGCTGCATTCATTTCTGAAAGCTCTAGGGGAGATTGCTTTTTGTTTTTTCCTCATTTAGATCGTTAACAATACTTAATTCCTTGCTACCTAGGACTGTGGTTTCTGTTTGTTACTGGCTATGAACAGGGTGCCATTCCCAGATTCTGGAAGCTACTGCATTGCTTGGCATCTAGCCCTCTTCGTCCATCTTCAAAGCTAGAAATGGTGGACTGAGCCCTTCTCATGATGCCTCTCTCTGACACACTTCTCCCTCTTCTGATTTTAAGAGCTCATATGATAGACTGAGCCCACCTAAATACTCTAAAATAATTTCCCTATTTTAAAGTCAGCTGGTTAGCAACCTTAGTTTCCTTTTGCCACACAACATAACATGGACACCAATTCCAAGGATTAGGATGCAGACATCTTTGGGGGGTGGGGGGCATTATTCTGCCTAGCATACCCTGTCTGAAAGGCATAGCTCATTTTCATCTAACTGTTGACATAGAAAAATGCATATAGATAGACCTCCTAATTTTTCCAGATAAGCCAAACCAAAACAGACACAGATCTCCATTTTTAACTAAGCTCAACTAATTCAAACTTTAAAAAAAAATTATTTTGAGGCTAAACATGTCTGTGCTGTGAACATAGCCTGGAGTTTACCAGTACTGTCTGGTTTCTGTATTTTGTTTTCTGTATTCTCTGATCACATGTTACACCACATTTCCCAGTGTTGTCAGAGTATTATGCAAAGCATAATAATTTATTAGATTACACTAACTAAAACCATGTAACAATTTGGATGAAAGAGAAGCATTTATTTTTTGCTATTACAAAAAAGGAAACTATTGTAATAATGGAATAAATAAGATTCTAGGCAAAGTATTTGCCTCATTTCAAAATTTAGAAACAGATTTAGAACTATAAATCTGTGTCCTTGTTATAAACAGAGGGGTTTTAAACAGATGCACACGTGAGTCTCTTGAAGACCTAAGACTCCTATGAATTTCTTACATGCAAATCAAGAACAGCAGTCCCCACTCCACCACCACTACCAGCTATAAACTCGCCGTACCTGAAATCCTAGCATTTACAAATTTATTCCTTTCTTTGGAAAACCAGAAGACTAGATAGCAAAGAAGTACAGCTTTTGCAGTGGTAGAAAAATAATAGGTGAGAGGAAAGTTTTCCAAAGGACCAGTGATGAGAAAGGGGACAGGGTAAGCAGAGTGGACTGAAAGATCAGATGCCAATCAGGAGGCAGGAGACGGAAGAGGAGGAGACCCCACATGAGAGACAGCAGGACAGGAAGGAGTTAAAAACTCCTGAGCTATAAAATGTGAAAGGTATTTGGAAGGAGAACCAGACTAAGGGGAAAAAATCATGCTTTTCAGTATAACTATTATCTGTAACAAAGCAACTCTTGTTGAAATTGCCAGGTAGCCAGATCCTGAAAAGTTTCTGGCCGGCATGGGATGGTAACTGGTAATAGTCAGTATCCATCATTACTAATTTCAGATGTCTAAGATGTTGGTATTTATAAGGGCTTTTATGAGATCGCACTGATCGTGGTTAACTGTATTTAACTCATGAGTCTCAAATTCTTCAACCGGGAATTCTCACTTCAGAGAGCTTTTGCAGATTTACCTCCAGTGGCCTGTGTGAGAAACCGGTGATACTTACAGAAGTGAGCATTTCTTATGGCATTGTTTGGATAGTCTCATTTATTACAAGACATCATCCATTGATTAAATCTGGGCTGAATACAGTTTGCTTTGTTTTAGATATTGAAAGTATGTGACATTTGTAACACCTCATTGCTGAATACTCTAATCTTTTCATTAGTGGGTGTCACTACCTTCTTCACCTTTCTCCTGAATTGAGATTTTGGGGCCACTGTGGCTATCACAGCTGGCTTCCTGAACTGTACTGCAGGGGTCCCCAGCAAGTCAGCCTAGCATACGCAGTCTCATTTCTCTGCAAGTAGATGCTTTCTGGGGTCTCCAACAAGACCAACCCCAGGGTGACTTTTAAGCTCTCTGTGTCTGTCCAGATGCTGATGGCAGTTTCAGGAGAATCCATCGTATTTAAATTTCTTCTTTTTGTAATTATCCTGAAACCTTCACAGTTTTTCAAAATTGAAACAGTTGAGTTCCTTCTCACTAACAGATTTGATCCTTCTCTTTTTTCTTGTTCATTTCCTCTTTATTTTCTTTAAACTTGCTTTCTTCTTAGTTTACCAGAAGTTCCCAACACCGTCACAGCATTTCCTCCCATTTTGCAGATCTGATGCCGATAATCGCTAACATTTATTCAAACCTCATACTGTGCTAAGGAATCCTTCTAACAGCTTTACATACATTAATGTGTCTATTCTTCTCTGCAGTCATAGAAGTAGAAAACCAAGGCACAAAGAGATTAAATAACTTGCCTAAGGTCACTCTTCAGTGATGGAGTCCAGACACCTGATGTGTGGGCTGCCCCTTCTCGTGCCCATGCCCACTGTAGACATCACTAGTTTATCATGCTTTTTTTTTTTTTTTTTTTTTTTTTGCTGCTCAGTCCTCATGCACGTTACCCAGAGTCCATACCTGAATGGTACCCTAGGAGGACTCTGCCAATCGCTAGTTCAGGCTTCAGAATCTCAAACCTATGTGCCGTTGACACATCCGTTCTGGAGCTCTCAGGTAGTCTCTAAACCCACCGCCCACAGTTCCCATTTCTGTCACTGCCCTGTACCACAGTCATCTTCAACATGTCCCATTCTGCCTGGGAATGAACGTACATGCACATTTCCCAGCATAGATTGCCTCCAGCTACACAGTAAGAACCTCAAGTCTTTGAAGTATGATTCACTTTTGATGGCTCACAATAGTAAAGAACCATTTTCAAATGATGTTTGTGACTCATAAGGTTAGGAGAATTGAAAGAAGGACCCATTTGATTCATTCAGTGAGTTAACAGATATTCACTAAGCCTGGATTAATTAGCGCTTGCTAACTACTGTAACAAAAAAAAAAAAAAAACCCGCAAATATATGATGGCTAAATATGATAGACTGTTTCTTGTTCACATAAAGTCTGAAATAAATCATTGCTCAGGGTGGATTTCAAAGGTAGGGCCAAGAAGTGGTATTCTCGCATTCCATCAGCTAGAACTTGGTACCTTGCTCACACCTAACTGCAAAGAGGCTGAGAAGTGACCTAGCTGTGTGACTGAGAAGAAGAAAGGAGTTGGTTAGTAGTAAATCTGCCTCAGCCGGAGCTTCTAAAATGGAAGGCATCATGCTGTTAAAAACAAAGTTCCTATTAGCAGAGGCCTGGACTTGGGCCCTGAGAAAAAGTTACTCACAATGCTCTCTGTTCTTGGCTGCACTCAAAAAACAAACCTTCCATCTCCTCTGGCTCCTCTCTCAATCACCTTTATACTGGGCCAAAGATATTTTTCAGGCACATATGTTCAGATTTTTTCCCATTGGGTTTTGATTTTACCCAGAGCCACACATGCGGGAAAGAGGCATGAGCCAGAACCTAGGCTACACCCAGGAATGTATTTCTGAGCATTTGCTCCTGGGGCTGCTCATTTATCCATACCTGTCTCTCCATTGCTCATCCTTCAGGGTAAGGACAGTGCCTGGGTGGCCGAACTCCTCTGCTGTAGAGGCATCACAAGGTAGCACACCATTGGATACCGACACACGGGTTTAACTGTGCCTCACGTTCACCCTGTGACAAGGGCTGCCCTTGCTTATCACTAGTGAGGCTCTATCTCCCCTCTTCCACATGACTTCTAACAGGAACCATGATCCAACAGCTAAGGGGTATGAGATCTGAACTGAGCAAAAACGATTCCTTTCATGCTGCTGTTTCTAGGTCTGACTCTCTCGGACGGGCTTGATTCCTCATATTAGGCCCAGTAAATGGAAACACTTGCCTTTGTTTCCACTTCTTTGTTTCTCTTAGGCATGTATAACTAGGCTTAATCTCCTTCTCTCTCGCTCTTAGTCAGCTGTAAGAGAAATGCATAGATTAAAGGAAAGCCTAATCTATAAACCCTATCAGTTTACATCAGTGAGCGTGAATTTACTCTGCTGGCTGATGCTGACTTGAAGAAGGGAAGAGCTGCCAGCAGCATGTGCCCACCAGCCCGACAGCCCAGGTACCCCTCACACTGCAGAGGCCCTGCCGTCACGGCCCAAGTCCCGTGGGACTTTTCTGTTTTGCCTACTGTGAAAGCCATTCTGAGTACAGCATGCCATGACTTTTGTTTTTGAACATCGTCTTAGCACAAACATTTAATTTATCATCTCACTCCCTCTGTGCATCTCTAGTCTTTTTTTTCGTTTTAATTAACTTCCATAATTAAAAGTCATACTCAGGGGCGCCTGGGTGGCTCAGTCAGTTGAGCGTCCAACTTCGGCTCAGGTCATGATCTTGCAGTTTGTGAGGTCGAGCCCTGTGTCGGGCTCTGTGCTGACAGCTTAGAGCCTGGAGCCTGCTTCGGATTCTGTGTCTCCCTCTCTCTACCCCTTCCCCGCTCATGCTCTGTCTCTCTCTGTCTCTCAAAGATGAATAAACATTTAAAAAATTTTTTTTCAAGTCAAACTCATTAATGTGAATATAATCAGACACAAACCTAGGCATGGCATCGCTTAGCAGCACTCACTTATTAGGTCATCATCCAGATGATCTAGAATAGGTTCATGTTGTTGCTGCTGGTGGTGCTGTTGTTGTTGTTGTTGTTGTTGTTGTTAGCTGACCATTAAAATCAAGGTCCAACTTGAAATTTTCAAATAGGAACTAGCAAAGTTCTCTTAAAAGAAATCTTTCCAACTCACCAGAATCAGAGAAATCAGTTACAGAAGAGTGTAATTTGTTGATTTTCAAACCTGGCTGTGTATCAGAATTACCTATGAACTTGTTGAAAATGGAGATTATAGCTTCCATTCCAGGACAGAAAACTTTATCAGAAGTCTGAACTCTGTCACTGGCGAAGCTTCTCCTGTATACTGGAATGGCATGGTTATGCACACTGGATGAATCTGTTTCCTTGGGAACCACGGTGGAGTAAATCAAAGGGGACCTAAAACCATCTCACGGTTGCCTTACTCTTGGGGTAGGGAGAAACTTTGTGTCCCAAGTCAAAGTTGTTGCCCTGTGTGCTGGTTTTAAACCACCTAAGATTCAAATTTAGCAGGTCTGGAATGGGACTCAGTAATATATACAAGCTTTTTCTAATAGATGTAAGAGGTTGATAAACATTATTTTCAGGGGCACCTGGGTGTCTCAGTTGGTTAACCATCTGACTCTTAATTTTAGCTCAGGTCATGATCTCATAGTTCATGGGTTTGAGCCGCATGTGGAGCTCTGTGCTGACAGTACGGAGGCTGCTTGGGATTCTCTCTCTCTCCTTCTCTGTCTGCCTCTCCTCTGCTCAAGCTCGCTCTCTCTCTCTCTCTCTCTCTCTCTCTCTCTCTCTCTCAAAATAAATTGATAAACATTAAAAAGAAAAAAAAGAGAAAGAAACAGTATTTTATAATTACAAATACTTGGGTAATGTGATTTGTCTTAACAATGGATCATGAAGGTAGGGAGAAATGTACAAGTAGCCTCTGCAAATGAGAGCACCTCTAGTGACAGGACAAAAGGCCATTACTTTTGAGCAAAAACTCAATATAATTAATTAAGGGCTGGATTTAATTCAGTGACATTTGAATTTTATAGCTATACACTTGCAGCTATAAAAAAAACTTTATTATTAAAATTCCTATAGGAAAAATAACTTAGTAATTGTAAGCCTGAAACTCTCTGGTCCCTTACCTACTTTTCTCCATTGGCACCGTTGTTTTTATTGCACAGTGAGGCAATTTGTATTATAGCAGGAAGATTATGTTTTTAATAAGTACCCAGGGAGTTCTGAGACAGCCAGTCCACAGACAAGGATTGGAGATTCCGTATAACAAGCACCAGACTTTAGGTCAAAAATCTAGGTTACCCCTACTACCTGCTGCTCTGTGATCTTGGGCAATCCGTGAAGCCTCTCTGAACCTCAATTCTTTGATTACATAAAAAAAGTACTTTACCTGCCTCGGGGTTGTTACGAAAGCAAAAACAAATTCAGACTACACATAGCATACAAAACGCACACATATATTCACTTACTAGATATTGATTGAGGACCTACCAATGTGCCCGGATTAGGCAGTAGGAATAAAGAAGAGAACAAGAGTGATGTGATCCCTGCTTTTTGGAGGTTACTTGGTGAGGGATGGGGACAGAGAATACACAAATAAATGATAAATTCGGATATTTCTTTGCTTATGAAGTTGGTGGTAAGAGACATATGACTGGCCAGGGATAAAGGAATGCCTGATTTAGATGGGGTGGTTAGGAAAGGTCCCAGTAGGAGATATTATTTGCACCTGAGGAACAACTGGAGAAGACAGCCATGCAGAAGTCTGTACCTAGAGACTGTCAGGAAAAGGGAAGACCCCTGGTACATGAGCCAATGTTTTAGGAAGAGAAAGGAGGTCAGTGTGGCCAGAGCAGTGATTGATGGGGAGTGTGGCTCCAGTGAGGTAGGAGAGGTTGACAGTTGGGCCTGAACCCATAGAGGACACGGTTGGTTGTGAAAAGGAGTTTGAAATTTTGTTTTATGCGCACTGATAAAGCACTGGATAATTTAAACTGAAGAGTTACATAATCGGATTCATGTTTGAGAAAGATCACTGTAGCTGTCACAAGAAGAGACTATAGTGACAGGTGGAAGTGAGATCAGTTAGGCTGTGCTGCAGTCCAGCCAGAGAAGGTGACAACATTAGATTATAGCAACAGAGGGGCGGGTTAGGCTTAAGGTATATTTGGAGTTAGAGCAGGGAGCTTTCTGCAGGTAGGGAGGTAAGGAAAATACGCTGGGATTTATTCACTGTCATTCCAGATTATTCCCCTATTATCACCCTGTGTTATTCTTGGAAACCATCATAGTTCAAAGTCACTCATCTGCACTTCAGGTCTTACACGGTCTCGTATATATGGAGTACATACAGGTAAGATAAGGAAAAAGACCCCTAAACAGTCAAAATAAGGATGGAAAGCCTATGCACGTATTCAGACCTTACTCAGGCTTCTGCCTTGGAACATAGTTTTAATGAGCTTAACAACCTATACCCAAAGCACAGTTAAAAGGGAAGAGGAGAAGAAAGAGGACAGCTTGTAACAGGAGGCTGTGTGACAGTGCAGGCAGGAATGATGGATAAATAGATGAGGGAGAAAACATAAAGTATAAAAAGCAAGTTAAATGGCATTGTTGAGTTAGGGGTTTCTTCACAGTTAATGAAGGTACAGAAGAGGGAACAACCTTGTAGTGTCCTGCCTATTAAATGGTTAAAACAAAACTAAATCCATTTGGCTTACAAAGAAGTAAGCTTAGGGTACATAAAATATTATTTCATGTGGACCCTTATTTCCCCGAGGTGCTTAATAAATGGTTCTTTTAATTGTATCTTGTGGCCGTGTACACAAAGTGCTGGATTTTTAGCCCCAGCTGATAAAGGCCCATTAAAATGTCACGTACACAGAACCTCTACTTCCGGGAAGGTGGCGCACATGCACTTGTCCCCATTCTTCTTGTTAAATACAATTAAAATCCATGGCGACTATACATAAAACAAACTGAAGACTCAAAGGTGGAGAAGAAAAAGCAGACTGGCTAGAGACCTTGGGGACTGTGGTACTACACAGTTGTTACCTCCTTGGGTTCTCTTTTTGCCTCCTAACTCCCAAACTCAGAGCTGAAGAAGCCAGCCATCCGCAGATGCAATGGGAACACGAAAAAAATGCCTCAACCGAAGACCTCTCTCTCTAGCCAGAGGACCGGGAAAGGGGTGGCTTAACCAGACAGAAAACTTTTGGGAAGCTCTACTTCAAAACAAAAAACCATGATTCATTGCCACCCACACCAGCAAAGACTGAGTGGGGAACCTAGAGTTCACCTCATCTGATGTGAAGTGATTGTTCCTCAGTACCCCCATGGATGTGGTGTCAGAAAAGACAAATTTCATCCCCACAGGGTGAAAAGCAGGGTAGAAAGCACATTGGGAACCTGGAATTCTACCCTCACCTTGCGACACCTTCTTTACCCTTTACTCTGGGGTGGTGTTACAGAAGGCCTCTTGGAGAGTCAGGACTTTGACCTACTACCCAACAGCACTAAGGGCCCTCCCACAGTGGAGCCAGGAGAGACCATGTGGGGAGCCAGAAGTCCCACCACTGCTCTGCTCGACAGAGGAGTCCCCCATTTGAGTGACAAAGGAGGCAGCTGGAGAATCTGGACCTCTATTTCCATTGGGTAGTAATAAGGTAGCCCTTCCCTGCTCCCCCACCTTAGTGGTTGCAGAGAAAGCCAACTAAAACAGTAGGCTTAAATAAGATCCAGATTTGCATAACATATGAAAATGTCCAAGTATCAATTAAAAATCACTCGTCATACCCCAAACCCACTATCACCACTCTTACTCTGCATTCTTATTCAGTTCTAGCATTCTTACTCAGGGCTGGAAGCTCTATCCAGTGAAATAATGCAAGAAAAGGAAATGAAAGGCATACAGATCAGAAAGGAAGAAATAACACTATTTGCAGACAAAATGATCACCTACTTAGAAAATTATAAGAAATCCACCCACAACAAGTCCTGGAACTAACATGTAAGTTTAACAAGGTTACAGTATATACAAAAATCAGCAGTATATCTATGTACTGTCAGTGAACAGTGAAATTGAAAATACAATGTAATTTACCATCCCTCAAAAAAAATCAAAATAATTAGGTATAAATCTAACAAAATGTATATAGAACGTGTGTGTCAGAAACCATAAAACACTGATGGAAGGAGTTAAAAGAGATCTAAATAAATAGACATACAGTGTTCGTGTATTCGAAGATTCAACATAGAATGTCAATTCCCCCCAGATTGATACAGTAGTTTAACGTAAATACTGTCACAATACCAGTAAGAGAAAGTCTTTGCAAACCACGTATCTGACAGAGGACTAATATCTAGAATGTAAAGAACTTGCAAAACTCAACAGAAAATAATATTCCAGTTAGACACTGCTCAAATGATGCGAAGAGACATTTTACCAAAGAGGATATAAAGACAGCAAGAAAGCACGTGAAAAAATATTCAACATCAGTAGCATCAGGGAAATGGGAACTCAAACCACAATGAGATATCACTGCACACCTATCAGAATGGCTAAAATTAAAACTAATGGCAACACCAAATGCTGGCAAGGATGGAGGGAAACTGGATCACTCATACGTTACCGATGGGAATGTGAAATGATATAGCCACTCTGGAAAACAGTTCAGCAGTTTCTTTAAAAACTAAACATGCAACTACCGTATGCCCTAGCAATGGCACTCCTGGACGTTTATCCCAGATGAATGAAGACTTATGTTCACACAAAGACTTGTACAGAAATATTTATAGCAGCTTTATTTAAATAGACACATCAGGAAACAACCCAGATGTCCTTCAACAAGTGAAGCAAGCACACAACCATGGTACCATTAGAGACCCCATATAATCTCCAAAGAATTATTCTGAGTGGAAAAAAAAATTTTTTTTTTAAATTAGAGTACCATAGGACTCCATTTTTATAATGTTCTTGAAATGACAAAATTTTAGAAATGGAAAAGAGATTAAGAGTTACCAAAGGATTAAGGCAGGGCTGGGGCAGCATTTGGGCTCCTTTAGGGATGGGAATGTTCTTTAGCTTAACTTATCAATGTCAATGTCCTAGTTATGATACTATAGTTTTATAAGATGTTACTATTGGGGGAATCTAGGTAAAGAGTACACAAGATTGTGTTATCTCTTACAACTGCATGTGAATGTATAATTATCTCAAAGTAAAAAAATTGATTGAAAACAAGAGGCCCTTGGGGCACCTGGGTGGCTCAGTCAGTTAAGCCTCTGACTTTTGACTTTGGCTCAGGTCATGATCTCATAATTCATGGGATCATGCCCCATATCAGGCTCTGTGCTGACAATGCAGAGTCTACTTGGGATTCTCTCTCTGCCCCTCCCCTGCTTGTGCACACGCTGTCTTTCTCTGTCTCAAAATAAATAAATAAACATTTTTTAAAGCATAAAAAATAATAAGCCTTTAAAATAGAATATATACTATCATTTATTAATTTAACGATAAAATGCACAAATCACAAATCATCCCAGCTTGTTAGATACTATTCTCCATCTTCAGATTCTTCGATCTTTGTTCTTTTTCTGACAGTTCTATGGTGGGCGAGCAGGTGGGTGGATGGCTGCTATATTGTGCAGTTACAATTTTTTCAAAGGAAAACGTGGTTAGTGGGAAAAGCCTTGGTATGCTAGTTATTCATTGTGGGTCATCCCATGTTTCAAGTGAATGACCCAAGCCCATAGCCACCATTTAGTAAAATCTCACATTCCTTCCCACTTTCAGGAAAGCCACTAGTGAAGACATCACGAGTGACTGTGATCAACACTGAGGAGCCTGCAATCACAGCTGATGTAGGAAGCACCATCAAAACAGTTCAAGGAGTGAATGTGACCATTAACTGCCAAGTTGCAGGTGAGAAATGTATTCATGTGTTAGTTCATCTGTTCAAATATTAATGGAGCCTTGTGCTAGGTCAGGGGATACAAAGATAAATACAGATTCTATTCTCAGGGACTCAGGGCTAGTAGGAAAGCTAAGGAAAGAGCCTCAGTCACCCTGAAAATGGAAAAGGCTACAGAAGTTTAGAGGAGGAAAGATGAATTCTGGCTGGGATGAGGTGGTTTCTTATTTCAGCCTTGCACACTGATAGAATGTGAACATGCAAAGATGGGGGCAAAGAGTGTTCCAAGTGAACAAAAGAGTGTGAAAAATTCATGGAAGTAAGAAAGCCCCAAGATAGAAGCAAACAGTATGTGCTTTGGTCTGGCTGGAGCCCAGAGTACAGAAATGGTGTGTAGGAGCTTAAACTTTAGGAAGGTGGGTTGTAACTACGCCATGGGAGACCCTAAATGCTTGGCCAAGGAGTTCAGAAAAAGGTGGGTGGAAAGTGACATTAAGGAGCCATACTTCCAGAAGACGAAGCCAACAGCAGTGCATAAAATGGATTGAAGATAGGAGATACTGGAACAGAGAGGCCCGTTAAGAAGCTGTCATAGTAGTTGGGGCACCTGGCTGGCTCAGTCAATAGAGCATGTGACTCTATTTCAAGGCTGTGAGTTCAAGCCCCATGTTGGGTGGAGAGATTACTTAAAAATAAAATCTTAAAAAAAAAATGCTGTCAGAGAAGTTTAGAGAAGAGGTAATGGGGGCCTGAACTCAGGGCACTGGTGATAGAAAGGTAAAGGGTAGAGGAACATGAGAGAGATGGCAGAGGTAAGACCAGCAGGAATCTGGAGCTTACTCTCATCAAAAGTGGGTAGGAGTCATTGATGAAAACATCCGGTGCTGTTAGGAGTGGTGATACAGGAATTGCCCTCCAGTTGGCCTTGCAAACCCAGAGGCCTATAGGGAACAGAAAGTCAGAGGAAAGTGGAGGAGTGGTAGACAGTAGGGGGTGGTAGTATGCTCTATATAAAGATACTTACCTCCAATTAAAAAACAACAGGGGTGCCTGTGGCTAAGTTAAGTGCCCAACTCTTAATTTTGGCTCAGGTCATGATCTCATGGTTCATAAGTTCAAGCCCCTCATTGGGCTCTGCACTGACAGTGTGGAGCCTGCTTTGGATTCTCTCTCTCCCTCTCTCCCTGCCCCTCCCCTGCTCTCTCTTTCTCTCTCTCTCTCTCTCTCTCTCTCTCTCAATAAATAAACCTAAAAAAAAAAAAAAAAAAATCCTACAAAACCCAGATGCTGATCCTCCCTTCCTGTGGACCACTACTTGGTGACATCTACCCTAAGGGTTTTCACTGCCACAATGCAGAGAAATGCATTGTACCGGGGCCCAGCTACAGTCCCCTGCTTGTTGTCCTCAGTGGCTGTACTCTTCTGTGGCACACCCAAACCCAGGTTACCCAGTCATGCTCAGTGTACACAGTGGACAGGCATTGGCACCCTGTTCTGGGGCTTTCTCGATCTCCAATCTCTACCCCATTACCAGAGGCTTTACCTCCACTTAGGATTTATGAGCCAGATAGACCATTTTCATTTTTTTAATATAATTTATTGACAAACTGGTTTCCATACAACAACTGCCCTCCTCAATGCCCATCACCCACTTTCCCCTCTCCCCCACCCCCCATCAACCGTCAGTTTGTTCTCAGTATCCAAGAGTTTCTTATGGTTTGCCTCCCTCCCTCTCTGTAACTTTTTTCTTCCCTTCTCCTCCCCCCATGGTCTTCTTTTAAGTTTCTCAAGATCCACCTATGAGTGAAAACATATGGTATCTGTCTTTCTCTGCCTGACTTATTTCGCTTAGCATAATACCTTCCAGTCCCAACCATGTTGCTGCAAATGGCCAGATTTCATTCTTTCTCATTGCTAAGTAGTATTCCATTATATATATAAGCCACATCTTCTTTATCCATTTGTCAGTTGATGGACATTTAGGCTCTTCCCATAATTTGGCTAGTGTTGAAAGTGCTGCTATATAACTCTCAACAATAGCCAAATTATGGAAAGAGCCTAAATGTCCATCAACTGATGAACGGAGAAAGAAATTGTGATTTACATACACAATGGAGTACTACGTGGCAATGAGAAAGAATGAAATATGGCCCTTTGTAGCAACGTGGATGGAACTGGAGAGTGTTAAGCTAAGTGAAATAAGCCATACAGAGAAAGACAGATACCATATGTTTTCACTCTTGTGTGGATCCTGAGACACTTAACAGAAACCCATGGGGGAGGGGAAGGAAAAAAAAAAAAGGTTAGAGAGGGACGGAGCCAAAGCATAAGAGACTCTTAAAAACTGAGAACAAACTGAGGGTTGATGAGGGGTGGACGGGAGGGGAGGGTGGGTGATGGGCATTGAAGAGGGCATCTTTTGGGATGAGCACTGGGTGTTGTAAAGAAACCAGTTTGACAATAAATTTCATGTATTAAAAAAAAAAAGTGCTGCTATATAAACACTGGGGTACAAGTGCCCCTATGCATCAGCACTCCTGTATCCCTTGGGTAAATTCCTAGCAGTGCTATTATTGGGTCACAGGGTAGATCTGTTTTTAATATTTTGAGGGACCTCCACAGTTTTCCAGAGCGGCTGCACCAGTTTGCATTCCCACCAACAGTGCAAGAGCAGATAACCCATTTTCAAATAGGTAGGAGGAAGATCTTACTCTAAAGCATTTTGTTTCCAAACAGTGGCCAGGCTGGTTTTCTCTGAAATATTCTGGTAGCTCCAGGAAATCAGAAATATAAATCTCTGTCATCCTACATTAGCTTCTTTTTGTAAAGCTTCCCTTGGCCTGCATGTCCAGCCTCATCAGGAAACCTTCCATAGCCACACCCCTTCAGGCCCTGTAGTCCCAGATGAAGAGTCAGATAAAACCTCTGACAGGGCTGCCCTTTGTGCAGGGACTGCTGGTGCAGGTAAGGCCTTCTGTGCAGAACCATCATTCCTCACCTGGTCACTTCGAGCACATGCCTCAGCGACAGAGCACTGACCGGAGATAAAATGGACCATGCCGGCTCTCTTCTTGATGGGTGAGGTTGGTAGGAGTAGAAGAATGGGGATCAAGGACAGCGCAACAAGGAAGTGGGCACCTAAAGGCGACTGAGAGAACCAGAATCCAGGCAAGGAAGTATTCACCATGGGGAACTGGGGGCATTGAAACCAGCTTTGGCCAATTCTTCCATGCCACCTGGTGCCCTGTCTCCCTGACTACATCCAGAGACTCACTCTTGGTGACCTTATCATGAGGTCTCAGGTCGCGCCCAGTTTTTGCCTGGCTGGGCACATTACAGTCTTTATTTTTATTTTTATTCATAGAACCATTTGTGTTCATCATGGTTAACCAAAATGAACCTGTGTATCTCTGTCATTATGCCTTTTGTTAAATAAGATATTTATTCAGAGTGGTGGGAAAAAGACTACTTTTGATTACACAGTTGGTCTGTGAATTTGCTGGACAAAGAAATTACCCTTGAGCTGAGTCTCCAGTCAAAAGTGTTGTGACACTCAAGGGCATTAGGAATGACTTTTACTTTACTAATACAGTGGCTCTGTGGCTTTCTTCGGGTATAATTTATTGGCTATTTTATAGTCTATATTCAGAATATGACATAATTTATGTAGATTAACTTCTGTCCTTACATGTTAGAGTTGTTAGCCATTTCTCATTAAATAACTTTTTGTACATATATGCGTTCAATTTGTAAGATGCAGCCTCACAAATTCTTCCCAACGCTTAAACATAAAAAATATTAAGCAGTGAGTATGATGAGCAGTCTTCTTGAAAAGTGATCCAAACCACTGTACTACTCACACACTTTTTCTCTATTTGAGTTCAAAAAACTTGGTAGGAGATAAAGGGTTAGGGGAGGAGGGAGTGTTTCAGTCATTTGGGACTAGCATGTACAAAGGTCCTGAGGTAGAAAGAACAGGCTTCATCTAAAGGCGTAGAATATGGCTGGTATGGCTCTAGTACAGAGAGCAGAGAAGAAAGTAGCACGACATGTGTCTGGAGGGTGGGGGGGCAGCAGGCAGGGGCTACCTCTTACATGCTCTCATAGATTATGGTACAATTTGGGATTTTATCCTAAGAGCAAAGGAGGCTTTGCAAGAGCTTAGTGGGTAAAATCATCAGGACTAGTGATATAGAAATAAACAGTTGAGGAATCAGTGATGGGCAGGATATTCATTAGGATAGTCCAGACTCTGATAAGAAGTAGACCCCCAAATGTATAACGGGTCAAACACAATAGAAGCTTATCGTTGTTTAGCTAAGAGTCCAAAGAGTGGCTGCCCCACCCAGTCATTCAGGGTCGTGGGATGCTGGCGGCTCTGTTATTTTCAACATATGCCTTCCAAGGTGTCCCCAGGGGTTATCTCTAACCTGTCAACCAGAACAGGGGAAAAACAAAACGTGGAAGGTGGTTGAGAAGGCTTTTGAGGGCCACACCTAGAACCAGCACGCATTGGCACTTCTCACAGTGCCTCTTTGCCACATGGTCACTCACCGCTACAAAGGATATTGAACAGTGTAGCCTAGAGGGGTACCCAGGAAAAAGAAGAAAACAGGTTTTATGAACAGCTGCCAGTGTCTGCCACCGTCAGTGTGGAGAAGTGTGGAAGGCTGAAAACCTCCTTTCCAGACTTCGGCAGTTCTTTAGAATAATTGCCAAGGCTGCCATTTAAGTTACTGTATCCTTTCCTTTTCTTGCACCAACCCATCAAAGAAGCTTCTAAAGTGCATCATGTCAAGGAGCACCTTGCAATGGACACCCCATCTCGAGATGCTGACAGGCTGCCAAGGACCAAGCAGCGTTCCAAATGTAACAAGCGGTTAGCAAGAATATCCTGTCTGGGATTTTAAAAAGTATTGTGGCATCACCCTACCTAGCAGCTCTGTGAAGATTAAAGGCACTAATCCTTATAATCATATCAAGTTACAACCCATTATCACCACTTTTATTGATCCTTTCAAGCCACAGGCAGGGCACTGTTTTGTTGATAAGATACACCACGGAGGAGAAAAAGTAAAAGCAGAGTTTTTTCCCTCCGCTGTTTTAGACAGAAATCATACCAAGGGAGTCCAGAGTGTGGAGCCTGTCCAAGTAACTTGTCAACAACATAGCTTTGTATTTTGCTCTGTGGTAGAGTATATTTTCTGTCATTTTTTAGACATTTCTTTCAGTAAAATGTGTGGTCACATCACAACAGCCAAAGAGAAAAAAAAAAAAAAATCTCCCGCAACCTGACCAGCTTCTCAACAAAAAGGGAGCTACCAAAGCCAGCACACATGGGTTCTAGAAACCTCTCCTAAGAATAACCTGGGTGTTATAGTTATAGCAGAAAGGTTAACTCTCAAAGTAGAAAGTAAGGATTTGACAGGGCAGAAACAATAGTGTAGCAATTCTGATCTTCTTTAAAGAGGCAGTCGGGTATGTTGGAAGACAGACGGGGATCTGTGGCATTGAATGTAGGAGTTTGGATCTCCACCCTGCCATTTGTAGGTCACTGATTGAGGTGAGTAGGTCATGGGGTGAGGAGTAGGAAGGGACAGGGGCTCTGTCCCCTTGTAATCATTCAGGGATCCAAACTCTCATCACTTTAGGCAGATTTCTTAATCTCTTTGAAAAATGTGATTATGTTTATAAAACGTTTGGCTTATAGCAAATGTTCACCAAATGTTTGTTTCTCCTCTAGCACGTTCAGGATGTTTTGCACAGTTCCTGACGTTTGCACATTACCCATGTTCAGGTATTCTGAACATTAGGATTAAGCATGTGTATCTGGTACCTTTTCAAGGGACACTGGCTTCAACAATGGCTGGTGATGTTTTCTCAAGTGTCGTCGTCATCTCTTGAGGAGAATAGAGCTCTATGAGGCCTCACTTATTTTCCCTCTTCCTTTCTTCTGTGTTTATAAGATGTCAGAGTCAATCATGAAAAGAACTCAAAAGATTCTAAAGCATCTTTCTGGTGTCATTTTCTGCCTAAGGCCCACAGTCCCAGACAGGAAGCCCCTAAAACGTGACACCAGACACAGCTCCTCCATCAGCAAATTCCCAACGCGGGTCCATACTTGAGTGAGCCTGACAGAGATTTGCTAATAAATGTATTAAAGAACAATTCCTACATAATTTCTCTTCTTTCGGCACTGCTGTCACCTCTATGGTTTTAGTTGTACAGAGACTGGGGACAACCTCTTTCCACTCTTTGCTATCCGGAATATTTCTATGTCTCCCAAGACCCCTCCTCCCCTCACCTGAAGAACTGTCCTTTTGGTAAGCACCCTGTCTTGTTCTGGCAAACACCCCGAGATCATGGGGTTACAGGAATAGAAGAAGCTTGCACCCACTTCCTGGGGAAGTGAGGAATGGCTCCAGGTCTCTCTCCCTCCACCTCTTGTTTCTCACCTTCCCTCGCCCTCCCCATTTCCGCTCTCCTCCTACATGTCTCTGCCTCTGTAGGAGGATCACAGGTGCTTGCTTCCAGAGAAGGACGCCCTGCAGGAGCCTTGCTATGGGATTTGTCCTTGTTGCGGAGAGAGCCTCATGAGTGTCGGCACTGGAGACACACACACCACCCCATCAGCACAGTTGTGGGGAGGGGGTTCACTCCCCTCTCCCCCCCACCCTCCCCCATCCCCTTCACTTAGTGAAACTGAAGACCCACTTAGTCCAGCTCTCTTACTCGGCCTCTCTCGCTCTAGAACAGCCTTCATTCCTATTGGGGATTGTGTGCTTGCTGCCCACAGCAGTCCTCGCAAGAACATTCCAGCATACATGCTGTGTGAGCAATTCATAGCGAGGGAAATACTCGCAGAAAATGATTTGTAGCGCCTCGTTTTTCCTTGTGCTTTCAGGAGAGAAATGGCAGGGAATGTTTTCTTCAGCTTACCTTTCAGAGGCCTTCTCTTGAATCCTGTGGATTTTTTTTCCCCCAGTGGAAAAACTGAGCTCAGGGTCCAAAGTCCAAGCTGGCATGGCTAAGCATCATGATTCTCTTGCTCTCCCTAGTGGTGCTGCAATGAAAAATCAGCTTCTCTGCCCCTTACCTGCATCTTTTGTCCAGGTATATTCAGAGGCCATGCCGACCTGGTCCTTTTCCTGCATTTGAGCATCAGGCATCACGAGGTATGCCTCTCCCTGATGTGACCTGAAGGATGCGGTATCTAAATCTTCACTCCCTTTCAGCTGCCCTGCCTCCTCTTTCCAGCCAATTTGGTGATCCTTAGTGATTCTCACTCAATTATTGGTGATCTGAATAAAAGAGAAAACCAGAGAGTTACTCCTCTGTTCCTCATAATAGGGAGGGAGGCCCTACAGATCTTGGCCAAACATTTTGACCTTCAGCCACTGCTCTAGGCCCACCTGAGGCAGCAGAGCCACCAGGATGCCAGTGAATTCACACAAGGCAGTTCGTCATTAGTGAGGGAGTGTGAGACCTCCTTCCTACCTCCACCCCACTTCCCGCTACTGGAGCTCAGGAGCAGCAAGTGCCCCGGGGTCCATAATTAGGGCTCTTGATCTGGGTGTTACAGAATAGACTGCTGATAAATTCTTCATCAGATTCAAGGACAAGTGACAGGTACACAGGTCTGTATTCTCACCAGTAGGCTGCCCATTAAGGGTAACACTACCCTTGCCCCAAGGGCAGAATCCAGCCCCAACACAGGACAGCACAGGACTAAGGACTGAGCCCTTTGACTCTTCCTGGTTTTGACCCCCCCCCCACCATTAACCAGGATTTGACATTATAAACATAGGCTGGATACATGCCCCAGATTTCTGAGTAAATTTTTTGAGCTGGGCCAACAGGCTAAGTGGTGCAAGAAATGGAGCTTTCTGCCCCCCAAAGCCCTGTGAATTGATGCCACAGATTTTCTGTCTCCCACCTCACTCAGAGCCCAGCCTCCTATGGAGCCTTCTAAGCAGACTATCTCAGAAAGCTCGTCCTGAACCGGGGCTTGCTTACCAGCATGTCAACCATAGGGAAGCTTCCTAAAGAATTAAGCCCATCTCCTTGTCTTAGCCTACTCAGGCTGCTATTACAAAATATCCATAGACTAGGTGGTTTAAGTGTCCAAAATGTATTTCTCACAGTGCCGAAGACTGAGAAGTCTAAGATCAAGTGCCAGCCCATCCAGCTCCTGCTGAGAGATCTTTTCCGGGATTGCAGTTAGAGATCTTACTATGTCCAGACATGATGGAGAAAGAGGGCTAGATCTCTGGTCTTTCCTTATAAGGGCACTAATCCCATCGTGATGACTCTACCCTCATGACCTCATCTTAACCTAATTACTTCCAAAGGCCTCCACCTCCAAATACCATCACATTGGAGGTGGTTAGGACTCCAACATTTGAATATGTTGGGAAACACAAATGTTCAATCAATGACACCCCTAGAGGAGGACATAGCCCAACTTCTAAAGGCAGGTACCCTATCCTAACTCCTATACACACTCCCCAACTCTCTCTCACAGACAAGAAACTTGGATTGAAGAGAGAGCACTTTTTTTTTTGTCACTCCCTTTTGTCTCTTTCTCTGTGGTGCTACTGACCATAGTTCCATGTTTTCTTGTTCTAAGAAAATACATAGGCTTGGGGCACCTGGGTGGCTCAGCATGTTAAGCATCTGACTCTTTTGGCTCAGGTCATGGTCTCAAGGTTTGTGAGATCGAGCCTCACGTTGGGTTCTGTGCTGACAGCTCAGAGCCTGCTTGGGATTCTCCCTCTCAAAATAACTAAACCAAGAATTTTTTTAAAAAGAAAAAACATATGCTCCAAAAAATAGAGGCTTGTTTTCTACGTGTGGTGTCAATTCTGGTAAGGTTCTGGCACTTTCGTTTGTTTAGTCCATGAACATACTAATATTTTGTAGCTTTTAACTTTTTACTGAAGTGTAATAATAACCTATACAGAAAAGGGTACCTATCATAAAATTACCAAGCCCACAGAACCAGCCCTCAGGTCAAGACACAGAGAATTACCAGCCACCAGGCCCTACTTCCAGCCCCTCCCCATTCATCCCTTCCTCTCTGAAGAACCATCACCCTGATGGCTAACAACTTAGATTGATGTTATCAGTTTTAGTTTTTCACTTCCAGAGATGAAATCATACAGTGTGTACTCTTTTGGGTCTAGCTTCGCTTACTCACTGTTAATGTTTGTTTCATGTAGTTGTCAACCGTTCCTTTTCACCGAGGTATAGTTCTGGTTCTTAGGTTTATCGATGCTTTCTGCAAAGAATTTGGGTACTTTCCTTCCACCCTGGCAAGCGCCCTTTACCAGCTACCCGCTTCCTGTTCTGTTAACTGGCCTCTCTCTTCCTGCCTCATCAGTGTGAGTTTTAAAAGGGAAAAGATCTTGAGACCACAGAGAGGTCAGAGATTATTTAGTTTGGCCAAAGGACGGTAGAAGACGCCCAGGCAGCTGCTTCCTGCAGAGTAGCCCCTGGGAGGGCCCGCCGAACCGCCAGAACTGCCTCCGGGGTCACCTGAATGTGTTTAGCTGATAGAGTTTATTGTTTTTTTTCTTCCTAGGTGTGCCCGAAGCCGAAGTCACTTGGTTCAGGAATAAAAGCAAACTGGGTTCCCCTCACCATCTGCACGAGGGCTCCTTGCTGCTCACAGACGTGTCCTCCTCAGATCAGGGCCTCTACTCCTGCAGGGCAGCCAATGTGCACGGAGAGCTGACTGAGAACACACAGCTGCTGATCCTAGGTAAACACCACGAGGCTGGCTGCCCCTGCTGGACCCCATGGGGGTGACTGTCTGACCCACCCTCCACCCCCCTTTTCCCCTGATCCAATTAAATACTTAAAAGCAATGTCCCTTCCCTTCTCTCCACCTTAGGGCCTTCCAGTAGAAAGAACACAGACTTGGGGGCCAGGCAGACATCAGTTTGAACCCTGGCACTTACTCACTGTGTGACCTTGGCTGGCTCACTTAGCCTTACTAAACCTTAAATGCTGGCCTTGACACAGAGACCTGTACAATGAGGATTGCCCACATAGGAGGAGGGGGTTGTCAGCTAGAGCTACAGAAGCAAAGCAGTTATTTTTAATTTCTTCCGTGGTCAGGACTTCTTTGAGAATCAAAGGAAAGCGCTAGATTAGCCCCTCCAGAAGAATTCATACATGCAACATTTTTCATATAATTTCGGAAGGTTCCTAGTCCAGCCCACATAAAGTCTACACAGGTACCCCACCACCGCTCCCCCCACCCTGCCCCAGTCTTAGCCCCTTCCACCTGCTAAAACAAAATCCTGCAAACTGGGTAGCTGATAAACAACGGAAATTTATTTCTCATACTTCTAGAGGCTGGAAGTCCAGGATCAGGATGCCAAGACTGTCAGGTCCTGGTGAAGCCCCTTTCTGGGTTGCAAACTGCTGGCTTCTTGCTGTGTTCTCCCATGGCAGAAGGGACAAGCCAGCTCTCTGGGGTCTCGCTTATAAGGACACCAATTCCAATCATGAGGGCCATACCCCACCCCTCCCAAAGGCCCCATCACCTAATACCATCACCTTGGGGAGTTAGGACTTCACATATGAATTTGAGGGGACACAAACATTCAGACTGTAGCACCCCCCAAAACAGAAGAGCCCCTGGCTAAAAAGTCTAACACAGTTCTTGGCATGACATGGGTATTTAAAAATAACAACCACTGGGACATCGTCCCACATTCCCTGTTGCCCAGTGCTGGCCTCAGCCATGTTGTGAGCAATAACCCCTTTATCCCCTGGACAGGGGACCCTAGGCTAATCTTCCCCATAGGGTCTGGACCTTAGAGGGATGCAGTAAAAAAGCTTATTTTTGTCTTACCTTTTTTTTTTTCTTTAAACAAGCAAATATGAGAGCACTTTTTATTTTTAAAACAAGCAAATTTAAAACTAGCAAATATGCTAGTTTCCTCAAGAGAAAGCTACCCTTCTAAGAAGAAAGAGAAAACTGTGGGAAATATGAATAGTCACACCCCATACATACATACACATACATTATAGACTTCCTTTGGGGAAAAATAATTAAACTTTATACTTGCATTTCCATACCCCCAGTTGATGCTACACCAAAGCTTCGGGGCTCGAGCCCCTGCCCACTCAGATTTCAGAGAGGCCCAGGTGGGTTTTCATCTCACCAGTGGCTACATAAACCTCCAGTCATCTTAGAAAGCCCCAGAAGATCAGCTCCGTGAAGGGTGTCATTTGTTCTGCATTGGGTTTCATCCGGCTGAGCTGCGTGCGAGGCTGGAGCCCGGGGCCCAGGGACTCTTGCCCCACACTGAGCTACGGTGCTTCACTGTGGGTTTTTCCTCCTTAATAAGCTTGCTTGTCGCCTGTGCTGACGGGATGAAAGCCTAGGATGTGTAGCTGCTACTGTGGGTCTGCCAGTGAAGTGTGCTTGTTCCGTGAGCCAGCTCTGGCAGCATCACAACCATAAAACAGCGTGGCTGCGAACATGTTGCTGGACGAGCGGAACACCTTCCCGTTTTAATCAAACGTGATGGGGAACAAAATCACTATTTAGACTCTTAAGTTTAGGGCTTTTCTTGATCAGAAGCCTCGGTTTATGAATCGAGGTATTTTTAGTTTTGTAAGTACTTTATGAGCATAGAAATAATGTCTCTTTTTTTATTATTTTAATCGGCCAAAAATTTTTAAACAAGGGACTTCATGTATAAAACTGAGGTTTCAGGGGTACCTGGGTGGCTCAGTCAGTTAAGCTTCCAACTTGGGCTCAGGTCATGATCTCGCATTTCGGGAGTTCGAGCCTCACATCGGGCTCTGTGCTGACAGCTCAGAGCCTCGAGCCTGCTTCCAATTCTGTGTCTCCTTCTCTCTCTGCCCCTCCTCTGCTCGTGCTCTCTCTCTCTCTTGCTCTCTCTCTCTCTCTCTCTCAAAAATAAAGACTTAAAAATATTAAAAACTGAGGTTTCATGCCAATACCTGTGATTAACCTGTAGTGTGGAGACTTGAAGTGTAATGAGACTTTCATTCATTTATTCCTATAGCCATTGAATGAACATTCATTACATGTGGCCTCTAAATTCCATCTCAAGCTATAGGATAAATTTAAGAGGTGACCTCTGCCCTTGGAGAATTTATAGTTTCCCTAGAAAGATCGAATGGACATGCACCAAGGAAGAAAAATTAGATAAAAGCTGTAAGGGCATCAGGAGGGGCTGACACTTGGCCCAAGAAGATCTGATGGTTTTGAAGATGGGATGTAACCTCCCTTTTTGGCTTTTAGTAAATAAGCAAAGGTTTCTTGAGTTAATATTCTGGAAGGAATACTCAGTATTCAATTTCAGTATTCTCAAGAGAGCATTAAAAAGGATGAGAAAAGGAGAGTCTAGGTTAGAGTAAACTGCCACCATCAGTTCCTAAAATCATAGTATTTCAAACTAGGTCTGGGAAATCATGAGATTCCTCATCATTTTATAGACAAGGAAAATGGGGCTCAGAGGGATTAAGTGACTTGCCCAAGGTAGTGAATGGCAGAGCCACAGCTCAAACAGAGGGTTCCTGAGCCCAAACATGATGTTTTCACCCTATACTATATAAATAGTATTTTAAGTTATATGCAATATGTATGAAGACTTTATCATTTTTAAACTATTTTATATTTTTTTTTAATAAAATCTCAAGCTCATCATTGTTTTCTATGTGTGACGGTCTTTTGTAGTCAAGGCAGAGTAGACAGGTTTATTTCTGAAGCAGACTCCCGAGCCATTGTGACTTACTTGCCACTCTTAGAAGTATCTGAAAAATGACAGGCACGTGATAGGTCCTCACTGAACACCGATGAAATGACCATCACTTGCAAGAGCAATACTCCTGCTTCTCTTTAGATTCCAACAGGTGCTCTAGAGACAAAGGTGGGGTCCGCCCTGGGAGATGTAAGGAGTGGGGAGACAGGATTCTGCTGCTTTGCCTGGAGCATCTCGGGTCATCTCACCACAAGATTCAGTAGGGGCTCATCTTTTTAGTTGTCCAGTGGAAGTGACAGGCAGGCCCCTATATTTCCCATTTTTATCACTTTGGTCTCTAGTTAACTGTGACCACTGATGACTTCAGCCCTTGTAAGATTTTGAAGCACAAATCATCCCTGTTCTGCTTATCTGGTCCTTACCTGGGCATAAAAATCCAGACCACAAAGAAGATTAACTTTGTCAACTTCATAAACCTTTTTCTTCATGGGAATAGTCACCCACAGGCTTCTTTTAAATAAGGAATTCCTGTGGTGATGTGTCTGTATCTGTGGGGACAGTAACAAGGTGCTCTAAAGGATGTCGTGAGAGTTGAATGAAAAAGAAATGAAAACTATTTAACACAGGACTTGGCATATAAATAAATGCTGAAGAAGTGTTGGCTTTTTAAAAGTGCTTTTATAATTTTAATTTGCCTACACATTTATAGGAAGCCAGTGGTACTGTGGTATAAAGTGGTATACAGTAGGAACTCCTAAAAATCAACATACCTGATTCTTATTACTGACCTTATTGTTTTGGGCATCAAATATTAAGCTTGAAATTCAGACTCACCTTGATAGGCACCGGAGGCAATCATAGTAATGCTCACCTCACACGTGGACACACATAGGTGCATGCCCACCTCTCCTTCTCCCCTGAACACAGCCTTCACACTTTAACCTGTCTGACTCCCCATCTGCCTTCCCACAGATCCTCCCCGAGTCCCCACACAGTTGGAAGACATCAGGGCCTTGCTTTCAGCCACTGGACCGAACCTTCCTTCAGTGCTGACATCTCCTCTGGGAGCACAGCTGGTCCTGGATCCTGGGAATTCTGCTCTCCTTGGTGAGTCCAATTCTCTGGAACGTTGGGCAGAAATCCAGGGCTGGACAGGATTTATGGATGGGTGACTGCTTGCAGGTGGGAGGGAGGCAGCAGTAGGGGGTAGCCAACAGGAAATCACTAAATTGCCTACAGAATCCAGACTCACCAGTGGAAACTTGGCTGACTTTCCATGTGAGGTGAGTGCAGATCTTAGTCTGGACTCTAGCTTGTCTAGATTCCAACATGGCTCCTTTCTGAATCCTCTTGGGCTGATGCCACAGTCCAGATCCTCTCAATCAGATTGACTCACTCAACAGTAAATAGCAAAGCAGTAAAAATAGCTCCTCCACCCCCCTCTCCCCTTGCCAACCATGCCTCAGTATGCCCCCATGACCCTCTCACAACTAAACTAGAGCTATAATCAGCTTTCAAGAAGAAAAAGCTAGACAATTCTATTTAGGCCAGCCGTCTGTAGGTAGGGCCCAAAACCAACCCAGATGGGCTCCTCCAAAGCAAGTGTTTAAATAACTTTACCAAGTACAACTTCCCTGACACCTGTCATTGGGAACCTTCACCAAGTTATTGCCCATACGGCTGGTGCCCTCTGGTAGCAGAGAAGTATTGCAAAGGCATCCTGCCCTGGGCCCTTCACACCAGAAACATGGAGATGCCACAGGAACCTCTACACTCCAGTCATGACCTCTGGAGATGGTCACGGTGGAAAAGAAGAATTATCTTCCATCAAAGGCCTGGGAAAAAAAACAGGTCTACAAAATGGGGGACATCCTCATGCTAATTCTTTGTGGCCCCAAATGTTGATAATGGTGACTATGGTAATGGTGACTTTGGCTCAAAGTTGAAAGTTTCTCTATTCTCATCCCCACCAATTAGCAAGGAACAGGAAGCCAAAGCGTTCCTAATCATATTGGTGATTGCTTATCAACATGGCCACAGGGACTGATATCTCTAGGATGACAACACAGGAAGATTACCTTCGGTTCTTATCATCTAAAATTAACAAAGAATGCTCATAGCATATGACCACGTGGCAAAAGCTTACAATTTTTTTATTTCTGATCTTACCTTAAGAATAAGACACAGATGCAATGACAAGTAGCCCTGTTTCCTGTAAGTTACACAAGCGTGGCATTGAGCTTTTCTACATCGTGTTGATCAGAATTCATAGAAGTTTCAAATTGCTTTTTTGTTGGCTTATAAATGGTAAATTTGTTCTAAATGTGAGCATAGTAAACTTTTTTTATTTTAGACTCATCACTATAAGAAATTGTCATAACTATTAATCATAGCCCAGTCACTAGCAGAGTGCACAGCAATTGTTTATTTTCAAGTTTCAACAACCTTGGGACACTCAGGTGCCAGTCAGCATGCTGGAAAAATTAACCTGCTCATATTTTTCCATGATAGTTTTACTTTCTTTCTCCCTTATTCTGGAATAATATTTTGTCTCAATGTTGTCATTAGCAATAAGAATTTATTGTGCTTTATGCGGCTGCATTCCCTTGCTAGTCTATAGTGCTTTGTTACCTTAGACTGGTATTTAAATCTAACAGTTAAGAGACACCTTAACACCCTAGTTCACATCCAAACTGCTCCATTTGAATGAGACAGTGAGTCAGTAACCATAAAGGCCCTGAATGTAACTTCTTGGGCAACACGGACTCTAGCAGCGAATGTTGATGTCGTGCCAGCACTATAGAAGTAAGAGGGATCTACATGGAATTGTGGAGATGAATTAAGAAATGACGTCAGGTATCAAGACTCTGAAAAGTAGGTCAATTGAAACATTCCAGGGCCTAGATCTGTTGGTCAAATTGCTCTTATTTAGACTAGTTTCCATCCCTGGCTCCTCTTGGTGGCCCTTTTAGACCAGAGTGTGTGTTCTGGGTACAAAAATAGGTCAGGGAGGCAATTCTGTGTAGCGCTGCTGAGAACTCTGAATGGCAAACAGTGTCAAAGACTGTTATTAGACTAAGGAAACAGATTTACTGTGTGGGAAATGGGGACAGATCTTTAGAGGGCTTTAAGTAGGAAAATGATATAGTAAAAGTAATATTTGACAGACTTAATCTGATATTCTGTAAGAGTAACCAATAGTGGGAGCAATTCAAGGAAGAAATCCTATTTTGAGAGTAACAGATGTTCTAGACCGGGATGGAAATATGTGGCAAAGATACTGTTAACTGCCCCTGCCACAACCTACACATTTCCAATCAAACATGACATTCTTTTTCATCAGCCCAGGTGCTGCCTTGGAATTCATTTTAACATTCCCACCAAGCATGGTGGCAGTTGCTATATAGGATGAAAGTCATTTGTCAACCCTGTTGTATCCAGTAAACAGTGACATTCCTGTATTCGGTGTATGTATTTCTACTATCTATCAGACCGGTTGTCTGCATCAGATTCAGAGAACTTCGTGATTCTGTGGCATACGGACAATAACTCATGGACCTTGATTCTCATGTTTTCATGGCAGAAGGAAAAAAGGGAAATGTGAGGTTTTTCAGAGCCATATATCAGAGCTAACTCTTCTTGGTTAAGACTCAAGTGTTGAGATTCCCAGTGGGTGGGCTATTCCAATAATGACTATTTTAGTTGACAGACACTCTGGCATTGACCCCACTTCAAGCCACTGCTGGAATTTTCAAGAAGGAATGTTGATTGAGCAACATGTGCATGGGCCTATGTGGGACTCACTTTCCATAACTGTAAGTGAAGACTTGGGACCAGTGAGTCTCTGTTGCTCTCACACCCTTTGTTGTATGACACAGACTTAGAAAATGCCCAGTGGAGGCTCAGCCATGCAGAGTGGACCCAACCCAAACAGATTCATTGTCCTAGGCAAGACGGGTGCTGATTTTCTTTGCCCTTATTTTACAGCTGTCCTTTGTGCTGGGAGGCCTGAACTGTGCCAACTGCTGTGTATGGAGGGCAAGGCCCATGCCACCCCTTTTAGTGGTCCAGGTCTGGGTCCTGGGGCTCCAATTTTAGAGCAGCAGCATCTCAGGCCGCCCTGCAGCACCTACACCTTTTGGCAGCCTTCTGTTAAAAATTTTTTTGGTTGCTAAGACTCAAAATTAATATTTCTCACAGTATTATTTATAAGGCATTAGCATTGGTATTTTGCAAAAAAAAAAAAATAACTTTTATTGGACTTTCCCTTAGAAGAGCAATATATTTTCATTGTAGAACAATTAAAAATAGAAGCAAAAATAAAAAACTAAAAATTGTCTATAATTGCCTAGCCCAGATAAAACGAGTACAAATATCTTTTTCCAGCCATTAATATACACATCATACATACCTTTTGTCTACAATGAACTCATGCTCTATATGCTGCTTGCAACTTTTTTCACTAACTGGTATATAGCAATTATCTTTCCATGTCTCTATGCTTCTATAGTTTTAATTTTGAGGGCTGTTTTGGTAGGAGGTATCATACATTCAACCAACTCTCTAATGTTGAACTTTTAGATTCCTTGCAATCTTTTGCTAATATAAAAACATAGATGTGGTGAATATTCTTATTCTTAAAATGTTTGTGTACACCTCTTGGCATAAATTTCTAGAAGTGGAATTATTATGTCAAGTTTTGTATATTTTAGTTTTTGCTCTTTTCAAATTGCCCTCCAAAAAAGCGTTATCTATTTATATGTGCACAGCACAATGTGAGAATTCTCACTTCCCTAAAATATCATCAACAGTATATATGACCAAGAGTTTTTACATTTACCATTTAAATTGGTAAATACACAATAGTATAAAATACAATATGAAAATTATGCCATTTAAAATTTTTATTTACGATGTTTAAAAATTCTTGGTTTTAATGTTTATTAATCATTTGCATTCATTTATGAGTTGCCTGTTCAGGTCCTTTTCCATTGATTGATAGAAATCTATCTTACTTTAATGATTTGTAAGACACAATACATATTTATATATGTTTGACATATATTTGACATAAAAGTTTTTAACAGCCTTAATGAGAGATAATTGGCATTGGTATAAATAAATACAACACATTTTAAGTCTAAAATTTGATGTTTTGATACACAGATAAATCCATGAAACCATCACTGCTGTCAACATAATGAACATACTCATCATCCCCAAAAGTTACTTTTATAAAATCATGCCTTCACACCTTTGCCCCACCCCTCGTCTACCCCCAGCAACCACTGATCTGCTCTCAGTATAGATCAGATTATATTTCTAGAATGTTTTATAAAAGGACCCATACCGCAGGGAGAATGGCTTCTTTTGCCCAGGGTAATTATTTTGGCATTCATCCATATTGTAACATGCAACAGTGCATCTTTTTGTCAACTAGTGTTCCGTTGTACACATAGACTATAGTTGGTTTAATCGCCCACTTGTTGAGGAACAGAATGGTCATTTCCCATTTCTGGTTGCTACAAGTGAAAATGCTGTAAGTATTCATGTACCCTTCTTTCTGTGGACACACACTTTCATCTTTCTTGATTAAACACCTAAAAGTGAAAGGGCTGCATCATATAGTAGGTGTTTGTTCAACATTTTAAGAAACAGCCAGACTGTTTTTTAAAACAGTTGTACTACTTTACATTCCTGCTGGCAGTATCTGGCATTTCTAGTTTCTCCACGTCCTAGGCAACACAGACTACAGTTAGTCTTTAATTTGAGACCTTCTACTGGGTCTGTAGTGGTTTCCCATTGTGGTTTTAATTTGTATTTCCCTAATAGCTAATAATGTTGAGCATCTTTTCTTGTGCTATTTGCCATCCTGATTTCTTCTTTGGTGAAGTGTCTATTCAGTTTTCTTACCTTTTTTTTTTAATTGGGTTGTTTGTTTATTGAATTTTGAGAGTTCTCCATATACCTTAAAGGCAAGTCTTTTATTAGATATATAATTTTCAAATATCTTGTCCCAGTCAGTGGATGTCTTTATTACTCTTTTAGTGTTTTTCAAAGAGCAGAAGATTTTAATTTTGATGAAGTCCCACCTATTTTTTTTTTATTTTATAGATGGTTTTTTTGCAGTTATATTTAAGAAATTTATCTACTTCAGGGTCCCAAAGATTTTCTTCCATGTTTTCTTCCAGAAGATTTATATCGATATTGTATGGATTTAGGTTTTACAGTTAGGTCTATCATTTCTTTTGAGTTTGTTTTTACCAAGGGTGTGAGGTATATACTGAAGTTCATTCTTATGCATATGGTTACCCAACTTGTTCCACTACCATTTGTTGAAAAGATTATTCTTTCTCCACCCAATTGCCTTGGCACCTTTGTGGAAAATCAGTTGTCATTATATGTGTGGGTATATTTCCAGACCATTCTGTTTCAGTGATATATTTGTCTCTTTACATCAATACCACATTCTACCCAACACCCTATGAATCATGAGGTTTTCCAGTCTGGCTGATAGGAACAGGTGCTATTCTGTACCCTGTGTGAGCCCCAGAAGCTGCTACCTCTAATTCTTTCCCTTTTCCCTGCCTCTGGTAGTTCTTCACAGGCATGCACTGATGTGGATTCTATTGAATATGCAAGGCGGACCTTCTGCAGATTTCTGGAATTCATTTATTCATTCGATCTCTCTCTCTCTCTCTCTCTCTCTCTCTCTCTCTCTCTCTCTCTCTCTCTCTCTCTCCAGTTCTCTCTTCTCTGATAGTCCATTCTGTAAACTCAAGCCACCTTGATCTCCTGTGCTTTCAGCTCCCTCTCCTAAACTCAGGAGTCCACTGGGCTACACATAGGTTTTCCTGTGTTGCAGCCTGGAAACCCTCCCCAGCACTGAAGCTGGGGAAACATAGGGCTTACCTTGTTTTATTTCCTATTTCTCAGGGATCAGTGACATTCATTGCCTAATATTCTGAAAACCACTGCTTTATACATTTTGTTCATTTTTTAATATTTTAAGCAGGAAAGTAAATTCATTCTTTTACTCCATTTTGCTAGGAAAGAGGCATACATATATGTGCAAGATATGTGTGTGTGTGTGTATATATATATATATATATATATATATATATATATATATATATGAGTGCTTGTAGATGTATACACACACACACGTATATATTATGTGTATGTTTTAAATATTTGCCTAGACTAAGCTGATACCCAAATTTTGCAATCACATTCTAGAAGTATTACATAAGCACTTTTAAGAGATAATGTTTTACAGGTTTGGCAAACTATAGTCTCCAGGCCGAATCTAGGTCACTACCTATTTTTATAAAGTTTTATTGTCACACAGCCACACCCATTTATTTACCTTTGTATTGTCTATGGCTTCTTTCATACCATAATGGCCGAGTCAAATGCTTGTGACAGAAACCATATGGCCTAGAAGACATATGCCATATGCGGTGCCCAAGTCAGAGACAGTCCTCCTGACCTCTCTACTGGAAACTCATGTTAGGCTAGTCCCACAGAGCCAAACAGCACAGCCTTTTCTCATACCTTGTGATTTACCAAGAGAAGAGCGATTTAGGCATTCCAACCTGGGTTTGCAAAGTAAAGTTTTTCCAGGAAAGAAATCATTGTGCCTGGCCGTTCTCCCCAGCCAGGGCTCAAGGGTCACAGCCAACACACACAGTAGCATCTCAGCAGCGTCAACATGCTCCCCAGGGCCCTGCATGGTAACAGCCCCACCTCTCAGAGCCCTTCCATCCCTGGAGAAGCCAGACAGGGAGGCCAAGGGCCACACACCACAGCCAGGCAGTGGTGTTTTCCTTCTGGCCACCTGAGACAGGCCTGCCCATTTTCTTCTCTGTTCATTTGAAGTGCCCAGAATTGCACAGCCTGGCTGGTATAGATGCAGTTCCTACAAATCCTACCACGTCAACAAGGGAGCTGTAGCTGGAATATATGGGACCCAGGTCTGGAGCCTAAGGTGGAGTTTATATTGTTCTCATACAAACCCCTGAAGGTAGGAGGATGTTTCAGAAAATAGTTGAGTAAATATTAATGTTCGAAGTTGAAAGCCTTGGTAAAGGGCCTAAGAAGGGACTATCTCAAAGATAGATCAATTTGCTCCTTGAATAAATATTTGATGAGTGCCTATTATGTGCCAGCCACTGTGCTAGGGCCAGGGACACACAGTAAATAAGATAAATCTAGCTCTCATTCATTCAAGAAAAATTTATTGAGCATTTCCTATGCATTAGGCACTAATCTAGATCTGAAGAAACAGTAATGAAGCACATTAACATGTGCCCTCATGTGGTCTGAATTCTAGCAGGGGCACTTCGAGTCTGGTAGGGAAAGTAATTCAAGTAGGAAGACTGTGATCAAAAGAGTAAGAACTGGTGCTTTGGGGACACTTGAGGAGGGGATATTTGCGCTGGGATTGGAAGAGAGGCTGGAAGTTATGAGAGAGCATTCCAGTCAGAGGAGTTCCAGAGCATTTCAAGGCAGAGGAACCAGCAGAGGTTCTAAAGCAAGAAAGCCTAGAGTATTTGAGTAAGTGTCACAGCCATAACTAAGGGCAGAGTGGCCTCAGATGAAGCTAAAGAGAGAGGCAAGAGCAAGTTTCTGGCACTCTGTGAGCCCTGGTAAGACTTTCACACTCTGCACTAAATGCAGTGGGAAGTCTCTGAATGGTTTAAAAGCAGGAGAGAGACATCATCTCATTTGTGTTTTTAAAAGCTTGTTCTGGTTACTGTGAAGGGGATAGGTTCTAGGGAAGAGACTAGATGGAGTCCACCATTCAGGTAGTATTCCAGGTAAGAGATAATGACAGGTCAGAGTAGAGAGCTGGAGAGAATGGAAAGAAGTGAACTAATTCAGGGACATGTAGGACATAACACTGATAGGACATGGCAGATAGGTTAACATGGGAGGTGGGGGTGGGCAATAGTAATCCATACAATTCTCAGTAAAGCTCATGTACCTCCTATGTGATGATGACACATTTCAGACCACTCAAGTCAACATGTTGGAATAAAAGGGAGAGCTACCTAGGTGTGTGACTGCAGAGAGCATTGGTGTGAAGAGAAGGACAGTCAAAGCTTCTGTTACTAAATCCTGGTTCATTTCCTTAACACGCCTGTCCAGTTTCCATTCAATGCTGGGCCTTGTGCCCTCTCCCAGCCTTGGAGGATCTCAGAAGCAGTAGGAAAGAGAGAAAAGTCAGCCACGTGTGAGAAAATCTCTGAAGAGTTGCAAAAAAAAAGTCAGGGGAGTGAGGACCCCTTCTCTGGTGAAGGAAAATCAGCAGGCTTCAGAGAATTGTTCAAACTCAGTCTTAAATGATGAGTAAAAGCATTCCAAGCACTGAGGCAATAGACACATACCTACTGAGTTCCTTCTGTGTTCTGGGGCACCATTGAAGGCACTGGGGATGTAGCAGGGAACAAAATAAAAATCCTTTCTCTCACATAGCTTTCATTGTACTAAGGGAAATAGAAAATAAACACAATGACGTAAATGACACAGTATATTAGAAGGTATGGAAAGTGGAGTATATTAGATAAGTGCTATGGAAAAAAAATAGAGCAAGAAAGATGGAAAGTGCTGATATGGGAACAAGGATGCAATTTTAAATTAGATTGGCAGGAGAAGGCTCACAAAGAAAGTAATCTTTGAGCAAAGACTTGAATGTGAGCTATTGAGCCTTGCATACATCTGGAAGAAAAGAAGAGGGGAGATGAGGGGAGAAAAGGGAAGGAAAGGGGAGAGGAGGGAAAGCTGTGGAAAAGCCAGTGTGGAGTCTTTGAGGCAGGGACATGCCTAGTGTGTTCAAGGAACAACAAAGAGGCTAGTGTGGTGTTGCCGGAATGGAGTCATCGGGGTTGTGTGTGAGAGAGAGAAGATCAGAGACGTAACAAGGCTGAGGGCAAATTGTGTAAGGCCTTGTAAATGGTCATGTTAAAATAACAGTGAGAGAAAAAAACTATAAATGCCCAAATTTATAAACAGACTCAATATCGCATTGAGCATCATGGGCTTTTCCAGGATTAGGCAAGGGCAGGCAGAAGTGATTTCTTTTATTGGAAACCATGCAGCCAGCTGAATGTTATATAGCTGACTCTAGTAAAACAGAGGTTTATCAGGCTGGCTCTGGTACAAGCCAATATTGCTGACTTAATTTGACTCACATGTGTTGGGCACCTGCTACATCTACCTGGCTCTGAGCTGGGCTTCTACAGGCACGTGCCTGGCCATTTCTTTCATCAAGGAAGAGGTTCCCAATTGCACGAGAGTCACTGAGAAGTTAAAAAAAAAAAAAATGTCCTAGGGGCACCTGGGTGGCTCAGCCAGTTAAGCATCCAACTTCGGCTCAGATCATGATCTCATGGCTCATGAGTTTGAGGCCCCGGTTGGGCTTTCTGCTGTCAGTGCAGAGCCTGCTTCAGGATCCTCTGTCTCCCTTCTCTTTGCCCCCACCCCTGCACACGTGCACTCTATCTCAAAAACTAATAAACATTTAAAACCTAAAAAATGTCCTACCTGAGACCAATTAATACAGAATTTCTGGGGGTGGGGGTAGACATCAGTCCTTTTGAAAACTGATTCTCAGAGCTTGAATGGACTTTAAAAGTCACTTCTGCAAACCTTTCTACTCATGTAGAGACTGATATGGGAAAATGGGAGGCTTTATCATTTAGAAAATTTTAAACTGGTATTCAAGCCTCCTTGCTATTCAGACCTACCCTCTACATTTATCCTTCCATCTTATTCCTATCTCAAATGATTCCTCCATTCCAATCAAAATGTTCCCTAGTAATTGCCATGGCTTTGAGCTTTCCTTGCCTGGAATACCCTCCCCTGCCCCTTCATTTCCGGCTGTATCCTAGAAGTCTTCAAGGCACAGTTCAAGCCATTCTGTGAAACCTTCTTGCAGTGCTCCAGCCTGAACTGATCTCTCCTGCTGACCTCCTGAGGCATCTACTCCAGACCAGGGTTGGGCAAACTTTTTCTGTAAAGGACCAGATAGGAAGGAAGTACTTTATGTATTGAGAGCCATAAGACGCCTATCGCAAGGACTCAACTCTAAGGTGTAAACAGCCATAGACCGTAAGAAACAAATGAGTGTAGCTGTGGTCCAATAAAAGTTGATTTCCAAGTATCCAGACCATAGCTGAATAGTCAACCCCTGCTCTAGACCCCTGATAGGACACTGAGCTTTCCACATTTTCTATTATTAAAGGTATTTCTCATTTGTGTCAGGTCTCCCAACTAGATTCTAGGTCCTGAAGAGAAAAGAGGCTGTCTAAATAGTCTCAGGTGATTTAAAACAGTGTTAGGTAGGGGCACCTGGGTGGCTCAGTTAAGCGTCTGACTTTGGCTCAGGTCATGATCTCATGGTATGTGGGTTTGAGCCCCGCTTCGGGCTCTGTGCTGACAGTTCAGAGCCTAGAGCCTGCTTTGGATTCTGTGTCTCCCTCTCTCTCTGCTCCTCCCTCATTCATGCTCTGCCTCTATCTCTCAAAAATAAATAAAAGTTAAAAAAAATTTTTTTAAACAGGGTTAGGTAGCAGGGCCTTGGCTGAGAAATCCTCTTGAGTCATTTCCATCTCATTTCTATTACAATTATAACTTTATCATCTGTCCCACATACTTCCACCCTCGCCCCACCCTGTACACTTCCTGATTATTCTGGTACAGACTGGATCGAGCACTTCCTGCACCCCATTATGAGGCAATTCACACAGCAACAGTCAGTGAGTACCCTCGGCCACATCTGTTGGGAAACCACTTTTCATATGATTGTTTGGAAAACTAAGATCATCACTGTTTCCTCTCTAAAGATAGTTATGGGAACAGCAAGTTCTGATGGCCAAAAGTTAGGTAAAAAATTAATCCACAATGGGGGACCACCCCATCAGAAATTACAGACATGGCAAACAAAAGTGATGCAGAGAAAAAAATAGGAGAGGGCTAGCATACTTAATGAGGAGAAGGATAGAAGAGGAATTTATCCTGACCCTTTTTGAAGAGACATGAGTTGGCATCTGTTTCCTCATTTATATGGAAAGCCTGAGGTTTTATGTCACAAGGAAAATGCTTTTGATTTCCTATAGCTTTGCCCACAAAAAGAATATGCTTTGCTATTAAGAAGAAAGGTCAGCATTTGTGGTTGTTATGGCACATGCTTATGCACTTTTGTCTTTTCTTTTTAATAAAATCCAAAGTAGAGAATAGAGACCCCATAGGGACTGCAGGAAGCTCTGTAGCACATATACTATAAAACTGAATCAGTATTTCAGAGGGCATTTATGAGGAAGCCACAGGAAGGAGCACTGTGGTTCTTTAGATTGGAGTGAACATCCATAAATTTAAAAAGACACCAGAGCATAAGTGACACTTAAAATAGTTGGACACAGAAAGCGAGGCAGTAAATCTCCCTGCCTGGCCACTGTTCCAAGCCACAGCAAGCATCCAGGCACGAGCTTATTTTAAGACTCCAATAGTCAGGAAATGGGGACCTTGAGAAACTTACACTTGCCCCTGCCCTTTCCTGGCACAAGGACACAGTTCGCAGACCCATCTGCCCTCCCCGCCATGTTTAACAGGAATGACGTGAATGAGTCGGATGTCCCAGAAATAGACTGGTATTGAAAGTCCATCAGTGGGAAAATGAGGAACTCTCCACTTTACCTAATAAATCCTTCCTCAACCCCGAACTGGCTTTTGAAAATACTGACTCTGGTTCCATGCCTTCCTGCATCTATGTGGTCTAGAGGCAGTTTTACATCGTGCCCAGAGGCAGATGGTGGAAGGGAAGACAGGATCATGAACCTAAGGCCCCCTGCCTTTGTTCCCATCCTACCTTGTACAGTGAAGAGCACAGGGGTAGTGCCTCAGTTAGAAGACCTGTTACCAAATCCTCAGTTATAAATAATTGTCTTAGTCCATTCAGGCTACTATAACAAATGCTACAGAATGGCAGAAATTTACTTCTCAGTTCTGGAAACAGGAAGGCAAGAATCACGGTGCCTGCGTGGTCATATTCTGGTGAAAACCCTCTTCCTGGTTCATAGCCAGCACCTTCTTGGTGTGTTCTCACAAAGTGGAAGGGGCTAGGGATGGATCTCCATAGTCTCTGACCTTTCCATGAGACTGCCACCCTTATGATTTATACACTCCCGAAGGTCCTCTGTCCTAATACCATCACACTGAGCATTAGGATTTCGGCACATGAATTAGGGAGGGGGGACACTAACATTCAGAACATAGCAATAATGCCCATCTTGCAGAATTAATTATGATAAAGGTTAAGTGAAATCATATCATATGCAACCTGCCCAGTTTAATCTTGGTACAAAGTGGATACTAACGTATGTTAATTTCTTGCCTCTATCCTTTGCTTCCCTTTGAATCTATGAACCAAGAAGTCCGTTCTCTTCTTCACTGTGGTCTGGCACAAGTTCTTCCTTATAGGATCAGAGTTTGTTGCCATTTTGAGCGTACATCACTGGCTAAAAATCATTCAGGGTTCATTCTATGCCACATGCTGGGTTGGAACAGACAAGCACAATGTAGGCCCCCTGACATCCAGAAACTTCTTATCTAGTTAGAACATATCAACACAGAAGGAATGATAAGAAAGCAGTAGAAGTTGACGAGGAGAAAGAATAAAAAGCACTGAATGGTTGCTCTGTGAACTTGGAATAAAAGACCAAGGTTTCAGTTCTCTTTTGAAAGTTCTATTCCCATCTATCCACCTCAGTCCCATGCTCTGTGTTGGTGCCCTTCACATGCACATTGGAGTTTGCACAGCACAGTGGTTAGGAGTGCAGACTTGGTCAGAATGCCTGGCTCGGCTGCATGGTAACAGCTGTATGACCCTGAGCAAGTTCTGGAAGTTCTCTCTGCCTTTGACTGTAAAATGGAGGTAATAACTGCATATACCTCCAGGGCTTTTGAAAGGAGTAAATGAGGTAATACGTATAAAGTGCTTACAATGGTGCTTTGGCACACAGTAAATGCTCAGCTAATGCTAGTCATTAGTATCTTGGCAGTACACGCTCTTGCCCCAGCCCTCCTCTTCTTGAAGTGGGAGAACCAAGAAACTTAAGAATGCCCTGGGGATACTGTATTATATACCTGAAAGTTGCTAAGAGAGGAAATCTTAACCGGTCTTCCACAAAACAGAAATGGTAATTATGTGAGGTGATGGAGGGGTTAGCTATGGTGGTAATCATTTTGCAATAAACAAGGGTGTCAAATCAACACGTGTTGTACAACTTAAACAAGGTTATATGTCAATTATATCTCGATAAAGCTGGAAAAGGTAGGGGAGTGGGGGAGAATGCCCTTAGGGGCCAAGTCCTGAAGGCAGAGATAACCTACCTTTCAACTAACTTACCCATTTTATGCTGTTCATTTTTCCTTTATATATTTACTAGCTAATTTATATATTTACTAATTTAACATACTTTTTGGTCAGGTTCCCTCAGACAATTTCAGCCTATCTCAGATAAATTAAGCAAGAAAAAGGGAAGGGCTTTTGCCCACTACTGAAGCAAAAGGATGAAAAGGGTGTGAACTTTGGAATAGGACTTGAACAATGGTTAAGTCACATAACCTTTATGGGCCTTCCTTTCTCATGAGTAAAATGGGTTGATAACCCATCTCTGAGGACCGATTTGAGAGTCAAATGAAATTAAATATGTAAAAAATTTTTGTAAACTCTATAAAGTACTCTATGAGCCCTGATCCTGGGGCTAGAGGTAAGGATGGAGGTAAAGGTGGGATTTCTAGAACCCCAAAGAGAAGGCAGAATCTCAGGGATTCTGGACTATTTGTGAAGACCCTAGCTTCCAGCCGAGAGCAGTTTCCTTACCTGTTTCTCTTTGCTACTGGAATGTAGATTGCATTGTTGTTTTTTTAACCCTTGGGAGACTGTTGCTGATAAAATATAGAGGACTCAAAGCACCCGAGCTGACTTCATGGAGAAGTGGGACCTGAGCAGCACCAGGACTTACGGGATTAGACAGGCCAAGAAAGGGACACATATGTGAGTTAGGCATCCCTTATGAGAGACAGGGAGTAGTATAAAGCAGAAGACACAGTCCTATTCTACATCTATGGGCTTGGCCCATGGAGTACAGATGCCTGGACTCACTTGTTGTTTTTTGAGACAGAATGGAATGGAATGGAATCAAAACTCAGCCAGGACCTTGTCTCATATCAGTCACCTGTTGCCACTTGTAGGAGCTTGCAATCTTTTATCTTTTTGTGTGTTATGCCTGCTGTGTTCAGGAAAAGTTTGGAAAAGCAGAGTTTGGAAAATATTAGGGAAATCAAGTTTGTTTAGCCTCTTACCAGAATTAGCTTCAGTTTCTTTTGTGAAGCAGAATTATCACCCGGCTTCTGCTTTGTAGTACCTTTTTCTCTCCTGAATAAGAAGTCATTCCCAACACACACACATACTCCTTAACTTCTTGTTACTCATGGATATTGGCCTTAACACTAAAATTTGAGGGCTTCCTTTGACTTTAAGGCTCTTATAGCTTTAGACCAAAAAAAAGCAGCCCATTTAATTGTTCTTTGCTCTTGAAAGGAAAACAAAAAAGAGGAAGGTAGTTTTCTTGAGAGCATCAGTTTTAATGTCCCCTTTTATGTCAAAAAAGTACTTTCTAGATACATAAGAAACTGGGAACACTGGTGCCCTGTGAGGAGAGGAACCATGTAGCTGGGGAAAGTTGAGGGGGAAATGAGAGGGAGAATTTCAACATTCCATTTAGTTACCCTTCAAAATTTTGAATCATATGAAGTATTTCGAAGTATATGTATTAACTATTCAAGAATAAATGAATAAAATCTGGGCTGGAAACCTAGCACAATTCCACAAATATTTCATACACCTCCACTCTATGCCAAGAATTCCACATCTTGGGGCCCTGGGTGGCTCAGTCATTTGAGTGTCTGACTCTTGATTTCGGCTCAGGTCATGATCTCACAGTTTTGGGGATCAAGCCCCACATCAAGCTGCACACTGACAGCACAGAGCCTGCTTGGGATTCTCTCTTTCCCTCTCTCTCTGCCCCTCCCCCACTCACACTCTTCCTCTGTTTCTCTCTCCCTCTCTCAAATAAAAAAAAAAGAATTCCACATCTTGATCATCACTCAGCCTATGCTCTAGGTCTCCCATTCTATGGATACACAGGACAAACAACTTGAGAAAACATCCTCCATTTGCTGGTAGAAAGGAGAGCAAGGCAGTGAGTCAGAATCACATTTCAGCTCCCTTAAAATCCTAATGAGGTTACACACTGGTATAGTTGGGTTCTGGTTTTGTTTCAGTGTTCTCATGGGTCGTCTGAGAGAGATTTTGCCAGGATATCCCCATGGTAGGAGCACACGTAGCATTCCTAAATATAGAAGAGGATTTGCACCATCTCTGAAAACCTACTCAGCTAAAAAGAATTTTGTTGACCATTTGCTGTTCCCTATCCACTACAGCCTGTCAGAGCAAATCTTAGAAAGTAGGTTCAGTCCAAAGGGAAGAAATGATGACAATAATAATTGTACTCTTATTCTAGAAACATAAGCTAGTAAGATGTCTGTATCTGTTTAAAAGTTTAACCTCTCTTTTGTCATTCACCTTTCCTACTTTATCTCTGAAAGGTACGTAGAAAGACAGGTTTCATTCCAAAATCATCATTCTGTCAAGAACGTTTTTATGTGAAAATCCATTATGATTATGGAATTCTCCATTTCTCTGCGGGCAGTGCCAGCCCAGAAATAATGAGCTCCCTGTGTCTTTTGTTGCCAGGAGATAAGACCAAAAATTCATTCAAGGCCCTTTCTGGAGCATGGCAGGGACCGTCGTGTCTAATGTGTGACTCTTTGAAATGGTATCAACAGAGAGAAGCCGGCACAAGCTTGTCTGTTGTCCTGCCAGCTTCCTGAGCCCAGGAGAAGAATTTAGGCCCAGAAGAAAATGACCACAGTGTTCCTATATGAACAATAAAGACTGCACCCCCTCTTAATTATTTTCCTTGTAATCCTGCTATTCTCAACTTTAATGAACTTTTGCGGTATCTCAGATCCTTGCTCAAAGCCATGCTTCAGGGAGTGACTCATCACAGTTAGCTCTGAATGTAAGTCAGGAACATAGAGAGGGCCTCGAGATTTGGGGGAAGATTCTTCTTCTAAGCACACTGAAATCATTCATAAAATGGTGGAGTTAGAGAGAAAATATGATACAAAGTGAAATTGGAGGCAAAAATAAAACAAAACTTTTGTTTAGAAGTCTTTACAAACTTTTAACTATAAGCTTTTTATATTCAATAAAGCAAAAAACACATCCCATTCCATGACTTTTGAAGGATTTTCCCTCCTTTCTCCACCCAGATTGTCCTCTGAAAATGTCTATTTATCCATTAAACACTACAGACAAAACCTGTAACATAATAACTTTGTTTTATTCAAATGCTGCTATTTTTCCTCAAATCTTTAAAAGTACTTAAAATCTGATGAAACGTATGAGAAATGAAGCTCCAACAACCCCATGTTCTCAACCGTCAGCAATTTTACTGCTTTGGGTGCTGGTGTTTATCAATCCCCCAGTCCTCTAAATCCTAAGGCCTTGGCAGATAGAGGTTTTTCTCCCACACCTGTTGTTCTATTTCTTGATTTGGTATAAGAATTGCTTTTTTCATTACCATACTGTTATTTTGACATAATCTCCATTTCACAAAAAAGTTGGAAGTATAACATAAAGAATTTTTTCTACCTGGTCCGAATGAGTTGACAGCACAATACCCCATCACCCAGTGTACATTTCCTTCACGTTGTGGCAGGTGTCCCAATAATGTCCTTAACAGCAAAAGAATCTGTCCCGAATCCCATGCTGCATTTAGTTTTCATGGCTCTTAAGTCTTCTTCAATCTGGAACAGCTCCTCAGGCTCCCTTGACTTTCATGACCTTAACCATTTTGAAGATTATGGGACTGTTATTTTAAAATATGTTCCTCAATTTGGATTTGTCTCAGGTTTCCTCATGATTAGATTCAAGTTATGCATCTCTGGCAGAAACATCACAGAAGTGATGCTGAACTCTTCCCATTACACCCGATCACATGATCATGATTGCCATTGTACCACTACGGTTCATGTTAATTCCAATCACTTGTTTAAGGTGGTATCTGCCAGGCTTTTTCATTCTAAAGTTTCCCTTTTTGCCCTTGTAATATGTATTTTGTGAAGAGATGCTTTGAGACTATGTTAAATATTCTGTTCCTCATTTAACACTCAATTGATTCATTTACTTATTTATATCTGCATGGACTCACAGATTCCTGTCTTATTGAATGGGCTATAATCTATTGCTAACCTGTTTTACTTTTATGCAAGAAATTTCTCAGATTCAGTCATTTAGAGCCTCTTTAAGGTGATTCCTGTACCCTTTGATATGTCCATATGAATCTTTGATAATTTCTTACTCTCTGTCTCATCTTGAAATTTACCTGCTCTAGCCTTGGAGAATTGATATTTAGAAACCCAGATCTCTGACCCAGGTCTGTTCATTGCTTTTGGAGTATCACTGCTCTCAGTCCTTCTCAGTGCAGAGAAATGAAAACTGTCTACCTGTCTGTCTATCTATCTATACATATACACACGTGCAAACACATTTGTTTTATTTCTATGTCTGTATATTGGGATTCATGAGTCCTTCCTTACATCTCCAACTATTGTCCAACACCACAGTATTTATTCTGTTTTTTACCCTTTCAATATTTGCAATTATCCGTCTCCCACTACCCTTAATATATATACTTATTTAATCAAACCCTCTCAGTATAATCTATCACCACTGTCTCTACCCCCCACAGTTGTGGTCTTTATCCCACTCAGGGTCTGACACCCCTCACCAAGCCATCACCACAATCCTCAGGTAGATGCCCTCTTCACCCTGCTCAGGCCTAGTGCCCCACTCTGGTCTACCATGACTTCCCGCCTCCTCCCTATGAATGCTGCTGCCTTCTTTGGCTTCACCTGGTGGCTTTTAGACTTAATTGTTTAAGAGGGGAAAACGGAAAGAAATGGCTGGTGTAAGAATTTCTGAACAGAAACCAAATTGCTTCCAGGCTTGAAAGCTAGAGGGTAAAACAGGTAGAGAACAAAAGGGGGCTCTGGACAGTACCTCGTCTTTGTATTCTGTGTTGCAGGAAGGATCTGCTTGGCCAGATCACTGGTGACCACCCTCTAAGCCAGGCACTTTTTATAACATCAAGTCTTATGTAGCCAGGGAGTACTAGCATGTTTTATGTTTCTGGATTTGAATAAGAGAATGCTATCATTGGTACCTTTTCCAGCCCTGCTCTCTAAGTCTAATTTTTTTATTTTATTTTTTTTTTAGAAGCTCTTATCCTGGGGACCATGAGCTTTAAGAGGCTGTAAGCTCCCTAGCATATGTGCAAACCTACTTTTCTCTAATAAAACTTTCTTCAGATTCTCAAAGATATCCATGACCCAGCAACTAATGACTTGCTATACATTAAAAGCTCAAAAATAGATTCAATCTTACTAGTAAATAAATGCAAATAATAATTAGACAATATTAATTAACTATGAGGAGACTGGCAAAGATGAAAAACATTTACAAAATCTGTATTAGTTTCCTATTGCTGCTATAACAAATTTCCCCAAATTTAGTGGCTTAAAACAACACAAATTTATTCTTTTATGGTTGTAGAGGCCAGAAGTCTGAAATGGGTCTTATTTGGCTAAAATCAAGATCAGCCAGGCTGTGTTCCTTCTGGAGTCTCTATAGGAAAATCCATTTCTTTACCTATTCCAGCACCTAGAAGTTACTTACATCCTTTGGCCCTCTTCCATCTGCAAGGCCAACATCTAGCAACTTCTTCACATCTCTCTCTGACTTTGGCCCACTTCCTTTCCCATTATAAGGACTCTTATGATTACATTGTGCCCACCTGAATAATCCAGGATAATCTTCCCTTTCACGATCCTTTCAAGATCCTTTCTTAATCACATCTGCAAAGCCTCTTTTGCCATGCAAGGTAACATACTCATAGGTTTCAGGGATTAGGATGTGATTATCCTTGGAAGATCATTATTCTGCCTACCAACCACAATATCCAATAATCAGTTGGCATTTACCGTCATCCATTGTTGCCCAAGGCATAAATTAGAATAACATTTCTGGAGGCAATATATTTTTTTTTAATTTTTTTTTTCAACGTTTTTTATTTATTTTTGGGACAGAGAGAGACAGAGCATGAACGGGGGAGGGGCAGAGAGAGAGGGAGACACAGAATCGGAAACAGGCTCCAGGCTCCGAGCCATCAGCCCAGAGCCTGACGCGGGGCTTGAACTCACGGACCGCGAGATCGTGACCTGGCTGAAGTCGGACGCTTAACCGACTGCGCCACCCAGGCGCCCCGAGGCAATATATTTTTAAATGATGCTTATTGATCTAGCAATGCTACCTCAGTAATGTAACCTAAGAGATATCTGGATGCAAAGATTATATATACTAAGAAAGTTATTATACCTTAGTTTATATTAATGGAAAATTGGAAACAACGTAATTATGTATAGAGAATTGATTAAACAAAATTTCTGATGCATTCACACATAGAATCTTAAGCAGCAATTTAAAAGAAAGATGTAGACCTATATTCATTGATGAGACTGAGATTTATCAACCTATTCAGTGATATATGTGCACATGTATGATTAGAAGAAACAACATTCATACGATTAGGATTGTTTTATTCTTTTTTTTTTTTTAATATTTATTTATTTTAGAGAGAGTAGCACAAGCGTGGGATGGGCAGAGAGAGGGAGAGAGAAAATCCCAAGCAGGTTCCTTGCTGTTAGCATGGAGCCTGACCTGGGGTTCAGTCTCATAAACTGTGAGATCATGACCTAAGCTGAAATCAAGGGTCAGGTGTTTAACCAACCAAGCCATCCAGGCGCCCCAGGATTATTTTATTCTTATATTTATCTGAACTTCTAACCTATAATGAACATGCACTGGATTTTCTTTAAAACAATTAATTGAGCCTGTTACATAGCAAAGGAGGTATTGAATTCATCTTTATTCTCTTGTGAAAATGGTAGTTGTCTGTAGAGGTAAAAATACATCCTGCACAGGCATTTAGTGGTTTTACTACACTGTGTGGTTCTTAGCATACAGAAACTCTAATGATCTCATACGCTAGACCAGAGTTGGCCCTTCGGCCAAGTCTAGGCTACCACCTATTTGTAATTGAGGTTTTAGTTGGGCACAGCTATGCCCATTTAATTCCCTTTTCATTTATTTATTGTCTGTGGCTGCTTTCAAGTTATAGTGGCAGAGTTGAGTAGTTGTGACAGAGACCATATGGACCACAAAGTCCAAAATATGTATTGTGCGGCCTTTAAAAAAAAAAATTGCCCACTCTCACTCTAGACTTTCTTATCAACAATGACAAAAACATCTTTCTACTGCTTAGTTTTTAAGAAATTATTTTGACAAAGAGATAGCAATGTGTGGGCACCTTATTGTAAACACTTCTCTTTCAGTCCAACCCTGCAAAATCATAATCCAAAAATGCATTTTAGGAGAAAAAAAAGTCTCCTTACTATAGGAAGAGTTATTTCTTTCCCTATTTCCTGGTATTTCCCAGCTTTAGTCTTTAGAAAGCTCTAGGAGCCAAACAGTAGTGGAATGCTAATTGCACCTTTTAACGTGGAGTGTAGGTACCCGGTGAGGTTACTGAATAACAGGCATTACCTATCCCCATGGTACGTGTTTTTGCTCTCCCCAAGCCTGGATCTTTAGCCTTTCATATCTCTACTGTCCTTGGAATGCCTTTGAGAAGCTCAGTGGGAACATTAGTTCTCACTTCCAGCAGTTGTATAGAGATTAGGCAAATAGCCCTGTTTCCTCTCCCATTCTAGACCCTCTACTTTCACCTGATGTGAGTGCTTGGAGAATAGGAAAGCCCATAAAGAATGAATTCAATCAATAAGTTCTCTGTTCCCAGCAAAGCATCATGCCCTCTGCCTCACTCAGGGCTACTTTGCCTAGAATCCCAAGTTCCCTAAGGAGACTGCATTGGTTTTAGGGTCTCTAAGTCCAGGTGATTCTTTCCAAGGTCAGATTTGCCCCGAGGGTCTGAACTTACCACCTCAACCTTAAATCACCAGGGAGCACACTAAATGTTCCAAGGGAGTCTCTGCACTGTAGAGGACCAAGGCAGATCTGAGAACCAAACGCAACGAGGATTAGAATCCAAAACAAATCAGTATCAGAAATGTATGTTGCCAGACAAAGAGCAGGCATTTGGACAGCCACTCTCTGCTCTTTAGATCCGTGTCCCATTTCCGTGATGGCTTTTTCAGTCAGGGTTGTAGGTTTCTGACCTCCTCTTCATAGGACACCTCTATTTCTGGGCCCTTCACAAACTACACACTCTTCCGGCTTGGCTGCCAAAGGCCAGACATCACCTGCCAGAACATATTATGACACCAGCAGAGTTAGCCAGCAGCATTCTTGCAAACACTCACCACCAGATCCCTCCCATCTCTCTCCTTTCTCCCTCCACATGGCTCCCATCCCTGCTTCAGCCCGCCTGCTTAACCCTCCCCTTATTCACCTCAGTCACACTGTTTATTATTTTCTTTACTTTGTTGAGGAGTTTCTGGAGTCTCAAGACCCAGGAGGCTTATGTGGGAATAATAAATTCAGGCAAGGTCTTCATGCTCCCCCAGCAGCCCCACCCCTACCACTCACCCTGGAAATGCTCCCCCAGCAGCCCCACCCCTACCGCTCACCCTGGAATCCCTCGTCAGCAGTTACTCCTTCCTGTGACTTGCCGCTGAACTCTGTGGTGTGCCCCAGTCAGGCCTCTGAGGATACCTGCTATGAATATTAGCCATTCTTCACATCCACTGCTGTTCTGTGGCTTTGGTTCAGCAGAGGAGAACTGAAATGGGGTGTGTACGGGGCTGTGAGCGAAGGCTCTTTTCTTGCGTGTGTGGGTTTTTATTTATTTTGCAAAGACTCTGGCCCATAAGCGAGCCAAACCTAGGCTGAGTTCACGAAGGCATGTTGGCTCTGAGCTGCTGCTGGCTTTTGTTTTTTTCCCCAGCCTAATCTGGATGTTTTCTAGCTGGCCTCTCCGTTGGCTGGCGTGAGGGGGTGAGGACGGCTATATTCCGCAAGGGAAGAGGATATTCATAGAGTCTGAAACCATCATTTCTCACAGCAGTAGCACCTAGATTATTACAGAGGACTTCTTGAAAGCCCTGAAATATTGTCCCCATTTGGGCCAAATGTGAAATATCAGTCTCATTCCTTACACAATCTAGACTTGGTGGGTGTAACCTTTAAACACACACAGAGAGGGGGGTTCAGACGTGGGACCCTCCTCAAAAGTATGGTATGGCCCAAGCAAGATCCACATTCTGGGCTTCATTAAAAGGCCATCTCATCAGTGGACTGAAACTCCCTTCCTCTGCTCCAGACAGCCTCCAGCCAGGCCTCCTCTGGGGTCACCCCAGTCTTTCCTCCTGCAGGCCTGGTAGCACCTGCCAGCAGCCTGAGGGTAGAGTCAACCAGGGACTTATAAACCCAGAAATTTGAAACTTTAAAAAAATGCTGATGTGTTTTTAAAGGTGCGTTTCATGCCAAGAGCCTGCTGGCAGAGAAGGACACATGGGAACTCTGTGTATTATCCACTTTAGATAGTTTCAATCCCCGTCAACACTAATGTGAATTTAAAGAGATTGGACCAGTTTCCAAACCCCCACCCCCAGGTAGCCCAGTCAACCCTGGATAAGCATGTTGTTCAGCAGTGCCAAACTCTAACTTAGACAATGCAATTATATTTTCATAGCTGAGACTCTGTACGTATGGACATCATAAATGGCAATCACCTTCCTTACCTGTAAGAGAATAATCAGATCCTAAGGTACTGGCTGAGGGCAGTAGCCAAGCAATAACCAAACCATTTTGGAGAAGGCAAGGCTTTAATCAAGTCATAAATCTGGACGGAGCTACTTTTCATGCTGAGAAATATATCAAGTTCTTGTACCAGATGCCCAAGAGCATGGAGACATTAGCATACCCCCTGCCAGTGGAAACCCAAAGCCTGCCCTAGGGGTAAAAAGACATTTGGGGAATGGAAAATGGGCTTGTATAGTTCCTTTTCTTCCAGGAATGTTTTAAAGTTAGTTTTCTTTGGGCAAATGTACATGGGAATAGTCTTGGCCTGCTTATTCGACCAGCTTATTGGGAGGTCCCAAAAATCGGAGTGAAAATTAAAGTTGTGTGTCTTCCCCCACAGCCTTCTGGGGTCCAGCTGACAAATGGGGAGTAAGGAACTGAGTTTTTTCCGATATGAATTAATCATGTCTTTCAGCCTACTGCCTGGTGCCAGTTCCCACCCATTCTATGCTGCTTTAGAGACCATCTCTCAAACTCCAGGGAACACCAAACCTGAAAGGAGCAGCCAGAAAATGTGGCGAGGCGGCCTCTCTGCTCTGGTCCGTCACCCCACGGCCTTAGAGTGAGGCCAGTGCGCACCGTATACCACGCGCAGCATGGAGATCCCTCCATAAATTTAAATGGCTGAGCATTTTCCAGTTTTGTAAAATTAAATTAAGGAAAGGACTCCCAGACTGACTCCACCAAGTGCCAAGTTTCATCCCAGCACACATCATTTTTATAGTAAGTTTTAACTCCGTGAAAAATACAGGATTATAATGGAAATGCTGACAGGCCCAGAGCCAGCTCATGAAGTAATAATGCCACGTCTTTAATATTTTTACACAGCACGTCCTAATCTGCCACAGCTTTCTTTGCCTTTAGATAGTGGTTAAATAAATGAAACCCTCCAGAGCACTACTTTTTTCTCCTCCTCTTTTAGACCGTGTCTTCCATTTTCAAACCATTGTTTCTTCTGGGCCTCTTTCAGTCTATTTCAGTTTTTGCTCTATACAATTGGTTTATCAAGCTCAGGTGCCTTTTTCTGAACTATTTGGCTGCCGAGGGAGGAGAGATGGAAGAATTTGCACCCTGAACTCTTGCCTTCTTCTCATGAAGGCTAAGAGCTCATGGCATTCAACTCTGGATATGTGTCTCCCTCAGGTGATGAGCAGCTGACAAATGCCCGAGTTGGCTTCATCCATCCTACAAGGAAGCCCATAAATTGAGCTGCTTGCCTCTCTCTCAGCTGACCAGAAATCCTACTGGTTTCCAGCCCTTCAATTCAATGAAAATATCCACTAAGTAATGACCATCATGAGTTCAGAGCTTCGTTCTAGACAGGTGCCTCAAAGGCAGTCCTATCTCCCCATCTTTAAGGTAAACCAGCATCTTCCAAAGGGTGCAAAGAAGTGGAAGCCAGGGCCACCAGGCCTCCCAGTTTTCTTCCCCCATGTTTTCCTCGTCTGTTGAATCAACCTGTTTCCCTGAGTGGGGCTACTTCAGTTGCAGAAACCAATGTGAAATAGACAAAGATGAAGAAAGTCAGTGAGGTCAATTTGACTTAATCAGGGATGTCAACTAGTGGCAGGTTACAGCTAAACGGACTCCCAGAGGATGCAATTTCATATTTAATTTGATTTTCTTACTGTGCACCTCTCCCTCATTCTAAACTTTTATCACTCTCCAGTTAATGTATTTTTTAAAAAAAATAGTAGGTGAAACTAGGAGGAAAAACCCTCACACATGTATGAATCACACCTGGCTTTGGCTCAATTTAGAGCCACAGTAGACCTAGGAATGGAGGCCTAAAGGCAATATTTTCTTTCACTGGTTGAAAAGGATTGATAGAGAGAGGCTTTCTGCTGCCAGAACTCTCATTAGCTAGGCAGGCTTCCCAAGCACTGCTTCCTCCTCAGACACCTAACCAACTCAAGACCTGTAATAACGGAGGTCTGAGGAAAGAGAGCACTGTCATTCCCTGCTGATTGACTGTTTCCTGGCGTAGGCGTTGCAGTCGGGAGGACAGAAATGGTCAACGTTCATGTGTCCGGGAGGGAAACAGAAAAGGAGATGCTAGCCCCTGCATGAAACATTGTCAACATCCTCACTGAATCAGAGGGGGCAGGGGAGTGGTTCATTACGTGGTCTCTCTGGAGGTGTGGAACACGTTAGCCCATGATTTTGGTGTCCTTGTAAAATGGCACACAGAGAGATTGCTCACCTTCAAAAAATGATTGATACCTCTTTTACTTTAGCAAATGAGAAATGTCCGTGACAGAAAGGAACCCCTGTTACAAGCCAGGTTTTCTCATTAGCAGTGAAACATGGATAATTATTCACTGGGAACATACACTGTGGGAATTCATGTTAGATTTCTTATTTTGACTATTGCGGTGGGCAAACCTCAGAGACCACTGTGTACGCATAGAGACATGCACATAAATATGTACATAAAAGCACAGAGGCCTGCATCACACGTGTTCTGGGGAGGATACCACTTCTGGATACAAAGTAAGTCTTTAAAGAGAATGAGAAAAGCATTGAAAGACAGATTAGTGATGGAAAAGGCAGATGGCCAGAAATTTTGTTCATTGGCTTTAGTTATAATTAGTTTATTTTGGTCTTGACTTTCCCTTTACCTTTGAAAGCAGACTTCCCTAATACCATTTTCAATGCATGGTGAGTAGTCACACTTACTAGAAGTACGTTCTCTCTGGTCACTGTACAGATGTGAAGGAAAACACAATAACCTATATAGCAGGACACTGGCCCTGTAAAGGAAAGAATATTTAGGACTGTCATAGTTAGGATATGCATTCAACAACCTATAACAAAGAGCCAAAAATCACAGTCAGCAGGACAGGAGTGTATTTCTATCTCACTTGGCAGTCCAGAGGAAGGCATTCCAAAGATGGTCTGACAACCTACCATGTCATCTAGGGACCCAGACCAAAAAAAAAAATTTACACTCCTATCACCGGGACATCCAACACCTGGGCCAAGATGATTCACTCCACATACATGAAGGATAGAGGAAGGGGGAACAAGAGCAAGCACTTTTCTTTTAAAGACATGTCCCAGGCAGTGTATACATCACTTTCCCCCTCATTTCACCGAAGGCAATCATATGTCCTATACCTTATTGCAAAGGGGGATGGGAAATGTCTCCCTAACTGAAATTCAGGGGTTCTTTTACTCCAAGGAAAGGACAGTTATGATAGGATCACTAGCACTTTCTGCCATACAGAGCAACTGAACCAAAGTTGTGGGAATCAAGGGTGATAGAAGTACAAATGAAAGTGACCTCTGACTTCAACAGGGCTAAATGAACGAAGGTGAACCTATGAGCAGGAATTTGTAAGTTGGGCAGGTTATAAAGCGTTTGAGGAAAGATCTGAAAGTAGCGGCTGGAACAGTAAATTTTTTTAATGTGTTAAACCCTTACAGAAAAAACATAGAATGAGCAGAATATGTGAAAAGCAACTCTTTGGGGGGCACCTGGGTGACTCAGTCAGTTGAGCGTTAGACTTCAGCTCGGGTCATGATCTCACAGTTCGTGGGTTCGAGCCCTGCGTCGGGCTCTGTGTTGACAGCTCAGAGCCTGAAGCCTGCTTCCGATTCTGTCTCCCTCCCTCTCTGCCCCTCCCCCACTCGTGCTCTGGTCTCTCTCTGTCTCTCAAAAATAAATTAAAAAAAGAAAAGCAACTCTGGACGCTGAGTTGCTCATGCTGATCGATGATTTAGACAACAGAAATATGTGTTTTTTTCCTTTTTATTAGGGGTAATTTTGCATATATGCAAAGTAAACAACACTCATCACCCAGCATCAATAAACATGCAGCCATTTCTGTTTCACTTGTACTTCTACCTCTCCCCCCAATTAATTATTCTTTAAGTGAAATATACATACATTAAAATGTTCAAATCTTAACCGTACATTTTTGACATTTATGTTTTTGACAGATACACATGTCTAACTATATCCTTGTCTGACATATGTTTTTGAACATGTGATATTTTTTTCAGTTTTCTTTCTCTCTTTGCTTCACTCTGGCAATTATCAATTCCTGCATCGTCAATTTCACAAATTTTTTTCTCTAGGATTTAAATTGTATCTAGTGAATTCTTCATAAGGTGTATGTTTCATTTCTAGAAGTTCATTTGATTCTTTTTATACCTTCTATTCTTATCTGCATGTTTTCCTTTAAATACTTAACATATTTTTAACATTCTACTTTAATATCCTTGTCTGGTAATTCTATAATCCCTATAATTTCTAGATTTGTTTCCACTGACTGAATTTGTCTTGGTTATGGATCAGATTTCCTGCTTCTAGACTTATCAGTTAACATTTGATTGAGTGCTGGATGGTGTAAATTTTGTGTAAGTAGGTATCTGGATTTTATTGTCTTCTAGAGATTGTTGGATTTTCTTCTGTTAAACAGTTATTCAATGTTTAATTTTGACTTTCTTTTTAATTTAAGCATTATTAAGACACCTCTAGAGTAGTCTTTATTGTAGCCCCTTGTAGGGTTTCTGTTGAATACTCCAGATGATCAACAAGGATATTCCAATCTGGCTTGTCAGAATTTCAAGGTCTCCCAGCCCTATTTGAGCTTTGGGAACTATTAGACTCACAACTCCTTAGTTGGTCTTTGCTCAGCCTTATAGAGTTATGCATTATATCTTTAATTGAGCAGATTGTCAGGATGAATTTATGCAGATTTCTGGAGCTCTTTTTCTATGTAGCACTCTCATCTCCAAAATTCTCAACAACATCTAGCTGCCTGAGCCTCTTTGAACTGTATTCTTTATCTCATCAATTCATTCAGACTGCTGTGCTCTGCTTGGGATAGTCCTCTGTTATGGGTTGAATTATGTGCCCCCAAATGATATTGAGATTCCAAACCCTCTGTACCTATAAGCCCGTAAATGTGACCTTATTTAGAAATAAGGTCTTTGAAGATGATGAAGTTAAGATGAGGTCATTAGAGTGGGTTCTAATCTAACATGACTTACAAAAAGGGGAAATTTAGACACAGAGACACTCAAGAGAAAACTCCATGTGAACATGAAAGCATGGAGTGATGCATCTATAAGCCAAGGAACACCAAAGACTGCCAGCAAACCACAAGAAGCTAGAAGAGAGGGGTAAAACAGATTATTCCTCACAGCCATCAGAAGGAACTAATACTGTTGACACTTTGATCTCAGACTTCTAGCCTCCAAAACTGTGAGACAATAAATTTCCATTTTTTAAGTCACCCAGTTGGTGGTACCTTGTTATGGCAGCCTTAGAAAACTAGTATACTCTTTAAGGCTTTAAGTTTACTGACTCATTCCATCTCCAACTTTCTGTTGGAGCCCATCTGATGAATTTCTTATTTCATGTTTTATACATTTCAGCTCTGAAATTTATCTTTATAGTTTCTACTTCTCCACTGAGATACTTTATGTATTCATTTATTATGAGTGTATTTTCCTTTAAGTCTTTTAACATATTTATAATAGTTGCTTAAAATCATTGTCCACTCACTGAAACATTTGCATCTCACAATTCATGCAATCCTGAGAGAAATTGCTGTTTGACTATGGGTCACATTTCTTCTTGTCTAATAGTTTTTATTATATACTGAGCATTATAAATGGTATATTGTAGAGACTCTGGATTCTGTTATGTTCCCCAGAAGAGTGTTCATTCTTGTTCTGGTGGACAGTTAACTTTGTTAGACTCAAATTCCAACCTCTGTCTTCCTTGCAGTGAACACCAAGTGAATTTTCTATTCTGTTCTTTCAGCTTCTAGCTGCTGTTCTTTTGCTGGGTCCCCTGGGGTTTGTATACTAAGAATTTGGACAGGATTTATGTAGATTTTGAGGTTTATCCCCACCGTGACTCTTCCTGGATTTTTCCCTTAACTTTTCAGCTGTTCCTAACAACCCCCAGACTCTGTCCTCTGACATGTCAAGCCACCTCTCTGGACCACATGAGCTTTGAGGAATTTGCTCAGGTAGCAAGCTACAAGCTGGCAAATCACACTTGTTGCAATTCCTGAATTTCTAGGATAGATTACCCTCCTGTTTCTGTCACTGCTTTTGGTTACTCTTCATTGCTTTCAAAGAGTTGTTTAATGGGGGTTGTCGTGGTTATTGTTTAGATTTTATGATTGCTATTTGCAGGAAGGTTAGTCCAACCAAGTTATTCACCATTACTGGAAGCTAGAATCCCCAGTCAAGTTGTTTGAAGAGTTTTCTGGCCGAGATCTACTCTGTTCTTGTTTTGCTACATTTGAAACATTCCCATTCACCCTCTTTAGTTTTTCATCTTTTTAATAACCCAGATGTTGGTCTGCTTCTAAAGATTGAAGACCCAGAGGTAAATTTTCTCTTAAATTCAATACATGGGTGTGCATAGCATTGAATAGGATATTTTGATCATACACTTTTATTTCTGATTCTATTAACTTGGAAGTTTGATCATTCAAACATGAGTGAGGATGAATTTACCTATTGCCTGAGCAGGGAGTGGAGCGATTGTGGGGAAAATGTTTGTTTATTTAGTTATTTTTGTAAACAAATGAAGCCATTCATTCATTCCACATATTCTTACTAATCACTTATTTTCTAACAACTAGTTTCTGTAATCTCTCTCCTCTCTGGATTTCCATGATATCACATTGTCTCAATTTTTGTCCTCTCACACCATTTCTTCTCAGACTTCTTTAATACCGCCTCATTAGTCTTCAATCACTGAATGCTAGAATTCTCCCACTGTTTTGTCCTGAGGTTTGATCTCTTTTCATTGAAGACTTTCTCCACACACATGTATGAAATTGGTTCCCCAAATTTGTAGCAAATATCAGACTTCCATTTTTATCTCCATCATCTTGATGGATTTTTCTGTACTCTGGTTCCATCACAACCTTTAAGTGCTTAAAACTAAACTCATCCATCTCCAGGGGTGGAGATAAGCAATAGCTTCTCTTCCTGACTTACCTTAACCAACTAAGCCACCCAGGCACCCCTCAGTTTACCTTAATCCTCAATAACTTTCATATGTAAAATCTCTTCCATGAGCTTTTCATTGGCATAGTTCAGTATCACTACACAATGATCTAAGCCATATAGATTGAATAGTCTATTTTACCCTTGGTACTTGGCTATTGGGGAGCAGGAAGAAGAGTGAGGATGCTGAGTTTGAAATGATGTTGGGAAATCTAGGTACCTTAAAAGGACCTTAAAGTTATCTAATTCAGTGGTTATTAATTGTGGAATCTTCTTACGCAGAAGCCCAATATATTCGTTTATTATTGAAAAGGAAATAGAATCCCCAGAGCCCCACCTTATGCTGATTTCCTCTCAAAGGCCCCTCCCCAGGTACCTCTGCAGCCCCGTAGGGACCCAGGAAACTATCAATTATAAAACCGTTCACTCAGTCAAAACTCTCATTTACAGATTAGAAAAATGAAACCAGAGAACCCTATTGAAATCTAAGCTTCTAATTGAGAGTCATGAATCTGTGTCAGTGCGTTTGAGAGTGACAAAATTGCTTTTCTTTTTAAAACTTTCTACAAAACTGATTTGTATCCTGATAGGTTTCAGAATGAGAGGCATTACTAGGAAGACAGCTGCTCCATACAGCTGTCTTCGCTGCTGCTACTCATGAGTCTTTCTCAAGTTGTAAGAACTTCATGTCATGGCAGCCCTGATGCCTGCCCTTAGAAGGAACTCTGCCCCATCTCATCCGCACTGGGAGCACTAGGCTGGAAGGCCCTGGGAGCATGTCCAAGACTCAAGACCCAGATGGGCCAAGAGAGATGTCCTGGCTGCTCACTCTGGCCCCTGATTCCAAGAAGGAGGGAAGATTATAAATGTAAATTGTTATGCAAATGGACCTCCTATTTAGCTGACTAGGATTCCTGGCTCCCAGAGAAGTAACTTCATCAGCCATAGAAAACAGCCTGAGGCTGCTACTGCTCCTTTTTCTGCTTAAAAACTCTCTCAGAAAATCAATCCTAATGGAGTTGGAAAATGAAGATTAGGCTAAATATGAGAGATTTCCTTGCCAAATATCTCATGTTTCCTCAGAAATAGCAAAGTTCTTACTTATCAACTTAGAATATAGTCAGCCTCACCAGGGCTCTGTCCCCACTGACCAAACATAATGATTCCTGGAACCAGCGTCTTAACCATGTATGACACCTTTTTTTCCCCCCCTTCAAAGCAGATGTGATTGAGACATATATTGGCCTGTTTAGGCAAGTCTGAAAAGCCATACTGGTTTCAAGCTTCACTTTTTAAATCATGCTATTTGACTAAGTAAATGTACAGTATTCCTGCCTTTTATTAGAAAATGAAATCAGCATCTAACTCCAGACTACAGTTGGGACGGAAGAGAGTTCGGTACTGCTGCTCCCAGGAGATCCCCAGTAGACTGATTTCTATACACCTCTCCCCAAGGCCATTTTTACCTCCATTTTATAACAGGAGTATAATGTGAGTACCACAGACTTCATGACATATTAGATGCCTAGATGCCACCGGGAGCGTGCAGGGAACTTGCTCCTCCTAAGTATCTGAATAAGAAGACATAGGTGATCAGCACACAGGCAGAAACTTTGCCCTGTCCCAAGCCTTGGATTCATAGAGCTAGGAGAAATTTGGAACTCCCTTCCCCCTAAGTGTATCAGTTAGCTATCACCACATTAAAAAAATAATAATAATAATAAGATTCAATGGCTTAAAATAGCAGTCATTTATTTTTACTGATCTTACTTACTTCAGCTGAACTAAACTGAGTTTGGCTGGGGAGACTTGGCTGTTCTCCACTTTTCTCTCAACCTCCTCTTGGGATCATCAGGCCAGTCGAGGCATGTTCTTCTACTGGTGATAGCAAAGGCACATGAGCACAAGCAAAAACACACAGTCTCTTGAGGTTTAGGTTTGGAACTGGTATACCAGCACATCTGCCTCATTTCCTTTATTGTGGTTAAATATTCATAACATAAAATTGACTATTTTAAACATTTTTAAGTTTTCAGTGGCATTAATTACATTCACATCATTGTGCAACCATCACGCTTTCCATCTCCAGAACTTTTTCATCATCTCAAACTGAAACTCTGTACCCATTAAAAAAACAATTCCCCATGCTCCCCTTCCTCTAGCCCCTGGCAATCACTATTCTAATTTCTGCTTCCATGAATTTGACTACACTAGGTGCCTCACATAAGTGGAATCATAGAATATTTGTCCTTTTGTGTCTGGCTTCTTTCATTAATGTGTTCATGGTTCATCCACGTTGTCACACATGTCAGAATTTCTTTCCTTTTTAAGGCTGAATAATATTCTATCATACATACATGTCATACTTCATTCATCTACTCATCCATTGATGGACATTTGTGATGCTTTCACCTTTTGGCTATTGTGAATAATGTCGCTATAAACATTAGTGTACAAATAGCTATTCAAGTCCTGGTTTTCTATTCCTTTGGTTATATATATCCAGAAGTGGAATTTCTGGAGCATATGGTTAATTCTACATTTAATTTTTTGAGGAACCTCCATACTATGTCCCACAGTGGCTGCATCAGTGTACATTCCCACCAGCAATACACAAGGATTCTACTTACCCCACATCTTCCTCAACACTGGTATTTCCTTTTTTTTTTTTTTAATAACGATCCTACTGGATGTGATGTGTAGCTCATTGTGGTTTTGATTTGCATTTCTGTAACAATTAGTGATATTGAGCATCTGTTCATGTGCTTATTGGCCATTTTAAAATCTTTGGAGAAATGTCTATTTAGGTCTTTTGCCCATATTTTTTTTTTTTTAGTTTGACTGTTTATATTGTTGAGTTGTAGGAATTCTTTATATATTCTGGACATTAATCCCTTATCAAATCTACGATTTGCAAATATTTTCTCCCATTCTGTGAGTCGCCTATTCACGCTGGTGACAGTGTCCTTTAACACACAAAAACTTTCAGTTTTAATGATGTCCAGTTTATTTTTTTCTTTTGTTAACTGTGTAGTATCATATCCAAGAAATCATTGCCAAATACCATATCATGAGACTCTTGCCTGTGTTTTAAGAGTTTTATACTTTTAAGTTAATTTTTTATATGGTATAAAGTAAATACACAACTTCATTTTTTGCAAATGGATGTCTTGTTTTCCCAGCACCATGAAATGGTCCTGGCATCCATGTTGGAAATCATTTGACCACATAAGCAAGAGTTTATTTTAGGACTCTCTATTTTGTTCTGTTGGTCTATAATGTACATCTTTTTTACCAGTACTATACCGTTTCAATTACTGTAGCTTTCTACTAAGTTTTGAAATCAGGAAGTGTGAAAACCCCAAGTTTGTTCTTCTTTTTCAAGATTGTCTTGGCTATTATCTGTTGAGATTCCATATAAACTTTAGGATGAATTTTTATATCTGTGCAAAAAAAAAAAAAAGAAAAGTCATTGAGATGTTGATAGGGATTGCACTGAATCTGTAGTTCACTTGGGGTTATTGACATCTTCACAATATTAAGTTTTCTAACCATGAACATAGCATCCTATTTATGTTTTAATTTTTTAGCAACATTTTGTTGTTTTCAGTGTACATGTTTTTCATCTCCTTGGTTAAACTTATTCTTAAGTATTTTATTCTTTTTGATATTATAAATGGAATTGTTTTCTTAATTTCTCTTTCAGATTGTTCACTGTTAGTGTAACATCTGACTCATTTTATTGGCCAAAGTAGTCACATAGCCAAACCCCAAATCAGGAGGTGGGGAAGTACATGTAACCCACCCATCATGGAAGGCCACTGCAAAGTTACAAGGCAAATTGAGTCAATACAGGGAGGAATGAAGAACTGGGTTCTGTAACAGTGGTATCCCATCCTGAACTTCATACAGTCAATTACAGCGTTATTTTTCCAGGGCCCTTTTTCAAAGTGTGTGTGTATATGTATATATGTATATATGAAATTAGGGCATTAGGAGACAAAAGGAATGAGCAGACAAAGGAAAGAGATAACAGGGAGGCTAAGTAATTTGCTGGTGTGCAGCTATACAAGTGGCAGATAGAAAGGAAAGAGCACAAGGCAAGGAATCAGAAAGGCTGCCACTTAATCATGGGAAAGTATCTTAACATCGTTGGGCCTCAGGTTCCTCCTCTGGCATGTAGGCTAGATCATCTCTAAGGACCTTCCCTGTGTTAGCTCTGCATCCTACTATAAATTCTAATAGTGTTGACCCCGGAATAGAAAAGAAGACAACATTGGAAAATTCCTTCTCTTACAGATCCATAGGTAGCCATTGCAGGTGGCCATTCTCTTGTCTCACAGATCTCATCATTTTCTGCCTTACATCTCAGTTTTATTAGTGTGCTTTGTTTCTTATTCAATACCAGCTAGGATCTCCTTGCAAGAAGGAAGATAACCATCACTGTCTTATCTATCCCCAGAACAGTAGGTGCAAAATCGTTACTTCTGTAACTAAATTGAGGGAAAACTGCCAGTACCTTTAATTTTGACTGGTTTACCATGTGTTTTGAGCTTCTAAATAAATTTTCTTTGGAAGCTAAGTTGTTGAGGACACAACAGCAAATTCAGCGAGTACTCTGAATTTAAAGAAAATTAGGTTTTTATCACAGTAGCAACCAGTTTACTTTAATAATTCTATGCTACAAAAGCTTGAGTAGACATAATATCTAAGCTTAATATTTTGGAATTTTAATGTATCAAAGTATGTTTAATGACTATGTAGATAATTAGAATATCATACATGTCCAAATGCAGGCTTGGTAAGAGCTGTTAGAAGGCCAAGGTTCTTGACTGATAGAAAAATGAAATTGGTGTTTACAATTGCTTTCCTAGAGTCTGTTAAAAAATTTTGGCTTGAAAATCACATAAAGAGTAAAATGGTAGCAGATACTAGACTTTTACCAATTAAATTGATTAATTGGTTACTATGTAGCATCTTTTCCAACTCACTACATTTGAAGAAGTGATTTCTTCCAGTAGAAAATCAGTGTAGGAACTAATTAACTTGAAAATTTTTTCAATGAGTGAATATTAACTGCTTCATTTTTTAAAGGTTAGTTACAAGGACATAGAAATAAGCAGTTTGTATTCTCTGAGAATTTTTACTTAATTGAATGAATAATAGTCACCTTCCCAGAATTCCAGAGAATAAAAACATCTATTTGCTTGGAAATAGCAAGCAAAAGAAAAATGCCACCGGTAAGGGGGCTACACTGCATGTATGGCTTCTAGAGCCACAGAGACACTAAAAGAACTTGTCAGGAATATGTCCCTCTTGGCTTTATTAATGGCTTCTCTCTCTTCTCTTCTCCTTCTAGGCTGTCCCATCAAAGGTCATCCTACCCCAAATATCACCTGGTTCCATGGTGGTCAGCCAATTGCCACTGTCCCAGGACTGACATATCATATATTGGCAGCTGGACAGATTCTCCAGGTTGCAAATCTTAGTGGCGGGTCCCAAGGGGAATTCAGCTGCCTTGCACAGAATGAGGCAGGAATGCTTGTGCAAAAAGCCTCTTTGGTGATCCAAGGTAAGAAACCCTTCAGGCTTTGGGTGCTGGGCTTATTGTTTGAACAAGAAAGTTGACCTGAGAATCTAATTATCTAATAGAACTAAATTATTTCTGATCTCCAGTGGTTCCTAGAGCATGAAAGTCAAAGCTGAATCATGTTTCCATACAATGAGGCCCTTCAGAAGAGCCACCAGTCTCCGTCCCAGCAGAATCTGGAAAAGTCAGTGCTGCTTTCATAAATGGGCCCTTCTGCCTCACAATGTTGGTGCTGCTGTGGACCAAAGAAACACCATGATATATCAGAGTCAAAAAAAAAGTTTCACTTATGCTTGTTTAGTAAGAAACACACACAGACACACACACGTGTGCATGCAAGCACACATGTGCAAGTTTTCTCTGCAGGTTTTGTTAAAAAACAACCTCTTGATCAGAACTGCTTGGTTATTGCCTCCTCTCCTGGAGATTCAAGCCAGTGCCAGTACCTGCTTATCGTCCGAAAGAGTCTTAAACTGCAGTCACGTGCTAAGTGTTTTGCAGGCACCTTTCTTGTGGCCCCGCCAAAGACAGACTGGATGGCTCATGCATTAATCTTCCAGGAACACAGGCGGGTCAGAAAGCCCTTGGGAGGGGCTTGGCATTAGCTGCACCAAGAAAGCGTTGTGAATGAGCCCAAAACAGTGAGAAATAAACCCAAAGTGGGCCATGTTAAATAGAAAGTAAGTGAGGCTTTCAAGTTTCCCGTAGGCTAGTTCTAACCTGTGGCCTGTGTGTGATTATTTTAAGGGAAAGCAAAATTCTTTTGCATGCATTCTAAAATGGAGTATTCTGTGGGAAGGGACAGAATTTTGTGCCAGTGTAGCACATGAGGAGGGAGATTTTTCTGAGCAAATGGGTTTTCCCCTTAAACATCCTCCCCTGCCATTTGGCTTTCAAGACAGGAAAGTAAATGTTCCATTTTCTTGCCAACCAGCCATTCTCTGCTGAAAACCAGAAGCCAGTGCCTATCTGCAAGATTTGTAATATACGACCTTGCAAATAAGCACTCCCAATTTACCAGCCCGCAGTTATTTTTAACAGCTTTCCTACCAGTGAGTCCCAGACCCCCAAAAAGAAAATCCAAAGAAACTGAATTTCTCCCTTACGTCATTGTCTCATGTCCAGAGTACTCTCTGGATAGACTGGGTTTTTTTTCATTTAGTAACATCTACAAAGTCCAACACAAATGTGCACGTATAAATATGAGTGTTAGTTATTTGTGATATTTTTATATCTCTTTGTTGAAAAATAAAGTCACTTTCTGCTGAACCACTAGGAAGAAAAAGCACTTTGCAAGTGTGCTTAAAAATATTAAGGACCAGAGGCACTGATTCTAAATACTCTTTGTGCGCCAGGTGCTGGGCTAGGCCCTTTCCCTTCATTATATCTGGTGCTCACAATAACTTCACAAGGTAGAGGCTTTGTACTCCCTTTACGGGTAAGCCAACTGAGTCTCCTGGAGATGATGCCACTTGCCTGCATAAGTTGGGAATGGAGCCCACTGACAGAGCCTCATTCATAACAATTCGTGCCCACAGAGCATGGGCAATAATGCAGTCTTCTTTTCACCTCTGATCCTCCTCCTGTGACAGATTACTGGTGGTCCGTGGACAGACTGGCAACCTGCTCAGCCTCCTGCGGTAACAGGGGCGTTCAGCAACCCCGCCTGAGGTGCCTCCTGAACAGCACAGAGGTCAACCCCACCCACTGTGCAGGGAAGGTGCGCCCTGCCGTGCAGCCCATCGCATGCAATCGGAGAGACTGCCCTTCTCGGTGAGTGTGGCAGATACTGGCTCGGGGCTCCCCAACCCCAAGGCTGGGCCCTGGCTTCTAGCCAACTTGCTGGCTAGCCTTTGTCCAGCACTGCACAGGGAGAGACACGGAGTGCCGGCAAGGGGGCCTGCCATCCAAGACACTGTTCTTTTCTCTAGGTACAGACTTGTCAGGCCTCTCCACTGTGCAGAAGATATCCCTCAGGATGGGCCTCCTCCCTCAGCAGTTTATTCCCTTTCCACTCGGCCGGCTAAGGGCTATCTGGTTGTCCCAAGTGCCCGAGAAGATCTGTTCAGGGAACAGGAGCATCCCAGGCCCTAGCAAGAGCTAGCTTGCATCCTGCACTAAGAAACGGGCTCTCCAGTTTGTTTGTAAGAGGAGAAATGTGTTTGCAGTTGAGGTGCTGAGGAGATAGGAATTACTGACCTCAACCCCAGCCCCTCCCCTTTCTTCTAACTTCAAAAACTGTGCTAATCAGTATTCCAGTTTAGGTGAGGAAATCTTACCCTAGCCTTGTCTTTGAAGGGTTGCATCCTGCTGAAGTCACAATAAATCTTCATTTTCTATAGTCGCCTCACTGTTGGATATACATTCTCAGCATCTTGTCTCAGAATGACACCCACCCTCTCTGCCTCTTACAGCTTAGAGAAGCTGTGAGTCGCACAGAGCACCCTACCCCCAGTTTGCAGGCAGTAGTTAAAGGGATAATGGATGGGTTTAGAGTTGGCACCAGCATGGCACCCCAAGCCTGGGGGGACTTGGCTGGGCCTTGCAGTGGCCCTTTAGTACCTATCTGTGGGACTTTCATATACTGCTTAGGCAACCGCTTTGTGTTTTGCCAGCTGAGTCATAAGGAGCAGCTGAAACCAGGAGAGACTCAATGAAATATGAAACACGCTCATTAATATCAGCAGTTTGACTTGCTGACGGGAAGGTTTCCATGGGAATGATTAATGTCCTTTTATACCCTTCCTGAACTGTAACATAGCCGTCCCTCTCCTTTCTCAAACCCCCCATCCCAGCTCCTGAAAAATTGCTGAAATGTATATTTGGAAATAAAAGTTGATTGAAATGCAGGCCTGACATTCACCGGGGATGTAAGAGGCTGGAAGACTGCCCTCGCCAAGCTATTTGAAATGAAGACGAAGTCTTGGACATGCCAAGGACTTTTTGATTTGCTGTGGTGATGGTCAGAATCAATCAACCTCATTTACTTCTGCAAATGAAATAATGGCCACGTCTGCTTGGGTTTCAGTGCCCCCAGGAGCTTTAAAACACCTCGTGCCTGCTTCCTAAGTGGTTCTGCTCCTGTGGGTTGGAAATCTGCATTCAGTCATCTCTCTCCAGGGCAAATGGAGCAGGGAAGTTCCACCAAACTAAATAAGTCACAGATCCAGATTCAAGAGGAATGTGCTCCCTGTCTCTGCTACTTGCCTCTCCTGAGAGCCAGATGTGGCGCCACTGGGGTAGGAAGTGGCCACAGGCTTACCTTTGACTAGTTTCCCTGCCAGGGCACTTCAGTAGCCTTCTTTGAACACAAACAAGTATCGCCCTGGTTGTCTTTGAATAGGGCTGGGAGGTCCTGCTTTGACCCAGGTAGCTAGTCAGCCATTTCATTTAGATAAACTTTTCCTCGGGCAATAAAACCAAAGAATGTTTTGGTGGGTGGGTGGGTGGGTGGGTATTTGATTGGTTATTCCTTAGATTGAATAAAATGGCTGGAAAGCACCAAGTCTTTTCTCACTATTTTCCCCCAAACTGTGCCCCCTTCCCCTTCTCTTTGAGAACTAACAGTGCAAACATGCACAGAGAGCCCCTACAGGTTTATATATGGACCGAGGATTTCAGAGTGTTTACTGGATTACAGCTTGGCTTGATGAGAAAGGCCATTTGCACAGTCTCAGTCAGTCTCACCTCTAAGGATCCCAATTGTAGTTGGAAGAGAACATTCTGAGAGGAACTACATTTGCCACGTGCAGTCCTCGAAGAGGTGTAAGACCTATAGACTGTGACCCACGGAGGGGAGAGGTGGGAGACTGCTCCAGAAAGCTAGAATGAACTTTGCATGTTTCTCGGGGATTAAACAAAATCCAGTGGCATGTGGGTTAAGGCAGGGGAGAAAATACAGTGAGTACCAGCAGATAAAGTGTCGACTTCAGTGAGAGCCAGATTACTGCCTGGGTCAGGAAGTGGCACAGTTTGGGTCTGACTTCCCTAGGAAACTGGCCCTCTTCTGTCACATACTTGGATGGCTTTAGGAAGTACCAGAACTCCAGTGCAGTGTAACTACCTAAAGGACTGTCTGCTCAGAGAGTTCTACCTGCAGGCTCATGGCTTTTGGGACCAGGGTCAGGCTGAGACCACTGATCTTCAGACTACTCTTTCAAGATGCTTTGTAGTCAATTTCCAAAGATTATTTGTTTCCTGTGGCTACCATTACAAATTAACACAAACACGGTGGCTTAAAAGAAATGACGTTTATTCTCTCATACTTTTGAAGGCCAGAAGTCCAAAATCAAGATGTCAGCAGGGGTGCACTCCTTGCAGCTTCCTCGAGCCTTGCAACTTCTGGTGGCTCTGGGCATCCTGTGACTTGTGGCCACATCACTCCGGCCTCTGCCTCTGTGGTCACACGGTCTCCTCCTCTTCTCTAATTTCTGTCTTTCTCTTATAAGGACATTTGTGATGACAGTAAATGTAGGATAATCTCATCTCAAAGTCCTTAATTATACCTTTAAAGACCCTTTGTCCAAATATGGTAACATTTACGGGATTTGATGTAGATTCTTTTGGGGGACCATTTTCAGACTTCCATGTATACCTTGGAAAAGTATTGGTAGCTGTGTGATGAGAACAGAGGGATGTACAGGCTCTTTTTCTGAGAACATATGGCATCATTCCTCTGTCCAAGGCCTGACCCTCTGCAGCTGCCCTGATTCTTCTCCCTCTCCCCAGGTGGATGGTGACCTCCTGGTCTGCCTGTACGCGGAGCTGTGGGGGAGGTGTCCAGACCCGCCGGGTGACCTGCCAGAAGCTGAAAGCCTCTGGAATCTCCACTCCTGTGTCCAATGACATGTGTACCCAGCTTGCCAAACGGCCAGTAGACACCCAGGCCTGTAACCAACAGCTCTGCGTGGAGTGGGCCTTCTCCAGCTGGGGCCAGGTGAGAGGATTTTATTTGACAGATAAATCTAAAAGCATGGACGCTGCCAAAGTAGGAAATAAAATGCAACGACTGCCACATTCTCTGTGATGTCAGAGCTTTCACATCGCATCTGTCAATCAACTCACCTGCCCAGTATCCATCCTAAAGCTTAGAGTTTCTGCTCATTCTTGTCAAACACACCTCCCACAGCCATTACAGTTTTCCTGTTGATTTCCCTCCCCCACTGAGGTCTTCCCTTTCTCAGGCCATCAGCGAACCCTCAGCACCCCTTTCTTCAGACTCATTTTCTGTAAGGCCACCTCTCCGCACTATCTGTGCTAAGGCTGATGATTTAAAACTCTGATGAGATCCATGTGGGGACTGCAGTCTTATTCTGGGCCAGGGGTTCTCAACTGGGATACACAGAATCACTTGAGAAACTTCTTTAAAAGACCAATGTCCAGGCTGCACCTCCCTGATATTCTAAGTCAGTTGTTCAGAGGCAGGATCTGAGCATGGGCAAGTTTTAGAAACTATGCAGGAGATTCTGGGGTGCAGCCATAGTAGAGAACCCCTATTCCAAGCCAAGAAGAGTTGAAGCCTAGGCTGGATCACTTTGGAACCACCAACTCCCTTCTCAATTCTCAGCCAGAGGATAGCCAAGAAAGTCCCAGGTTAGCTTAACACACTGCAACAATGCAGGCTTATTGGACCCCAGGAGGGATGGGTCCTCTTCTAGATAGAGGAAGGAACCACAGGACTCTCTCCATTTGGAGAGGAAATTTTATGTTAAAAATTAACACGTACTGAAGATTCTCGGTGGGGAAGAACAAACCTGAGCAATGACAGACACTATGCCATGATGGAAGCCACCCTGGAGGCACTGATAGTCACTTTGCCATTGTTCTCGCATCATTTCTGGGTCAGGTAGGACTGAGCATCAGTCAGAAATTCCCACTATAATTAGAGGCCTGGGCTTTCCCCAGTGCAGGTGCATAGGGTCTCTATTTAGCCAAAGTAGTTTTCCTACTCCTCTGACCCCTTCTCTGTTTTAGAATGTTGTTGGGGGGGGGGGGGGCGGGGGCAAAACAATCGAGTGTGGTGTGCTTGGGGGAAATAACATAATTGCATATGTTCTGTTCCTTTCAAAGTGTGTGTTCAAAACCTCCTGAGGACTTACTTAGCATCTAAAAGCTGCCTGCCGAGGCTGATAATCAGCTAGTACCCACCCCACTAACTATGTGGTAACAAGTATTGTTTGTCAGAGGCTGATACTATTGACAGGATAACCACTCTGATTGGTCAGGCATAGTTTGTGACTGGTTGGTATCTGAAACATGTCATTAAGCATGGCGTGCTAGAACACCCCAAAACCACCACAAGGCTCTTAATTCTTTGTGTAACTGTGTGAACTAATGTACCTGAACATCTTGGGCAGCTAGCAACTTGAAACTTGTTGGAACTGGCTCTCTGCACATTACTGCCTTCATGTTCCTCCATCCCCACCCGGAGGTGTGTTCTTTGGAAAACAATCACTTGGAATTTCCCATGAAGTTAATATATGCTGTAGCCATCTCTAACGAAGATCAAATGTTATTTAGAGGAAATCTGGCCATGCACTTGCATAAGCCATTCCTGTCCCAGGTGAGTCCTGGGATAATCTCAGCACTGGCCAGTCAACACACTCGGCCTGAGTCTCCTTTTTGGCACCTTTACCAGCCCTCCCTTATTTCTAGTGACCTAATGTATGTGCTTCATAATTAAAGAGGCATGAGCTCCCTTTTGCTCTGATGCCTGGGGGATATCATCTTTCTCTTACCTGGAAAAGCCCACTTCTGCTAGCTTTCATTCAGCCCAAGGCTTACTGCCTCTAGGCCCTCCAGGCTCACTGGCAGTTTGTGAAATTACAATTGGGAACAGATCTGGCTACACACGGGGGAGATGTTTTGCATTGTATCACTGAGGTCACTGAAGAGGACATACATTGTGCACGTTGATCATTCTCAGTGATTACTTTTTCTAAAAGAGAGGAAAAAAGGTCCTTCCCCCTTCCTTTCCCTCAAACACTCTCATCCCCTTCTTCTAAAACCTTGTAGGCAAGTAGATCTCAAGCTTTAATGTGAATCATTAAATCTTTAATCTGGATTTATTCTTAATGTGGATCTTGTTAAAAATGCAAATTCTGATATGACAGGTCTGGAAGTAGAGCTTTAGATAAAGAATTTTTTTACTGAGGTATAATTGATGCATGTCATTATATTTTCAGGTGTACAACATGATTTGATATTTGTATACATTGCAAAATAATCCCCACAATAAGTCTAACAACTGTCACCATACCTAATTAGAAAAAAAAATTCTTGTGATGGAGACTTTAAGATCAACTCTTAGCAACTTTCAAATATGCAATACAGAAGCATTAACTATAGTCACTATGCTGTACCTTACATCTGCATGCCATATTTATAACTGGAAGGCTGTACCTTTTGACGGCCTTCACATACTTCACCTATCCCCACCTCTGGCAATCAACAGTCTATTTTCTGTACGTCTTATGGCTGGGGGAGGTTTTGTTGTTTAGATTCCACATATGAAACCACACAGTATTTGTCTTTGTCTGTCTGCCTTAATTGACTTATGCCCTCAAGGCCTTTACATGTCATCACTAATGGCAAGATGTCATTCTTTTTTTGGATAATTAATATTCCTCTCTCTCTCTCTCTCTCTCTCTGTGTGTGTGTGTGTGTGTGTGTGTGTGTGTGTGTGTGTGTGTATACACCATATTTTCTTTATCTGTTCATCTACTGATGGACACTTACGTTGTTTCCGTATCTTGGCTATTATAAATAATGCTTCAATGAACATGGGGGTGCATATACCCTTCCAAGTTAGTGTTTTCATTTTTTAATAAATACCTAGACATAGAATTGCTGGTTGACATGGTAGTTCTATTTTTAATTTTTGAGGAACCTACATACTGGTGTTCATGGTAGTTGCACCAATTTACATTCTCACCAGCAGTGCACAGTGGTTCCTTTTTCTCCACATCCTCACCAACCCTTGTTATTTCTTGCCTTTTTGATATTATTCTAACAGGTGTGAGGTCATATCTCATCGTGGTTTTGATTTGCAATTCACTGATGCCTGGTGATCTTGAGCACATTTTCATGTTCCTGTTGGCCATCTGTATGTCTTCTTGTGGAAAACGTCTATTCAGATCCTCTGCCTTTTTTAAATTGGATTGTTTGATTTTCTGCTATTGAGTTGTAAAAGTGCTTTATGTATTTTGGATACTAACCCCTTATCAGATAAATGATATCTTCTCCCACTCAGTAGGTTGCCTTTTCATTTTCTTAATGGTTTTCTTTGCTAATGTAGTCCCACTTATTTACTTCTGCTTATGTTGCCTTTGCTTTTCATGTCAGATTCAAAATATAATTGCCGGGGCTCCTGGGAGGCTTAGTCAGTTAAGCCTCTGACTTCAGCTCAGGTCATGATCTCATGGTTCGGGAGTTTGAGCCCCGCATCAGGCTCTGCACTGACAGTACACAGCCTGCCTGGGAGTCTCTGTCTCTCCCTCTCTCTGCCCCTACCCACTTGCTTGCTGGCTCTTTCCCGAAATAAACTTTTAAAACGTTTATTTATTATTTATTTTTTTCCCCAAGAATGATGTCAAAGAGCTTATTGCCTATGTTTTCTCCTAGGAGTTTTATAATTTCAGGACTTAGGTACAAGTCTTTAATCCACTTGTAGTGAAATTCTGTGTATGGTGCAAGAGTAGTCCAATTTCACTGTTTTCCACTTGGCTATCCAGTTTTCTCAGCACCATTTATTGAAGAGACTGTCCTTTCTCCATTGTATATTCTTGGTTCCTTTGACATAAATTAATTGAGCATATATGCATGGATCTAATTCTGAGCTCTCTGTTCTGTTCCACTGACCTATGTGTCTGGTTTCATGCCAAACTATATTGTTTTGATTACTATAGCTTTATAGTAGTTTGAAAATAGGGAGCATGATGCCTCCAGCTTGTGTTCTCTCTCAAGATTGCTTTGGCTATTTGGGGTCTTTTGTGGTTACATACAAATTTTAAGACTGTTTTGTTTTTTTTTTTATTTCTGTGAAAAATGCCGTTGGAATTTTGACGAGGATTGCATTTAATCTGGAGATGGCTTTGAGTAGTATGAACATTTTAACCATATTGATTCATCCAATCCACAGACACAGAATATCTTTCTACTTCTGTCTTTTTCAATTTCTTTCATTAATGTCTTACAGTTTTCAGTTTACAGGTCTTTAACACCTTGGGTAAATTTATTCCTAGATATTTTCTTTTTGATGCAATTGTAAATGGGATGATTTTAATTTCTCAGTTTATTATTAGTCTAGAAATACAACAGACCTTTTGTACTGATTTTATATCCTACAACTTTACTGAATTGGTTTATTATTCTAACAGGTTTTTGATGCTCTTTAGGATTTTCTATATAAAATGTCATCTTCAAATATTAACAGTTTTACTTCTTTCCAACTTGGATGCCTTTTATTTCTTTCTCTTGGCTAATTGCTGTGACTAGGAATTCCTATACTACATTGAATAAAAGTGGCAAAAGTGGGCATTTTTGTCTTGTTTCTGATCTTGGAGGAAAGGCTTTCAGCTTTTCACCATTGAGAATGATGTTTCCTATGGGCTTGTCATATAGGGCCTTTATTATGCTGAGATGCATACCCTCTGTACCTACTTTTTTTCTATTTTATTTTTTATTACTGAAGTATCGATGACATGCAATGTCATTTAGCTTCAGGTGTAGAACATAGTGATCCCACAAGTCTATACATTACTCAGTGCTCAGCACAATAAATGCAGTCACCAGCTGTCACCATACATTATTACAATATTGCTGACTATATTCCTTTGTGATGTACTTTTCATCTCTATGATTTATGTATTTTATAACCGAAAGTTTGTACTTCTTAATGCCCTTCACCTATGTCACCCATCACCTCACTCACCTCCCCTCTGGCAACCAACAGTTTGTATTTAAGTGTCTCTGTATTTGTTTTCTAGATTCCACATGTAAGTGGAATCAAATAGCATCTATCTTTCTCTACCTCACTTATTTCACCTAGCATAATATCTTCTATGTCTGTCCATGTTGTTGCAAATGGCAAGATTTCACTGTTTTTTTATGGCTGAGTAATAACCCATTATCTGTCTGTCTGTCTATCTATCTGTCATTCATCTATCAGTGGACACTTGGGTTGATTCCATATCTTAGCTACTGTAAATAATTCTACAACAAATATAGAGGCGCATACTTCTTTTTGAATTAGAGTTTTCATGTTCTTCGGGTAAATACCCAAGAGTGGAATTACTGGATTACGTGGCATTTGTTTTTAATTTTTTGATGTTCTCCTATACTGTTTTCTGCAATAGTTACACCAGTTTACATTCTCAGCAGCAGTGCACAAGGGCTCCCTTTCTCCACTTCTTTGCCAAAACTTGTTATTTCTTGTCTTTTTCATACTAGCTATTCTGACAGGTGTGAGGTGATATCTCATTGTTTTGATTTGATTTGCATTTACCTGATTAATGATGTTGAGCATCTTTTTGTGTGTCTTTGGGGCATCTGTATTTATTCTTTGGCAAAATGTCTATTCAGGTTCTCTGCCCATTTTTTCATTGGATTTTGTGTGTATGTGTTGAATTGCATAAGTTCTTTATATATGTTGGATATTAAACCCTTATTGGATATGTTATTTACAAATAACTTCTCCCATTCACTAGGTTGCCTTTTTGTTTTGTTGATGGCTTTCTTAGCTGTGCAAAAGCTTTTTAGTTTGGTATAATCTCAATAGTTTATTTTTGCTTTCCTTTCCCTTGACTAAGGATACGTATTCATAAATATATTCCTAAGGCTGATGCCCAAGAGATTACTGCCTACATTTTCTTTAAGGAGTTTTACAGTTTCAGGTCTCAAATTTATGTCTTTAAGCCATTTTGAGGTTATTTTTGTGTATGGTATAAAAAGTGGCCCAGTTTCACGCTTTTGCAAGTAGCAGTCCAGTTTTTCCAGCACCATTTATTGAAAAGACCATATTTTCCCCCATCGTACATGCTTGCATTCTTTGTTGTAAATTGACCGTGTAAGTGTGGGTTTATTCCTATCCTCTCTATCCTGTTCCATTAACCTCATGTCTATTTTTGTGCCAGTACTATACTGGTTTTTGATTGTTATGGCTCTGTAGCATATCTTGAAATCAGGGATTGTGATACCTCCAGCTTTGCTCTTATCTCTCAAGATTGCTTTGTATATTCAAGGTCTTTTGTGGTTCCATACAAATTTTAGGAATATTCTAGTTCTGTGAAAAATACTATTGATATTTGGGTAGGGATTATATTTAATCTGTAGATTGCTTTGGGTGGTATGAATATTTTAACAATATTCTTTAAATCTATGAGCATGGTATACCTTTCCATTTGTTCATGTCATCTTCAATTTCTTTCTTCAATGTCAGTTTCAGAGTAGAGGTCTTTCACTTCCTTGGTTAAATTTATTCTTACATATTTTTTGATGAAATTGTTTTCTTAATATTTCTGCTACTTTGTTATCAGTGTATAGAAATGCAACCAATTTCTGTGTATTAATTTTGTATCCTGCAACTTTAATGAATTTATTTATTCTAAGAGTTTTTTGGTGGAGTCTTTAGGGTTTTCTATGTATAGTACTATATGTCATCTGTGAATAGTGACAGTTGTATTTCTTCACCAATTTTTATTCCTATTATTTCTTTTTATTTTCTGCCGCAGCTAGGATTTCCAGTACTAGGTTGAATAAAAGTGGTAGGATTGGACATCTCTGACTTGTTTTTGATCTTAGAGGGAAACCTTTCAGTTTTTTACCATGGAGTATGATATTAAGCGTGGGTTTTTCTTATATTGTCTTTATTATGTTAAAGTATTCCTTGTAAACCCACTTTGTTCAGCATTTTTATCATGAATGGATGTTGTATTTTGCAAAATGTTTTTCCCGCATCTATTGAGATTATTGTATGGTTTGTATTCTTCCTCTTTTTAATGTGATATATCGGTGCTTGGAAATACTGAACTCCCTTTGCATCTCTGGAATGAATCCCACTTGATTGTAGTGAGTGATCCTTTTTAATATAGTTTTAAATTTGGTTTGCTAGTATTTTTGAGGATTTTTGCATCTATGATCCCCAGGAATGTTGGCCTATAGTTGTCTTTTTTTGTAATGTCTTTTGTCTGGTTTCAGTATCAGAGTAATGCTGGCCTAATGGAATATGAAAACTTTCCTTCCTCTTCTATTTTTTGGAGTAGTTTGAGAAGACCAGGTATTAACTCTTCTTAAAAAGTTTGGTAGAATTTGCCTGTGAAGACCTCTGGTCCTGGACTTTTTTCTGTTGGGAGTTTCTGATTACCAAATTCAATTTCATTACTAGTAATTGGTCTGTTCAAATTTTCTATTTCTTCCTGATTAAGTTTTGGAAAACTATGTTTTGGGGAATTTACCCATTTCTTCTAGTTATCCAATTTGTTGGCATCTAATTTTTCATATTATTCTCTTTATAATTCTTTATATTTCTGTGATGTTGGTTGTTATTTCTTTTTTGTTTCTAATTTTGAATCCTTTTATTGATGAGTAAGTAGAGATTTATCAATTTTATCTTTTCAAAAAAGCCAGCTCTTGGTTTTCTTGATCTTTTCTATTTTTTTTTTTAGTCTCCACTTATTTCTATTTTAATCTTTATTATAGCTATACTTGTACTAGCTTTAGAAAAATAACAAAGCCCTGTTTCTTTAGGCATAAGGTTAGATTAAGACTTTTCTTATTTCTTATAACAGGCCTACATTGCTATCAACTTCCCTCTTAGAACTGCATTTACTGTGTTTTAAAGATTTTGGACAGTTTCCATTTCCATTCACCTTTGTGTATTGTTTGATTTTCCTCTTTATATTCATTGACCTATTTAGTGTTTAGTAACATATTGGTTAGCCTTCTTGTATTTGTGTTTTTTCCATTTTTTTATTGTAATTGGTTTCTAGTTTCATACCATTGTGGCTGGAAAAGATGCATGATTTGATTTCAGTCTTATAAAATTTATTGGGAGTTGTTTTGTGGCTTAGCATGATCTATCCTAGATAATGTTCCATGTGCACTTAAAAAGTATATGTTATTCTGTTTTTGAATGGAATGTTCTGTATGTCTGTTAGATCCATCTGGTCTAATGTAATTCAAAGCCATTGTTTCCTTGTTGATTTTCAGTCTGGATGATCTATCCATTGATGTAAGTGGGGTGTTAAAGTCCCCTAATGTTATTGTATTACTGTCCATTTCTCCCTTAATGTCTGTTAATATTTGCTTTATACATTGAGGTGCTCCTATGTTGGGTACGTAGATATTTACCATGGTCATATCCTCTTCTCAAACTGATCCCTTTATCATTATGTTATACCCTTCTTTGTCTCTTGCTACTCTGTTTTAAAGTCTATCTTGTCTGATATAAGTACTGTTACACTAGGTTTTTGTGGTTTGGTTTGGTTTTGTTTCCATTTGCATGGATGATCTTTTTCCATTCCTTCACTTTCAGTCCATATATTTTTTGGTCTGAAGTGAGTTTCTTGTAGACAGCATATAGATTGTTCCTTTTTTAAAATCCATTCAATTGCATTATGTCTTTTGATTGGAGCATTCAGTCCCTTTATATTTAGTTACTGATAGATATATACTTATTGCTGTTTTGTTTTATTCTTTTTGTTCTTTTCATCTTCTGCTGCTCTCTTTCCCTATAGTTTGATGGCTTTCTTCAGTATTATGCTTGGATTCCTTTCTCCTTATTTTTTGTGTATACATTAGAGGTTTTTATTTTGTAGTTATTATTGAATACATATATAACATCCTAGGTGTATAGCAGTCTAGACTAATTTGACGGACACTTATGTTCAAACACATCCTAAAACCACTAAATTTTTTCTCCCCCTCCCTGTTTTATGTATATGATGTCATATTTTACATCTTTTTATTTTGTGCATCTCTTAACTAACTTTAGTAGATATAACTGATTTTTACTACTTTTGTGTTTTAACCCTTCACTGGCTTTGTAAGTAATCTACTACCTTTACTATATGGTCACTTTCACCAGTGAAGTTTTTTCCTAGCATGGCCTCTTCTTCCCACTTAAAAAATTCCCTTTAATATTTCTTCTAAGGCTGGTTTAGTGGTGATGAACTCTTTTAAAATTTGTCTGGAAAAACTCTCTCATTCAATTCTGAATAACCTTGCCAAGTATTCTTTGTGGTGGACTTTTTCCTTTCAGCACTTTGAATATATCATGCCACTTTCTTTAGGCCTGCAAAATTTCTACTAAAAAATCAGCTGATAGCCTCATGAGATTTCCCTTGTATGTAACAGTTTGCTTTTTTCTTGGTGCTTATAAGATTCTCTATCCTTAATCTTTGCCATTTTAATTATTGCATGTCTTGGTGTGAAACTCCTTAGGTTCATCTTGTTTAGGGATCTCTCTGCTTCCTAGATCTGGATGTCTAGGAAGTTTTCTGTCTATCCCCTCCTGGGATCTGTAACCTATTATCATTTTTTTTTAATTTTTGCTATTCAGCTTGGTTGTTTCCATTACCCTGTCTTCCAGATCTCTAAACAGTTCTTCTGCATCTTCTAATCTGATGATTCACTTTAGTGTATTCTTCGTTTCAGTGAGTGAGGCTTTATTATATTTTCTGTCTCTTTGTTGAAATTCTTGCTAAATTAGTCTCTTTTCTCAAGTCTAGTGAGTATCTTTACCACCAGTACTTTTGTGTTGTTTGGTTTTTTTTTTTGGGGGGGGTGTTTTTTTGTTTTTGAGAGAGAGAGAACATGAGCAGGGGAGGGGCAAGGGCAGAAGGAGAGAGAGTATCCCAAGCAAGCTCCATGCTCAGCACAGCCTGATGCAGGGCTCAATCCCATGACTGTGAGTGAGATCATGACCTGAACTGAAGTCGAGTCAGATGCTCAGCTGAGCCACCTAGGATCCCATACCACTATTACTTTGAACTCCTTATCAGACATATTGCTTATGATGTTTCATTTAGCTTTTTGTCTGTGGTTTTGTCTTGTTCTTTCATTTAAGAACTGTTCCTCTGTCTCGTTTTGTCTAACTGTTTATTTCTGTGTATTAGGTAGGTCTCCTGGTCGAGAGTAGTGGTTTTCTGTAAAAGAGGTACTGTGCTTCCCTATAGCACTATTCCCCAATGTAATCAGAACCAGTTACTCCAAGGATTCCCTTTGTGGGAGCTGCGTGCATGCTCTGGTTGTGGCTGAGCTATGATTACTCTGGACACACTACTGGGTGACACTGGCCTGCAGGCCAGCCAGCTGCAATGACCTGCTTTGCGTAATGTGTGTATACTGTGCAGGGTTAAGGCTGTTCAGAGGCCCAGCTACAGGCACTGTAGCCATGCTGATGGGTGGGGCTGGCACTTAGCCTAGCTGTCTGAAATTAACCTCTACTACAGCTGCAGGCACACCAAAGGACAGGGCTTTCTCTCTGTGTATAAACTATGGTACACCAGTGTAAAGGGATTATTCACCCCCTTCCCAGGTCACTTTTGAGTTGCACCAGTCCCTGCCAGGGCTGCCTGCCAGGTGCAATGGGGCAGGAGCTACTTTGGAGAGATGCCTGTCTTGGCAGGTGGGTTGGTTGTACAGAAGAGTGCTAGGGTGTGGCATGCAGTACCAGCAAGGTAAATAGAGTGTTAGCTGGATCCCCAAACATCCTTTTAGAAGATAGCAATAAAAATGCCCACAAGCACTTTTGTTCCCAGAGAAGTCTGCAAATCTCTGCCCTCTAGCATACATTCTAAGTTTAGTCAATTAATCTCCTTCACATATACTTCAGGTGCTTTTCAAACTGCTGCTTCTGTGCTGTGTGTCAGGCCGTTATTTAGCATGCTGGCTCTTTAAAGGTGGGGACTCAGTTTCCTATCATCCTCCTGCCCTCCTGGAGCTAATCCCTGCTGATTTTCAAAGGCAGACTTTATGAGGACTCATCTTCCTAGTGCTGGTCCCCAGGGCCAGGATTGTCCAGTGTGGGGTTTGCTCCCCCTCACTTCTCAATGCCTGTGATGTCCCTCCCATTTGTGGTTAGTCACACTGGGGGTTTGGTTCCTGATGACCACCTCTCCTACCCTTTTTGATGTGCCCTTCTATGATTAGCTGTGGAAGCAGTCGTCAGGTTGTTTTCAGAGTTATCTGCCTAAGTGTAGTTGTTATCTCAATGTGTCTGTGGGAGGAGGTGAGCTCAGGATCCTCCTACTCCACCATCTTCCAAATCAAGAGTAGATGTCCCTCCTAAATACCTTGTCAACAAGATACATATCAGGTCCTCACCATGTTGCAAATCTGGCCAGCCCCCTGGGAAGAGGCACTGCTACATTGTGACTCTGAGTAAGCAAGAAGAGTAGCCTCCACAAGAATTGATGACATAAGCCAGACTCCTTATGGATAAGCCTAGGACAAAGAGCCTCTGTCACCCAGGTGTTTCTCCCCTCTGCCCACTTTGTTCAGAATTTTTATCATAACGGAATGTTGAATTTTCTCAGATACATTGCATCTATTGAGATGATCCTATTATTTTAACCTTCCTTTTGTTAATGTGTTGTATCACTTTGATTTTCAGATGTTGAACCACACTAATGCCCTTGGAGTAAATCCCAGTTGCTGGCGGTACATGGTCTTTTCAATGTATTCTTGAATTTGGTTTGCTAATATATTGCTGAGGATTTTGGCATCTATGTTCATCAGAGATGTTGGCCTACAATTTTCTTTTCTTGTGTCCTTTTCTGGTGTTGGTAATGCTAAGCTCATAAAATGAGTTTGAAAGTATTCCCTTCTCTTCTACTCTTAGGAAGAGTTTCAAAAGCATTGTTATTAATTCTTCTTTGAATGTCTGGTAGAATTCAAAGCTTTTTGGTCCTGGACTTTTGTTTGTTGGGAGGTTTTGATTACTCAATGTCCCTAGTAGTAATCAGTCTGTTCCAGTTTTCCCTTTTATCAATAATCAGTCTTGGTTTTTAGAAATTTCTTTCTTCTAGGTTGTCCAATTTGTTGGAGTACTATAATAATAGTCTTATGGGGCAGGGGCACCTCAGTGACTCAGGTCATGATCCCAGGGTCATCGGATCTAGTGGAGCCTGCTTGGGATTCTCTTTCTACCCTTCTCCCCTGCTCATGCTCTTTATCTCTAAAACAAAATTTTAAAAATAATAAAAGTAGTCTATTATCCTTTATATTTTTGTGTTATCAATTGGAAAATCTCCTATTTCATTTCTGACTTTGACAAACCTCTAGCTAGAGTCACCAAAAAACAGAGGACTCGGTTTTATTTTTTCAAAGAACCAGCTTTTAGTTTCACTAACTTTTTCTATTATTTCTGTTCTGATCATTGTTATTTCCTTCTGCCTACTAACTTTGAGCTTTCTTTGTTCTTTGAGGTGTAAGTTAGGTTGAGAGTTTTGTTTCTTGAGGTTGGCATGCATTGCTATGAAATTTCCTCTTAGAACTGATTTTGCTGCATCCTTTAAGTTTTGGTATGTTGTATTTCCATTTGTCTCAAAATATTTATTCTCTTTTAATTTCTTCTTTGATGCATTGGTTGTTCAGTAGCATGTTGTTTAATCTTCACATATCTGTGAATTTTCTTATTACTATTTTCTAGTTTCATACCATTGTGGTCAGAAAAGGTGCTTTATATGATTGTAGCCTTATTAAAACTTATTTTGGCCTAATATATGATCTATGCTGGAGAATGTTTCAGTGTACTTCAGAATAATGTATATACAGTTGCTTTTGAATGGAATGTTCTATATTTATATCTGCTAAGTCCATTTGGTATAACATGTTGTTTAAGGTCAATGTTTCATTATTGATTTTCTGTCTGGATGATCTATCCATGAGTGTGAGTATTAAAGTCCCCTACTATCATTGGTGTCTATTTCTTCCTGTACATCTGTCAATATTTGCTTTATATATTTAGGTACTCCTATGTTGGATGCATAAGTATTTACAAATGGTCTATCCTCTTGTTGGATTGACCTCTTCATTAGTAAGAGACAAAGATTGCCATTACATAGTCTTTTTTTAGGTCTATTTTGTCTGAAATAAGTATAGCTACCCATGCCTTATTTTGATATCCAGTAATATGGATTACCTTTTCCATCCCTTCACTTTAAGTGTGTGTCTTTACATCTGAAGAAATGGGCCTCATTTTTTCATCCAGTCACCCTAAGTCTTTTGATTAGAGCATTTATAATTAATTTACACTTAATATAATTATTGATAGCTATGTACTTACTGCTTTTTTGTAGTTCCTTTCTTCTTCTCTTACTCTCTTCCTTTGTGGTTTGATGACTTTCTTTAGTGATAAGCTTAGATTCCTTTATCCTTATCTTTTGTGTATTCACCGTAGGCTTTTGCTTTGTAGTTACCGTGAGGTGTACCTACAATAACTTATATCTATAACAAGCTTTCAGGTGATGCCTGAAAAAATCTATTTTAATTGACATCAACAAATTTGATTCCATTCTAAAGCTCTCCGTTTTTACTCTGTCCCCATTTTGTTTTTGATGTGACATTTTACATCTTTTTATCTTGTGATCCCTTAACTAATTATTGCATTTAGAGTTGTTTTTACTACTTTTGTCTTTTACCCTTCATTCTAGGTTTATAAGTATTAATCATTACCGTTTCTATATATTTACCTTTACCAGTGAGTTTATACTTTAGGGGCACCTGGGTGGCTAAGTCAGTTAAGAGTCCAACACTTGGTTTGGGCTCAGGTTATGATCTCTTGGTTTGTGGGATCGAGCCCTGCTATCAGCATGGAGCCTGTATGGGATTCTCTCCTTTCTCTCTGCCCCTCCCCCTGCTCACACACACTCTTAAAACAGAAAAGTGAGTTTATACTTTCATATGTTTTCTACTTACTCATTAGTAACCTTTGTATTTAGCTTAAAGCTGGCCCTTTAGCAATTTTTGTTTATATTCACTTTTTTATGTGACAAAGTCTTGTGATATTTCTTTTGCTACTGAAGATGTTGAGTTTTTTTAGCTGAAATATGATAGACATAGGATATCCTCTTTTAACATTTCTTCTAAGGCTGGTTAAGTGATTGTGAACTTCTTTGCCTGTCTGAAAAACTCTGATTCTGAATAGTAATTTTGCAAGGTAAAGTATTCTTAATTGGAAGTTTTTTTCTTTCAGCAGGCTGCAGGTAAGAAGACAATGATACAGTAAATTCAACATTTTTGCTAAAAAAAATCTGATAGTCTTAACAGGGTTCCCTTGTATGTAACAGATTGTTGGGATTTGTTTTTTCACCGATTTTAATATACCCTCCTTATCTTTAACCTTTGACATATTGTGGGTCTCTTTGGATTCATCTTCTTTGGAGTTCTCTGGGTTTCCTGGATCTGTTTCCTTCCCCAGGTTAGGGAGGTTTTCAGCCATTATTTCTTAAAAGAAGTTTTTTGTTCCTTTTTCTCTCTGACCCTTCTAGGTCCCCTATAATGCAAATGTTGGTATATTTGCTGTTGTCCTGTAAGTTCTTTAAACTATCTTCGTAGTAATTTCTTTGTGTTTTTTTTTTTGCTTCTGTCACTGGATGAGGTTTACTGCTTATTTTTGAGGTGACTAGTCCTTCTGCTTCATCTGTTATTGAACCCTTCCTGTATATTTGTCAGTGTAGTTACTGTGTTCTTTACACAGTTAAGAATAGTGTGTGACTTCTATTTGGTACTTTCTTATATTTTCTATCTTCTCACAATGTTGACTCATCCTTATTCATCCATGCTGAATTTCTCAAAGCTTTCAGGTGATGCCAATGTTATTGGTCCAAGGACTACCCTTTAAAGAGTAGCAAGCCTTGAGGCATTACAAATTATAGTGTACTGTTTGATCTCACAATCCTGTTGATATTTGCCTATTGGTGATATTGTTGGGATGTGCTTCAAACTATGGATGTCCTCCAAGATTCCACATTCCACTCTGAATGAAAATGGCAATTGTTTCTGAGAACAAAATCCTTTTGGAATAGTTTCATGCAAATACCTGTTCCTTCATGTGCCTACTACTTTGAGTCTATGGAACCCATGCTGATTTTAGTCTAAGTAGTACTAAGACCACTTTCTCAGCTCTAACAATATGGCTTCATGTTCATAATTCAACTTCTTTTAATACAACATACATTTATGAGGCACCTGTCTTGTGTGGGGAATGTGTTCCATAAAAGCACATGTGAAGGAGTGAAACTGAAAGCATCCCCAGAATGTTTGCATGAAAATTAGGTGAGAGTTAGAAATATATAAATGTCACTGGAAAACAGGTGCAAGATCATGAGAAGTCTTGTATGCTGTATGAGGAATTTGGATTTTATTATAAATTCCACCTTGTTTGGAGGCAACTTTCTTAGGAGTATCACAGTCAGAGTTATATTTTTAAAAGATCATACATTCAGCAGTATAGTATTTAATTGGGAAGTGATAAGACTGGAGAAAGAGAAACCTAGTTGTGCTGATAGAAATGAAGGCAATGTAAATGGAGAAGAGAGTCTGTGAAAGTGTGATTTGTGTGGCTTCATTGGTGCTTGAATATCATAGATGAGAGAGGAAGAGGAAGCTGACACTCAAGTTTATAAAAGGACTGAACAACTAGGTAGGAATACAGAAAAGAGAGAGTGAATTAGGTAAGAAACTATTTCGAACATGGTGATATGTTTGTGAAATATCCAATTAGATATTTTATTAAGCAGTTGAATGTAGATCTGGGACTTAAAAGGTAGTATAGATGAAGAAAGGCACAGGATAGAACTTTCAAGAACACTAATCTGCAGAAATAGGAGGGGGGGGGAATAACCTAATGAATAGAAGAAGAAAGTATATTCATAGAGCATAACAAAGAAGTTTCCAGAAAGAAGAAAGGATAAGGGGTATCAAAATGGATTGGAAAGAACAAACAAGAAAAACATTAGCCAGTACCCACGGGAGCTTGACTGACAGGTCTGTGAAGGGCAGTTTCAGGGTGTCAATGGGCACTTAAGGCAGTGAGTAATTTACAGTTGTGGCCAAAGGACATCAGGGAAATGACAGACTAGGTAGCCATTCTCCCATGGAAACATCAAAAAACAATCAGAAATTGGCTGAACTAACCCTATAGGAGGAAGAGCCTACAACAACCAAGCAACACCCAAATAAAGTAAAATCACCTTCAGAAAAGTAGGAAATTTTGTGGCATTTTCACTCACCCTTCCCCGTCTATTCCCTAGTATGGCACTGTCTTGGTGTAGAGGCATCAGCAGTCCATTTCCCTCCTTCAATCCATAGGGAGCATAGAAAATCCTGTCTGCAATGTTCTAACCAGTCAGGGAACTACCTAAAGGAATGGTCTCTGTCTTCTTTAACTCAGGTATCAAATGAGGAGAAAAAGGCAGCCACTAGTTGTGAAAGCTGTAAGGGGATTACAGACCTGCAGACACCTAGGGCAAGAGATTACAGATAAAGACATAAAATAGAGCATCGAGGGCCCTGAGAACTTGGGTTAATTTCCTAGAACATCTCACCCCATTAGAAAGGAGCCAGTTGTACAAAGGAATTGAGAAAGCTACATGCAGGTCTAGGCAAGACATATGCTCCAAAAAGACCTGAGCATATCCTAAGTTTTCATCACAGGCTTGATTCCTAGGCACAGAGACAGCATACAAAGACTGGAGAGATGTTTTTTCAAATGTTCCTTAAGAAGGAAAACAGGAATTCACAAATATTGGGAAATTAGAAAATACTGTGAGACAAGTGAAAATAGAAGATGTAGAGAATGCAGTGCTAAGAGAAAAATCTATATTTGTAAATGCTTGCATTAAAGAAAGACTTGAAGTAAACAACCTAACTTCAGGCCTTAGGGAACTAAAAGAACAAGAGCAAACTAAACCCAAAGCCAATAGAAGAAATAATAAAGACAAAAGTGGATAAATATATTTATAGTTTGTAAATAATAATGAAACCACCAGTTCTTCCAAATTTATAAGAAAAAAAAGTATTAAAATTTGAAATGAAAGTGGGAACACTGATTTTACATAAATAAAAAAGATTATATCAATACTATGAACAATTGTACACCAACAGATTGGATGACCTCCATGTAAGAATTTCCTAGAAACACACAACCCACCAAAACCAAATCATGAAGAAATAAAAATTTGCATATACCTATAACTAATAAAGAGATTCAATCAGTAATCAAAAACCTCACACCAAAGAAGAGCCCTGGACCAGATGCCCTCACTGGTAAATTCTACCTACATTTATTCTTCCTAAAAATTGAAAGGGAGGGAACACTAACACTCCATAACTCATAATATGAGGCCAGGATTGCCCTGATACCAAAGCCAGGGGAAGACAAGAAAACTAAAGACCAATATCCCGTTTATTTTTTTTTTTTAATTTTTAACGTTTGTTTATTTTTGAGAGACAGAGTGAAAGTGGGGGAGAGGCAGAGAGAGAGAGAGAGGAAGACAGAGAACTTGAAGCAGGCTCTGAGCTTTCAGCACAGAGCCCAATATGCAGCTCAAACCCACCACACGTGAGATCCTTACCTGAGCCAAAGTCAGACGCTTAACCAACTGAGCCACCAAGACACCCCTCCCTTTTAATTGTTAATGCAGAAATTCACTGCTGTGAAAAGATACTTTTTTTAAAATATATTAAGACTTCTTTTGTGGCCTAACATGGAAAAAAAATGTGTATTCGACTATGGTTGGGTAGAGTGTCCCATATAGGTCTCTTAAGGACAACTGGACTACAGTCTTGTTAAATTTTTTTATCTGTTGTTTACTTGTCCTATCCATTATTGAAAGTGGGGTATTTCAAGTGTCCAATCATTATTGTAGAACTATCTATCTCTTCAGTTTGATTCGTGCATTTTGGAGGTTTGATGGTTATGCATATATGTTAATTGTTGTTAGAACTTCTTGGCCTTTAATCAATATATAATTTCCTTCTTTGTCTCTTGCAACAGTTTTGACCTAAAATGTGTTTTGTCTGATATTAGGATATCCATCACAGTGCTCTTTTGGTTACTCATTTTGCATGAAATATCTTTTTCCATCCATCTTTTACATTCAAAGTCTCTTGTAGATAGCTTAGAATTTGATTATTTTTTAAACCTATCAGGCAAATATCTGTGACTTTTGACTGGGGAGCTTTTTTCCATTTAAATAAGCTCTGATAGGGCAAGTAGCTCAGTAAGTTGAGCAACTGACTCTTGATTTTGGCTCAGATCATGATCTCAGTTTGTGAGGTCAAGCCTTGCATTGGACTCCTTGCTGACAGCACGCAGACTGCTTGGGATTTTTCTCTCTCTGCCCCTTCCCTGCTTGCACTCTCTAAAATAAAATTTAAAAAATAAAAATAAGGTAATCCCTGAGAAGGAAGGACTAACTTTTGCCACTGTTTTTGGTATGTCTTCTGGCTTCCTCCACACCTCATTCCCTCCATTACTGCAGAATCCTCAACAAAATACTAGCAAATGAAATTTAGCAGCCTATTAAAAGAATTACATGCCTTCAGGTAGGACTTATTCTTGTAATGTAAGGAATGTTCAACAAAGATAATTAACCACTATAATATATCACATTCACCGAATTAAAGGAAAAAAACACATCTCAATTGTTGAAGAAAAAGCATTTGAAGAAACTCAAAATCCTTTTGTGATAAAAACTCAACAAACTAGTAATAGAAACTAACTCAAAATAAAAAAAGACCATATATGAAAAGTCCACAGCTAAAAAAAAAAAAACACCACAGTTATAACTATTCTCCTAAAGTGAGGAACAAGATGAGAATGCAATGCTCACCACTCCCATTCAACATAGTATTGGAAGTTCAGAGCAACTAGGCAAGGAAAAGAAAGAAAAGCCACCCAAGTTGGAAAGGAAGAAGTCAAATAACCTCTGGCTCATATGACATGATCTCATATGTAAAAATCCTAAAAATCCCAATAACACCAGAATATGTCTCTTAGAGAATATGTTGCAAGATATAAAATCAATAGAAATCAGTTCATATCTATAAATGAATTATGAACAATCTGAAAAGGAAATTAAGTTATTCCACTTACAAAAACACTTACAAATTTAACCAAGGAGGTGAAAAACATGTACACTGAAAACTACAAAACATTACTAAAAGAAATTAAAGAAGACAGAAAACTTAAGATGTCAGTACTGCTCAAATTGATCTAGAGATTCAAAATCCCGATGGCTTCTTTGCAGAAATAAGAAAATCCATTCTAAAATTCAAATGGAATGTCAAAAGCTCTTGAATAGCTAAAAAAAATCTTAAAGAACAAAGTTGGAGACTTTACACTTCCTGGTATCAAAACTTACTACAAAGCTACAGTAATCAAAACAATGGTAGTTCTCGCACATAGACCAATGCAATAGGATAGAGAACCCAGAAACAAACTTTTGTATATATAATCAGATTAAATGTGCCAAGATCATTCAATGAGGAAAGAACAGTCTTCAATAAATGGTGCTGGGTAGCTGGATAACCATATGCAGAGAATGAAGCTGGATCCTTATTTTAACCATATACAAAAATTAACTGAAAATGACTGAAATAAGCTCTTAGAAGAAAATATAGGGAAGAAGCTTCATAATATTGGATTGGCAATCATTTTTTCACTAGGACACTAAAAGTACAGTTAAATGAAAAATTACATAAAAGCTTTTCTTCATCAAAGGACACTACCAACAGTGAAAAGGCAACCCCCAGATTGGAAGAAATTATTTGCAAATCATATATCTGATAAAGGATTAATATCCAAAATACAGAGAACTACAACTCAACAACACAACAGAAAGCCTAGACTAGACATTTCTCCAAAGATATACAAATGGACAGTACACACAGGAAAAGATGTTTGACATCACTAACAATTAGGGAAATGCAAATTAAAACCACAATGAGATACCATGTCACATCCACTAGGATAGCGATTATTATTTTAAATAAAATTAACACATGTTGGTGGAGAAATTGGAACCCTTGTGCACTGTTGATGGGAATGTAAAATGGCACAGCTACTATGGAAAACAGTATGGCAGTTTCTCAAAGTATTGGACATAGAATTACCATATGATCCAATAATTCCACTTGTGGACTAATGTTCATAGTAGCATCACAGTGGTCAAAAGGTGCACACAACTGACATGTCCATTGATGGATGGATGGATAAACAAAATGTAGTGAGTACTTGCAATGGAATATTATTCAGCCTTCCAAAGGAATGAAATTCTATACATGCTACAATATAAATGAACCTTGAAAACGTTAACTGAAATAAGCTAAGCACACGGTAATTACAGGCCAATATCCCTGCTGCACATAGATGCAAAAACTCTCAACAAGATTTTCACTAGCCAGATTCAATAATATATTAAAAGAATCATACACCATGAGCAAATGGAATTTACCCAAGGGCTGCAAAGATGATTCAACATCCACAAAATGATCAGTGTGATACACCACATTAACAAAATGAAGGATAAAAATCATACCTCAATAGATGTAGAAAAAGCATCTGACAAAATTCAGTATCCAATCATGATAAAAACTCTTAAAAGTGGGTATAGAGGGAATGTACCTCAGCATAGTAAAGGCCATAGATGACAAGTCCACAGCTAACATCATACTCAGTGGTAAAAAGCTGAAAGCCTTTCTTCTAAGATCAGAAACAGGAGAAGGATTCCCACTCTCCCCATCTTTATTTAACATAGTGTCAGAAGTCCTAGCTAGAACAAGTAGATAATAAAAGTGTCCAAATTAAAAGGAAATAAAACTGTCATGTTTTGCAGATGACATGCTATTATTATGAATAGAAAGCCCTAAAGACTCTATAAAAAGAAACTGTTACAATAAACAAGTTCAGTAAGTTGCAGGATACAAAATCAATATGCAAAAACTAGCACCAAACTATCAGAAAGAGAAATGAAGAAAACAATCCCACATACAATTGCATCAAAATGAAAAATATACCTAGGACTAAATTTAACCAAGGAGGTGATGCAAGAATTATATATTGAAAACTAGGAGACATTTATGAAGGAAATTGAAGACACAAATAGAAATACAGCCTGTGCTCATGGATTGGAAGAATCAATATTGATAAAACATCCATATTGCCCAAAGCAATATACAGATTAAATACAATCCCAATCAAAATTCCAATGTCATTTTTCACAAAAATTGAACAATCCTAAAATTTGTATGAAACAAAAAATATATAGCCAAGAAATCTTGAGAAAGAACAAAGCTGGAGACCTCATGCTCCCTAATTTCAAACTATATTAAAAAGCTATAGTAATCAAAACCATACGGTATTGGCATAAAAACAGACATCGATCAATAGAACAAAATAGAGACCCAGAATTAAACTCATGTATGCATGGTCAACTAATTTACTACAAGAGAGCCAAGAATATACCATGAGGAAAGGACAGTCCCTTTAATAAATGAGGGACTGGACAGTCACATACAAAAGAATGAAAATTAACCACTGTCTTACACCTTATGCAAAAATTAATTCAAAATGGTCTAGGGGCACCTGGGTGGCTCCATGGGTTAAGCATCTGACTCTCGATTTCAGCTCAGGTCACAATCTCAGGGTCTTGAAATTGAGCCCCGTGTCAGAATCTCTGTGCTGGGCATTAAGCCTGCTAAAGATTTTCTCTCTCTCTGCCCCTGCCCCACTTGTGTTCACCCATGTGCTCTGTCTCAAAAAAAAAAAAAAAAAAAAAATGGACTAAAGTCTTGAACATAAGACCTGAAACCATAAAACTCTCATCATAAAACATAGGCAGCAAGGTCCTTTGACATAGATTTAAAACCAAAAAAAAAAAAAAAAAAAAAAAAAAAATACTGGCAATACCTGACACCAAAAGCAAAGACTACAAAAGCAAAAATAATTAGAACTACATCATACTAAAAAGCATCTGCACAACGAAGGAAACCATCAACAGAATGAAAAGGCAAGCTATGGGATGGGAAAAAACATTTGCTAATCATACATCTAATAAGGGGCCACTGTCCAAAATATATAAAGAACTCATGAAACTCAATAGCAAAAAAAAACAAAAACAAAAAAAAATCCAATTTTTAAAATGGGCAGAAGATTTGAATAGACATTTTCCCCAAGAAGACATAGATGGCAAGCAGGTACATGCTTGGTATCTTAGTAAATAATCACCAGTTATCAGGAAAATGCCAGTCAGACCACCACAAGATATTACCCCACACCTGTCAATATGACTATTATCAAAAAGATAACAATTGTTGGCAAGGATATGGAGAAAAGATAACCCTTGTGCACTGTTGGTGGAAATATGAATTGGTGCAGCCACTATGGAAAACAGTAGGGATGTTCCTCAAAAAACTGAAAACAGAACCACCATGTGAACCAGCAATTCCACTTCTGGGTAGAATTTATCCAAAGAAAATGAAAATACTCAAAAAGACATATGTAACCCCATATTTATTCCATTATTTATAAATAAGATATTCAAGCAATCTAAGGGGCCATCAATGGTGAATGGATAAAGAAATTGTGATAGATATAGATATAGATATGTAATATATGTATACAATATGTACATAATATATATAATGTACATAAGTATTATACATATATATACATGTATACACATATACATATTATATACATTATACATACATATTATACACATACATATATATGTGCTATATATGTATGTATAATGGAATATTATTCAGCCATTAGAAGGAAATCTTGCCATTTGTGACAACATGAATGGACCTTGAGAGCATTACGCTAAATGAAAGAAAACAAATACCCCGTAATCTCTCCTGTATGTGGAATCTAATACAAATGTGCACATGCACACACACACACAGACACACACACACAGAATAGATTGGTAGGAGTTGCCAGAGGCAGGAAAATAAAAGGTAAGAGAAATGGGTGAAGGGGTCCAAAGAGAAAAAATAAGATTTTTTTTTTAAAGATTTTTACTTATAATTTTGAAGGTTAACAGCTCCCCGGTGGACACTTGAAGTCTAAAGATCCCCAAGAGATTTCTTTCAAAAGTGACCTCCACGAGATGTCTATCGCCTTACTTTACTCAAATAGAAAATTTTGGCTAAGGATCTGCTGCTCTGGTATGGGGTATTTACTGTGATAGTCTGGCTCCATCAACTCTGGGAAAAGTTTAACAATCTCTCTGAGCACATAGCAGGAGAATGCGCAGAGAGTGTGCATACCTAAGTCTACTCCTGTTCATCTGCGCTGGGTTTGACCTGGAAAAAATGAAGCCAAAGAAAGGAAAGAAATGATGGACTAGTTAACTTGGATGAATTTAGCAAGAAAACAAACCAAGTTACCCTTTGGACTGAAGGGGTGCTTAAAAGTCTTCTGCTCTAAAGCTTACCACACCACACTCTTAGTATATTATGCCAAGAAACCTTTTTATATGGTTAATCTGGGAGGGAGCTGACATTCTCCGACTGGCTCTACACTACCATTAGCCATTTGCTAACAGAAGGCTCATAGACCACAGGAAAGCTAACTATTCCACTATGGCACAAAGAAGAAAATATGCCAATGTTTTTTAGTTGATATACAAAGAGGAGCAAGATGAATGATCTGAAGGCCCCAAACAAAATGCTGCAGAAGGGTTCTGTGTTCCATGCAGCCTGAGCATCGCAGCCTCTCCCTTGACTTGGCTAACATTATAATGCCTCCTTTATCTGCTTCCCAGTGCAATGGGCCTTGCATCGGGCCTCACCTAGCCGTGCAACACAGACAAGTGTTCTGCCAGACACGGGATGGCATCACCTTACCATCAGAGCAGTGCAGCGCCCTTCCAAGGTAAGAGAAAGCCGTGGACCTCCTTTCCCCAGCCCCTGGGTCAACAGCATGGAAAGACAGCGTTAAGTGAGTGTTTCTCCTCTAACATCCCCTTTCCCCCTCCATTCTCCCCAGGCCATTGTTCTCCCTAGAGATAGATGTGCTGAATGTGCCAGGGTGGGTGGGCTCTCCTCTTTTGCAGACAAAGAGTGCAGAAGGTGCTATTCCTTTGAGGGTGGCCTGATATCGCATGAGATCTGCACTAGCCCTAGGGTGCGCAGGAAGTTAGGGCTACGAAGTGACCTCCAGATCTCAAGGGCTCCAGCAGCCCCTCACTCTTGTTGGCCTTCCTATAAAACTGATGCCGAATGAGGGCTCTTATCCCTGAGTCTCAACCTGTCATTCCCATCCAGTCCCCATGCCCTGTCATGCATTCCTGTGGCTGTCCCCTTGGGGTGAGGGCTCACCATCCCCGCCCAAGGCCCCAGCCCCAGGCTCTGCCTCTGCCAGCCCCCATCCCGGACAGAGTTTATTCCTGGGTCATACAGTGATACAGACTGTGTACCCATGAGGACGCAGAGGGCCAATCAGAGCAATTGTCCTTCCGAGATCTTACAACCCCTCACTGACGGAGCAGAGACCAGAATCCAGGTCTGGTGGCAACAGAAGTGCTTGAGCAGTTGCCCAACATTCTTAGGTTTGCGACAATGTCTTCACATCTGTTCCCCACTCCCGTGCCCACAGAGGCAGACCCTAACCCCGCCACCCTCATCCTGCAGGCCCGTGAGCACCCAGAACTGCTGGTCAGAAGCCTGCAGCGTACACTGGAGGGTCAGCCTGTGGACCCTGTGCACGGCGACCTGCGGCAACTATGGCTTCCAATCCCGGCGTGTGGAGTGTGTGCACGCCCGCACCAACAAGGCAGTGCCTGAACACCTGTGCTCCTGGGGCCCCCGGCCCGCCAACTGGCAGCGCTGCAACATCACCCCATGTGAAAACAGTATGTTCCAACCCCAAAGAGTCTTCTGCCAATTCCCCACAGGGCATCGGGGGCAGAGGGCAGTCCCCAGGACTGAACCTGAGCGTAGGGCATTGGACCAGGTTTCCCAAGGATTGTGAGCTGGGGCCAGAGTTGGGTATGTTCACAGGGGTGCATGCAAGCGAGCAAAAATGTGTATACGCATGTCCAGGCCACGAAAGATGGCTGAGTGTGCCCCCAAGGGCTCGATCTTGGCCCCGGGCAAAGCCAGGTACTATTGGCCAAATGCTAAACGAAGTCAGCCTCCAGCTCACCCGCAGTAGTTTGGCTGGTACCCAGGGGACGACAACCAGTGCCTCCTGGGGGCCGGGCTACTAGACAGAAAGCACCGTTTGCACTAGAAGAGCACACAGAGTGCCTCCTGCCCAGCTGGCCTTGCGCCCATCATGGCTCTGCTTCTCACAGAACAACGACCGGCTGCCCTCCCTCCTTCCCAACCCACGGGCACCCACCGGAACTGTGCAGGAGCCCATGCCCTTGAGATCTACTCTTTCACTCCCTCCTCCCTCAAGTCTGGATCCTCCTCTGCCCAACACCGGCATTTGTATCCCAGTTGGATATTTTTTCTTCCTCTGGACCCAAAACAAACTGGAGGTCCTTCCCCACAGGAAAGAAGACAAAGTATGAGACAAAGAATACAAAGTTTTTAAATGATGCCATGCAGTTTTCCCCTAAACGGGGCCTCTCTGAGCATGAGATTTCCAACACTGAGGCAGATGTCCTGTAGGCAAATTGTCCCACTGCTTATACACTGGGGCGGGATGATCTTTGTTCTCTGTGTGGTGCTGACCCATCTTTATGTCAAGAGCTCACCACAGTTAGCACTAATATTCAAAGTATTTCAGACTTCCTATGTTGGTCACAGAAGTCCACAACCCAAATCAGCACCAATAGCTAAGGACCATCTTGTTTGTGCCAATACTGAACTAGAGGCCACAGTGCTCGGGCAAGACATGGTCAGGGGAAGGAGTAGAGAGGCTTGGGTGGACAGTGTTAAGAAACTTTCACGGAGGAAAGAAGGCTCACATTCCAGGGGATGAGGCCATCAACCAGGGCCTCACTTGCACACCCCGTCAGAGTGGTGCAGCATTGAGTCCTTCTGGGAACCAGCTCGAGGAGAGCCACTTAAATACCACGGGGAAAGACCAGCTTGCCTTAGAAGGTCAGGCGGTCCCGAGGAGAGGGAGATGAACAGCACCCTCTGGAAGGAAGCATGCCATCAGAAAGGCAGTAGAACAGGCCGAGGGTTGGGCCGTGTCAGCCGGCCAACAACGGCAGCCTGTTGGCAGGCTGGGAGGCAGGTGGCTGAGTGCCACCAGAGCAAGGCCAGCCCAGAGATGCTGGACAGCAGGGGCCCCTCCAGCATGGGAGTCCAGTGCCCAAGGCAGACCCCAGGAAGCACCCAGTGGCCACAGCCTTTAGCTCCATTTCACATCTTTCTTTTGTCCCCTTTCCCAGTGGAGTGCAGAGATACTACCAGGTACTGCGAGAAGGTCAAACAGCTAAAACTCTGCCAACTCAGCCAGTTCAAATCTCGCTGCTGTGGGACTTGCGGCAAAGCGTGAAGACAGGGCCCAGGGAAGAACTCTACCCTGGCCACACAGAGGACTCCCGCCACCACCTTGGACAGAACTTAAGCTCTCTTCGTTTATTTATTTATTTTCCTCTCCCCACCCCCGCCCCACACACCCTCGTCCAACCTCCTCCCCCACCCCAGACATGAGGACCTCGGCATGTCCTCTCTCTCGGTTCACTGGAGAACAGAATGTGGGGGAAAGACAAGGAAAGGGGTCTACAGGAGGTTGCAGAGCAGATGCCTCGCCTTCCCAAACCCAGGTCCCGAAAAGGCGGAGGAAGAGGCAGGCGTGGCTCCTGGGGACAGCAGGGAGGCAGAGCCAGTAGCAGACGAGAGATGGGAGGGTAGGCCACAGAGCGTTTGCAAAGCATTGGTACAGACTCCAGACAACCAGCTGTGTCTTTCCTGGCAGCACACCGTCCACACGGGAGTGTGCTTCTGCTTTGTGTCCTCCTCTGCCTCAGCCTTGGGAAGAGCAGGCAGGGAGGGGAGGACACCATGGGAAGGCAGAACCCAGGCCAGAACTCAGCTCTTCTGCCGGGGAGCATCAAGAACTCCAAGCACAGATACAGAGCATTAAGGCGGAGACCATCCAAGTAGGCCCGAAGCACACTTGATGCAGAAAACCACGTGGGGGCTGGGGCGGGGAGGAGACAGAAGCAAAAAGAAACCTGTGCATGGTCCTCGGTGGGGAAGTGCAGGTAGATGGGGAAGAGTGAGGAGGCTCGGGGAAGGGGCCCTCTGGATTCTGCTGCCCTAGCAGAGGGCACACTGCCTGCTAGGAGACCTGCCCTCCCTGAGGTGCAGGGGACTCCCCACTCCCCACACTGTCTCGGACTTCTGCCTGTACCCCCCTAGCAAAGCCAGTGAGACATCAAGATCTACTTGTTCAGTCGGGCGGCCCCTCTCATCTCTCTCTACATCAAGAGTCCCCCACTCCCCAACCCCAGCCCAGAACGATACTGCTGATGTGGGTCAAGGGCATTCTGAGCAAGAATAGGCTGGGGTTTCTGCCTGTATGGCCTTTGCTGCCCCACTTAAGGGCCAGGGGTGGGGTTCAATTTGCCAGATGGTATCCATCGGGTCACAGTAGCCGCTTCCAGAACGGGCCGGGGCCCGTTCAGGGTGGGACAGTGGGCTTGTGCGGGCCCACTGTAAAAGCAGTGCTCCTATTTATACAGCAGCTTGGGGCAGGGTGATGGGGTGCAGTGGCAAAGCCATAGGATAACTAAAGCTCGCAAGAGGGTCCTCAAAGGCTTTTCAACCTGTTCCCTACACACACTGAAGTACTATGAACCTTACAGCAATTAATATCCACCCAGCTTTGGTAATCCAGTCAGCAAGGCAGCACACACACTTGCAGTAATGCGGGTCAGCTAGAGTAACATGGCTGCAGCAAAGTCTAGGGGCAAACCTGAAATCCTGGGACCATTTGGCAAATTGTTCTTTCAGCAAAGGGGTTTGGGTGAGTGGTTTTGGCCACCTCCCCCTTGAGTGGAGACCGTTCAATAGCCAGGGCAGCGTGGCCACGCTCACTCACCCCTCAGACAGCCTGCTCCCCCCTCACATACAGACTCGCAAAATGCCACCCAGCCCCGGGCCACCACCAATACCAGGGCTGTGTTTTCCAGCCCACCTGGAAGTCAAAGACGGGGGGAAGACGGTATTAACCTGTGTCCTCCCCAGGTGAGCTACGGACAATTAAGGTGGGTCTCTTTCTTCCTCACCACAATGGGCTCTAAGAAGTCATGTTACTAAAAATCAGCGTAATGTTTATTTAAAATAAAAGAGAATGTTTTCTATGTCTGTATATCTTTTGTGAATATTTATTAGGATTTCTTGTATAAAAACGTGCAATATTAATAATTGTACATTGTCATTCAGAAAACAAAGTATTTGGGGGACTTTTTTATTAACTTCCTGCAGTTGTGTTCCTGTAAACTCTGGTAACTATTGTATTGTTCCTATTTTTAATAGAGGCTGATGTTTAACTCTGGATCCATTCACTGTGTACAGAACACATTGTAAAGCTAACGTGGGATGACAGGGCAAGAAGAGGGGACTTGTGTGTGACACAATAGTTATGCATGGAATGGAGAATACAAATTCCATACTGCTACTAATGTGGTTGGTTATTTGTAGTTCAATAGCTGTTGAGAACCAGTGGCCAATATTTACATTTTCTAAATAGCCAGTGTCCTCCAGCTCCGCCTCGTGTCAGGTTGGAGCCATTGGAGGGGGCCTCAGAGCCAGCTCGGAGGACCTAGGTTTGGGGTGGGAAGCAGCGTGCTCCTTGCATGAGATGAATGTACATTTACTGTTTGTTCTGTGAATTGTGACTCAGCAGCAACACAAGATGATTAGAGCTGCTGAATAATATGGAAGGAGGCACTTTCCTCCTCTAAAACACAAAACTGTATTTATATTTTTTGTACAGATAATACAGCTTATTTATTTAACTCTTGTCGTCCGAGTCTCTGTTAAGCTCAGCCTTCCGGTCTCGTTCTGTACAGGGGTTGAGGGTGGTTCCCAGCCACTTACGTGTGTTTGGCCGCCACGGAAGAATGGTGGTTTTGAGCTCTGCATGGGAAGCTGGGAGCCCATGCCTGCAGGGCCAGCTCTGTAAGTGAACCCAAAGGAGCTATGTTTGTGGATGTGCACATATTCAGGTTTAGGACTACCCTTGACAATCATCTCATTTATGGCCCTGGGTAGTGGGAACATGGAAGCCACAGTGCCTTCAGAAAGACAGATACATGGGCACCTTGTGGGTGGGGGGTAGATGCAGATTTGGCTGCAGGAGGAGTCTCCAGGTCAGGCTCCCGCCAACAGGGGCGTGCACAGTATAAAGTAGCTGTGTGCTGAAATTCTGGATGGACACCATTAGTAGGAGCTAACACTTACAGATCGTTACTACATTTTCATCCTCACATGAGCCCTATGATTATCTGTATATGGGTAGACAGAGGCCCAGAAAGCCCAAGGTCAACCAGCTGGTGGAACAGGGATCAAACTCCTATAAGTCTGGCTTTTTAGCCACAGCCTTTTCCTTACCCACTATGCCATCTCCAGCTTCTCTGTGAAAGAGCGGACAATGCATGGCCACCATCGTGGGTGCCATCTTTCCCTACTGCTTGGAGGCTGGTAGATGACAATGGGACATTTTACTGGAGTTGTCACTTTCTCATCCCCTAAAATTAATTCTTCTGGCATTCTATGGCCCCTAGCTCCCTATTTTTAAAGCATTTTAATAGAAATAAAGCTACTATGGGAAGTGCAGAAAAAAATAAAAGTGTATTGTGGCGTTCTTCATCAATTGTTTCCAGTGGAAGGGCAGCAAGTCCTCAAGCCCCCAGGATGTCCACACAAAGACCTTTGTGGGAGGCACTTAAGAACCCCAGCCTGAAAGCCCAATTCCAATCCATTTTCCAACAACTCACCCATCACATCACAGTCTGTTACGCAGTGTAAAAATTAGTTAGAAAGCTCTTCCTGAAATCCCAATTATTTTCTAAGGAGTTTTAGGTTTTGCCTTAAAGAAATAGTCAATACTTGAACTAGAAATACTCACATACCAACAATCAAATAATATCCTACAGAGGCCCCAGGGGAGGATGGGAGGGCAGGGATAAGTCAGAGATGCCAGAGCAAAAAAAAAAAAAAAAAAAAAAAAAAAAAACAGGAAGTTTCAAATGGTGGGACAGGCTCAAATAGAACATACGGAAAAGTTTCCAGCCCAAATCACAGAGCTCAGCAGGGAGAAAAAGATCCCTATAAGGATGCTCCCAACCACAGCGTAAAAGTTCAGAATCTTAACCACAGGCAGGTCCTGGGATTCAAACTGCTCATACCAGAGTCCCCTGCTTGGCCTCAGAAGTTTCTAGGACTTTGACAGCATGAGCCCAGAAAATCTGGGGCCCATCCAAACCAAAATCATCAATAATCACCAAAGCTCATTCATGCCTCAGTTTCTCACCTTTGAAAAGAGGATATCTCCTAAGATAGGGTTTTTATGAGAAAACTAGCAGTTCATTCACATTGAGGAAATCTAGGATCTCCTGGCACATCACTGAAGTGTCACCGAATGTTAACTACCTTGAAGACAGGGAGATGAGGGCAGAGCATTGGTCCTATTTCATATTCCCATTGTCAGCTGTGAAAGACTGTCCCTAGGTTTTCATTTTTGAGTGAGAAGGACATCAGTCGTTCCTTCAAAGTTCAGTACTACACAATAGTGTCAATAAGAGAGACATTAGTGAACCCAAATCTGTATATTGGAACATAATAGCACATGTAGCCAACTCACCAAAATATTGACATACTTTCAGAAATAGTTCCCAGAACAGCTGTTACCTTGTAATCCCAATGTACAGTCTAGTTTCAAATCAAATCTCCCATTTCCTTTGATTTACTAAAAAAAAAAAAAAAAAAAAAGGGACAAATGCTCATTCAAGAGCAAACATACGTGTAATGTAAAAGCTAAAGTTAAGGATATCTCACTTACCAAGTGGTAGATTTTCTCATAAACAGCATGCTATGATAATCAATCCTGCAAATAAATCCAAAAAAATCCAATTTTATTAATGACTTTCAGCTAAAATGAGACAACTTAGAGCTCAATAATCCATCTGTGGGCCTCCCCAAAATAGGCAAATTCATCCACAAAGGATAAGGGACTTATCGGGTGAACAGAAGGATGAAGCTCTTGGAAACAGACCAATGAAAACTGACCTACTGGGTGAATTATCCAAGGAAGGATAAATTAGTAAACAAAATAAAGTGACACCCCCTTGGTTTTGTCTCTTTCAGTCCCTCATTTTGTTCAATGAACCAGCCATGATTTAAAGACTTCAGGATTCAGACTCAGAATACACTGAATGTGAGTTACATCAGGGAAGGTGATCTACGCATGTCACATACAACCAAGCAGGAAAATACTGATGTGGATACAAGCCTCAGTCAGTAAAGAATTGAATACTCAATGAATTCTACCAACCCTGTAAGATTAAAATTAACCTAAAATTATCATGTGTCCCCACATAGCCATGCAGTCCACTTGGAGATGCTTTTACAGGTTAAATGCGTATGAGCCAATCAGAGACTGTGATCTTTGGCTGAACCGCAGTTTCTTGTTCATAGCACCCGAAGGTTTTCAAATGTATGTTGCTACCTCTAAACTGGAAGGCAGATATGGTAATCAAGGTTTTGCTGGCAAGAACTGAGCTGTCACCTTGCCTGTCAACCAGAGGTTTACAACTTCACTCAGATGGATTCTGTGAAGCACCTGGTCCCAATCAACCATGTGTCATGCTTCTGATCACACAATATACAGATGTCACTCACCTCTGTGTTTTCCAAAGGCAAAATCCATCTTCAACCAAGGATTTCCCAAGCTGCTCCTAAAGATATGGTTTATATGTGTGTAAACAGAAATTAAACGTGCAGTTTTACGTGAGTGAAGAGAAAGCAGACAGTAGGGAATGGTTCTCCTGCTGAACATAAATAATGTTTGTTTAAGCAGAATGCTTAGGAGGGCCTGAGAGATTGCACAGTCAGCATCCAGACCAGAAAGCATGCCTGGGAAACCTGCTTCCTTTTCCAAGATGACATAAACAGCCCTCCTCTGGGTCTTTGTGATAGCCAGGGTTGACCTTGTTACAACTCCCAAAAAGGACAGAAGACAAGCTGTGAACAGCTTAGTTACCAGGTAAGCAACTCAGGGAAATGTTTAATGGCCAAGGCAGGGAGTATGGTGATGAAGTGCATCATGGGCTTGATTTTCTCCTCCTAATCCTCACCATCTTTTGTTTAAATAACAATGAAGGGGCCAGGAAATGACTGAGCTGAGGCCAGCTGAAGGATGACAAAGTTGTCCAGACAGTCATCCAGGTAGTTCTGTCCTATAGCTGAAGATCAGTGTGTCAGTGCCAGGGTGCAGAGCAGGGCCAGATCAATAGGCCAGTCACTCCTGAGCTGAATTTCTTTACCTGCACAGGGCCTTCCTATTGGAATGGAGACACTCAAGGCAACCACCTTGGAGCAAGCCCCCATGATTTGGATCTTCCACTCCCTTTGCAGTGTGAAGGTCTAGCCTGTGCACTACGGTCCAGCTGGGATGGAAAACAACCAAAGTTCTCATCTGGTCTGGTGGACTTCACTCTACCTTCCCCTGCCAGATAAGCCTTTATCCCTTCTCATCTCCTCTCCTCCCTGATTTCTTTTCCCATCACTTATCTTCCCCTTCCCTCAGAGTCTGAGAAACTCTTGCCAAGTGCCAACTCTGTGCCAGGTCCAGGCTGGGCCCTGGGGACATGGCTTTCAGGGAACTCAGAGTCCAATCAGGAAAGCAGACATATCTCACCACAAATGCCAACATGAAGTCCCAGGTTTGGGGGAGTTTCCAGCTCAGTTTTCTTCTTCGTTTGGTTCCTTCACAGTCAGCACCCAGGGATTTCTCCTTTTATTCCTGATCTTTTCTCATTGGGACTTTACAAAGGTATCCTGACTGAATAAATCTACTCCCTCCCACTTTCTCTTCCAATCTACTCCCCATATAGCAGCTAGAACTATTCTATTGCCTGCAAACACATCAGTGTAACCAAATGCATATGTGTGAAACTAACTTAAATCTACACCCTAAAGGCAGTTAGCTAACATTTAATTACCCAATCATAAACCCACCCTCCAAAAGTGACCAGTGCAAGGATTTCAAATACTGTTATCTAAATCTGCACCAGAGGGTTTCTTAATTAATGCAAAGTTCATTAATTACACACCAGTGATATGAGCAGTCCTAGAGGTCTGGAAAGGATACATGGCACCACTGCCCCTGTATTAACAGTCTGAGAATCCAGCAAATCCAACAGCCGGGAGCCCCAGGTCTAGAGTTGTCCTTGGTTCTGTACACCACCATCCCCCCACCCCAAGCCACCCTGCTCAGTTTGTTTGATTTGACTAGAGAAGTTTTTGGCTGATCTTATGGTAGGAACATTCACCTTGGAGTAACTATCAGAATGCCTGGATTTGGACAATACAACTTATTTGAGTTCAAAGAGCAGGTTACAGGACTGTGTTGGGCCACTTTGCTGGCATTTACGCCCATGCCACAATTTGAGCCGGGATTGTTTTCAGTGAAACACACCATCTTAGGAGTAAGGCTGCATAGGTGGAGACAGAGAGCTCCAGCCTCTCTTGATGGAGCTACCCATTTTACCAAGGTAACTCAGAAACTGGTGACTAGCCAAAATGGCTTAAATCCATTCACAAAGTGATCTTCGCAAAAGATGGCTTGCACTATACCAGTCCACTGTTTCAAAACCTTCCACACTTTCCCACTGTTGTCAGGACAAGGAACAGACTCCTTTAAATGTCCTGAGGCACCCTGCAAACTCATCTCTGGCCACTTTCCCTGGGTGACAGGCCTCAGTTCTTTGAAAGCTCCATGTCCCAATCTCCTTTCCCTTCTTACCTTCCCATAAACCAATGGAATACCAACCACCACACCCCTCCCCACCTGCTCTTCCTTTGTGATTTCTTACTTGGAACCCAGGGCAGGCAAATATGGAGGCTATAAATGTTTGTTACTCACCACTTCCCTCAAGATTGCACCGTTTTATAACTTTTTTCCTACTGCCCTGTGGCAAAGCTGGAAAGCTGGGCCTCTCAGAACTTTGACAGCCCACAGAGGTGGATGCAGCCTGAGACTCAAAGTCAGTAGTCAAAGGCAGGGAATCCTGTACTCGTAAGCTATTCTCCCCCTCCATTCCTCCTTTCTTTCCACACTGCACACATCCACTTTTCAGGGCCAGGTTTGGATTTATGGCTGAAAACTCAGTGTAAGTATTTACAATATCCCCTCTTCTTTCTTTTTCATGACTGAAGTATAATTGACACACAATGTTTTATTACTTTCAAGGGTACAACATACTGATTTAACAATTCTGTGTATTACTCAATGCTCACAATATATGCAGTCACCATGCAGTGTTATTAAGTTATTGACTATATGCCCGATGCTGTACTTCTCATCTCTGTGACCTATTAATTTTATAATTGGAAGTTGGTACCTCTTAGTCTACTTTATTTTGCCCATTCCCCCACCCACCCCCCTCTGGCAACCACCAGTTTGTTCTCTGTATTTAAGAGTCTGTTTATTCATTCGTTTTGTTTTTCAGATTCCACATATAAATGAAATCCTATGGGATTTGTCTTTCTCTGCCTGACTTATTTCACTTAAAAGCATAATACCTTCTGGGTCCACCCATGTCGTCTCAAATGACAAGATCTCATTCTTTTTTTATGGCTGAGTAACATTCAGCCATTTTGTGTCTGTATGTGTACGTGTGTGTGTGTGTGTGTGTGTGTGTGTGTGTGTGTGTGTATGTGTGTAAACCATACATGTATATACACCATATCTTTGTTCATTCATCAATGGACACTTGAACTGCTTCCATATCTTGGCTATTATAAATAATGCTGTGATAAACAGGGGTGCATATATGGTCAATTAATCTATGACAAAGGATGAAAGAATATATAATGCAGAAAAGACAGTCTTTTAAATAAATGGTGCTGGAACAACTAGACAGCTACATACAAAAGAATGAAACTGAACCACTTCCTTATACCATACACAAAAATAAATCAAAGTGGATTAAAGACCCAAATTTGAGACCTGAAACCATAAAAGTCCTAAAAGAAAACATAGGCAGTAATTTCTTGGCCTTAACAACATATTTATGGATAGGTCTCCTCAGGCAATGGAAAAAAAGCAAAATAAACTATTGGGACTACACCAAAATAAAAAGCTTTTGCATAGCAGAGGAAATCATCAACAAAACAAAAAGGCAGTGTAGTGAATAGGAGAAAATATTTGCAAATGATGCATCCAATAAAAGGCTAATATCCAAAATACATTAAAAAAATGTATACACCCAAAAAATGTGATTAAAAAATGGGCAGAGGACTGTTATTCAACATAGTATTGGAAGTCTTAGCCTGTGCAATCAGACAACACAAAGAAATAAAAGGCATCCAAATCGGCCAGGAGGTCAAACTTTCACTCTTCGCAGATGACATGATACTCTATATGGAAAACCCAAAAGATTCCACCAAAAACTGCTAGAATTGAATCATGAATTCAGCAAAGTTGCAGGATATAAAATCAACACACAAAAATTGTTTGCATTCCTATACACCAACAATGAAGCGACAGAAAGAGAAATCAAGGAATCGATCCCATTTACAGTTGCACCAAAAACCATAAAATACCTAGGAATAAATCTAACCAAAGAGGTGAAAAATCTATATGCTGAAAACTATAGAAAGCTTATGAAAGAAATTGAAGAAAACACAAAAAAATGGAAAAAGATTCCATGCTCCTGGATAGGAAGAACAAATATTGTTCAAATGTCGATACTACCCAAAGCAATCTACATATTCAATGCATCCCTATCAAAATAACACCAACATTCTTCACAGAGCTAGAACAAATAATCCTAAAATTTGTATGGAACCAGAAAAGACCCTGAATAGCCAAGGCAATCTTGAAAAAGAAAACCAAAGCAGGAGGCATCACAATCCCAGACATCAAGCTATACTACAAAGCTGTAACCATCAAGACAGTATGGTACTGGCACAAGAACAGACACTCAGATCAATGGAACAGAATAGAGAAACCAGAAATGGACCCACAAACGTATGGCCAACTAATCTTTGACAAAGCAGGAAAGAATATCCAGTGGCATAAAGACAGTCTCTTCAGCAAGTGTTGCTGGGAAAACTGGACAGTGACATGCAGAAGAATGAACCTGGACCACTTTCTTACACCATACACAAAAATAAACTCAAAATGGATGAAAGACCTAAACGTAAGACAGGAAGCCATCAGAATCCTCGAGGAGAAAGCAGGCAAAAACCTCTTTGATCTTGACTGCAGCAATTTCTTACTGAACACGTCTCCAGAGGCAAGGTAAACAAAAGCAAAAATGAACTACTGGGACCTCATCAAAATAAAAAGCTTCTGCACAGCGAAGGAAACAATCAGCAAAACTAAAAGGCAACCGACAGAATGGGAGAAGATATTTGCAAATGACATATCAGATAAAGGGTTAGTATCCAAATTCTATAAAGAACTTATCAAACTCAACACCCAAAAAACAAATAATCCAGTGAAGAAATGGGCAAAAGACATGAATAGACACTTCTCCAAAGAAGACATCCAGATGGCCAACCAACACATGAAAAAATGTTCAACATCACTCATCATCAGGGAAATACAAATCAAAACCACAATGAGATACCACCTTGCACCTGTCAGAATGGCTAACATTAACAACTCGGGCAACAACAGATGTTGGCAAGGATGCAGAAAAAGAGGATCTCTTTTGCATTGTTGGTGGGAATGCAAGCTGGTGCAGCCACTCTGGAAAACAGTATGGAGGTTCCTCAAAAAACTAAAAATAGAACTACCCTATGACCCAGCAATTGCACCACCAGGCATTTATCCAAGGGATACAGGTGTGCTGTTTCAAAGGGACACATGCACCCCCACGTTTATAGCAGCACTATGAACAATAAAGTATGGAAAGAGCTCAAATGTCCATCTATGGAAGAATGGATAAAGAAGAGGTGGTATAGATATACAATGGAGTATTACTAAGCAATCAAAAAGAATGAAATCTTGCCATTTGCAAGATGGCAACTGGATGGAACTGGAGGGTATTATGCTAAGTGAAATTAGCCAGTCAGAGAAAGACAAAAATCATATGACTTCACTCATATGAGGACTTTAAGACACAGAACAGATGAACATAAGGGAAGGGAAACAAAAATAATATAAAAACAGGGAGGGGGACAAAACAGAAGAGACTCATAAATATGGAGAACAAACTGAGGGTTACAGGAGGTTACTAACTAGGGGGATGGGCTAAATGGGTAGGGGGCACTAAGGAATCTACTCCTGAAATCATTGTTGCACTATATGCTAACTAATTTGGATATAAATTTTAAAAAATAAAAAATAAAATTTAAAAAAAATGGGCAGAAGACTTGAAAGACATACAGATGGCCAACAGACACATGAAATGATGCTCAACATCACTCATCACCAGGGAAATGCAAACTCAAAACCACAGTAAGATATCACCTCACACCTGTCAGAATGGCTAGTATGAAAAAAGACAAAAAACAACAAGTGTTGGCGAGGATGTCAAGAGAACCCTCTTGTACTGCTGGTGGGAATGCAAATTAGTGCAACCACTGTAGAAAGAACACGGATGTTCCTCAAAATATTAAAGATAGAGCTACCATATAATTCAGTAATTCCACTGCTTGAGTATTTACCCGCCCAAAAAAAAAAAAACCACTAATTTGAAAAGATATACACAATATCCACTCTTCTAACTAGATCCCCCCAAAAATGATCTTTTGTTTTACTGAAAAGATGGTGGTGGGTGCAGAAGAATGCAAAAGGATGCAAAAGAATGAGACCAAGACTAAACTATACTACATGATAAAAGGACATAAAGATCCTGAGGGACAAGACCTGGATGACTGTGGCTGGAGAGATGGGGGAGGGAGGGGGAGGGAAGGGGAGGCAGGTCATGTCTCAGTTGATGGTCACAATCTAAAGGAAGCCATGCCCACCCTCCAAGCAGACAACTGCCCTCCTTCTCCCTCAAGGTACCTGGTGCCTAATAACTCTAACTTTGGGAAATCTTTCCTTATGTACTTCAGAGAAGACTCCCTTTTCCCTACGGGTCATAGTGCAGAAAGGGGAAATAGAAAGAGGAAAAGTTCCTAGAATTCACAGAATGCTCTGTTCACCCCCTCACACAGACCACATGGGGACCACAGCAGTGAGTACAAGCGCCAGGCTAGTTTGACTACAGAGCCTCCTCAAAAAACCCTGCTGTACCTTGCTTCTCAGAAGCAGCCTGCTGGCCATCCAGCATTCACATGTCTACCCAGCCCTCCCCAAACTCAGTGGAGAGACCCTGTCCTCCTAGTCTCTGCGACCTAAGGTTCTAGAGACATGCTTAATTCCCAGTTGTTTTCACCCCACCTCCAATCACCAATTCCATATGGCCTGCCTTCAAAATATGCCCGGGATGTGACCCTTTTCTCATCAGCCCCACTTCTACAGCCTGGCATGGGCCTGCATCCTGCCAGGCCCTGCTTCTACGCTGGCCCCCTGCAGCCCCCTCACAGAGCCTGGGTGACTACAGGGATGGTTGTAACATATACCAGATCTGAGCACTTCTCAGTTGGACCCTTGACATTGCCCCCCAATTCCAAATTCCTGGCCATGGTCTATACAGCCCTCACAAAAATGTGCCCACCTCAGGCCCTTTTGCTCTACATGTTCCCTGGGGTCATCTCCCCCTTTGAGCCTCTCAAACATCATCTTCTCAATGAGGCCCACCTTGACCATCCCATTAAATACCACCTGGGCCTCCCAGAACTCCTGGGCTTCTCCATTCCAATTATGTTCTCCTTTTTCATGGTGCCTATCACCTTGTAACTTACCAAACAATTTACTTATTATGCTTTTCATATATTATGTGTTGGTTATTTATATTATACATACCTTATTATATATAATTACGCATTGTTTATTATTAATGAGTGTCTGTCTACCCCACTAGACTATAAGACCCACAAGGGCAGGACCTGTATATGTTCTACTTACTGATGTTGTCCAAAGCACCCGGAAGAGTGCCTGACACCCAAAAGATATTTTCTGAAGGCATGAACTAATGTATGTTTGTGTACACATACAGATGGATGGGAGAAGAGGAAGGAAGAAGTGTGGTCAGTGAGTCCACCTATCCTGAGGACCAGAGCTAAGACAGGGGTTATGGGGTAGAGGAGGAAGAAGAGGAGGAGGAGGAGGAGACATAGAAGATGAGATGTGTGAAAGGAAAGAGCATGGTTTTGAAGTCACTACCCTGGGGGTGGAGGGGGACTCCCTGGATGGCGTAGAGAAAAATGAAAAACAGGGAGATGCTGGAAAGCAACTGAGGGCCATCAGGCGGGTCCCCAGGAGATATCCCCGGGGCAATACCATAGTGAGATGTGCAGCAGACCCAAGAGTCTGGAAAAGGGCCCCATGATAGCTCCCAGAGTGGATGGCAAAGGTAGGAAACACAGCATTTTTGGAGCTACGGAATCCTAAAGAGCTTGGTAATCAAGAGGCAAAACCTCCCTAAATAGCACTATTCGAAGATCATAGTAAAACAAACAACAGATGTGACTACATGTTACCAAATCACAAGATGAAAATACCTTTTTCCTCCAAAAGGCCCAAGGGATCTTTTTCTACAATGAAGAGAATCTAGTCTTAATGTAACTATTTCCAACAAAGAGCTTAAAAATTTAAAGATCTCTTCATATAACCTTCAGCTCCTGGATGTAATCATTCCTTCCTATGCATTAACCTTATAAGTAAGCAAGCATTGTGTAAAGAACCTCTGTTGCAACCCAATCAACATCTTTGTAAATATCTGTGTGTTTCCAGAAGCAATTAGTGAGTAAGTCTGAGTGCTGAGTACAAGGAACAGTGGAGAATCAATCACACGCACAAACAGCTACCATTCCCAGAGCTCATACACCTATACACCGCATGGCCCTGGAAAGGCATTCAAAAATTCATTCTTTATCCTCAAGATCAACAGCCTCCTACATCTCTCCAGCCTTCCCCTTCTTTCAAACCCATGGTGTCACTTCACTGTTCACCCAGCTGGTTCTACAAACATCATTTCCTCCACTGGGAGTCAAACATCATTCCCCCAAGTTACTTAACCCATCTGAGCCTCAATTCCCCTCAGTTCCCTGCCTGAACAGGGAGATAACAACAGGAGCAGGAAGCACATATGGATGCAGTGAGATGGCAGGTGCTGTTGCTGTCAGAACTTAAGAGAGCTCTACACAGGAGATAACAGACTTGTGTCCACTCTCCGGTAACTGAACTTTCCCAGGCTCCCTGTACCTGCCCTCTGGCTGGGCCAGAACCTCCCATTTATCAAGAAGCCAAACAATTTCAACAGTCAAGGACTAGGATGTTTCAACACTCAGAGTTGACCCTGAGGCACAGCAGAATTCGCTGAGGTTTTTAAATCATCAAAGAAAGGTTCAACTACATGCTTGCATGCGTGCAGATTTTACTATATTCTAAACTTATTTGAAAAAAAAATGTATGATGAGCACTTGGCACTGTTTCTCCATGTGTGTTCCAACAGGTTTTACACAATAAAAGGGCTCTATTGTCAGAGTTGGAAACTGTTGTCTCTGCCTGCTCAGAGTTCATCCCTCCCCTTGCCTGGAAACTCTACGGCTTCCTTTGGGGACCCACCCCATCCCAAGCCCTCCCATGTTCACATAGCTTGCATGGGGTTGACCCTAGCCATAAACACTACTCAGTCCAGGGGTGGACCCTGATTCAGTCCTGGACAGGGAGGATTTTCATTCTCCCTGGCCATGGCAATCAGTTCAGAAAGGACCACGAGTCTCAAGCCAGGCAAGAAACTCATTTCAGGGATTTTTTCTGGAACCCCTGGGAAGGAGAAGCCCTTTAGCTAAAGAGATGTTGTGAGCTTAAAATTGCTGGAAACCATCACGTGGAAAGGGCCTGCCTAAGAAGGCAATGCAGAAGAAAATAAAGGCAAAAGATGAAGACCAAGCACCCATTGCATCCTTCAAGCCGCTGGATTCAGCTGTGCCTGAAGCCCACAGATAAAGCCCTAGACTGTTCAATTGCCTGAACCAAAAAATTCCCTTTTCACTTCTGCACTTGTAATTGCAATAATACTGATCCATGAACTGGGTTATACAAAGTTAAGCAAGGTTCCTTTAATATAGGGCTTCAGAGAGCCTTCAAAATATCATTATGCAATATGAATCTCAAACTCCCAAACTTCTATGTCCAATGAACTTTTTTGAAGACCATATCACAGGACTTTTATTCCATAGAAAACACCTTCATAAAGGCTAATAGATATTACTTGTAGGTTAACTTCATATTAAAATACTCCAAAGCTCCAATCCCTTATAATTCTGGACAAATGAGACAAATGGGAATTCATTTACCCAACTCTGTTGATGCATTTGGCCAGACTTGATAAGTGTATGTGTATAATTTTTTATAATTTTTATTAAATGGGGGTCATAAGCATAAACTATGATATATTTTTCCAGACTTAATAAAATACGTGTGTATGTACATGTGCAAATGTGTGTGTATACACACACATACACGTACATTATTTTAAATTATTACATTGAGGTCATAATTCCTGAGATGCTACACTTTTGAGTTCTGCATTTTAAACCATTTTTTGGTCTCTAGCCCCACTGCCAGGCTGTCACCCCTTTCCATTTAGATGTTGGCCTCTAGCAGAAGAGCCCTGCCCCCGTCCCACCCTTCTGAGGGCTAGTAACCCAGATAAGAGAAACTCATTGGAACTGTGTGAAAGAAAGAAAGAAAGAAAGAAAGAAAGAAAGAAAGAAAGAAAGAAAGAAAGAAAGAAAGAAAGAAAGAAAGAAAGAAAGAAAGAAAGAAAGAAGAGGAAGAAAAACGGAAAGGAAAGGAAAGAAAGAGAGAGAGAGAGAGAGAGAGAGAGAGAGAGAGAAAGAAAGAAAGAAAGAAAGAAAGAAAGAAAGAAAGAAAGAAAGGAGGGAAGGAAGGAAAGAAGGAAGGAAAAAGGAAAGGAAAGAGAAGGGAAAAGAGAAAAAATGAGGGAAAGGAGCCAATATGAGCAGAGTGAGGGCCAGGATCAGGGGTGCATAAAGTACCTGAGTTTCCATACATGAAATTTGTCAGTAATTTTAGCAACTTAAAGCCAGCGTGTGTCCAGGTTCTAGCCACAGTTTTGGACATGGAAGGTTCCAAATAACTGGCCTTCAAATATGGGAGGTGTTCTAACACTGAGCCAAGCAGAGAGACTCTCCATGTTGATAGCAAGCACTGAACTCTGCTTAGAAACTTTAAAATGAAAAGTGGGTTGTTTTTTTAAGACTGGGAGATCCTATTGTGCCAAAAATTCCATTTCTTAGTTTATAAGTCATTCACTGGCATAGATGCCAAATTTTCATCATTTTTCATGCATTCTGTCTGCCTATGTTTCTCAAGTAGCTATTTGCCTGTTTAAAGGGTATTCGTGGACTCCCCTGTTTTATGATCCTATCACATGAAATGGATGGGAATCTAGGACATGAGGGAGTAACCATGCTGCCTCCTTGGCAATGAAAGAATAGCCTTGGCCCTGGGTAGATTGACAGGGTGCAGGTGGCAGGCAGGTTGGTCTGGGTAGTAAAAGCCCAAGACAAATCAGTGTTAGATTCAGTCACAGGAGTGAAAACTTCCTGAATCCTTTTGGTTAACATCAACCTGGGTTTGCTGCTGCACCAAGAGGGTTGACAAGAAAAAGCCATCAGGACTTCTCATGTCAGCATCCAAGGATCCAGAGACAGGGACCAGGAGCACCTGTGGTACAGAAGTATGACTTAAAGCACAGCCCAGCCTAGCATTACCCTGATGCCTTTTCCAGAATCCAGAGCACATGTTCTGGAAGGCTCCAGGGCTCGTGTTGCACCCCCAAAGTGGGGAGGAGCCAAGCACCTGCTCAGCCAGCCTTGTGGAAATTCTGAGCCTACTCTGCCAAAGCAAACACCTCCTCCTGGCCCCCTCCCCCAGTATTTACGCTCAGAAGGGCCTCTGTCTTCCTGCTTCCAGGATGCTGACCAGATGTGGGCCTGGGTGATGGCAGGGCAGGCCTGAAGAGCCAAGGGATCATTTAATCTGCAGTTAGAACTCGTGCACACCCCCACCCGGCCCACTAGCTTCCTCTTGGCAACTACACAGCTGAAAAGCACTTTTAAAGGAAATAGATCCCTCAATTCATCTTTATGCCCGAGGTGACCAGATCCCAAAAGGGTGCATCACTGTGGAAAGGTGTGGTTGTGACAATGCCCCTGCCTTGGAGCAGTTCGCTTCACTCCTGCTTTAGATGCAGAAGCTTGGGGTGGGGCAGCCAGTTATTCTATGTATGTTATTTTGAACATGCTCACGGCAATGAGACTACAATGGAAGGTACCTGGCGGACACAAAGGGAAAGCAAAACCACGAGACAGAGTACTTGCTCCCCCAGCCACTCCAAAATGGAGCCCCGGCCCTGGCCAGGACAGTGCCTGCTCGTGTCGCATCTGGGCTGTGGTCTCTGCTCAGTTGAGAGCTGTCTCTGAGCCCCTCAGACCTTCCCTCTGTGAAGTTGCTGGTGATGTGTGAGAAGGGTGAGAGGGAGGATAGGTGAGGCCAAGGATGCAGGGAGGGGAGTGCCGTCTGATGCTGTCTGCACAGCCTTGGGAAACAGCTGGGGGTTCAGAAGCCCAAGCCAGGGCTCCCTTCACCTGTACCTACCAGTTGGCCTGGTACTTATTCTACACTGCCCACCTCTGCCCTTCTGCTGAGTCAGGGGTGAAACTCACCCTCCAGGTATGCTTTCCAGTTGAGAAAACCCCCAACAAAATCCCATTCGTGCCTTATCACCTCCACGTGGCTCCATCCATGCAAGGCCAAGGGGCAGGCTGCCTGCCTGTGCCACTCTCCTTCCTGCCCCACTCACATACACCATATTAAGCTACAAAAAATCAATAATGAAACTGCCAACACCATAGTGAGCAAGATGGGAGGAGGACCGTCAGTGGACAAGGGATTTCAAGAAATGTGAAGTCGACAAGAGGCAGATGGGAGAAGGAAGACTGACGAGTGCAGAAGGGGAAGCTTACTCTGCCAAAGCAGAGAGCAAAACAGTCACAAGAGAGTCAGAGCTGACAGGGAGCAGGTCTGCGAGGCAGAAACAGGCAGGGGTTTGAGGCTTAAAACACAAGCTACACAAAAAGCAGGGGACAAATTGTGCTAAGGATGGGGATGGCTGTAAGAACCACTTACGATGGCCCCACCATCTCCACCCTCCAGACCTGGCCTACAATCTTACCTTACCTTACTTACCTTACCTACCTGGCCTACAATCTTAGAGTCAAGCCAAAAAGGGAGGGCTCATCCTCACAGACAGTGACCCTTGAGAAAATGCAACATTTGAATGCAGGTCCTTTAACCTGTACTTAGTGCTCTGTTTCTACCTTAACTGGGGGGGCAAAGTAGAGAGCAGGTTCCTGATCACCAAAAAAATGAGAGTGGTGTGCTGGGGTCATCATTCCTGTATGTGGCCCACTGTCCAGGGGACCAGGGGAATTACCTGCCCCGCTGACAAAGGCACCACCCCATGCATGACACAGGCAGGGAGACACCGTTGTGGAGAGTGGGGCCTCATCTGTTGGGATGCACCATATCCCAAACCAGAAGACCATGCCCAACCAGCCCAGGGATTCCACACCAGCAAATCTCACTAGCTGCAGCCCATCAGCCACACTCGGAGACTCTGCTTACTCGGATAAGATGGAATTTGCCATCTTTGGGCTTCAAAAGCCCTATCCCTGTTTTCTTCCCCAGAACCTCACCCCCAAGCGTACTGGATCCTGCGCTGGAGCAGGTTCCCTGCTTGGCCATAAAACTCTTCCCTCTGCGTTTGTTCTTTGGTCTCTAATAATTTTTCTTTTTTAATATGCATAAAGCCTTGAGATGCTGGGCTATGGTAGGTGATTAAGGACCCACTTCATTCTCACAGGGGGAAAATTATACAATAAAATTATACATTTGTACATATTTCTGAGTATTTGGCAGCTTCCATTACCAGGGTTTGTTGGACAATATCCTACCAGGTGTTAGAGAAGTGCGTACACACATGGACAGGTGTTTTAATAGAGGTGTTTCCAACAAACTCTTAAGTGGAAGCTGGATACACAGAACTGATGAAAAAGAGCAGGAGAGGGAAACTAAGTCCCCATCTGCTCAGCTCACCTTGTTTCCCTCCTCCTGACTCCAGTTACTTCCTAAAATGACATTTCCAGGGAGCACAGGTAGGAACCCCAACTCAGAACAACTAAAAACTAACTCAACTATATGGGGGAAAAAAGCAGTTATGGAATTATATGGAAACTATATACGGTGAAAAAATAAAACAAGCAGTTAGGCTTACCTTCGCACATGTAAACAATGACCGATAAAATCACGAGTAGATTCCATTAGGTACAACTCAGCAACCATCTTCATTATCCTCATCACCATCATCCTCATCTATGTTTAATGAGAGTTACCCATGAGCCAGGGCCAAGTGATTGACCTATATTCTATCATTCAACACACACAATGAAGCCATAGGGCCAGTAATGCTATTATTCACATTTTAACGAATTTGACCAAGGTCTCATAGCTAGCAGTGACAAGGGCCAAGAAGCAAACCCAGGTCTGCTGTGCTCTCTCCTTACATGTTGTTAGCCACTGGGTTCCACTAGTCTCCTAACAGCCACTTGTATCCTCCCTTACATAATTTCTGTGTTTTCTGAATATTTTACTGTATTAACCACTTTCATAATAAAGATATTTTGAGACCAAAATGGACAGACAGAAGAAAGCAGATTCCTTAATTCTGGTAGAAGTGGGCAAGGTAGAGATGCCCTAAGTGGCTCATCTAGCCTGAGGTCACCTGGAGGTAACCCCTAAATGTCACAAAGGAAGGACTCAGAGGAAATTCCTCACCACAAGAGGGCTAGCACTCTTCAACAGGCCAGGTCCATCCATCCTTCTTCAGCTTCTTTGTAGTCATCAGAAACATTAGAAAAGCTTATTGGTCTTGATATACAGAGCATGGTCCTATAACTAAGAGGAAAGGAAGAAGCAGGGAGTATGAGAGAACTAAAATTCCCAATCTACCAAAACAGACCATGTCTAAAATCGTTAAGTCAACAGACAACAATATATGTATATGATTTAAGAATATGAAGGAAAATATTAGCAGAGACATAAAATAATGTTACATTTTTCTCTGGGGAACCAATAATGGGGGAGGCCAAGAGGCTGGAGCATAAGAGATTGTTGCATTTTTATAAGCATTTAGCACCATTTGGCTTTCTAAGTCAACTGCCAATATTTTTGACTTGTAAAAAATGATGAAATAAAAATAGAACTCACCCTCCTTAGTGGTCTCCTTTAGCTTAATGCACTCCAGGAAGGAGCTCAGAGAGAATGTGGTTTGATGGTGTTTGTAGAACCACGTGATCTGGGACGTGGCAGATGGGAAGTACCTGTTGCCATGGGAAGAGCACTGGATCTTGAATCAGAATGCCTGGGTTCTAATCTTGATCTTGGTGCTCTAAACTCTGTGGCCTTGGGCAAGGTATATAAGCTCTCTGAGCCTTTCTACCCCATAAAGGCAGGTAGATATCCAGACCCCATATAACCAACAAGAGGATTAAATGATTTTTATCCCAATTCAGTGATACAAACCAAACTTCATAGTGAGGCTGCGAGGCATGGGACCTCAGAGGTCTGGGCCAGGCAACTAAGAGGCACAGAAAGACTGGACCCCAGATAAAAGATACAGGTTTCTTGCCCATGAACCAGGCACTGAGCCTAAAACCAAGTCTCTAGTTCAGATTTGAACTGAAGTCTCCTCTTCCACACACTGTTCCCAAGATTTCTAACACTATGGAATATATTTGGGGTTCTGTGGGCTCAAAAGGGAGGTAAGTGTCCCTGGTGTCAGCCTGCATCCCTCTGAGTGAGGTTTACCCAGAATCCATCTGACCCTGGCATAAATCCTCTTGGACAAAATCTTTGCTCAATTCTTTCCAATTCAAAAAAAGGGGACACCTGTGTGGCTCAGTTGGTTAAGTGTCCAACTCTTGGTTTCGGCTCAGGTCATGATCTCACAGTTTGTGGGTTCAAGCCCCATGTCAGGCTACACTCTGACAGTGCAGACCCTGCTTGGGATTCTCTCTCTCCCCCTCTCTCAGCCCCTCCCCCCACTTTCTCTCTCTCTCCCTCTCTCCCTTTCACTCAAAGTAAATAAATAAAAATAAACTTTAAAAACATCATAAAAGGGGCGCCTGGGTGGCGCAGTCGGTTAAGCGTCCGACTTCAGCCAGGTCACGATCTCGCGGTCCGTGGGTTCGAGCCCCGCGTCAGGCTCTGGGCTGATGGCTCGGAGCCTGGAGCCTGTTTCCGATTCTGTGTCTCCCTCTCTCTCTGCCCCTCCCCCGTTCATGCTCTGTCTCTCTCTGTCCCAAAAATAAATAAAAAACGTTGAAAAAAAAAATTTAAAAAAAAAAAAAAACATCATAAAATTACCTAGCCTTAGAATCAAGCCTTACACCCAAAAGAGAAAACTCCAGCCTTTTCTCCAAGACAGGGTCCAACTCATCACTATGTCAAGCTTCACAAGTCTGGTCACAGCTGTCATTTTTTAAAAAAAGTAGGTCCAGCCTTCCAAGAACCAGCCCAGCACAGAGCAATTGTTCCAGGCTCCAAGAACTTAGAAGAGCCCACAGTTTCTGCTCACAGCCCAGGGGGACGCCTGCCAACTACCTGGTTGAAAAGGGGCCCTTTTTCCCCCTCCACTCTCTGGAATCAGAGCCAGCACTGGTTTGGGGGTAAGAGAGACCTGGCACGTCCATGCTCCCCTGAGACTGCCACAGACTCTCTTTCTCCCCCACCCCCTCCATTTCCTGTGACTGAACAGCACTATTCAGACAGCACTACTCTTGGCTGGTATGTCAGGGTGTGAAAAGGTAGAAGGGATGTCCTGTAAAGCAGCCCTGGGCAGAGAGAACACAAAACTCCAGACTGGACACAAGGTACTCTCACTAGTACTGGGATGCGATGGGGGCTGGAGTCTGGAGTCTCCCCAAAGGTCTCAAGGAACACACGCTGTTCTCTGCAAAGACAGCCCGTGGGGTGAACACACAGACCTGCAGACCCATTCCCCCCCAAACCAAGTTTATTTTTTAGCACTTCATACTTGGCAAGGGTCAATTATGATAGCAATCCATGCAATGGTTAAATTAATAAAATACTTCTGGTTCAGAGAAAAACCCTTCAGACCAGCTCTGATTCCATCAGCACAAGGTAAGGGACCAAGGGGGCTAGGCAGCCAACGGAGGGTAAAGGGGAGTATTTAGCCAGTGATTAAATGGCATTTTCCTTGACTCAAGCGATTCTCATTTTATTCAAGTATCCTGGAAATGATGCTGAAGACTTTTTTTTTTTTTCCACTTTGGGGAATTCTTTTTTGGCCAACAAATAACTCTCAATCATCTGCTTTTAAAAGTATTGTGCAATTTCTAAGTAACAGTTTTTTTAAAAATCAGGCTGACACTGCCAACTCTCGCTGGTTGGGGTTTTCAGAATCACCTACAGAAAGACGGCTGCCCTGCTGAGAGCCTGTCCGGGAGACGGGCCTGTATATCTTGTGCCCCAAAGCATCCGTTTCCTCAAAAATGTAGCCAGGAGGCTCAGGGTATGAAGCCAGGCACCTGCCCATGTCCTTGGGAGTAAAGCTGATGGTGTATGTGGTCTGGCCCTCCACAGGGATATTTCCTCGGGAGCCAGCCCAAGGAGGCTTACAGCTTTTGGTAATGATGGGTGGGTGGGGCACATACTGAGCCCGCGTGGTAGTCAGACAGTCCAAGGGCTCAGTGGGAATGTTCAGCTGGGGAATGGGTTTGGCTGGCTCCATGCGTGTCCCCGGCCATTGCTTGTAGTCATCCTTGGTGGTAGTGGAGCTTTCAAAGCGGCCACCCTTCTTGACGGAGATCACCGGCCGGAAGGACTGAGCTGGGGCACCCTTAGGGTACGTGTAATGGGCCTGCACTGTTGTCAGAAGGTCCATCTTTTCTTCAGGAGGGACATAAGCAACAGGAGCTTTGGAGAACATCTGGGGCGTTGGCCAAGCTTGGTACTTGTCTCTAAACTCAGTGGTGTTAGAGAAAGGCGTTTCTAAACCACAGGACCTGGCTGGAGGTTTCAGACTCTTGGCTGGCTCTCCCATCAGGCCCCGGAAAGACTCTTTATGGGTGGTAAGGCTTTCAAAGGGGATTTCACAGGGACTGAACTTCGCTGCCTCATACGCAAAGCGTTTCTCCATCGGGTGGGCCACGTAGCTCATCTTGTAGTTAGTCAGATCCTCCAGGGGGATGTTACAGAGCTTGGGCATGGCCAGAGGCTTACAGCTCATGGTGCTCACTAGGCCCTTTACAGAATAATCATCCTGGTGTGTAGTTCTACTATCAAACCTGGTTGATGCTGGTTGGTAATGGTGTTCTGGACGAAGTAGCTCTCGTCTTGGTTGGTTCCAGGGTAAATAATCAGCTGAAAATAAAACAGAAGTGGTAATCACTTACAAATCAAGTCCATATAACCTGCATGTATTCTAAGGGGCTCCAAAGCCTTAAACCAGTCTCCAGTGAGATGGTCCTTGAGACAAAGGAAGAATAGGTTCCTACCACCACCTCAACCAAGGACTTAATATTTCAACTTTATGGTACTTGCAGTTACTGTTCAGAACAGATACATTTATAGGAGTCTCGTCATACCCCACAATGCCGCATGCAGGGATCTTAGAGGGTCCACCACTGTGGGAGGACCTAGTGATCTGATTCCCTCTGAGGAGTCCAACCACTGGCTTCTCCTGATCCAAGAATAGTTCTGTTCTTCTGTGGGGAAGTGCCATTTCTGAATCAGCACAGAGTGACTGGGAAGATATGCATGCTGTAGTGAGACAGGGGATTCACAACCCCCCACTGGTGGGCCACCAGCCAGACCAAACAGACCTCTCTTCCCATATTGTGACCATGATAGTATCCCTATAACCCACACATTTAATCCATATAAAGCAAATATGCTGCCCCAAGAGAATAGGGGCATTGTACTGGCTAGTGAGAGAATAGCAGCTGCCACCTGCATTGAGTTTATTATATGACAGTCAATGTTCTAAATACTTTCTACATGAACTCATTTAATCATCAGACAGGCCTAATCAGGTGGCTGCTTTCAATATTCCCATTTTAAAGATGCAGAAACAGAGGCACAGAGAACTTAGGGAAATTTGCCAAGGTCACTTGGCTAGAAGTAGAAAAGCATGAATGCAAATCCAGCTCCAGATTTCCTGGAGAAATTCCAGGAATTTCCTCCAGATTCCACTACCTGGTTCTGACAATCAAGGAACACTATGTACCAGCTAACTGTGCTCAGGAATTTCCATACATGACCTTGTTTCATCTTACAACCCTTTGTGATGGGTATAATTACCTCTATTTTACAGATTTCCTTTTTGTTTGTTGTTTCATATTTAAGTTTTAATTTTATTTTTTATTTTTTAAAGTTTACATCCAAATTAGTTAGCATATAGTGCAACAAGGATTTCAGGAGTCGATTCCTTAGTGCCCCTTACCCATTTAGCCCATCCCCCCTCCCACACCCCCTCCTGTAACCCTGTTTGTTCTCCATATTTATGAGTCTCTTCTGTTGTCCCCCTCCCTGTTTTTATATTATTTGTTTCCCTTCCCTTATGTTCATCTGTTCTGTGTCTTAAAGTCCTCATGTGAGTGAAGTCATATGATTTTTGTCTTTCTCTGACTGGCTAATTTCACTTAGCATAATACCCTCCAGTTCCATCCACATAGTTGCAAATGGCAAGATTTCATTCTTTTTGATTGCCAAGTAATACTCCATTGTATATCTATACCACCTCTTCTTTATCCATTCATCCACCGATGGACATTTGGGCTCTTTCCATACTTTGGCTATTGTCGATAGTGCATGGGGGTGCATGTGTCTCTTTGAAACAGCACACCTGTATCCCTTGGATAAATGCCTCGATTTATCTGGAGTCCAAGAGCAGGACTCAGAGAGGCTAAGGAATTTCTCTAAAACTCACGTGGCTAGGGAATTAAGAGTTGGAATTTAAACCACATAGTTGACTCCAAAGTCATGCTCTTCTGACAGCCTGTATTATAGTTAGGAGCACTGTGTATCTGGAGAGAATGAAGGTTCAAGAAAATACTAGTGGAAAATAATCAGAGAATATTTGCAGAAAGAGGAGAATTTCAGCATGTTTGAAGAATGAAAAGAATTGGCCACCTGTATCTACAGGATGTCTGTCTCAAGAGGAACCTTTGCTGGGGGGACTGGAATGGCCAAGATAACAAGAGGTCTGCACCCAAAGAAAACCTGCCCTAAGGATGGCCCCCATGCATCCTGAGGAGGTTTTGTCCTCAGACACCACAAGAGACTTTTCAAGTAACTTCCCCACACAGATCTAAGGGGCAGCTTTGAAATTAACAATGTAGGTGAGAAAAATAGGACAGCAAACTATGTCATTCAAACACTTTGACACTGCTTCCGTTCTTTTTGTAATACTGGGCTCACACCAAAGTCCTACATTGCCCCCATTGTGCCTATCAATTACCAGATCTAAAGTAACCAATATGAAATCCTAGTGGACCCTCTGAATCCACAGGGAATTCTCTTGTTTACAGCTTTACAAAGGATTAGTACAAAAGCAGCTTCTCAGGGGCCTTGGTTATATATAGCCAATACCCGTGGACTCCATAGGCACACTTTCTTTTAAAACACCTTTATTGAGATATAACCTGTATAACACAAAATACACCATCTTACATTTTTTAATTATTCAATAACTTTTACAGACCTGTACAACCATCACCAAAATCCAGTTATAGAACATTTATATCCCAAAAGTATCGATCAAGCCTATCTGCAATTAATCTTTATTCCCATTCCATCTGCTCTTGGTCTCTATAAATGCACACTTTCTATACATTTTATATAAATATAATTGCACAATATATAGCGTTTTGTACTGGGCTTTTTTCATGTAACATAATTGAGATTAATCCCTGTTGTAGCATGTATCAGTTCACTTTTTTTTTTTAATTTTTTTAACGTTTATTTATTATTGAGAGACAGAGACACGGAGCATGAGTGGAGGAGGGGCAGAGAGAGACAGAGACACAGAATCCAAAGCAGGCTCCAGGCTCTGAGGTGTCAGCACAGAGCCCAATGCGGGGCTCGAACTCGCAAACCACGAGATCATGACCTGAGCCGAAGTCGGACGCTCAACCAACTGAGCCACCCAGGTGCCCCCAATTCACTCCTTTTAACTGCTGAATAGTATACATTATATGGATACACCAAATTTTGCTTATCAAATATTGATGAATATTTGGGTTGTTTATACTTTTTGGCTATCAGGAAATTTTCTGCTATGAACATTCATGGTCAAGTCTTTGTGTGGATATATATTTCATTTCTCTTAGGTAGATAGGCAAATGGTGTAACCTATGTTATATGGTTTATCTATGTTTAACTTTTTAAGATAGCACAAACTTTTCCAAAGTGAATGTACCATTTTACATTCTCACCAGCAATTTCTCCACATCTTCACCAACACTTGTTGTTGTTGTTGTTGTTTAATCTTTATTTTTGAGAGAAACTGTGTGAGTGGGGGAGGAACAGAGAGAGGGTGACAATGCAAAGCAAGCTCCAGGCTCCGAGCTGTCAGCACAGAGCCCAACGTGGGGCTCAAACCCACAAACTGTAAGATCATGACTTGAGCCAAAGTCAGAAGCCTACCCGACTGAGCCACCCAGGTGCCTCTTGTTATTGTTTTTTAATTACAGACATTGTAGTAGGTGTTTAGTGGAATCCCATTACAGTTTAATTTAAATTTCCCCAGTAATGCATGATGGTAATAGAAATAAACACAGAGAGTTAAAAAGGAGCAGACACAAGAATATGTCCCAGATGAGAGAACAAGACAAAACCACAGAAAATGGGCTAAACAAAACAGAGGTAAGCAACATGCCAGATAGAGAGTTCAAAGTAGTGGTCATAAAGATACTCACTGGACCCTAGAGAAGAGTTTCCAGTGAAAACTTCAACAAAGAGACAGAAAATACTTTTAAAAGAACGAGTCAGGGGCACCTGAGTGGCTCAGTTGGTTAAGTGTCCAACTTTGGGTCGGGTCATGATCTCACAGTTCATGAGTTTGAGCTTCGCATTGGGCTCTCCATTCTCACCAAGGAGCCTGCTTCAGATCCTCTGTCTCCCTCTCTCTCTGCCCCTTCCCCTGCTCATTCTCTCTCAAAAATAAACATTAAAAAAAATTTTAAAGAGCCAGTAATAGTTGTGTTTATTAGAGCATTATTGACAATAGCCAAGGTATGGAAGCAATGCAAGTGTCGATTTATAGATGAATGAATAAAGAAGATGTGGTATATATACACAATAGAATATCACTTGGCCATGAAAAGGAATGAAATCTTGCCATGCAGGACAACATGGATGGACCTAGAGGATATTATGCTAAGTGAAATAAGTCAGACAAAAACCAATACCATATGATTTCACATGTATGTGGAATCTAAAAAAACAAAACAGGGGTGCCTGGATGGCTCAGTCAGTTAAGCATCTGACTTTAGCTCAGGTCATGATCTCACAGTTCATGGGTTTGAGCCCCATGTCAGGCTCTGTGCTGACACCTTGGAGCCTAGAGCCTCCTTCAGATTCTGTCTGTCTGTCTGTCTCTCTCTCTGCCCCTCCCCTGCTCACACTGTGTGTGTCTCAAAAATAAACGTTGAAAAAAATAATTTTTTTTTAATGAGCAACAACAACAAAAAACCCAGATTCTTAAATACAGAGAACTGTTGGCTGCCAAAGAGGGCCGTGAGGGTCATCTTACTGCCTTCAGTCCTCCATTGTTTCTGATGAGAACTTTGTTTTTATTGTCATTTCCCTGTATGCGATGGGTTTTGTTTTTGTTTTTGTTTTTCATTTTTGCTTCTTTTCAAATCTTTGGCTTTGGCTTTCAGCAGTTTGACTATTATGTGACTAAGTTTGGATCTCTGTTTATTCTATTTGGATTATGCTTCTTAGATATGTAGATTAATCTTTCTGCCTTTTTCTTCTTCTGGGGCTCCAATTGAGTCTGTTGGTACAGTTGATAGTATCCCACAAGTCTGAGTTTACTTTCCTCAGTTTTTCCCTGTTGTTCAGATTAGATAATATTTGTTTATTTATCCCCATTTCTTTCTTCTGCCAGCTCAAATCTGGTGTTAAGTCCCTGGAATTATTTTGTTGCTATTGTTCTTTCAACTCCAGTGTTTTCATTTGATTTTATGACTTCCCTTTATTGGTATTCTCTATCTGATGGGAAATTGTCATATTTTTATTTCTTTAAACATGGTTTACTGTTGTTCTTTGAACATATTTATAACAGGTACTTTGAAATATTGTCTGGTAGGTCTAATATCTGGGCCCCTTCAGGGTTAGTTTTTATTCACTGCTTCCCCCCCACCCCCCATTCATGGATTACATTCCCCTGTTTCTTTTTAGGCCTCATGATTTTTTGTTAAAACTCAACATTTTAGATAACATGCTATCCAGCAATTCTGGATTCTGACCCCACTGGAAGCTATTTTTGCTGTTTAGTAACTTGCCTGCAGTAATTCTACACAGTTTTATCTCCCTTTAAGTGTGTGATCACTGATGTTTTTGCTTAATTTCCTTTTTTAATTGTTTTTAAGCCAAGATTCCTACAAGTCACCCTGGGTTAGCATTATTTAGTAATCAACCAATGGCTGTCAAAAAATTATGCTTAAACACCTTAAGCCAGTATGGCTTTCACCCTTTGCTAATGACTATGTGTGTGGGTTAAGGGACAGAGTCAAAGATCAGACAATTTACAATTCTGCCTTGGCTTTCAGTTCCTTCTGGGATTTCTCATGTCTCCTCTGTACCTGAACCAGGCATCATAATCAGCCAGGGAAGGTGAGTAGATAACTAGGCCCTGTCTCTTTACCTTTCTTGAGCCTATATACTGCCTTACCCATATACAATCTTCTATACCACAAGGAGCTTTCTCATTCTCTGGATTTTCTTGTTAGATTTCTGGCTGGTCTGCTGGTCTGTTGCTCAACCCAACTAATTCTGCAACCCCACACTAGCTGCAAAAGTTGTATTCACTGATTTTTGTTGTTGTTGTTGCTGAGATCAGTATTGTTTTTACTGAAACCCCTGGGTACGTATTGTACTCCAAATCAAGTTAGCCCCAACTGACAGGAGAGCTGCTAGTTTTCACAGCACAGCCTACCCAGGCAGAACCACCACGCAGATCAAACATGGGGGCACAGGTCATGGAAGCTGCCCCAGGATGAAACACCACAAACTCCCACTTTTTGTAATGATGGTTTAGCAGTTATTCTTAAATAAATGCTTCTCAATTCATTGTATGCCTGTAGTTGATTTCCAGAGCCCTAAAATAGTTGATTTTTATTGTTTGGTCCAGTTATATTATTGCTTTTTGAGAAGAGGATTTACTAAGCTCCTCACTCCACCACTCCGGAAGTGCTGACACCCCCACCCCCAGGCACACTCTTAAGTTTATTTTAGGCCAATAATACTACCAACTATTTATTTTAAATTGGCCTCATTTTAATTGAAAATCTAATCTTTCTCCAAGAGCCATTAATGGCTCTATCAGCATCTTGAAAGCATTAGGGGGCCTTAGAGGGAACCATCTTGCTGAATATAAACCACATGTTTCCCCTTCAGACTTCAGGCCTCACTAAAATGGGGGCATCTACCTGTAGATGCCTACACACTGCCTCAAGGTACGTGGGGGTGGGTAGGACAGGGCTTTTCTGGCCCTCTTCTGTGATGGATGAAGTGTTAAGAAAACAGGTTCCAAGGCTGAAAGTTGCCTCATGTGATTTCTGATCCCCAACAATACAGTTGAAACCACATTATTATCCAACCTCCTAACTTCCTCCACCCAACATGTATTACAAAAAACCTCCATAGGACCTTGAAAACCTCAGAATTCCACATGACAAACTATTTACATGCCTGAAAAGCCATCAGTAAAGCCCTTCAGGGCCAGGGTGTCATGTGGGTAATTGGCAAGAATCTATTTAAAAGAGATTCCATTCAATAATGTGTCTTAAAAAAAAAAAAAAAAAAAAAAAAACTTACCTAAACGTAAAGCTAAGCATCAAGTAATTACACTTTCAATCTTTCCAATTGCACACTGTTTTGAAAATGTCAAAATTACAACCAAATGGTGCTGGAACATATTTAATGGCGGTTTGCTGGACCCCAGTAAAGGTGCTGGCCATAATAGAAGGAAAAAAAGTTTGCCTATTTTTCCTGTAGAACTACAGTAAGTGGAACATATAATATAGATGGCCCCCATTGAAATACACATAGTTAATGACCTTGGACTTTGGTTTCTCTTTTCCTTTGGAAGTAGAATCGATATGTGCCCATGAGACCATGAAGGTTGCTATGAGAAAGACTTACTGAAGCAGCAAATGGCTACAAGAGACAAACAAGCCATGGAAAGGTGACACACAAAGAGATAAGGCAAGGATATGGCCCCCTCACACAGGCATGAGGTTATGCAGGACTGGTCCAAGGGGAGAGTAAATGTCCTGGGTCTTCCCTGAGCTTCACTCCTGCTCTTAGCCAGGACCCACAGAGTAATAGGCTGGGTGGGGATTTGTGTAAATCTAATGCCAAACCGTGTCACCTGGGGCCCTTGTAAACAATGGTCCAGAACTGCTCATTCATTTTTTTTCTTCACTAAAAATGCCTTTGTTGTGCCATGCCCTGTGCTAAATGCTGAGAATACAGATGTCGGGTGGTCAACGCCCAGTTTTGGAAGCCACTATATCATAGGGGAGTAATACAACAAATAAACCACTTAAATTAGTTGAATATGGTAAGTATTATTCTAAAAATCTATTAAGACACATAAGTTGCAAACTGGCACCTATGGGTCAAATCTAACTACAAAAGCATTTCCTTTGGCTACATACTGAATTGCTTTTAAATCTGAATTTGAGGGGCGCCTGGGTGGCTCAGTCGGTTAAGCGTCCGACTTCGGCTCAGGTCATGATCTCACGGTCCATGAGTTCAAGCCCCGCATCAGGCTCAGCTGACAGCTCAGAGCCTGGAGCCTGTTTCAGATTCTGTGTCTCCCTCTCTCTCTGCCCCTCCCCTGTTCATGCTCTCTCTCTGTCTCAAAAATAAATAAACGTTAAAAAAATTTTAAAAAATAAAAATAAAAATAAATCTGAATTTCAGAGGAGAACTACCAACTTCAACCCCAAGTGCACACAGAGCCAGAACAAAACCCCTCCTTCATCTGAGTATGCCTAGTTCTGAGCAGTCCTGTTGATACCTAACTAGTATTTGCTCATTAATTCTGTGTAAGTAGGTAAGCAGTTAATAGGTGTCAGAATTTTCTTTACAGGGAAAAGAAAATAGGGTTTTCTCAATTTTATCAGTAGGGAAAAGTCAACCATGATTCAGTTTTAACAGTGGACTATTACTCTCTGGTTTGCAGAGGGCAATGTCAGATGTAACTATCTAGAGAAGGGGAGGAATATGGGACATTTATTTTTTTAATTTTTTTTAATGTTTATTTATTTTCGAGACAGAGAGAGACAGAGTGTGAATGGGGGAGGGGCAGAGAGAGAGGGAGACACAGAATCTGAAACAGGCTTCAGGCTCTGAGCTGTCAGCACAGAGCCCAATGCGGGGCTCGAACCCACGAACTGTGAGATCATGACCTGAGCCAAAGTCGGACGCTTAACCAACTGAGCCACCGAGGGGCCCCGGAATAAGGGACATTTAAACACAGGTACTAGGTTGGGTTTTTTCCGATGTGTTTGAGTGGTATTTTGTCAGGATGAATAGGGAGGATTTTTCTTTAAATAACTCCATCCTCGCCAACCTCTAGGGTAGGCAAAGACCACTTCTCACTCCCAGACCGCTCTCTACACCTGGGGCAAGGTGAGAAGGGGGAATTGAGCTGAGCAGGCAGTTGTACTGAAAAGCCTCTGACTCCACGAAGATTCATAAATCAAGGAGGCTCATAGGGAATATATGAAGGAAAGGAGTGTCTGTAGCTGGACGTACCCTATCAGAGTCCCTGCTCCCTGTCCCATCAGAGATAAGGGTTAACTCTAGTTTTGTGCCTCCTTTCTGTCTCTTCAGGGTCTATAGTACCCCCTTTCTTGCCTTCTGCAAAACCTGGATGAAAAGGGAGATGAATGAGTCCTGTAGATGTAAAAATGCCACTGCACCATGCACCTGGCTATAATAACTTCTTTGTAAAGCTTCTATGACAGTGCCTGCTTTATTGCGGGTAACTGGCAAAGAAAAAGACAGATCCCTGCCATCTTAGAGATTGCAGCCTGACCAAGGAGACAAATGTTAAGCAAAACGAATAGAATTACACACTGAATTACAAAACAGAGGTGCACCAGGCACTCTTAGAGCATCTAGCAGCATGTTTACGGTCTGGCATTGGGGAAAGTCTGGAAGGATTTCGAAGGGTGTGATGTTTCCACTGCTTATTGAAGGATGAGTGCTAGATAGGGGAAGGGAGGAGGCCTTTATAAAGAGGCAGTAGCATGTGAAACATGCCCTGAGATAGAAAAGAAATGCAGGGAAGAAACTGAAAGAAGGTCCTTACGGCCAGAGTAAATGGCACTGGGAGGAGACGCCAAAATCTACAAGGTACTACAAGAGGAGTTGGTAAAGGTTTGGGACTTTATCCTAAGGACCATGGTAACTATTTGAGGAATTTTAAGTGGAGAGGGGGTCAGATCACATTGCCATTTTTTTCTCTATTTTTTTAAGTTTCTTTCTTTCTTTTGGGAGAGACACAGACAGAGCAAGTGGGGGAGGGGCAGAGAGAGAATCCCAAGCAGGCTCCAAGCTGCCTACTGCTGAGCCCGACACAGGGTTCGAACTCACAAACCATAAAATCATGACCTGAGCCAAAACGAAGTCAGTTGCTTAACTGACTGAGCCACCCAGGAGCCCTTCATATTGCCATTTTACTTATTTGTTTATTGAGAGAAAGAGAAAGCATGAGTGAGGAAGGGGCAGAGAAAGAGAGGGACAGAGGATCAGGAGTGGGCTCCGTGCTGACAGCAGTGAGCTTGATGCAGGGCTCAAACTCACTAACCATGAGATCATGACCTGAGCCGAAGTCAGACGCTCAACCGGCTAAGTCACCCAGGCACCCTTCACATTGCCATTTTTAAAAGATCTCCCCGGTTCCTTTCTGTGGAAAATGGATACAAGTGGATAAGATTGGAGACATGCTAGGTATATAAGCCTAGATGTAGATGTGGAACAGGCAGGATTAGGGCTTTGCTGGCAGGAAGCAACAAAAGGACAATAGAGAGAGGCATAAAAGATGGGCTTGCAGTGATATACCACAGAATAGGCTACAGGGGGTACAGACACAGGAGGGGCTGATGGGGAGAAGGGAGACTGAGGCACAAGTGGACAGGGGATCCCAATGAGGCCAAAAACTGTCTTGGTGGGAGTAGTTAAGAAAGCAAGCTGGGAGCACTGGATGATGAAGTGCATAAAGGAGGAGCCATTTCAGGGTATGAAAATGTCCAAAATGTAGCTTGGCAGAAGGTGACAACAAAAGAGTGGAAGAAAGAGAACAATACGAAAGATGAGGTGGCAAAATGTCAAGAGTCCAGGTTCTTCCAAGAAGCAGAGAAGCTCGGCCACGTGTGGTGCCTTTGGAAAGATAGATTTAGAGCCGCTGGAAGGGCTTCAGGAGGATTCCTACATTGCCTCAAGCCTCTCCACCTCCCCTTGTCTAAGTGTTTGGCTTGGCTAAATAAACGCAACTATTATCCCAGTCACTCAGGGATCCACAAACATGTTACATGAAGGGTTAAACACATATTCCTAGGGCAACCATGTGACCATGTGCATCATAAGCAGAAGAGTTAGGGATTACCAACTGACCTCGGTTCCTGTGGTCTCAGCCTGTGGCTTGTGCTCCATAGAGTGACCACCACACTCCTTTCACTGTACCTACCGTCCATATCCTGTCTCTCCTACAGGACTATTAAGTTAAGGCAGATTCTACTTCCTTCACAGACCCTAATACCATGTCTGGGATGTAACAGATGCTCAATAAAGAGTGAATCAATCCCACATATATGAAGTACAAAACCGGCAAAACTAATTTATGGTTTTAAAAGTCAGAATAATGCTTCTATCCTACATGGGATCAATGTTGTATTTCTTGAGCCGGGTGCTGTTAACAGGGATGTGTTCACTCAAAATTCATTGGTCTGGGGTTACCTAGGTAGCTCAGTCGATTGAGCATCTGACTCTGGATTTCGGCTCAGTCATGATCCAAGGGTCATTGGATCGAGCCCCACATCAGGCTCCTCACTAAGTGTGGAGGCTTCTTAAGATTCTCTTTTTTCCCTCTGCCCCTCTCCCTCACTCACGCTCTCTCTCTCAAATAATTTAATTAAAAAAAATTCATTGGTCTGTATAAGATTTGTACATTTTTCTGTGTGTACGTTATGTTTCCATAATTTTTTAAATGGATGAATGAATCACTCAATCAACGATGGAACCTAACTTAGCTTAAATTTGAAACGCTTTCCCAGCATAGACTTCCAACAGCAAGCTAAGGCAGGGGTTGGTACATCTTTTCTATAAAAGACCAGATATTAAGGTCTTAGGCTTCACAGGCCATACAGTCTCCATCACAAGTACTCAAATTCACTGCTATAGCATAAAAGTAGCCACGGATAATGTGTAAAAAAATGAACACAGCTGTGTTCCAACAAAATGTACTTAGGAATGCCAAAGCTTGAATTTCATATAATTTTCACATTTCCTAAAATAATAGTCTTTTCATTTTTTTTTTTAATCATTCGAAAATTTAAAAACCATTCTTAGCTCTCCAGCTCTACAAAAACAGGCTATGGACCAGATTTGGCCTGCAAGACATAGTTCAACCGACCCCTGCACCAAGGGGGTGTGCCTGTAAAACACATTCCCTGGCCTGCAAACAGGCTCAGCCTATCCCTCCCCAACCTGCCGCTCAAGCACCCTCTCACCTTTGTAAGTAGGCAGACACTCCATCTTGTCACCACATGGATATTTACTGTCCCGAGGCTTGATGGGGTCCATTCGACAGACAGGGTATGGGTTGTAATCTTGTTTATATGTTGTGAGCAAATCCATGTTCTCTTCACTTGGGACGAACTGGTCGGGCTGGTAGACCTTCACTGGTAACACTTTGTGAGGCCCAAAATCTCTCCTAAAAGGAAAGTAAGCACATGCCATTGACCCAGAAGAAGACTCACAAGGGTCTCAATTTAACCCAATTCTACAAACGTTTCCTGAGAAGTCATCTTCTACTCTATACCCCAACTGTTCTTCCTCTTCTGTTTCCTACTTTCACAAGAGACACTACCATTCTCTTCTCACCCAAGTCAGACAACTGAATGCCATCCTGGACCCACCCCATCATGGCACTGGATAATCACTCACCAAGTGCAGCCTCCCTCCACCTCGTCAGTTTGTCTTTCCCCCTTAGTTTAGACCAAGTGAGGCATTTCTCACTTGGATCATGTGACAATTTACCACCTGGACTTCCTACTGCATTCCCGCCAATTATATGTCAATCCCCGTAGTGTGGCCAGAATAAACTCCCTGAAATGAGATCACAAAAATGGGATCGTTTTACTCCCCTGCTGAAAAATCTTCCAGATAAAGCCAGACTTTCTAGCATGGAATATAAGCATTCCTGGACCTGCCCCTGCCTTCCGCGGCAACCTCATCTCCTACCTCCACCCCGATCCACACTCTACTCCAACCACACTGAACCACTCTGAAGGCCTCTCTTCTGTGCCTCCTCTCTCCACTGGGGAAATAACTTTTCTTTTGCAGGTACCACCACCTCCCCATCTGTGCTCCCAATAGCTTCTCCCACTGATATTGATCTCCTTCCTCTACTTGATCTTATAGAAAACCTAGAGGGCAGAAAAGTACAATAAATGGAGACACAGAGTCTTTCATTTCTCAGCTCTCTGGCATCAGTGTTCCCATTCTTTCAGGGAGTATGAAAACAATAGGACAGAAAAAGTATGATGGTCTTCAACTCCACAGGAAACACTCTTTTCCCAGAACATCCCACAGCTCTAAAATTGCCAAGATGCTAACTGTACCATCATCAGGAATGATCCTGGCAAAACCAGGGCTCAGCTTGAGTTTGCACTGTCTGGTAGGGCAGTCTTGACTCCCCACTGCTCAGTACAAACTCTTTTAAGCAAACATTTCCCCCCACCCCCCCCAAAGGGCTTCTGATTTACACAACAGCCTGTTTTTGCTTGGAACCCATTTATCCAAGTGGACAAGTGGAAGGGAGATTTTTCCCTGACGGTGCTTGCCAAAACAACCTCGCCAAGGGAAGGGGGAGGTTTCCGGACAGGAAAACATCAGGCCCAAACACCAATAAAACCTACTTCCCGGCCAAAATCTGGAGCAGCATTACTGAGCCATGCTTGACTAACAAAGGTAACACGCTCCACTGTAACCTGTCTTGCATGAATTATACACATGGTTGTGAATAAACCCAAACTGGGGCCTGGAAGGGGCTTGGTGGGATGGGAGGAGGGAATTAGGAAGCAGGAGAATTCATCTCTCTAGGGCTCTAAGGGGGAAATGGGAGATGCTTCAGTTGAACTCCCAGTAACTCCCTCTGAGTAGATTTAAAAATATATCTCAGCAGCAGTTATAGGGTCTTCAGCCTGGGCTCCCTTCCCAAGGGCCGCATGTTGGCAAACAGCAAGAGGAAGCTGAGTGACCCGACGCATCTGGAAGCTGACTCTGTAAATTGGGGCTTATGGAGGGAACAGGCTAAACAAGAATCCAAGGGTCAGTTCCTCATTTCTACTCTTTTTAGTGTACAAGTGCCTCATGCTGGTGTCTGTTTAATACTAAACCAACTGCAGCAGGGAACGAGGACTGGCAGCCCCAGGCCACAGAGCCACAAAATGACTTTCATCAGAAAGTGTGCTCCCAACAGGAGGTGAGCACTCCTCACCCCCAAAAGGGGTAGAGGCAGCCTGAGACCACACATCCCCACATAAACCCATGTTCACTGACGGCAGCCCAAGGGTTCAGCCCTCTTCATTTCCAAGAAGGAGTATCAGGCGAGATCCAGGGCAAGCAAGGAGGAACAGAGCTGAATGCCCAAGCTGCCCCATGGAGCACCCCCAACCCCAAAGCAGCCAGGAGTGCTTTCCAGTCACAGGCCTGCCATGCTCTGGGACCCTTCACGCAGAGACATCCTCTTCCGCCATTATTCCTAGCGAGGGAACCAACCTTCCCCTCAGAGAGGTTGTGAGAACCTTTCTTCAAGGGCTGCCAAACTCAAGGACAATGAAAATATGCTTAATGCCTTTAATTGCTGCTGTTTCCACAGGAAAAGAGCAGATAAATACCAACCAAACTCACCAGCTCATGGGTCATCCTGAAGTTGGTTACTCAAAGATAAGAGCTGATACAGTAAAATCCTTGCTCAGCATGTTTAAGGAATGAAACTGTTAACTGAATCTCCTTCTCTGGTACAAAATTCAAGTTTCTTTGTGAAAGTACACCTATGGTTCTATTTCCTGATCAGCTATAACAAAGCAAACGATCTTTGCAGGAGTTGGGGGCAGGGGGTGATCTACTTCTGAAGAGTGGTAAAGTTTTAAGTTTAAAGTGTAACTCATTTATATCCAACGCAAAAATATTTACTGTGGTTAAGAGTGAATTTGATCAGAATATATGTGTTCCCTCATTATGTTTTTATGTTGAGAACATTCATTGAAATCTACTATTAACCACAACATAACTGCATGTCCCCAATCTCACATAATCTTACAATCTTTAAGGTCATGTAAGAGAAAAGTATTTTATTCTTCCCAGAAATTGCTCATATTTACTAGCTTTTTTCTTTTTAAGAACACTCCCCCCTTTCTTCCTGTGTTACATTCCCTACCTAGTCCCTGTACCCCTTATGACTATGAACCAAGAAAAAAATTGGTCAAAGATGTTAAGTCTCTTTTAGGTGCACAGCCATAAAAGTTATATAGTATGGAAAGCCAAGAGTTAAACCTCCAAGTTAAGCAAAGGTTAAAGTGGCCCTGCTGGGAAAGTCATAACAACTTGACCTCCAATCCTCAGGCAAAGCTAAAGAAAGATTTTTGACCAGAGTCTGACAAAATGAAAGAAGAAATAACGTAACAACCAACTAGGAACCAAGCCTGGAAGTGGGAAATGAAGATTTTCACTGTGATAAAGAGGCCATGTAATACTTTTTTTAACCACTGATGTTTATCTCCAAAAACTTCAGTACTTGTTAGTGTGTCCAATTAATCAATATATTAAATGGAATCCATTTTAAAAAGATTTGCTCCTCTTGCCCAAAGCCAATCCCTTCATCCTTATCCTAAATCCCCTCCCTCTTCCTCAGGAACCTGTTAAGTCGGCTTCACACCCAGCATGGGGCCCAACATGAGGCTTGAACTCACAACCCTGAGATCAAGACCTGAGCTGAGATCAAGAGTCAGACACTTAACTGACTGAGCCGCCAGGAACCTGTCTATATGCTCATCTGTGTTTTAACCTTTTCCTTTGTCCTGGCTTCTTTTCTCAGTAGTTGATCATTCTTCTGTTTTTCCTAACTTAAAAGGAAAAAACTAAAGTGACACAGCAACCCTCAATGGAGTCCACTCCCCTCCCCTCTTTCTTCCAGAAAGTGTTGTCTACACACAGACTTGCCTTCCTCACCTCCCACCCACACTCCCATCTAATCTAGTTCTGCTAACCCTTCCCTCTAGCCCAGGCCAGGTTTCCAAATCCAGTCACTGCTCTTTAGGTCATTATCATCCTGAACCATCCTAACAGCATCTATGCTTTCACTCGTCTTTTTAACACTCTCCCTTGACCTCTGTGATTCTCCTCATGATTTGTCCTCTCTCTCAATCCCCTCCTCTACAGGGTTTGGTTCTTTGTCAGTTGATTTTATTTCATACCTTCCACATGGAATTCAAACATTTCCCAAGGTTAAAAGCAACCCTCTAAGGAAACCATTATGTCATCACAGGCAGGCTGAGAGCCCAGCCCAGCACACTGAGAAAGATCCTACGGCTGATTCACAGGGCTTGATTCATGCCCCTGATCCTGATAAGGACACACTGAGCCCTCCTTGTCTGTGCTGTGACAGACAGGATTCTAAAAACCTGCCTCCAGGATTCAAGTTACACAGTTTCTGTCTCCTGCCCTACTCTCTCAACTCCTCAATGCCCACTAGAGCTGAAGCTAACATCTGTCACCAGTTCACATCATCTCTGCACAAAAATATGAAAAACAACTACCTATGAGCACTAAAGAGCACAAGATAGGCAGATTCTGGAGCAAAGCCCACAGGTAGAAGAAGGGACTAGTACTGCACGAGCCTCTGTGTAAGTTTCCATTTTCTAGCGGGTTTCTTGTTTTGGTTTCCCAGAGTTTGCAGTCTGAAAGCAGGCCTCAATCTGTGCCGTGCCAAGCCAAGCAGCCATAATGTGAACAGAAAACTTCGCATCTTTGACTGAAAAACCAGAGGACCAAGTTTGAGGCAACCACAGGTGCTGGAAAGTAAGGAAAAATTCCTGGAAAGGAGAAAACCCAAGACAGGAAGCTCTAGCTTCTGTACATAAACTGGACCCAGGTCTCCTGCTGACCTAACATGTATGAGGCAGACTTCAAGCAACCATGCCAAAGAACTGAACTGATGAACTGACATTGGAGCTGTCACCCAAGACACAGAGTTGCATTTTGAATCGAATCAAATTACCTCCTATCTGCCTTAAAAAAAAATAGGAATATTAATAAAATAAGTTCTTTGGAGGAATGTAAAAAAAAAAAAAATCCAGAGTGTTTACAATGTAACTTTAACAATGTACAGGATCAATCCAAAACTCGTTGACATACATACAGGAAAAATGTGACCCATTTCCAGGGGGAAAAAAAGAGAATCACGAAAACCAACTTCAAGCAGACCCAGATGTTAGAATTAGCAAACAAAGATTTTAAAGCAGCTATTCTAACTATGCTAAATTATAAAAGCCAAAATAAGGTCATAATAAATTAAAAGGTAGGAAATTCTTAAGAGAAATAGAAACTATCTAAAGTTAATGAAATGCAACTTCTAAAACTGAAATATACAACATCTGTAATAAGACAGTCGCTGGATGGGCTTAATATCAGAATAAAGCTAGAGAAAAGACTCCATGAACTTGAAGACAGATGAATAGAAACTATCCAATTTGAAAAACAGAGAAAAAAAGATTGGCAGAAAGAAATGAACAGAACTTCAGAGACAGAAAAAGTACTTGAGGAAATAATGGTCAAAATGTTTCCAAATCTAATCAAAGATACACAACATCAAAGGCTCTGAAATTGCCCAGGCAAGTCTAGTGCTGAGCCCTATTTCTGCATTTCTTCATTAATTCTTGGGCCCAAACTACAGGGGCTGTAAGTATATCCGCAGGGGTATAAGAAAAGTACGTATTTGAACAGAGAACGTGTAACATCCAATGAGTAGGGAAAGACTTAGGATCACTACCATCTTTCCTGCTTTCTTCCTGGCATTTAGAGAGGACTCCAAATGCTTTTCTCTTTTAGCCCTTTCCCCTAACTCTACTCAGTTTAACCAAGAGTCTTGTCAATAAATGAAGAAATCCACACTGCCAGCTCCCTGCCCTCTGACCTTAAGCCAAACCCATCAAGTCAGAACCCCATTCCATCTTCTTTCCTATGCCTCCCGTTCACTCTCCCCATGGTTCCACTCCCCTTAGAATAAAGATGTAATACCATCTTGAAGACTTACTTCTTTCTTCTCAGGTTATCCACTCGGCCATCTTTAGGGATCTGCCTTAGCTAACACAATAATGTCCCAAAATGGGGCCCAAGTGTTTTACATGGTGACATGCCTAAAGGGAAATGAGGCTTGAAGTGCAAACCTCTTATTCATAAATTGATCTCCACTCTATCCGAGCTAAAGGCAGATCCTATAGAAGAGAATCACTAAGGGCTGCAAGAAACTGCTTCATATTAAGAAGGGCTGAAAATCATGAGCATTCCTCTTATGGCACCTGCTGTAAATCCCTAAGATTTACAGTCAGTAAGCGTTGTGTGCAGCTGTAATCATGCCTCATGCTGGGATGATAACCTTTCCAGAAACCAGGTGTTTTTTGTGTCTGGGCTTAATCATCAAACCCAGCCAACCCTTGAGCCACATGACTTTTTTCATTCAGCAGGTGGCAGCCCCATGTCCAATCTCAGACACTAAGTTGGGTCAGACTTTATATAGAGAAGTGGGTGGAAGTTCAGGTAATAAGAGTTCTAAGGGCAGAGAAGTGACAGTCCATGCAGATATAGCAGGGTGCAAACGCAGGGCTGACCCATCCCTTCTCCCAGAAGCCTCTGGCAGAGCATCCAGATTACTCCTCTGCATTTCCTCATATGGAATAGCTCTGCTGTATATATAAGTATACTGACCAGAGCCACTGCTAAGTTTATATAGTTCGGAAAACACGATTGGTCAAAATCTTGATTTTTGATAATTTATCTTATTAAAAGCTCATTAGAACTTTAAAAAAATGCACCCTTATAGGGACATAGTCTTACTCTCATTCTCTGAAAACTACTGCCCAGCATGGCAGGCAGAGGGCTGTGAGATATGAAGTTGAGGTACGGGCAAGGGAAGAAATGCTCTCTGCTGATTTTCCCCCTTGGTTCTCTCTCTGGGGAAGAAAATAAAGGGGAGGAGAGAAGCATTTCTGCCCTTTTTCCTTCCCAAGGGTAACCTTGATCCTGCTACCTTTTCTTTTTAAGGCCCTTATGGTCATTAACAACTTGTTTTGGAAATTCTTTCAGTATCTGCAGTCCTCCATTTTGGTCACATTTTGACATGAATGATACTATTACTCTCAATCTGGCAGAGACAGAGAGACCTTCTGGGTGACATGTTTATGGCTTTAGGTGACATGCAGCAAGGAAATCTTAGGACAGGTCAGAGGGGAAGTTTTTGCTGTAGCAAAGCACCGTCAGGGAGAAGGAAGGCATGTGGGCTCCATCTGGGGACCTCACTGCTAGGTGATGGGGCAGGACTCCTGCTCCAGAATAAGGATTTGTCCTCATCCTCCTAAGCTTGTGGGCAGCCAATAAAGAGCAACCTTCAACATCCAACCTTCAAAGCATCCTTTTCTGTATTTCCGGGACAGAAAATATATCTCTAACATAACAACATCTGAAGCTGTCCTGTACTTTCCATTTTCCATTTCACACATTGCTCTTGATTTCCTGCAAACTAGGTATGAAGAGAGGAGACCAGCATCTAGAAGCTCAATGTGATATTTGCAAGCCATTCCTCAAGGCTACCTTCATCTTTTCCTACCCATTACAGGTCTCTTATACATACGCCTAGGACTTTTCATCAGCAATGACCATGATTTCTCAAAAGGAAAAGCAGTGCTTGGGAATGGTCTACATCTCTTGGTGTGGTCTTCAGACTCTTAGAATTCTAAGACTGCTATTTTCTTGGTAAAATGAATCCCAAACTCATATTGTCTTAGAAGCCATAGGTTGGAAAAACAGGTTGCATAGAATATAATATTTTTAGTACTCAGAAACATTGTGCTTAAACAAAATCATATTAAGATATCTGTCTAGCATAAAAGTGATCTGATTCAAGTCATACATCAGATGAGGCCCTCAGCTCCCTCCCACCTCAGGTTGCCCCTGTCCACTGCTTCCCACCATACTCAGGAATCTTTTGGCTTCATTTCTCTCTTTATGGGTCTTTCTGCCCTATACACGTGGACTTCCTTTGGATCTAGAACATAGCACTTTTTTGTAGGAATGTTTCATGCCTCTATGCCACAATCTCAAAAGAGGATGTTTCCAGGCCTAGTGTGGGGAAAACCTGGAGGCAGAATGAATTAGAGCTGTTCTGCTTCACCTGGGTCATCTGGGACCTTTACTAGGAAAGCACAAAATTATGAGCAACAGGGGAGCAATAGGAAGAAAATTTACCAGGCCTTGCGTCCTGTAATGTGCAGGCGCTGTGCTGGAATAATTTACATACTCTATGATCTGTACCTCCCGGCAACCCTGCCCTGTAGGGAAGAGGAATGCAGGGGCAGAGAAGGCATCCCTCTGTCAGGTCTCATCTGGGGACCAACTATATATCTGGGACCCTGCCCAACTGCACTCAAAGGTGTTTCTACTCCACTGGGTCACCAATCACAGGTCACCACCCAGGGGCCATTAACCAAGTTGTCAATGGCAGATTCTGCTAGTCTTACAACATGTAGAACAGACCTGAAATTGATCAGTTTCCCCACCCTCTCAATACAGATACTTCTGCAATCCCAATACACTGTGAGCCAGGTGGTTCAGTCTCTAAACTGGATTCTCTAAAGAATCCGAGTTTGGAAGTCAAGAGCAATTTAAAAGGAAATACCACTCACCTTTGAACAATGCGGAGGTAAGGGATGCTGATCTCCTATGCAGTCACATATAACTTTTCATTCCCCCAAACTGTTCATAGCCTACTGTTGACCAGAAGCCTTACCAATAACAGTCAATTAATGTATTTGATGTGTGATATGTCTTATATACTATATTCTTACAATACGATAAGCTAGAGGGGCACCTGGGTGGCACAGTCAGTTAAGCATCTGACTTCGACTCAGGTCGTGATCTCACAGTTCGTGGGTTCCAGCCCCACATTGGGCTCTATGCTGACAGCTCAGAGCCCAGAGCCTGCTTCATATTCTATGTCTCCCTCTCTCTCTGCCCCTCCCCCTCCGCCACTCACACTCTGTCTCTCGCTCTCAAAAATAAACATTAAAAAAATTAATAAGTAAAATAAATAAGCTAGAGAAAACAAAATGTTATGAAGAAAATCATAAGAGAAAATACACCCACAGTACAGTACTGTATTTATTGGGAAAAAATCTACATGTAAATGGACGCGTGCAGTTCAAATCTAAGTTGTTTAAGGGTCAACCGTAGTCTTTGTTCATTCTTGAAGAACATTCACGGGGACCTCAATTCAAAGTCTACAGCATAATTTCCAAAGAGCTCCCTCTGTATCACCAAGTTTCCTTTCACTACTACCACTATCACTACACCACCCAACCTAACCTGGAGCTTTGGCACCCAAAGCCAAAACTCTCTTTTCAGAAGCAGACCCCCCACCATTTCATGCCTTTATACTTTACTTAACCTCCAATCCTTTGCTAGGTAGATTATTTTAGCCTTCCTCACCTCTACACCAGCAAGTAACAATTCTTTCCCTGTAAGAAGAAGTGGAAAAAAACTGAGCTGGCTAATAAATGCAGAATTTCATTTCTGAGATACAACATATTAACATTAAAGGCCTTGATAGCATCTATTATACTGCATATTGATGCACTAATACTGCACATTATATTAATATTGTGCATCAGCACTGACATTACTCCATTAGTGTGCATTCGTACATTTATTCTTCTCGCACTCACCTTGACGTGGTCAAACCTTCCATGGGCACAGACCCTTTCTGGTACTCCCGCTTGGGCTTGAAGGATTCTCTGGGCAGGTAAGAGTGATAGAGAGGGTAGTTCTCGGTGTATTCGGAGAGAAGACATGGTTTCTCTATTTTATCATAAATCTTGGTAGGGAGATGTGGACAGTGATGCCGCCTATAAAAAAGGCATAATGTTAGGTCTGTTCCCTTCTTGGAAAGGATACGTACAGTTTAACAACATTACCTTCTCAAAATGGGATCCCAGCCTTTAAAATCAAAACCGCCAGCACTGAAAACAGGAACTCAACCTTTCCTTTTCTCTACTAAACTATCAAGTGGCCAAAAAAAATTTTAACGATGTATAACTGCAATTGGTTAATCATCAAAATCCCTTAAAATCATAAAATTACACACAAGCATGACTGACGTTCAGCCACTATAGATACCATACTGCCTGTTTAAATTTGAAATATTTCCAGGGCACCTGGGTGGCTCAGTCAGTTAAGGGTCTGACTCTTGATTTCAGCTCAGATCATGATCTCATGGTTCATGAGGTCGAGCCCTACGTTGGGCTCTGCACTGACAGCATGGAGTCTGCTTGGGATTCTCAGTCTCCTGTCTCCTTCTCTCACTCTGCCTCTCCCCTGCTCATGCTCACTCATGCGTGCTCTCTCAAATAAATACACTTAAAAAATAAAATAAATAAAATAAAAATGAAATACTTCCACACCACGGTAGGTAAATCATCATGGCCTGGAGCCTTTTGAGTGCTCCTCCCAACTGGCCTCCCCTGAGACCTCCCTGGGCCTCCCAATCCCGCAGCAGTTGGGGCTCACCCCCTGACCAGACAGGGTGCTCCAGGGCTGTGCACTAACCCTTTCCAAATTGGCTGCTTCCTGGATCTTTTCAGAATAGCACCTTTCCATACAAGTGGCCTCACGAAGAACAAAACTACCTCAGTTCTGAGCACACTATACACCACTGACTACGTGAACCTGTTTCACATTGAAAGTCTGGCTCATTTCTTCTTTTAGGTCTCACCTCAACTCTTGCTTCCATAGAAAGACTTCCACTGGTTATCTTCCATTTTCCATACACCCATACCCCTGGCACAAGGTTCTCTCTCTCATCCTGGTGTATGCCTTTCCCATCACTAATTGCTATCTGTCATCAGCAGGTTTGTTGGTGAGTTTGTTCATTATCTGTCTCATCTACCAAGCTCAGTACCTTTTCTATCTTGTTCACTGCTACAGCCCCTTAGCCTGCCTGGTACACAGTAGACTGTCAATAAACAGCTACTGAACAAACTATTAAACACATAAATAAATGACTCAATAAATGTTATGCCTCATTACACAAATAGATGAGTTAAGATGGCAGAGAAGTAGGGAGACGCTAGGATTACACAAATAGATGATAAAAAATAATTTGAAGTTACAATTTATGGTGAGTTTTCCCATCTTACATGCATGGCAATAAATGAACACTATTATTCTACTTACTGCTAGACAAAGGGCAGCTCTTTGAGCTTTCAAAACCGAAGTAGTATATCAACTATTCATATGTCCACATACGATTCTTACAAACCAGTTGGGACACCTCTCATCTTCAGGCACCAGCACATCACCAAAATTGTATGTGAGTGATTTCCAACTTTGTTATATCAAGGAATAGCTGATTTTTGAACTTTTTTACACTTGTTTTAATTAGAGAAACTAAAATACACAGACTTCTGAGGCGGCACATAAGGGAAGAGCAGGGGAAGAGAGAAACGGACTTACAGAGAACTCATCACTATTCTAATTAAAGTTATTTTCCAGGCAACAATTTGCATGCTATTCCTGTTGTTTGTAAGTTCAACCCTTTATACAAATGTGGCTGCCACCACTGTTGTTACTACGTACTTCTCTTCAACCTCCCAAGCTCTAGAGAAAATGATCAATACCTGTACGGTTCAGATGGCTAGAACTGCATATTAACAAGTATCTTTAAAGAGATCCCTGTTTGCTTTCTTCACATTTGTAGGTTTGTATATCAGAAAAGTCTTAAGATGGCGTAAACTTGCCACATTTATTTTTAAGTTTTTAAGTTTTTAAAGTAGTCTCTACACCCAGTGTGAGGCTCAAACTCACAACCCCAAGATCAAGAGTCACAGCCTCCACTGACTGAGCCATCCAGCCACCCTAGTTTTCATTTCTGTTATTACAGAAGTACTACTGGGTTTGTGGTAAATATTTTAGATTCTTTTAATTATTCATAAGGAAATATTCCATAAATATGTCATCCTTATAGTACGAATATCTGAATTGCAGTGTTAAATATGTGCAATAAAAGTTTAGTTTTCCTTTTTCAAAATGCACAGTGTTGGCATTTTGTGTTCAAAGGTGATTATGCATCTAACATTTTATATATTTAATAAAATATGCCCTAATAATAGGTACATAAGTTGATGAGTGCTTTAATCTTCCATCCACTCGAGATAATTGTTGTGTTTGCATAGTAAACAAAATAACCATACTCCATGATATGTAAACATTAGATATTATTACTGTTTGTGTGTTCACAGTCTGTCCAATTATCTGAGCTTTCAATCTGAGCCCAATTAGAACCCTATCATTCTAGGATTCCTACAAACCTCAAATCAAAAGCCAAGAATTGCTGGCTATCAAAAATGCCTTTGCAGATATATTTTATTCACCCACACTCTTTGAGAGAAAAGTCAAAGTTTTATTAAGAATAACTTAGATTCAGGCACTTGCAATAAAATCGACTCTACAAGCATAGCAATATTTTCCCTCTCCAGTGCCCTTGTTTTTTAAACCAGCAAAACTTTGTTTTTATATAGCCCCCCTGTCTATAATGTTACTTTTTTACTTTAAAAAAGAGTGGAAAGACTTATTCCTAAAGAAAATAAATGTAATGGCAAAATACTACATTGTGATGGTATCATGAGAGGGAATTCCAATACAGCAATAAGCTTCTACCCAGACTCTAATGTTCCTTTAAGTGGAATTGTATCTATCTATGGGGAGGGGGTCATGTTTTGACTTGCTGCTAGTTAACTAAAATCTGTCTCTCTTTGAAGTATTAAGAAACTCTTATTTGAAAGTAAATGTTCCTAGGTGCCTGGGTGACTCAGTTGGTTAAGCAAATGACTCTTGATTTCAGCTCAGGTCAAGACCTCATGGTCATGAGATTCAGCCCCACAGCAGGCTTGTGCTGAGCATGGAGCCTGCTTGGGATTCTCTCTCTCCCTCTGCCCCTCCCCCCGCTTGTGCGCACATGTGCCCTCAATCTCAAAAAAAATAAAATAAATGTTTCATTGCCTGAGTCTGCTCATAGGGCCACCTCCTTTCCTTACCTGTAACCCAAAACCCTGAGCATCCCTCTCAAGTCGCCAAGCACCATATCTCCTCATTGGTCTGCCCATCCCTTTCCTAAAAGGGAAAACACTTCAATCCTTAATTTTTAGTGGACCTAGTCAGTGATTAATGAAAGTGTGTGCAATCACCATGGTTGGGGCATTTTCAGGTAGGCGTGACAGTCATGAACCAAAGAAAGGAGACCTCTTCAAACTGTCTGATACTTGTATGGTTTTAGAAGCTGCATTGGCTTGTTCAGGAACACATATTCTCATGAGCCTAGATGGGGCCACTAGGCAGAGAGGGCAAAGGGGAGGGAGAAGGTTTCTTTATCAGAACTCTCTAAAGTCTTTCCACTCCAGAATTTACTGAAGGACCACAGGAAAAAGGAAATAATGCTGACTTTTTCTGTTATTTGGTAAAGGTAGTAGTAGAACTACTCAACAGACCACAGAAAATGTTAATAATAGTTAACTCTGAACACTGACTCCAAGCTAGAATCATGGAATTTTAAAAATTAAATTAAGGGCTCCTGGGTGGCTCAGTCAGTTAAGCATCTGATTCTTATTTTCGGCTCAGGTCATGATCTCAAGATTCGAGAGTTTGAGCCCCATGTTGGGCTCTGTGCTGACAGTTTGGAGCCACTTGGGATCCTGTCTCTCCGTCTCTCTGCCCCTCTCCCCTACTCGTTCTCTCTCTCAAAATAAACTCTTTAAAAAGTTATAAAAAATTAAAAAACTACTTAAATATTTTAAAGGACCATGGGGAATACCTGAGCCAATGTCCTCACAATGCTAATGAAAAAAATCAGAAGCTCAGAGAACGATGTGCAGGATCTAGCCATGGACAAAACCTAATTCTCCTTCGCATCTGAATGACCAGGTTCATTTCCTGACATCTAGGTCTCAAGGAACCCTAGAATGGATGAAAGAACTTTAAAGATATGACAAGTACCTCCAGCATAGCGCCATCTGACAGAGATAGAATGCAAGATGTGCATGAGAGCCGCATACATCATTTTAAATGTTCTAGTGACCACATTAAAATGGTAAAAAAGAGGGGTGCCTGGGTGCCTCAGCTGGCTACACGTCTGACTCTCGGTTTCAGCTCAGGTCATGATCTCACAATTTTGTGAGTTCGAGCCCCACATCGGGCTCTGTGCTGACAGTGCAGAGCCTGCTTGTGATTCTCTCTCTCATCCTCTCTCTCTGCCCTTCCCCTGCTCACACTGTCTCTGTCTCAAAATAAATAAACAAACCTGAAAAAAAAACTTAAAAAAAAATAAAATGTTAAAAGAGGTAAAGTTAATCTTAAATACTTTAATCCAATGTATTCAATATAATTTCAACATATAATCAGTATAAAAAATTAAGATATTTTATTTTCATACTACATCTTTAAAATGCAATATGGGTTTTATATTCACAGCACATCTCCATGAGGAATACCACATTTCAAGGGCTCAGTAGCCATGTGCAGTGGTAGCTTCCCTATCTGGAAAACACAATCTAGAATTGGAAGGAACAGACAAAAGAATTGCTAGCCCTTCGATGCTGGTTTTCAAGTGGAAGAAAGACAAAGATGCCTAGAAATATTTTCTTTGACTAATATCCTGTTTGTCTCCTCCTTGGATTCTCTGACCTACCTTCGTGTGACATGAACAGGGATGTTACAAGACATGAAAAATTGAGTTTTCCCTAATTCTTCCCACTCCATTGGGCCAAGCTTCAGTTCCATGCACCTGTGATGCCCTCTGGAGCTGCTCTCTTTCCTACCACTTCCAATTTTCCAGAATGCTTCTCTTTCTTCAAAGCCCATCTCGACAACCATTCCTGTCACCACCACCACTCCAGGAAGCTACTGAAAATGCTACCACACTGTCACTGGCTACGACTCACACTCTCTTCTCTAAGTGTACATGGCTTTGTGTCCCTACCTCTTTTAGGACACTTCTGTACTTCCTGGCACAGTCATCTCCTTATAAACTTTCAGGTTAAGAATTCTCGGGGTGACTGGGTGGCTCAGTCAGTTAAGCGTCTGACTTTGGCTCAGGTCATGGTCTCAGGGTTCATGAGTTTGAGCCCCGCATCGGGCTCTGTGCTGACACCTCAGAGCCTGGAGCCTGCTTTGGATTCTGTCTTCCTCTCTCCCTCTCCACTTGTGCGCTCATGCTCACTCGCTCTCTCTCTGTCTCCCTCCCTCTATCTCTGTCTCTGGCTGCAAGCACAGATGTTCATCATGGCAAAAAGCTTTCAACGTGATATTCATCATGATGAAAAGTATGGCAATTTTTCCTGCCACCATCAAGCTGCATGATTAATAGCTAGTTAATATGACTTCGGACTTCTCAAACAAAGAAACCTCTAACAGTCTTTTAGATCATAACCTGTTTGTAAAAAGAGTAGCAACTATGGATATCAGTGACTTCCCTTGCCTCTACCATGGTTTTCCAGACTCCCCTGAGCCAAGTCTGGCACAGGCAATGAAAAAGGCTCTCCTTCACTCCTCTCCTTTGCTTTAGGAGGCAGCACACATGGCAGAAAAGGACTTTGGAGGCAGGAAGATCTGGTTTCCAATTCTAGCTCTGTCACGGACTGCATATGTAAAGTTAAGGAAATCAGTTACTTTACTCTTCTGAACTTCAATTACTTCCAAATATGTAGAAAACTTCCACTTAGTAGGATTTTGTGGATTAAATCAAATACTGGAGGTAAAATGCCTAACCCAGTCCAAGGCAAGCAATCTGAAATTAATAGGCTGTTTATTGAGCAATTACTATCCACCCCATGGGCTAAGAGTTTTATATATTATCCCACCTAATACTCGCAGCAATGCTATGAGCAAGACACTGTTATCTCCATTTTACAAACATCAAACTGAGACTGTAGGAGGTGTTATTTCACTCAAGGCCATATAGCCAGACTGTAATTAAATCAGGACTAAAACCCCAGATATTCTGCCTGATTCCAAAGTCTGTGCCCCTAATCATGGGCATACATTGTGTGCCTTCAGGGGATGCCAGCCTATACTAAACACCTCTGTTTCCTGCCTGCCCTGGTAAATGTGAGGGCAGTCAATTCATAGGCAGTTCTCAGACCTGCCCTTTCTCCTTCACTACACTCAGAATCTTCCAAGGCAAGATACACTCCTCATTCTCAAGGACCCCAAAACTACTCTAATACAAACCAATAAATACATACAATTCCAAATGCTCTTTAAAACTCTGACCTTTCCACGGAATCTCTTACGTTGTCTAAAAAAGAGCAGATCATTAAATAACACTAACAACCAGGAAAACAAAGAATATGGAACACTGGATCCAAAAGGACCCATGAGATCAGCCAGGCCTGCAGCTTCATCATGCAGATGTGGACACTGAGAGCAAGAGACACGGAGCCACTGCCTAAGGTCACACAGCTGGTCAGCAGCAGCGTTCACCTCAGGTCCCATATCACCACCCACATAATTGACTTCCAGTTACAATCCAATTTAAAACTCAAAGTTCACACTCTTAAAGGATTTGCAGCCCATTTTTCCTTTTTCCCAGTAGTTGGGAGCCCATGACCTGTCACAGCTGCTGTGTGAGGGAGGAAAACAGAGCAGAAAATGCATTCTTGGTCTAGGAGGTGGGAAGCTGCCAAGGATCACCAAACCTCCAGTCATAAAAGTCATCTTTTCAGTCTGATAGTTAAGAAAGAATCCAGAGTGTTTAGGATAACAAAAACTTTAAGTTCCTAGAGGTGGAGTCTTCTCAGAGGAGAACCCACGTCTCTAGAATGGTCTTCTGCCTGAACATGAGAAGCTCACAAAGCCAACCCAAGTGGCCTCTGGGGATGAGTAAAGCCAGTGCTTTTTCCTGACGTGTGCATTACCTGCAGTGGTTTATAAACTTTCAAAATGTTCACTAAAATTTCTTCTCTCATGTGCATAAATATACCCAGAGAGGCAAAGGGACAAGTGAGAAACCTTTTATAACTGCTAAATAAGACCATTTTTGAACATAGATATGTATTTCAGGCCAGTCTTGAGACAAAGGGACTCATACTACCTACTAGATCTTTAAAGAATCAGAACAGTGGGAGAAATCTGAGTAACTCCAGCTTATATCCAGCCCACAGTACTAGGGATTGGAGCAGGGATTATCAACTAGAATTCTTTGGTGGCAACTCATCCCTGAGGGGATCAGACTCTGAGTGACAGAAAGCAGGGCCAAAACTTTAAATATGTGAGGGAGAACAAGCAACCTGAAGACCGTTTGGTAGAAATATGACAGATGCAAATGATGAACCAACAACTAGCAGTGCCTGATGTTAAGGGAGGTGGGGGTACAGTGAAGAGATTCTGAGTCACAAGTTTAGGGAGAAAGATCATCTTGATTGATCAGCCATGTCTGTCAAGGAGGCCAGGCTAGGGAAGTGGAGCCGGGTGAGGAATGAATCAATCAACCAATCAACAAAAGGGAAGGAAAAGAAGAAGGAATTTGGCTGAAAATGGTGTCTTGTAGGAATGATACATTTGGAAAACATCTGGAATGACAACGAAGTCATAAAAGTGCAAATCAAGTCCTTGAGAAGATCAAGTAATTAAAAATGAGGACAAAATCTTGAAGAACACTAGGATTTAGGAAGCAGGACAATGAAGTTTCAAGGTAGGGGGAAAAAAGTGACAAAAAGAAGAAAATTCAGTGACACAAGAGTCAAATAAGAAAAGATTTAAGTGTTCAACAGTTAAATTGCTACAGAAAAATCCAAAGGTCTGGGGGCAGAGAAGAAGACATCTCCTCTGTTGACCAGAAAGCAACCTTAGTAGAGTGGCTGGGCTGGAACCATAGAATCAATGATGCTAAAGAAGTGGAGGTAGAGAGGCCACCATGCTGAAGAATCTGGTAGCAAAAGTGGCAAGAAAACTTGAACCAGAGCTCAAGACATTACCCAGAAAGTACACAAGAATTCTTAACCATGTGATCATTATCAGGAAGCAGTGGGTAGAAGTCCAATCGTCTTTGTAGGTAGGAGAACAGATTAGCAGATAGGGATTCTCTGATGAGCAAAAATAACTGATGTAGCCACAGACTGAGAAGAGAAGGTGAATGAGGTTCAAGAGACAAGATGAGAGAAGGGAGTCAGCAACACCAATCTGATGGCCTCCACCCAGAGTACAAGGGCACCAAGAGAGGGAAAGCAGATAAGGTGGGATGGCAGCTGGAAGAGAGGCTCAAAGTGTGCATAGGGCACTCTGGGGAATGCACTTAAGAGGCAACTAGAGAATAATGAAGACTTGCTTCCGGGAGTAGTGGGACTGAGGAGAGGGCCCACTAGGCCTGATTGGCCCTTGTCAGTGTTGGATCTCTCCGGAGCAGTGCTCAGCAGCTCTAGGGAGAGCTCTGGCTCAGCAGACAAGAAGCTGAGGGACTGTGGGACAGCAGGCGCTGAGGAGAGGAGCCCTGGTGAGTCGTGAGCACTCAGGCTCAATGGACAGAAGGGAAGGCAGCAAGAGCCAGTGCTTCTTGGAAAAACTGAGGCCTGGCAAGAGCAACACAGAATAGGTCTAGGGCTACATATGCCTCATGGGCTCTCTCAGGCCCTTTCCCTTGGCAGTCAAAAGGAAGAGTTTCTCCTGTGAAAAAAAGTATTTAGGTTAATAAGAGAAACCTCTTCAAGAAAGTACAATTGGTCAAGGCACCCCCAGGAGATACAAGGCAGGGATTTTGGCAATGGCCCCACTGAGCCTTGGAGAGAAACACATGGAAGAGGAGAAACATGCCAGTAACCAAGGCTCTTTCTCTTTCTAACTCTTAAAGAGCTCTTAGAGAACCTTCTGTGTTCTGGAGGAGGCAGGCACTGCCCTGGGCTATAGTCTCCTTTTTCCCTCTGAGGTCCTGGCAATACTCCACCCAGAACTCTATTCTACCCATTGTGCTTCATTCCCTTCAGGTTTTAGCTCAAAATCCCTCCTTCCAGAAGGACTTCCCAAACCTCCAGAACATGTTAGTCACACACACGTTTGTATTCTCCTGCTCAAGTTTGACTTCCTGGCAGGTGGATCTTGAATACCGTTACCTTGGTGCATGGTTCATGATGGGCACTCAATATATGACTGCTGAAAGCATGTAAGAACAGGGGAAAATATCATATATGACTAGGTTCTGTCCATTTTGGCCTTACACAGGAGGACAATTACAAACTGCTTAAAAGGAAACTCAGAAGCTATACTCATATTTGTTTGCCCTTGTTGTGTGGTGCTTCCCATGTAAACAAAGCCTAGAAATTGGTTTTATAAAAACAAATCTTTGAACCCTATCTCAAAACACACACACACACACACACACACACACACACACACACACACACACACAGTTTGAGCTGAATAACACATTCAGATGTGAAATCTAGAATTATAAAGCTTTCAGAGGAACACATAGGAGAATATCTTTGTCACTTAAGGAAAGGCAAAGATTTCCTGGAGAGGTCAAGTAAGTAATAATTATAAAGAAGGAATTGGTTAGACATCATCAAGTCAAAACCTGCTCAAAGATACCATTAAGAAAATAAATAAGCAAGCCACACACTTGGAAACAATATTTGCAAGACAGATATCCAGCAGAAGACGGAGATCCAGGATATAGAAATATTATCTATAACTCAATAATAATAAAGACAAAAAATAACAAGCAAAGATGTGAGCAGACCCATCATAAGATATGCAAATGGACAATAAACTATACAAAAGTGCTTAACATCATGCACCATTAGGGAAGCTCAAGTTTAAACCACAATAAAACACCACCACATACACACCAGAATTGCCAAAATTACAAAGATTGACAAAACCTATTGCTGGCTAAGTGGAACAACTGGAATTGTTGTAGCATTCAATTCATGTTGAATGAATTGTAATCCATTGTTGGTAGGAACGCAAAATGGTCCAAGCCCATTTGACAAAATCTATGGCCATTTCTACATGCTGCACTACCTCCTGGTCCAACAATTCCATCCTAGGAATTTATCCACAAGAAATAAAAACCTTTTATTCACAAAAAAAGGAGTTGGTCAAGAATGTTCATAGACACTTTCCTCATTTAACCAAAACTAGAAATAGGCCAGGCATCCATCAATGGGAGACCAGGTAAACTGCGGTATCATCATTCAATGGAATAGTACTCAGCAATAAAAAGGAACAAGCTACTCGGGCAGTCACACAATAGCAGGGATGAATCTCAAGAACATTTTGAGTGAAAGAAGAACCAATCAAAAGAATACATACTTTACAATTCCATTTATATGAAATTTTAAAACAGGAAGAACTAATCTTTAGTAGGGAAAAGATTGGTGGTTACCACTGGGAGCGAGAGAAGGGACTGGTTAAGAAGGGAAATGCAGGAACTTTCTGAGGTGTTGGTAATGTTCCAGATAGGATACAGATTTGGGTTACACAGGCACTTGAATTTGTTGGCAAACACCAACTCAAGATTTATGAATTTCATTGGAATTTACCTCAAAAGAAGAAAAAGGACAAAAATATTAAGCTGCTGTTAATGATATGAATGCTGAACTATTTAGGGGAGAAGTTACTGATTTCTGTGATTTACTTTGAAAATCATAAAAAAAGATGGGTTGATGGATGGATGGATGGATGGATAATAGGATGAATAGATGGAAAGATATGTCAATGTTAATGATAGAATCCAGGAAGTGGATATACAGCCATTCACTCTAAAATCTTTTTAACTTTGTTGGATGCTTGAAATTTTTTATAATAAAATGTTAGGGAAGAAAAACAACAAGTTTCTAAAATTCCCTAATTTTTAGATGTGATCATGACATTGTGGTTATATAAGAAAATGTCCACACTTTTAGAGATGTATAATGAAGTATATAGGGGCGAAATGACAAGACATCTGTAACTGGATGAACCAAATGTGACAAAATCTTGATAATTATTGATGCTGGGAGATATAAACATGGAATTTGCCTCACAACTCTATTTTCTTTTCTTTTTTTGTGTGTGGATTTAAATGTTTTTTAATTAAAGAAATATTAAAACAAATCCCTAAGAAGTAGGGCCTACATGAAACAAGTGTGTATCTGCTTAAGCAAGAGTTCCCTTGAGGCTAATAGGGCATTGGTCCAACCACCTGGGACAAAACAGGATTTTGATTTAAGCTGATGATAAGTGCAGAGCCAACAACCGAAGGAAGTTTCCCTTCTCACACTCTGAAGTTTGTGTCAGCTGCACTGGGCTTGTTCCCACATGGCCTTTCAGTGTCCTCCAGCCAAAAAGCAGCAAGCTCACATACTTAACTGTAGTTTCACTGTCTTCTCAAGAAATCTATTAAGTACCCTGTGAATTTTGGATGAAACCCGACAGCTGTGCTAAACAAATCTTCCCAAGGCTCTCTTTCAGGCATTGCAAAAAACAACCAAAACCTCTTTAATCTCTATCTTAGAACACTAACTATACTTGACCCACCACCACCTCACTCCTACCCAAGATTCCTTTACCTGCATAGCACTCTTGTGGTCACTCTCATCACAGCATTTGTCCCACATTAAAAAAAAAAAAAAAAGCTTGCTTATTTGCTGCCCAGACTAGGTTTCCTTTCTTTTTTTTTTTTTTTTTTTTTGGGGGGGGGGGGTGGCTGGTAAGCGGGGGCTGGTGAGAGGGGTATCTTGTTCACTATTCTATAACCAGCTAAGCACAAGGCCTGGAACACCTACATGCTGAGGAAAATGTTTCTGGAATGCTAGATGACCAATGTATAAAACACATAGACTTTACAGAACTTCTCCACATGGTCTCTTTCTTTCTGCCACCCTACAAGCTAAGCAGGACAAAAATTACTAACCCAATATCCCACATGAGGAAACGAGGCCAGGGAGCTCAAGACTTGGTCAATCTCACAGAATAATTGATGATAAAACAAGGTCAAGGGCCAGTTTTGCTGACTCCTCAAAAGATGCTCATTGCATCACATCCAGTTCCTCTCTAAGGAAAATTCAGGTTAAGTGCTCAGAATCTGAGACCGTTTGCTTCCCACAATCACAGAGCTCAGAGCTAGGGGTTGGGTGGCCTCTGACTTACAACATTTAAGAGTAAATGGTACCCAATGAGCATGGCTCTTACTTGGAAAGCAGGGAGAGTCAAAAGTTGGATAAATGCCACCACTCATAAAACCCCAGATGTTTGGTTTGATGTTCAACATGTTAAATGTCTCCTATAATTAATTAAGGGAGAAAGACAACAGTTACACTCTATACACCATGTCACTTTCCACCAGCCAGTGGACATCAACCACTGCACATGTATTAATTTGTTTCATACTCTCTCCCTCCACACATGCCCTTTTTCTCATTTTGCATAAATGGCAATGAAGGACTGTGTTTTCATAGCTCCCTTCTCAGAGATGATCAGAGACTGGCTAGGATTAACCTGAGCTGTCATCTTTGAGGTTAGATTACCCGAAACTACAGTAGTTCATAAAAGACTCCTCCTTCTCTCTCAGCTTCAAGATTGGGGAAAGAACTGGAAGTTCTACATGAGTCTACAAATAGAACACCAGCCATCAGCTGAAGTGTACTGCGACCACTCCTAAACCTATGTACCTGGGCATCCACCACAGCCCTCAATTTCAGCTTTGACTTTCAGCAGGTGAAATGGCAACAGCTTGAGTGGGGCCCAAGGTCCACAGAGCAGGACTCCAGGCATAGCTGCCTTCCATCTTCAGAACAGCATCCCAACATCCCATCTCCAGGATACAACCATGTTTCTATGTCCTATACGAAGTTACTGAAAGGCCTGGGAGCTGCCAAGTGCCCTATGAATTACTGTGAATTTACTAGTACTTCTCAGTGTTTATAGCTGTCCCACAGCCTTGAGCCCCAAAACTAGGAGCTGAGGTACTTTAAGCCTCCATGTCAGATTTTCAATGCAAAGGTCTCACTCTGTCAAAGTCTCAGGGGTGGGGGGTGGCTTTCTTTCTGTAAACACGGACCTGTCTCATGCTGCAGATAATGGAAAAGAGATGGCTTCCATCAGTTTTCTCCTGCCCCAGACTTCCCACCCAATACTGTTTCCCACCTGAGTAGCCACAGAAAGAAACACTTTTGTCCTTCCAAGCAGCAAGTGGCAGAGAAAGATAGACATACAGACAAATCTGAATCTAGTAGTCAATGCCTCATTCCTGCAGTAACGATTTTCTCCACCACTTGCTCATTAGCCACCGACCTGATGATCATTAACTCAACATTCCCCATGCCCCGCTGCTGTTTGCTCGAATTCTGGAAACCTTTGGAATGTCAACTGATACCAAAATTTCAACAGCTGTTATATCCTTCATCAAAAAAGATTTACTATTGTTAATCTACATTTTTTTCTCTCTGCCTCTAAGGACCTTTTTGAAATTTGAGCCAAACGTCCTATAATGTCATTAAAGAGAAAGAAAAGTAATTTAAACAATGAGTGGAATGATTGTAGAAAAATAGCCTTATTGCACTAAATTTATTCCTCTGTGCACCATAAATATTTTTAAACAAGCATTTGATTCTTAGAGACTGAAGTCACTGTTGGAGACACCTCCTTCCCCCCACCCGCCCCAAAAAAAGCAGGACGCTAAATTTGAGTTTAATTATTACCACACCTGAGCAGCTGTAACAAAATTATTTCACTGTTCTGGGTGTTCATAATTCAATATGGTGAAGTAGACTCTGATCTTATTAATAATTTTTCTCTATTTCTCAGATATTTAGCTTAAAGGGAAAATTTTTATATCCCCTCTTTCCAACTGTATTCTTTCAATATATTCTTCTCTCCAGCATTTAAAGTTTACTTCTAGGAACTTTATATGGATTGTGTGAAACCCACTCATTCAATGAAATGTGATGTTATCAGATGTGTTAACAGCAACCCACTTGCTTATCTCTGAAGAAATATCCTGCTTTACACTGATTGCCCAATATGCAAAAACAGAAAATTCAGGTTATGCTTTGTTATTTGACAAACAGGCAAATATTTCTGGCATAAAGAACCAAGTTACATAAATTGTACTTTTTTTTTTTTTTGGTTTATATGTTTTAGCTAAAATCAGAACTTGTTAAACCCCTTGGGCTTCTGGAAGAATGCTGAGGATTTAAAGAGCATTTCTTACTGGACCTCCCAGATGCTGGCAAAGTTCTAGGGAATGAGGAGGTGTTAGGAGAGAACAGGCAGATATACACACACCAAGGGTGTTAAGTCCGTTCTTGATTTCTGGTAGAAGATAGCCCTTCTTTCAAAAAAAAAAAAAAAAAAAAAGGTGGTTTTTTTTTTTCACAAAAATAAAATTCTTGGCTCTCTATAATCTTTTTTTCATCTCCCATCACGGAAGAAAACAAACACCATACAGTTCTATCAGACCAGCTGACAGAGTTCTCCATAGGACTTTGCCTTTTGTTCCTAAAGATATAAAATGTGTACAAGATTTGTACGCTTTCAGAGATAGCAAGATGAATAGGTAACATTTACAAATCACTATCATTTATTAAGCACTATGTGCCAGGCACAGATCTTAACTCTTTATGTATATTATCTCCCTTAACCTTCACAATGACCAAAAGGCATAGAAAACACTTCAAGCCTGAGGTTGAGACACGCTGCTCTAAGACCCCAGAAGCTACAAAGACCACCCACAAGAGCCACACAAGGGAATTCACAAGGAGTGGACCTGGGTCTCCTTCTCTGAACCTCTAAGTAGTGTAAGGAGCCAAGGCTAAGCCTCCCCCAGCTTCTACCAAATTCCATCTGTCCTTACATTCCCCAGCTTTTACTCTTCCCCTCTTTTTCTCCTCTTTGTATTCACACTACATTAAGCCTCAAGTCCTTCAGGATCTAAGGTGGAGACTTTTTTTTTTTTTTTTTTTTTTTTTTTTTTGGTGGAGACTGTTTCCAACACAGAGGACATTCTATGAGACCAAGTTCACTGAGAGAACACAGTATCAGCAGCTCCAGCTCCGGATACTGGCAATTTCACCCTCTGCAACTAAAGAAAAGAGAAAACTACTGCCCATAAGCCTTCTCATGACTGGAACAAGATCATAAAGCCACCCCCCAACTGCAAGGGGAGTTTCTAAGTCAAGGTCTGGCTTCTTGGTCACCAGAATGGACACCAGGTATGAGAGATGGGGTCTGGAGAGTAATGTGAGTGGCCACCCAACAGAATCTGTTCTCAAAATGATTCTAACAAAATAAGTTATATTTATGTGTTGTCCCCATAGTACAGGTGGGTACCATGTTAGGGATTAGTAAAAACTCTAATGGGGGGATAACAGGTTCTAAATATCCACCAAACTAAAATCATGTTTATTTACACTATTAAAGAGAAATCACTGATTCTAAAGTGCTGGCACCTTTAGACTAGCAATCAACATAGATGCCATGATGTTGCACATTCCAATAGAGTTGGATGAGGATGTCATGGAAAACCACAAGCCAAATGGAATTTCAGAAAACAAGGAAGGGCATGGGAACTAATTAGACTGCAGTACTGCATTGTATTAATTAGCTCTAATACACATCTCTCTCACACACACACACACACACACACACACACACACACACACACACCTCAAATAAAATGAAGCCAATGAAGCTCAGACCTTGCCTTGCACTTGTTCTCATCATTTCACCTGCCGATTGAGGGGTCCTCACATGCCTGGCGCACTGGATGCAGACAAGCCTCATCCTGTCAACTGACTCCAAACTAGCATTTATTCAATTCCTCTGACTGCTTGGGCAGATTCCCAAATCTGGTCCCTTTGCTCCACAGCCTTCCAAAGCTGCTTTCAGGGGTGACAAGACACAGAAATCTTCTTAGATAGAGTAGATCATTTGGCCTTACATATCCTATCCTCATCCTCTAAAAACTCCAACACAGCATTCACAAATTAAACAATGCACAGGAGTACATTTGTTTACTCATTCATTTGTTCATTTGCCTATTTATTGATTCATTCATACAGCATTCTCAAAGCTCATATTCCATGCCATGTGCTGTGTTAGGTGTTGAGGTTAGCAAAGAAAAAGTACCCATTCCCTGATAAAAGCACACATATATTACTTCCTGTCTCTACTTGTTGACATCGGTGCTCAGGAAAAGGGGGCCCTCATCCCTCATGAAGACATTGGTGGCACAGTGCGCCCACAGGGAAGAAAGCAGATAGTAAGGGATTGGAGGTATGGAGGTGGCAGACAGAAGAGGGAGCCAGAACAGTTAGCAGGGTTCGTCATATTGAACCAATAAGTAAATATATGAGAATAAAAGGAGCCAGTTTTCTCACTCTGAGTAGGGATTTGTAAAAATATAAAGGAGGCCATCAGAACGTCTGAAGTGTTGGATTAGAATTGACAGTATTGGCATGAACTGATGGGTTTTCTATATATACAGAAATACTTATTTTCTCTGTTTCTGTGTACATGTATAATCTACATATATTTACAGGTATGCACGTGTGTGCATTCAGAAGCGATGAGTACAGTCAGCAATCAGATCTTGGTTTTTTGGCACCATCCTCCACTAAAAGGTATCAGAGCTGTCAGAAAAAAAGTTGATTTCATGATTGGGGCAGAAAAAAATACTAGATGAGCCTAGCATATCTTGTGTCAGAAAGTAAGGAAATGTTTAATTAATGATGGGCATATGTATGGGGTGCCTGGGTGGCTCAGTTGGTTAAGCATCAACTTCGGTTCAGGTCATGATCTCGCAGTTCGTTAGTTCCAGCCCTGCATCAGGCTCTGTGCTGATGCCTCAGAGCCTGGAGCCTGCTTCAGATTCTGTGTGTGTGTGTGTGCGCGCCCCTACCCCAATTGCACTGCCTCTCTCTCTCAAAAATAAACATTTAAAAAAAATTTGGGGGGGGGCACCTGGGTGGCTCAGTGGGTTAAGCGACCAACTTCAGCTCAGGTCACGATTTCGCGGTCCGTGGGTTCGAGCCCCATGTTGGGCTCTGTGCTGACTTCTCAGAGCCTGGAGCCTGTTTCAGATTCTGTGTCTCCCTCTGTCTCTGACCCTTCCCCGTTCATGCTCTGTCTCTCTCTGTCTCAAAGTAAATAAACGTTAAAAAAATTTTTTTTTAATTTTTTTAAATAAAAATTTTAAAAAAAATGATGGGTATATGTCAAGAGTATGTAAAGGCCAGCTTGAAGGAGCTCAACTTGGGAAAATTGAAGATTAAAATGATAGTTAATGATATAAAAATTTGATAAAATTATAAAATTATAAATGATATAAAATGATAAAAATAATTTTTTGATAAAAATGACATAAAATTTTGATAAAATTTGAGTTAATGATATAAAAATTTGAGGATTAAAATGGTATAATAGTTAATTGAATTCAATAGAACCATGAGTCCGTACTGAAATAAATACATACATAAATGGAGAAGGGAATGCTCTTTCTTACAGTAGAAAGCAATAAATGTAATAGAAATGAGGGAAATAGATCATTGCTATTTGGGTAACCATGGTGGTGGTGGATGCATTTGGGGGTAACCATGGATACTGAAGCTGATGGGTGGTGTTTCAATGGCAAACAGGATAGTAGTATATATAATACCAGAGCACATCCCCATTGTAATCAAATACAAAGGGGAAATGGTGACTTCAGTGGAGGCATCTGGCAGATCCCAGATGATGATCAAGTTTATCCCCACCGGTGATAAGATAGGTCATCACATGTCTCTTGATGAGATGCATCCAGAAGAGCTCAGCAGCATTTCTGTGGTTTCCTCTCAGCAGTGCATGGCCTGGGTCTACTCGTGAGAAGATATTTGATGGACTCGGGTGGAAGGACAGCCATCAAGGGGATGACACCCAGGGAAAAGAGGAGGAACAGTTCTAGGTTAAAGGAAACTAGTGAGATATGGTAACTAAATGCAGTACATGTTCCTAGATAAGATCCTGGACCAGAAAGGAAGAAAAGATGTATTGTTTGAATACTTGAGGAATCAGAATGGGGATCGTGGGTTGCAGGCTAAGTATTATATCAATGGCAACGTCCTGACTGGGATGGCTGAACCACAATGCAGGAGGAGAGGCTCCTGTTTGGGGCAGCATTAGGGGTGATAAGTCACCTGTCAGAAAAAGATGTGTGTTGCATATGTGTTCACATCCATATACAGAGAAGCAGGGGGACCAAACATCAAGGTAAAGTATTAACAATTAGAAAATCTTGGTGAGGTGAAGGGGATACAGAATTCTTTATACTGTTGCAGGTTTCACACCATTTCTATTTTTTGCAAAAAAAAAAAATGCACATAAGAGGACACTGGCCCTGAAGTCATACTGACCTGAGCTTAAACTCTTAATAATGTATTTGATCAATTTGAGTCTTAGTTGCAGCATTAAAAAAAAAAAAAAGTTAATTCCTACCATCCCTCACAGAATTGGTCTACAGATAACTAATAAGAGTAGTTACCATTTGAGGACCTAATATTATGTGCTAACATTTTAGAAATACTACTTCTAAGCCACTCAATAACCTGGTGTAAGTATTATGATTCCCAATTAATGATATAAAATTGCCTGAGCCTCAAAGAAATGACATCTCCTCTCAGTTAGTAAAAGAGCAAAGCTAGACCCAGAAAGTCAGCTTCAAAACCTCATCCTCCTTCTTCCCTACTGGGTGTCCCGGATGGGCAGTGCTTCCCAGTGTGCCTGGGACACTGGGAAGGAGCCAATGGATGTTGATTTTCTCACCAAGTCGTCTAGCTGGAGAGCAGACACGTGATTAAGTGATTATAACGTGTTCAAATTAGGTGCATACAGAATGCCATGAGAAACTGGAGAAAAAGGTGATTTGTGGGGTCTGGCTTGGGGGCAAAAAGGTGAGGAGGCTTCAAAAGCAGGAATACTTGTGTCAGTGTTGAGGGGTGAGGAGGTAACAGGGAGACAAGAAGCGAGGGATTTCAGGGCAGATGTTCGGCAGATACAAAGCCGTGTTGGTGCGATGGCAGGGCTGCTGGGGAAACAGTGCCTGGAAGAGAGGATGCAGGCTGGGAGTGGTAAATGATTCTGGGCAGAAACCACATCATGAAGAGTCTTGGGTGCCATGCTTAGTTGTTTACACCTCGTCCTCTTGGCTGTGGAGGACACAGCACGTCTACCTCCCCCTGCCCGCTCATGTCCGACATTACTAATCACAGCACCTCAGACGGCCACTGCTCAAACCTGCAAATGGCACCTGCAATACAATCATTTGCTTTCCCTACTGCAGGCAATGAGAAGCTCACAGGATTTGTAACAGGCGGCCGGTAAAAGGGGCTGTGTGCTGAGCCAAGCTCAACCAAGAGAGCAGTGAGTGTTATCAAGAAACAGACTGCATGGGGCACCTGGGTGGCTCAGTCAGTTGAGCATCCGACTCTTGATTTGGGCTCAGGTCATGATCCCAGGGTGGTGGGATTGAGCCCCACATCAGGCTCCACACTAAGCATGGAGCCTGCCTAAGACTCTGTCTGTCTCTCTGTCCTTCTGCCCCTACCCCACTCTTGTGCACATTCTCTCTAAAATAAAAAAAAATAAAAGAAATTTAAAAAAAAGAAACAGACTGCCATCATAGTGACAGTGCCCTGCAGTAGTCCTGTGCATTGTATAAATGCAAGGTACACATCTCAGTGAAGTCTGAATTGGGGCAAACTCCAAGCTGTGATCTAGTCCTTGTCAGAAGGCTTATGATGGTGGAGAGAACATTTAAAGCATTCTTCAAACAATAAAATCAAGAGGCCAAAACAAGCTGAAGTTTGTGCCAGTGGCCAGTGAGATCTGGGAGAAAGGCCTGGAGTAGGGGTGAAGCAAGCTGACCTAAGAGAGATGTGAGTTTACTAACCCTGAAATTGCACAACAACAAGTGGAAACTGATCCAGCAGGACTGTAACACCAGGTGCCATCAGACTATTAGTCATTCCCTGCAACATTAGGTGCTCAGTGAAAGATTATTTTTGAAAGATGATTAGTCTCAGTTTCCACATCTTCAGAAAAGATATAGGATATTTAAGTACTTAAGGTAAAACACACACACAGGTAGACCCATGTGTGCACAGGGATGGAGGACCGTTAGGAAGCATCCCAACCCAGGATGTGTGCAAGAAACTGGTTCCTTGTATTTGAGGAGCTGTTGAGTGCTGGGTGTGCTAAGGAGCCCAATGGAACTGGCTTCCATTTCTTCTCCAGGCCTCCATTTCCTTGACAAACATGAGCGATCCCTTCCAACGTAACAGTGAGAACTCTAAGCTCGCCTCTCAGAAGAAAACAACAGATGTGGGCAAGAGATCTGGCAATGAGTGCTAGAAAGTCAGGCTAAATCCTTGAGTGGATCCGATGAGGGTAGGAGCTCACATCGGATCCAGACACTTGGTAACACCATTGAGAAAACTGAAAACACATTGTAAGTGGCAGCCTGGGGGGCGGACAACATTCTGCTTTAAGATGCAGACTGGTTTTGAAATAAAACTTTAAAACGTGTCATAAAAAGCAACTATTCCTTGGGGGAAAGAGTGGCCTAAAGTGTCTTTGATTGTAACTGTGGGAAAGACTTTCATCTGCACTCTTTACGAGGTTCATTGTAACTCTCCCCCAAGCTCAGAAATCCTTTTTTGAAGCTGGTGGTTGTAATTTTATACTCTGCATGATAAACCTTCGTTTTTCAACAGGCACATTCCAAAATGTTAAAACTTATGGCTCAGAAAGCAGTTGAATGAGCTCAAGGTGATAAGAAGCTTTGTGCGTGCACACGCACAGACACACTCACACTCAGCCTGCTGACCTCCAACTACACCCAGTGAAAGTCCTTTATTCTTTTGGACTTCTGCTCTTCAAAGTCAAGCTTCACCAGAAAGGACACCACAAACTTACACGAATGTGAAGTGCTTAGCACAATGCCTGCCACACAGTAACCCCTCAAGAGTTCATAACTGTTACCACCATCGTCTTCTCCTTTCTCTTTATTATTAAAGGAAGAAAATATCAATTATTGCTGATGAATTATAACTCTTGCTAGCATTTAGCAGTCATTGAGGGAGATTCATTCCCTCCAACGGAATATATGAAGCACTCCTATGGAATACCATTGTGGTTGCTTTCTTTTAAAAAACAGGCATTAGGAGCGCTTGGGTGGCAGTCGGTTAAGCATCTGACTTTGACTTGGGTCATAGTATCACAGTTCGCGAGTTCGAGTCCCACATCGGGTAAGCACGAACCCCACTTCTCTCCCTCTCTCTCCCCCCCAACCCTTGTTCACTTGCACCCTCTCTATATAAAATACAATATAATACAATATAAAATAAAAATAAAAACAGGCATGAGATAGCATAAATTTGTTGTCTAGAGAGATGGAAAATCCCACCACATTTTCCACAATTCTTTGAGATACAAGAACCCAACTGGAGACAGTGCTTCATATTTTCTTCCCAGCTGCTAATAGGAATTAATCTCCTGCTATACTTTCGTGGCTCCCTTATAGCAGGCTAATAAAAGTGAGTTATCATTTATTGATCATTTACCACATGCCAGGCAGAGTGCTAATAGCTTTTTTGCTTATTAACTTACTCCATCTTCACTAGAGCCCCATGAGATCCCGCTCCCATTATTCTCATCTACACAAAGTATCTGAGGCTTGGAGAGGTCAAGCTATCCAAGGTCATTCATTCATTCAAGGAGGTACGTAGCACGTGAGGTATGGAACACAAACCCAGGCCAGGTGTTTCTGAATCCAATACCCATGTTAACATTTTCCACTAGACTGTAATTACTAAATAAAGGGTTCTTAACTTTAGGGTCCTTAAAATGAACTTTAGGGGATCCGAGAGCCTCCAGGAATTATACAAAATATGGTGTGTGCATGTACACGTCTGCCTTGGAGAAAGTCCAAAACTTTTACTGTATTCTCAGTAGAGTCCAGGATCTGAAACACACACACACACACACACACACACACACACACACAACATTCTATCATCTTTCTATTCTGTACCACCACTATCATTACTGTTCCCAGTACCAAAAAGCAATGTGCAATACATGATAGGTCCTCAACTACCGGTTATCCAAGCGACCCAATTCTTTTCTCTGGTCTTTCCTTAGTCATTTCCTCCCATAGGGATGCAGTGAGAGGGATGAATTTTTTTTTTAATTTTTTTTTAACGTTTATTTATTTTTGAGACAGAGAGAGACAGAGCATGAACAGGGGAGGAGCAGAGAGAGAGGGAGACACAGAATCCGAAACAGACTCCAGGCTCTGAGCTGTCAGCACAGAGCCCGACACGGGGCTCGAACCCACGGACCATGAGATCATGACCTGAGCCGAAGTCGGATGCTTAACTGACCAAGCCACCCAGGCGCCCCGCGATGAATTTTTTGAAGCTCTGTTCTTAAGCCATGCACATGTGAGAGCTCCATTAGCATGGTTGCAGAACCCAGCCTTTCCTACTGGTGCACTTCACAGCCACACATGATGAAAGAGCAAATGGACGCCATCCTTCCCTCTTATCCCAGGAAACCAGACATCTGTTTGTTCTGGCTTGAAGAGCCAGCCAGCTGAGGAGGAAGAAGATGCACAGTGAAGCCTGGCAGAGCACACCCGGCCCTTGCTGCCTGAACACAAGCTCCATTTTCAGGGTCAGCTGGCAAGCAACCCTCTGCTGTACAAACAACTCACATTTTAATGAAGGGTATTGTGCAAGGTGAGCTTTTGAAATACGTGGGCTGGTTTTCTGTCTGCAGCTGCACTTACAGATGCTCCACTTTCCAACTGAAACTTGTGCAATGGCTACAAAAATAATCATAATTCCACCTCGGGCATGCCTACTGGGTGCCGGGAACTGTTCTAGATGCTTCTACCCATCATCCTACAGCTTGCACAATAGCTTAGGCAGATATTATCAACATTTTGCAGATGGAGAACCTGAGGTCCTATTACCGGTTAAATAATTTGCTCATGGGCTGAGATCTAACCTCGTGTTGGGCCATCATCAATGCTGACACATCCCTCTCTCTCCATGCTTCCACTTTCCATTGAGAATTACTCATTTTTATTTTTATAACGTTTATTTTATTTTTGAGAGGGAGAGATAGAGAGCGAGTGGAGGAGAGGCAGAAAGAGCAAGGGAGACAGAATCTCAAGCAGGCTCTGCACTGTCAGCACAGAGCCCGACACGGGACTCAAACCCACAAACAGTGAGATCATGACCTGAGCCAAAACCAAGAGTGGAACGCTTAACCAACTGAGCCACCCAGGCGGCCCAAGGGAATTACTCACTTTTAAAAGTCTAGTTGAATTGGAAAATAGGAAAGACCTCCAGGCCTCAGCATCTTAAGTATCATTTGACAGCACTCAGCTAAAATGGGATAGCATCGAATTTTTGCTTTTTACCCTTCACAAAGTTAGAAAAATTAGCGTATTTCTTAAATCTATTCTGGACGCCTCATGAACAGCCATTTCTGAATGTCTAGTATTCAATTACATTCAACAAATACAGATTCAAGGCACTCAGCTAGACTGTACGGAGGGAGGCAAAAGAGGTACTTCTGCACCCCTCCCCCCATGGATATTCCAAATCAGTTGAGCAGATTAATACACGGACTATTCAATCTACTGCTAAAACAAGGCCAGAAGAATTTCATGGCATATGAAGTGGACTTCAGAGAAAGGAGATAAGAACAGACATGTTTTCATGAGGTAGGTGAGGGTAGGAAGGTTTGTGATAAATTCAGACTTCATGAGAAGACAGCATCTGAGCTGAGAAGGGGCAGGCTTGTGCATGTCAGTGGTGAGTGGGCAAAACCAAAGAGGGGTGTCTACAGCAAACAGAAGAACTGGAGCACAGGTTCAGGCAGGAACAGGCACAGGGCACTTGACGGGATGGTCTATGGCTCTGTTGTTGGCTAGAGCCCTTGGCCTGGGGACATGCATGGGCCTGGGGCTTGCACTAGGAGGGGCTGACTTATCTGCTTAGTTCAGGGAAGGCAATGCAGAGCTCCAAGAAGGCTTTGGATTGAGAGAATGACCTGATCCACTCTACCTTCCAAAGATTAATGTGGCAATAGTGTGCAGACTGGAGAAGGAGGAGTCCAGAGGTGGAGAGAGCAATTACAGTGGTCTGGTTATGAAATGATGAAGGCCTACACAAGGGTGTGGAGAAATAGAGGGTTAAACTCAAGGGCCTTTTCACCAAGACTCAGTGATACACTGGATCAGAGGAATAAACCCCCCCACCAGCAAAGAGGGTCTGAGAAGCGGGGGGGGGGGGGTAGAATTTGTTTGAGAAAGGCAAGGACGTCAGTTTTTGGAATTGATGGATTCTGATCGGTTCATTAGGATTAACAAATCAGAATTATGAAGTTGAATTTTTTAGAGAGGCCTGATGGTCCAGAGTCATGTTCATGCTCTGAGGTTGCTGAGCTCACTCAGAAAGCCGTTTTCTGGCACCTTTTGGCTTAAATTCTTGGTATCAACAGGAGGGACAGAGGCTTTGCTGAGTGTGTGCGTAAGCATACAAATCATGAGTACAGGAGGATGTGGTACATGGCTGTGGTAGGCCCTATTTGGAATCTGTAGCTTGAAAGGAAGCTTCAGGAGATGAAGAAGTCGAGTTTTAGCAGCTCATTAATCCTCCAGACCCACCGAAACTGGTGTGTGTGGCTCACTAAACACCCAGCTCCCAAGGAAGGCCTGGCCCAAGGGCCAGTCTGGTTCCAGCTTCCCAGCCCTGAGCAGCAGAGGGAGAGGGGAGGGCGCTCTGGGCTAGGACTCCAGGAAAGCTTCCACTCTGGCTGGGCGAAGCTTGCCTTTTAAGATTTTCCAGATACACTAGTCCTCTTCAGCTTACTGACAAGTCACTAACTTTGAAAACCCATATTTTTCTAATATTGATAACACTACATTTGATTTGTGGGAGGAGGTGTACATATATTTTTGATTCCAAAAGCCAAACCCATTTTTGAAAGGTTCAAAGTCCAGGAGTGTATAAAGAAAAAAAAAAAGAGATTCAGTCAGGACTCTGACACATCCATCAGTTAACATTTTGGTGTATTACCTTCCAGTCTTTCCCACCTGCGTTTTTAACATAGCTGAGAGATTTTCACCTTTAAAATGTGGTTATCCCAGTAGAGCATAATCTGAGCGCTAAGGAATAAATGGACTTACAGACTCGTGAAATTCAAATCTGACCCGCCGCCAGCCCAACACCTGACGGCAGAGCAAGCGTCAAGTGTAAAACCAACTTCAAAGCCTTTCCTAAGAACCTCGGGAAATGGATACGACGACATCTACAAGAAATCACTTTAACAGAAATGCTTCTGATCCGTGCTCTGCTCTCGGTTCTTTGTGACTGATAATTAAATAGCTCGCTAATGGGAAAAGGGGAAGGTACAAAGTAGACACCGCCCCACCCACCCCCATTCTCAGTCATAAAATATCCCGCAGTATTTTCCTAACAACACTTCCACATCTACGTTATGAATGTATTTCTATAACCACTTTAGCAAGGCCTTACTCCAAACACCAATTTCCAAATTTCCAAACACCAATTCCAAACACATCTGGAATCTGAGGCATGACATACAAGGCCAGGGACTCGTCTAAGGTCATACACGCAGTTGCTGGCAAAGCCAGAGCTGGAACTCAGGTGTCCTGCCCCCTCCCTTTCCCCAGGGGCCCCTAAAGCAGACCCCCTGAAGAAGGGGCCAGACTCGATCTTCTCACAGAGGTCTAGAACCTTCTCTGGGTCAGTGTGAGACTAGTCATTTCAGCCGTTTCACTGGGCCACCATATAACAACAAAACCCACTTTCCCTTTCTTGCCTCCCCGTATTTCTCAAATGTACTGTCAGAATTAATATTCACAAGTGGGAGTGCTAACTCGAGTGCCGGGTACGTGTCTGGAGCTCTACCAAAATGCTATCACAGCTAATCCTAACAGCAACCTTGCAGCAAGGAGCATAGGCCCTATCTTATAAGTGTTTTGTGTCTTTTGTTTTGGTTTTTAAAAAGAGGAACTCAGCAGCTGGCCCAAGCTCCTACAGTAAGTGCCAGAATGAGGACTCTCATTCAGCACCGCGCAACTCCGAAACCCTTTCCTCTACATTTTGCCACACTCAAAGTTAAGAGGCCTTGGGTTCCTCAAGACTGAGCGAGCTGGACTGTCCTCGCCAGGGGAGGAGGAAACCCCATCCCATCAGACTCCCGGCTCCATGGACCTCTGAAAATCCATAAAGGGGACCAGTGCACGTGAGAGACCCCTCTCATGCTTCACCCCACATGCTCACTGAGGTCAGAGAGCCGCATTCTGACGACTCAAGAATCTCGCTCTCAAGGGCAGCCTGAAAGGTGCGGACACAGAGCCCCCTATCCACCCAGCTCAGCCAAAACCGGCCACAGGCCACAAAATGAAGAAGTCCAAGCAATGAAGATACAACTTGCCCCCAAATTTGGAGAAAATACAAACCTTTGTAACTTGAAACACCAAGACAAGAAAATATCTCACTACAAAATGGAGCTTGATGGAGTCAGCACAGGTCTTAGAATTCCTTAGCAATTTTTACCAGATAATAAAAATACCTTCCCCAGAGAGGGTGCCCAAGGAAACCCAAATCTGGAGTCCTAGCAGGAGTGCTGATACATCAGGGCAAGCAACCAGTCTGTGAAAATCTCTGCAAAGTACATTGAAACACATAAGATAGAAGGTCCAAGGGCATGAGCTCCTGGCCAGTCCTGAGTCACTGGCAGACTTCCAAAAGTGACCCTGAACAGAGCCCTCCTTGGGGTGATTCTGAGCTGTGAAAATGAATTAAAGAAAACCTCATTTAAAATGGAGTTGAGAGGGGCACCTGGGTGGCTCATTCGGTTAAGCTCTGACTTCGGCTCACGGGGTCATGAGGTCACAATTTCGCAGTCTGTGGGTTCAAGCCCCGCATCGGACTCTGTGCTGCCAGCTCAGAGCCTGGAGCCTGCTTCAGATTCTGTGTCTCCCTCTCTCTCTGCCCCTCTCCCATTCAAGGTCTCTCTCTCTCAAAAATGAATAAATGTTAAAAAAATAATCATAAAAATAAAAAATAAAATGGAGTTGAGAGATGGGACACCTGTGTGGCTCAGTCAGGTGAGCAACCGACTCAGTTTCAGCTCAGGTCATGATCTCATGGTTCGTGGGATTGAGCCCCACTTCAGGCTTTGCACCTACAGCACAGAGCCTGCTTGGAGGTGTGTCTCTCTCTCTCTCTCTCTCTCTCTCTCTCTCTGCCCCTCCCCTGCTCACGCACACCCTCTCTCTCAAGATAAACAGTTAAAAAAATTAAGGGCACCTGGGTGGCTCAGTTGGTTACATATTCGACTTCAGGTCATGGTCTTACAGTTTGTGGGTTCAAGCCCCACGTCTGGCTCTGCACTGACAGCTCAGGGCATGGAGCCTGCTTCCAATTCTGTGTCTTCCTCTGTCTCTCTGCCCCTTCCCAACTTGTGTGATTTCTCTCTCAAAAATCAATTAATTTTAACAAAATATAATAATATGGAGTTGAGGGGCACCTGGGTAGCTCAGTCAGTTGAGTGTCCCACTCTTGATTTTTGGCTCAGGTCATGATCCCAGGGTCAAGGGATCAAGCCCTGGATCAGGCTCCACACTAAGCATGGAGCCTGCTAAAGATTCTCCCTCTTCTCTCTCTCTCTCTCTCTCTCTCTCTCTCTCTCTCTCTCGGGCACCTGGGTGGCTCAGTCAGTTACACTTCTGATTCTTGATTTCGGCTCAGGTCATGATCTCACAGTTTTGAGATCGAGCCCCATGTCAGGCTCTATGCTGACAATATGAACCCTCTTGGGATTCTCTCTCTCCCTCTCTCTCTGCCCCTCCCCTGCTCACACACACACACACACACACACACACACACACTCTCTCTCTCTCAAAAACAAACATTTTTTAAGTCTCTCTCTCTCTCTCTACCCCTCCCCCATTCACATGTGCTCTCTTAAACAAAATGGAGTTGAAGGGCACCTAGCTGGCTCAGTCAGTAGAGCATGTGTCTCTTTAAAATAAAATAAAATATGAAATGAAATGAAATGAAATAAAAATAAAATAAAATAAAATAAAATAAAATAAAATAAAATAAAAATGGAGTTCAGAAACCAGAAGGGTAACTCCTGTGCCACACCACTCTTTGCAGCCCTTTGCAGAACCAACAGGAAGAGAAGTAACCTTGCATTCCCAACCAAAAAAAGCCTAATCTTTACTACCCCGGGAGGAGAAAAAAGATTTTCTTCTCCTGGCAACAGCCCAGCCAGTGAGAGACTAACACAACTCAGCCAATGAAAAGCCACTACACTTCAAGCTCCCACTTACTCCAATGGACTTTTGGTTTATAACAGCTTCCCAATGTCCACCATTCCTCTGTGAAAGAGCCTTCCTCTCCTTTGTTCTCTGGACTTGCCTCCGGTTTGACTACACCTTACATGTCCTGAATTACAATTGTCCACTATTCCCAAGTAAACCCATCTTGCTGGTAAAATAACTGGCAGTTTTACTTTTTATTTTTAAGGTTAAGAGTATATAACATCAACACAGAAAAGAAAGCAGTAAGTACAGTGGCTGATTTTCCACTGAGTTAACTTTTTTCACCAAAGCCATTCCATTCTGCTACATTAACTTGCTGGATTCAGAGAGGTCTGCCTTAAAAAATAAAAAAATAAAAACTGCCTTTGAACACTCACTGAACAGTACCTTGGCAATCTTTCCTTAATTCATTCATTGAACTTCTATATGCCAACTCCCATGATAGTTTATGGATATACAATTGAAAGCTATGCTCCTCAACCTCCAGGCACTCAGAGTCCAGTCAAGACCAACAAGTATTTTTTCTTCTCAGTAACTGCTTTGATGGTTGTATTTACATAAGGCTCAGTAGGAGCACAGAATGCTGAGTGCCTAAATCAGCAGAGGAAATCAGGGAGGCCTTCAAAGATGAGGTGGCATTCATGCTACAGACAGCTAGCCAGATGGGCCATTAACAGAGAAAATATCCAAAGAAGAAATAACAAGAGCAAAGGTACATAAGTGTGAGGGATCAAGGTATATTTCCAAAATTACAATAGTCCTATATTCCTGGGACATAAAAACGACAGGTGAGAAGCATTGGGAGATTAGGCTAGATGAGGTGGCAGAGGCCAGACCTTGAAAGGCCTTGAACAACAAGCAAAGGAGATATTTTATGCTGTAGGTGACCGGGAACCTCCCAGCAGGGTACAGAAGACTAAGTATCTTTAAAAGATCACTCTGGGGGCACTTGGTGGCTCAGTTGGATGGGCGTCTGACTCTTGACTTGGGCTCAGGTTGTGATCTCATGGTGATGAGATGAAGCCTGATGTCAGGCTTTGTGCTGACAGCGTGGAGCCGGCTCGGGATCCTGTCTCCCTCTCTCTCTGCCCCTCCCCCACTCGTGTGCATGCACAGGTGTGCATGCTCTCTCTCTCTCTCTCTCAAAATAAACTTTAAGAACAAACAAATAATCACTCTGGCTACAATGTGAAGGTGGAAAGGTGGGGGGGGGGGGGGGGGGGAGCTGTTAGTATCATAGCAGCCCAAGCAAGATTCATGGGATCCTAATGCAGGCTGGAGCATCAGGAGCGGAGAGCAAGGACTGACAAGAGACATGGGTGCAGGTAGAAATGCCAGGACTTAGAACATCTGCCCACTCTTTAGGGTCCACTGCTGTTCATGAACCAAGGCAGGCTTCCCTTTAGCAAGGGTTTCCAATGGAAACCCGGATATTAGCAACTTAATTGCATACAGGGAAGTGATTAGTGATTACAGCTGGATTGCACTGGGGGGGGGGGGGGTATTCGTTGTGTTAGTTGGTTTGCCCCCTAACAGAGCTGCAGTGGGCTTGGGTCAAAGGGCTCCCCGGCTGCACCTCTTGGCACAGCTGCCCAAGAAAAGGCTGAGACCTTGCAGCTCACAGTGCAGCCCAGAGGGCCTCCTGAGAGCAGCAGAGGCGGGAGTACCCACAGCCACCCCTCGGCTGGTCTCTGTCTCCCCTGCCCTTTCTGTTCCGGCAGCTGCATTCCAAAGACTAATGAGAACAAGGTGCAACATGGTTTAACAATTTTGATACATTCCTTAGCAAAACATAATTTCTTTAAAAACACATAGACTGCATTACAGTGACTCCATCAGGCAAGACACATGTCAGGGAAAAAGAATGAGAAAATTTGGCAGGTATGTATAACGTGTCAATAAATTAAACTGTTTATTTTCACAAAACCAAATGGTCAGACTTGCTCGTGGTTTCCTACCAAGGAATAAGAATTACTCCCTGGAGAGAGTAATCAAAGTGTAATTAGACCAGTCCTGGAATTTTTTTAAACATACTATCCTTTCTTCACACATGATTGCGCCTTCATTTTGAGCAAGGGTCCTTAACTCTAAGAAATAGTAACAGGCTTTTTCTAGGTCTGGGGCCTTCTGTGATAACATGCAGTCATAAAACAGGTTTTGGGGGGGTTTTTTTAGGGCAATTGGTTTACAGTTAAGACTAAATGTCCCTCACAATGTATCCATTCATTTGTTCATTTAACAAATAATAGCGTTGCCTGTTGGTTTGGTCTAGTTCAAATGCCCACAAACAAAAAATCCATTTTCCTAATAATGGCAATAATTCTTAGCCCCTGGGCAGGAATCTATCACTCTGAGGATATTCCATCAAGGTCCTATTTGAAAGTTTTTTAAAATAAGAACTATTATACCTCCATTTTCAAAATGTAGCAAATGGTCAAAGAACAGAGAAACAGTGAAGGAAAGTAGATGTAATTTTAAAACAAATCAGACTAAAGATGGATGATACCTGCCTCAGGAAAATGGCATTAGAAACTTGACCTTATGAAAAGAAGTGACATTTTTTTTTCCTGTGGCCTAACAGAACTGACATCAACTTCTCCAAAAAGAATTCTCGATCATGCTTAAGAAAGATTGGGAAAACTTTTACCAGGGAATATCTGCAGAATTTCATGAAGAGTCAACAGGAGGAAGCAAGGGGAACAAAGTTGCCATATACAGTTGTGCAGGTTGTACACTGTACAAGAATGACAGACTGACCCATCTAAGGGGGCACCGTTAACCTCAGAGACATTGTCAGTTTATATATTCTGACAATTTTTCAGGAGACCTTAGTGAAGGTATTGTAGTGAAGCTCAGCATGACAGTTTTCTGACAGATGGGAGTAAAACATTGAGGAAGGGGTGCCTGTTTCTAATTTGCACAAAGGATTCATATGGGCTAACAGTGGCCCTGATGCAGAACTTTTGATTACTGGATGAAACACAATTCGAGTGATTCTTTGGGATGAATTGCTACTTTGAAACACATTTCCAAACCAAAGCCTTGCACATAAGCACTCCATAAACGTTTATTAAATAAACAAAAAGCCACCAAGATGATGGCCAGGTGTGATCAGCTCAGGATATTACTGAAGACAGTGTCATGATCCCATCACTACAGAAGCAAACAACCTCCACACGGAGAAGAAACGAGACCATGAGACCACACATCACACCCCTGCACTCAGGGCTGGCCACATGTTCTCTCCCCTCTCCCTCTCCCACGGAAACAGATGAACTCCAAGACCGCCAAGTTGCGGGATGGCAGTGGCACAAAGAGCCTCTGACGTGGTATGACTGATAAACCTTCATTATAACTAATGAGCTTTCAGGGTTTGTCAGTGCAGCACTGACAAGAATCACCTGACAGTCCACTAAGGCAAAGACACATGACCTGCTGCCCCTTGGCGCGTGTTCTCCTCAGGCTGCCCACCTGCCCAGCCTGCCATGGCCACCGAATGAAGAGGAAAGACTCAGGAGTCTCAGGGCACCTGGGTGGCTCAGTCGGTTAAGCATCCGACTTCAGCTCAGGACATGACCTCACGGTTCATGAGTTGGAGCCCCACATCGGGCTCTGTGCTGACAGCTCGGAGCATGAAGCCTCCCTCGGATTCTGTTCTCTCTCTCTCTCTCTCTCACTTGCATGTGCGCGCGCGCGCACACACACACACACACACACACACACACACACACACACACACACACAAATAAACATTAAAAAAAAAAAAGATTCAAGACTCTTCCTCTGTGAACCCTTACCACTGAAGTCTTCCATGAGGACTCCTCACTTTCAGATGCTCTAACCGTTCCCCTTGAGAGGGACCCCAAATTTAAATTTGCTCTAGGTAATTTGCTCTAAGACCCTTGAAATTTTGAGAGCATCTGATTACTAGAGAGACAAATGCCAGGTCCTTGTGATGTATTTGAAGGAACACAGAGTAAGGAATCAGAAAGGATGAGTTTTAGTTTCATCTGGCAACTTCCTAGTGACAAAGTGATTCTGATAGTGTCATTTATCTTCTGTGCTCATCAGTGTCGCCTTCTTCAAAGGGCCAATGATGGTGTCTTTCCTTAAGAGGTGATTATGAGGATACAAGACATATATAAAAACATTTTGAAACAAAGCATAGAAAGGAGCACAAAGAAATATTAACAAAAGAAAAGCATCCATTCAAACTTCTACATATCCTACCTCATGAGTCACCCAGACCCCCAAATGTCCTTCCAAACTCTAAGGACCACAAAAATAGTCCTAACTAGACATTTAGGAATGTCTTATTGCACATGTATTATGTTAGGCTATATGCACAAGCCTAATAAAATTTCAGCTTACATCTGTATAGCAATCTATAGTTTATTAAGTTCTTTCATTTACATTAAACCATGGCAGAGCTGTGCATTTTTATATGCTGAATGTATATTTTATAAAGCTCTTGGGCTTTGAATAATAATGTATACACTATATGCATGCTCATTGTATATAAGTAGGAGTACAATATTAAATTATTACATGATGTATATTGCTGTATCTTTACTTTTATAACATATCCATGGCCAAATTTTTGATTTATATGATGGTGAGCACTTTGTCAGGAATAAAACCCCTAATTAAAACGAGACTCCTATGGGAAAATAGGATTTGCTTTATGATGATTCACTTCATGCTGGTTTCCAGATCATATAGCCCCTCAGACTAGGGTCCGACCTGAACATAGTTTGTGAAAATAATTATTTAAAGAAAGGTATAAAAACCTTTGGTATTTTCAACTCTTCCCTATGGAATTCAAAAGGTGTTTTTTTTTTTTATTTTTCAAAGGGAATAAAGATCGTTTGACTTCAAGTGCACAAAAGTAGTTTTAAAATGAAGTTATATTGATTATAATAAGGCATGAATAATCTCTCCCAACATCTATCATTACTTGCATTGGAAAATGGCAAATAGTCCACTCTCCTTTTAATGGAACCATCTGAGAATGGCTTTGAGAGTAGAAAATTAATAAAACAAGTAAATTGATGCAAAAACATAACATTCTATGGCTCTTTCCTTACCTACCCCATTTCTTTTCAAGTGAAACTAGAGAGCAGACTCCTCATTTGATACTAAATGACTAATTCAATTAAGCCCAGCCTGAAGTCTTGTTTTATATATTAATACAGTCTACACTGATGTTTATAAAAAGCTTAGAGATTTTTAGGTTATTGATGTTATCTGAACCCTAAGTGCTCAAATAGCCACAGTTATTAATGCAGATTTATCTTCATGACCTTCAAAAATATACATTTAATTTATAGAGATGACCAACTCATGATTAAAGAACACTAGCTATAGGAAAATTTACTTTTTTAGCCATCATGCCCATACACGGGCAGACACACACACACACACACACACACACACACACACACACACACACCGTCTCATTCTTCACATTTAGTACTTCCAAACTTTTTTTTAAGTAACTCAGAAGTTATACTATCACCAATAGACCCTTAACTAGAATATCAAATTCACTTTGGACCATGTTGAAAAAAAGTTTTGAATCTGAACTAGGTCACTCAAAGGTTCTCAGCATGTAGGTGGTATGCAGCCTTGAACAGACTGTAATTTAAAGGACACAATAATGGGGTGCCTGGATGACTCGGTTGGTTAAGCATCTGACTTTGGCTCAGGTCATGATCTCCCAAGGTTTGTGAGTTCGAACCCCCCGTTGGGCTCTGTGCTGACAACTCAGAGCCTGGAGCCTGCTTCAGATTCTGTGTCTCCCTCTCTCTCTGCCCTTCCCCTGCTCATGTTCTGTCTCTCCCTGACTCTCAAAAATGAATAAATGTTACAAAAAAATTTTAAATAAAAAATAAAGAACACAATGCTCTCACCTGTCCATGTCATGCCTAAAGTAGCCAACACTTAAGCCACTGACTGTAACAGTTGGGGGATGGGAAAATGGAAGGAAAGGAACTCTCTTTTGAGTATGTAGCACAAAGGAAAGGCATTTCCTTACCTAAATTATCTCATTTAAATCTTAAAAAGCCACTTGAAGAGGTATCATCACCTTCGTTATAAAGAGGAGATAGCAGATACTCAGAAAGATTAAGGAACTGGCCCAAGGCCACACAGGTGCAGTGCCAGACCAAGGCCCACATCTATTCCAGACCCACCTCCTACGCACAAAGACTTATAGATCTAAATTCAAAGATTTTCATTTTTCTCCTAACAATAACCAAATAACCCAAGTCCTACCTCCTATATTCTTCAATAACGGGCATTTAAAAGTAAAGAAATCACAGGGTGCCTGGGTGGCTCAGTCAGTTAAGCATCCAACTTCAGCTCAGTCATGATCTCGTGGTTCCTGGGTTCAAGCCCCTGACAGGCTCTGTGCTGAGAGCTCAGAGCCTGGAGCCTGCTTCATATTCTTTCTCCCCCCCCCACACACCCCCGCCTCTCCCCCACTCACGTTATGTTTCTCTCTCTCTCTTTCAAAAACAAACATTATAAAAAATAAAAATAAAGAAATCACTAATAACCACTAGTAACAAATCAGGAGAGAAATCAAAAAAGTAATCCCATTTACAACTGTATCAAAAAGAATAAAATACCTAGGAATAAATTTAGCCAAGGAGGTGAAAGATCTGTACGCTGAAAACTAGAAGACATTGATGGAAGATACTGGAGATGACACTAATAAATGGAAAGATATTCCATGTTTATAGATGGGAAGAATTAATATTATCAAAATGTCTATACTACCCAAAGCAATCTATAGATTCAATGCAATCCCCATCAAAATACCAAAAGCATTTTTCATTGAACTAGAACAAACAATCCTACAATTTATAGGGAACCATGAAAAACCCTGAATAGCCAAATCGATCTTAAGAAAAAGGCTGGTTTCAAAATATAGTACAAAGCTGTAGTAATGAAAACAGTATGGTACTGGCACAAAATCAACACATAGATCAAGGAAACAGAATAGAGAGCCTGGAAATAAACCCACAATTATATGGCCAATTAATGACCAAAGGGGCAAGAATATACAATGGGGAAAGACAGTCTCTTCAATAAATAGTTCTGGAAAAACTGGACAGCTACATACAAAAGAATGAAATTGGACCACTTTCTTATACCATATACAAAAATAAATTCAAAATGGATTAAAGATCTAAATTTAAGACCTGAAACCATAAAAATCCTGAAAGAAAACATAGGTAGTAGCCTCTTGGACATCAGTCTTAGCAATATTTTTTGCCTCTGTGTCCTCAAAGGCAGCAAAAGCAAAAATAATCAATTGGGACAGTGTTAAACTAAAAAACTTTTGCACAGCAAAGGAAACCATCACGAAAATAAAATACCTAGGAATAAATTTAGCCAAGGAGGTGAAAGATCTGTACTCTGAAAACTAGAAGACACTGATGGAAGATACTGGAGATGATGGAAGATACTTTTGCACAGCAAAGGAAACCATCACCAAAATAAAAGACAGCCTACTGAATGAGAGAAAGTAGTTGCAAATGATATTGTCCATAAAGGGTTAATATCCAAAGTATATAAAGAACCCATACAACTCAACATCAAAAAATTTTTAAAAGCCACCCCACTCCATTAACTAATAGGCAGAGGACCTGAATCATCATTTTTCCAAAGACATATAGATGGCCAAGAAACACATGAAAAGATACTCAACACCACTCATCATAAAGGAAGTGTAAATCAAAACCAAAATGAGGTATCATCTCACGCCCATCAAAATAACTAATATCAAAAGATGAGAAATAACAAGTGTTGGCAAAGAAGTGGATAAATGGGAACCCTTGTGTACTGGATGGTGGGAATACAAACTGATGCAGTCACCATGGAAAACAGTATGAAGGTTTCTCAAAAATAAAAAGAAAGAAAGAAAGAAAGAAAGAAAGAAAGAAAGAAAGAAAGAAAGAAACGAATGAACAAACTACCATATGATCCAGCAATTCTAACTCTGGGTATTTACCCAAAGAAAACAAAACACTGACTTGAAATGATATACACACCCCTATATTTAGTACAGCATTATTTACAATAGCCAAGGTATAGAAGCAATGTAAGTGTCCTTCGACAGATACACAGATAAGGATGTGTATAAATATGCAAAGGAATATTATTCAGCCATAAAAAATAATGAAATCATGCCATTTGCAACAACATGGATTGACCTAGATGTAGCTGTGCTAAGTGAAATAAGTCAGAGAAAGACAAATACCATATGATTTCATTCATATATGAAATCTAAAAAACAAAACAAAAACAGGCTTAGAAATAAAAAGAACAAACTGGTGGGTAAAATAGGTACAGGGGATTAAGAGGTACAAACTTCCAGCAATAAGTCAAGGGGATGTAAATTACAGCATAAGGAATACGCCAATAATAATGTAATAACTTTGTAAGGTGACAGATGGTACTACCCTTATCATGGTGAGCAGTTCATGATGTATGTAACTGTCAAATCACTATGCTGCACACCTGAAATTAATACTGCATGTCAAGTATACTCCAGTTGAAATGAACAAAATAAAAGTAAGGAAATCAACAGGCACATAAAGATTATATATGACAAAGGTTCTCAGTTAACATGGCTACCTGAAAGGGGTGGGGCCTCTGCCCGTTAACACATACTAAGAGGATAGAAAGTTTTACAGATTACTTGACTGAGCACTTCATCAGGAAATGAAACCCCTAACTGAACCGGATTCCTGTTGGAAAATGATTCGCTGTAAGCTAAGGCTTCTAAATCTCATGGTCACAGAAACCAGAACCCGGCTGAAGAGCTTCTGGAGAAATGCAACCAGGGACTGCCAAATTTAAGTGGTCCAGGGCTGAGGAAGGCCAGGAGTCTGAGGAGTAAATCGTCAAGGAACGCCATTAATAAAGGTCTTCCCAAAATGCCAGGCACTATTTGAACCTCGAAGAACCCTCTCAGATAGTTATGATTGGTCACATCAACCTATAGATAAGGAAATAAAGCTGAAAAGATTAATAGACTTGCCTGCTTCACACAATGAACTAGTTTCCTGGGGTTCTCAAACAAAGTACCACATGCTGGAAATGTATTATCTCACAGTTTTAGAGCTAGAAGTCCACAATCAAGGCATCGGCAGGGTAGGTTCCTTCTGAGGGCAACAGGGCAGAATCTGTTCCATGCCTCTCTCCTAGTCTGGGGAACTCTCAAGCATTCCCTGGCCTGTAAACATTGCTCTCTCTGTACCTTTACATATTCTTTCCCTGTACTTGTCTGTCTCTTCTAATAAGGACACCAGTCATGTTGGATTAGGGCCCACCTTAATGACCTCATGTAACCTTGATAACCTCTATAAAGACCCTACTTCCAAATAAGGTCACATTCTGAGGTCCTGGATTAGAACTGCAATGTCTTTGGGGGGACACAATTCCACCCATAACACACATCTCTTAAATAGCCAGGCTGGCTCTAATTAACCACTGCTCTACAAACCTGACCTCCCGGGGAGGTCAAGCCTCCTCAGGTGGCAGAGCAGAGCCTCCAAGTGAGAGAACTGGAGAGAGGCATCAGCAGCTGGAAGCAGAAGGTTGAGGGAGACAAGCACCTTGTGAGCACGTACTGTTCTACAGATTTATTTTTACAACTGACCCACACATCTGCTGAGAGCCTATCCGTGACCACACCTGCTGTGTGTGCATTTGCTAATGCCCTGCAGGAAATGCAGGGCTCAGTCAGCCTCTGCCTCTGCCCTCCGCTTTCTGCCCACTGGCCTGGCCAGAGTTGGGGGTGCAGAGGCATACAGACAGGTTCCTGTAATCACCATAGTGAAAGCCATTGCACCAAAAGACTGTATGGGAGAGGTTTCACAGTCACTGTGAAAATACAGAGCAGCGGGACTTCCTTCCAATACAAGATGGCTTCATGAGAAAACAGGCTTTGCTGTGGGCAGAATTTCAACAGAAGAAGATGTAAGACATAAATACAGAAGGTGAAGACAAGAAACACCTATTGAAAGCCTATGCTGGGGGAGCTCATGGAAGCCACCACACTCAATCCTTAAAATAACTCTATCCATAGGTATTATTATCCCCAAATTACAGCTGAAGCAGCAGAAGCCTGGGAAATTTCATGGGGGAGGGATGAGAACAAAATCCTAACCTCCAACTCAGCTGGAAACCCAAAGATCCTAGATGGTACAGGACTCAGGTAACTGGCTCTCAGAGGTAGGAAACTCTAGGGGTGCCTGCGTGGTTCAGTTGGTTAAGAATCTGTCTCTTGATCTCAACTCAGGTCATGATCTCAGGGTCACTGAGTTCAAGCCCTGCACTGGGCTCTGCACTGGGCATGGAGCCTACTTTAAAAAAAAAAAAAAAAAAAGGAGGTAGGAAACTATAAAATGAGTGAAACCAATTCATTTTCTCATAATTTTGGACACTCAAATGCAAGGGTGTGGTCCAGCACACTCTTATTCCAAAAAAAATTAAGTCTGTTCAAATTCACCACTGTACAAAATAATGTACTGTAGCCAAACTAGAAGAAAAATTCGGAAACATATATAAAATTGGCAATTTCTAAAAACAGAAGTTATCGTGTAGCCAGCTAGGGTAGCTGTGCATATGTGGGTTGTTTGTGTACATGTGTTTTTATGTGTGTATTTTTTCCCTTAAGCCATTAAAACCTAAGGAAAATTTTATGACAACAATGTGCCATGTATGTAAAAAAAAAAATGGATGGGTTAAAGTTACTGTTTTCTTAGGATCTGTCTGGCATTTAACAGCCACGCACCAGTGCACTATCTGGAAAGATTTAGGACCTCTGCTGTAAAATTATTTATTAGTTGTTATTTATACTACGTGCTTACTGGCAGACCACCCAGTATTGTAACAACAAAAGCAGTCAAGCTGCACCTCTCCAAAACAAGCAAAAGACCACAGGGGTTGCCTATGGGTGTCACCACTGAAAGATGTGGCTTCCGGCAGGGAAGTACATTCTATGTTTTGAAGGTGCTGCCATCCTTAGAGAGACCAAGTAAATGGAAAATACCCATGTGCAGCATCAGAGGGCTCTCTGTTCTGTCATCTGCAAAAGGGTGGGCAGCACTGAAAATCTCTCAAATCCCTTCTGAATCCCGGATTTTTTTAAGAAGACCAGGATCTATTAGCAGTTGCCCACTAACCCCTGGATGTGATCTGGGGCTAAGCTCAGTGCCTGAAGCCTCAGGATTCCACAGGCTGCCAACATCTTTTTGACCCTCCCAATTTGGCTTGAGTAAGCTAACAAGGCATATTTGAACACTCTTAAAGGCCTCAAAAGAAAAGCTCATTATACAGTACTTAACTTTATTAAATATGTCAAGGTTGCTGTTCCACTAGACCATCCAAGAAGAGATTGAATTTTTCTTTTAGAAATGTAGAAAGTATGGGAATGCAAGCTGGTGCAGCCACTCTGGAAAACAGTATGGAGGTTCCTCAAAAAACTAAAAATAGAACTACCCTATGACCCAGCAATTGCACTACTAGGCATTTATCCAAGGGATACAGGTGTGCTGTTTCAAAGGGACACATGCACCCCCATGTTTATAGCAGCACTATCTACAATAGCCAAAGTATGGAAAGAGCCCAAATGTCCATCAGTAGATGAATGGATAAAGATGTGGTGTGCGCATATGCGCGCGCGCGCACACACACACACACACACACACACACACACTTAAGGAATTTGTGGTTATTTTCCTTGAGTGATTAGTCTAAAATGTAATCAACCTAATAGAGGTATGTAAATATCTTCTCCTTCTGTACACAGGAGGAATCCACATTAATCCCCTCATTCTAGTGATCAATCTCTCTCTCCCAGGTTGAACCTGACAGCAGCCCAAATCTTATCATGGAATAACTAACACATTCAGGGAGCTCAGCGGCAGCACAGTTCAGTCTCATCTTTCTAAGAGTGAAGTTATTTCTAAGAGTGAAGTTCAGCCATGGTCATCTAGGTCTACTAACTGGCCTGGAACTTCTGACTTTAAGTCCTGCTCTCCTCCCACTAAGGCAGGATGTTCTCCAAGGTGGCAGGAGAGAGTACAAAAAGCTGTGCTTTCTATGCCCTTTCAGAAGAATTGCTCAATACTTAGTGATTCCCAAATCCAGCTGCATCCCAATCACTTCTGAGAACAAAGTCGTAGTGAATCTGTCTGCATTTCTATACATTTTTCAAAGCTCCCTCAAGTAATTGAGGTTTAGAAATCATGGCACATTTATACTCAACACTGAAGAATTCACAAGAATCAACTTTACCAACTTCTAGAGGCAAGAAGAGCACTGAGGGCAAGAGTGAGACTATCAAAAACATAACAAAGAAAAATAAACAGGTTCTTTTTCTATCTTAGGAAAAAGCAAAAGCATAGCATAGTTGGATGTTGCAAAAAAAATCACAATATTCCCTAAAACAAAGAGAAAATAAGTGACAGAAATCAAAATAATGACTTAAATCAGTAATTTTGAAAATAAGAACATTCAAACAATAACTTAAAACAATAAAATTCATACTTGAATGATGGCTTTTCCTTCAAGTTTTTATTATGAGATTTCCAAACATACTCCAAAGTAGAGATAATAGTTTAAGAAATCCCCAAAGCGGGGAGCCTGGGTGGATCAGTCAGTAAGCGTCCGACTTCGGCTCAGGGCATGATCTCGTGGTTCGTGAGTTCGAGCCCCACATCGGGCTCTGTGCTGACAGCTCAGAGCCTGAAGCCTGCTTCAGATTCTGTGTCTCCCTCTCTCTCTGCTCCTTCCCCATTCACACACTCTCTCTTTCTCTCAAAACTAAACAAACATTGAAAAAAAATTTTTTAAATCCCCAAAGCATCATCCATTCTCCACATGGATTAAACAGATATATTCAGAACATTCCATCCTATAACAGAATACACATTCTTTTCAAGTGCACATGGAACATTCTCCAGAATAGATCACATATTAGGCCACAAAACAGGCCTCAAGAAATTCAAAGAGATCAAAGTCACACCATGCATCATTTCTGACCACACTATGAAACCAGAAGTCAACCACAAGAAAAAATCTGGGAAGAGCACAAATACATAGAAGTTAAATAACGTGCTATTAAACAATGACTAGATCACCAGGAAATAAAATTTAAAAGTACACAGAAACAAATGAAGATGAAACACAATGGTTCAAAACCTTTGGGATGCAGCAAAAGCTATTCTAAGAGGGAAGTTTACAGCAATAAAGGCATACCTGAAGAAGAAAAATCGCACATAATCTAATTTTACACCTAAAGGAGCTATAAAAGAACAAATAAAACCTAAAACCAGTAGAAGGAAATAAGAATCGGAGCAGAAATAAATGATACAAAAACAAACAAAAACCCCACAATAGAACAAATCAATGAAACCAGGAGCTGGTTCTTGGCAAAAATTCAATAAAATTGATATGCCTCTAGCAAGACTTACAAAAGAGACAGAGACAAAGAGAAAAGCCCAAATAAATAAAATCACAAATAAGAGAGGAGAAATAAAACACCACAGAAGAAATTATAAGAGACTATTATGAAAAACTATATGCCAATAAATGGGACAACCTAGAAGAAATGAATACACTCCTAGAAACATATAAATTACCAAAACATAAATAGGAAGAAACAGAAAATTTGAACAAATTACCAGCAATAAAATTGAATAAGTAATCAAAAAACTCCCAACAAAAGTCCACAACCAGATGGCTTCACAGGTGCATTCTACCAAACATTTAATGAAGAACATTAATAATGAACATTTAATACCTGTTCTTCTCAAACTATTCCAAAAAAGAGAAAAGAAAGTAAACTTCCAAATTCATTCTATGTAGCCAGCATAACCCTGACACCAAAAGCAGATAAAGACACCACAAAAAAAGAGAACTATATCCAGTATCTCTGATGAACATAGGTAAAAAAAATCCTCAACAAAATACTACCAAACCAAATCCAACAGTACATTAAAAAAATCATTCATCGCGATCAAGTGGTATTTATTTCTGAAGCTACAAGAGTGGTTTAATATTCACAAATTAATCAGGGTGCCCAGATGGTTCAGTTAGTTAAGCATCTGACTTTGGCTCAGATCATGATCTCATAGTTCCTGAGTTCCAGCCCCACGTCAGGCTCTGCACTGACATGTGGAGCCTGCTTCAGATTCTCTGTCTCCCTCTCTCTCTCTCTGCCACTTCCCCACTCATTCTCAAATTCTTTCTCTCTCTCCCTCTACCTCTCCCCATCTCTGTCATAAATACTTTTAAAATATTCGCAAATTAATCAACATGATACATCACATCAATAAGAGAGAAGATAAGAACCATATGAGCATTTCAATAGATGCAGAAAAAGCATTTGACAAAGTACAACATCCATTTATGATTTTTAAAAAAGTAGGGTTAGAAGGAACATACCTCAACATAATAAAGGCCATATATGAAAACCCCAGAGCTAACATCATCCTCAATGGGGAAAAACTGAGGGCCTTTGCCCTAATGTCAGGAAAAAGAAAGAGATGTCTGCTCTCACCACTTTTATTCAACACAGTACTGGACGTCCTAGCCACAGCAATCAGACAACAAAAAGAAATAAAAGGCATCCAAATCAACATGGAAGAAGTCAAACTTTCACTATTTGCACATAACATGATACTCTATGTAGAAAACCTGAAAGACTCCATCAAAAAACTGCTAGAACTGATAAATGAATTCAGTAAAGTCACAGGATACAAAGTCAATCTACAGAAATCCGTTGTATTTCCATACACTGATAATAAATCAGCAGAAAGAGAAATTAAGAAAACAATCCCATTTACAGTCACACCAAAAATAATAAGATATCTAAGAATAAACTTAACCAAAGAGGTGAAAGACCTATACTTTGAAACTATACAACAGGGATGAAAGAAATTGAAAATGACACAAAGAAATGGAAAGACATTTCATGCTCGTGGATTAGAAGAATAATGTTAAAATGTCCATACTACCCCAAATCAATCCACACAATTTAATGCAATCCCTATCAAAATACCAACAGCATTTTTCACAGAACTAGAAAAAGCAATCCTCAAATTTGTATGGAACCAATGATGACCCCAAATAGCCAAAGCAATCTTGAGAAAGAAGCATCACAATTCTGGACTTCAAGTTATATTACAAAGCTAAAGTAATTGAAACAGTGTGGTACTGGCACACAAAGAGACACACAGATCAATGGAACAGGATACAAAGCCCAGAAACAAATCCACAGTTATATGGTCAATTAATCTTCAACAAAAGAGGTAAGAATATGCAATGGGAAAAAAGACCATCTCCAACAAAGGATGCTGGGAAAACTGGACACCATACACAAGAATAAACTCAATATGGATTAAAGACCTAAATGTGAGACCTGAAGCCAGAAAAATCCTACAAGAGAGCACAGGCAGTAATTCCTCTGACATCAGCCATAACAACATTTTCCTAGATATGCCTTCTGAGGCAAGGAAAACAAAAGCAAAAATAAACTATTGGGACTACATCAAAATAAAAAGCTTCTGTACAGCAAAGGAAACCATCAACAAAACTAAAAGATAACCTACTAAATGGAAGAACATATTTGTAAATGACATCTCTGATAAAGGGTTAGTATCCAAAATAATAAAGAACTCAACACACACACACACACACACACACACACAAAACACAAATAATCCAATTTAAAAATGGGCAGAGGATATGAGCAGACATTTCCAAACAAGGCATAGAGATAGCCAACAGACACATGAAAACATGCTCAACATCACTCATCATCAGGGAAATGGACATCAAAACTACAATGAGACATCACCTCGTACCTGTCAGAATGGCTAAAATCCAAAAACACAAGAAACAAGTGTTGGGGAGGATGTGGAGAAAAAAGAACCCTCATGCACTGCTGGTGGGAATACAAGCTGGTGCAGACACAGTGGAAAACAGTACCGAGGTTCCTCAAAAAGTTAAAAATAGAACTACCCTACAATCCAGTAATCCCACTAGTGAGTATTTACCCAAGGAATACAAAAACACTAATTTGAAAGGATATATGCACCCTATGTTTATTGCAACATTATTTATAATAGCCAAGATATGGAAACAGCTTATTTACTGATGAATGGATAAAGAAGATGTGGTTTATACATACAATGGAATACTACTTGGCAATGAGAAAGAACGAAATCTGGCCATTTGTAGCAACGTGGATGGAACTGGAGAGTGTTGTGTTAAGTGAAATAAGCTGTTGATGGAAACAGTGTCCATCAACAGATGAATGGATAAAGAAGATTTGGTGTGTGTATACACACACACATACATACATACATACATACATACACCCAATAGAATATTATTCAGCCATGAAAAAGAATGAAATCTTGACATTTGCAATAACATGAATGGAGCTAGAGAGTATAATGGCTAAGTGAAATAAGTCAGAGAAAGACAAATACCGTATGTTTTCACTCATATGCAGAATTTTAGAAACAAAACAAATGAACAAAGGGAAAAAGAGAGACACACACACAAACCAAGAAACAGACTCTTAACTGTAGAGAACAAACTGATGGTTACCAGAGGGGGTAGGGGGAGGAATGTGTGAAATAGGTGATTGGGATTAAGATGTGCACTTATCCCAACTGTTTAAAAAAAAAAAAAGATGTGCACTTGTGATGAGCACCAGGTGATGTATGACATTGTCGAATCACTATATTGTACACCTGAAACTAATATAACACTGTATGTTAACTATACTGGAATTAAAATTTTTTTAATAAAATCAAAAAACAGTAAGTAGGAAAATGATGCTGGGAAAACTGGATATCCACATGCAAAAGAATGAATTGGATCTTTGCCTTACATCATACATTAAAAGTGACTCAAAATGGAATACTTAAATGTAAAAACAAAAATTATAAAACTCTTAGAAGAAAACAGAGGGGGAAAGCTTTGTATAACAAGGGATTTGGCAACAATTTCTTGGTAATAACACCAAAAACAGAGCAACAAAAGACAAATAGGTAAATTAGACTTACATTTAAAACCTTTTGTGCACCAAGATATACTATCAAGGAGTGAAGAGGGGTGCCTGGGTGACTCAGTCAGTTAAGCATCGGACTCTTGATCTCAGCGTCATGAGTTCAAGCCCCATGTTAGGCTCCACACTGAGCACGAAGCCTGCTTTACAAAAGAGGGAATGAAGAGAAAACCCACAAAAGAGGAGAAAATACTTGCAAATTTTCTTCCTCTGATAAGAAACTAATATCCAGAATATATAAAAATTTCCTACAACTCAACAAAATGGTTAAAAACTGGGCAAAGCACTTAAGAGATGTCTCTGCAAAGGAGATACGAAAATGGCCACTAAGCACATGAAAAGATGCTCAATATGACTAGGGAAATGCAAATCTAAATCACAAAATATTCCTTCACACCCATTAGGATGGTTATTATTCTAAAAAGGAATTTTCAAGTAAATGTTGGTGAGGAAAGGAATGATTTGTGGTTCTAAATAGAATTGGTCAAGTTGAGTGAGACTATGCAAAGGGACAGAGGAAAGTAGAATCTAAAAATGTTTAGAGGAACTATGTTTTGAGTCCACATACTCTAATATTCCCTATTCAAAGTGGAACCTCTGAGCATTGCTCATGGGATGATAAAATGGTGCAGCCTCTGTGGAAAATAGCATGGAGTTTCCTTAAAAAGTGAAAAGTAGAATTACCATATGCCCTAATTCCACTTCCAGGTATATACATGCAAGAATTAAAAGCAGGAACTCAAACATATTTGCACACCAATGATCATAGGAGCACTATTCACAATAGCCAAAAGGTGGAAACAACCCGAATGTCCACCAACAGACAAATGGATAAACAAAATGTGGTATAACACATACAATAGATTATTCAGCCTTAAAATGGGATGAAATTCTGATAACATGTTATAACATGGATGAACGTGGAAGACCTTAAGCTAAGTGAAAAAAGCCAGACTAAAAAGGACAATTATTGCATGGTTCCACTTATGTGGTGCCTAGAATAGAAACAGAAAAGACAACAGAGGTCACCACAGGTACTGGGGAGTTAATATTTAACAGGAAGAGATTCTGGGGCACCTGGGTGGCTCAGTCGGTTAGGTGTCCGACTTTGGCTCAGGTCATCTCACAGTTCGTGAGTTCAAGCCCTGTGTTGGGCTCTGTACTGACAGCTCATAGCCTGCTTCGGATCCTGTGTCTCCCTCTCTGCCCCTCCCCCAATCCTGCACACAGGTGTGCGCGCGCGCGCGCGCGCGCTCTCTCTCTCTCTCTTAAAAATAAATAAATAATTGGGAATGCAAACTGATGCAGCTGCTCTGGAAAACAGTGTGGAGGTTCCTCAAAAAATAGATCTACCCTATCACCCAGCAACAGCACTGCTAGGGATTTACCCAAGGGATACACAAGTGCTGATGCATAGGAGCACTTGTACCCCAATGTTTTAGCAGCACTTTCAACAATAGCCAAATTACGGAAAGAGCCTAAATGTCCATCAACTGACGAATGGATAAAGAAGATGTGGTTTATATATACAATGGAATACTACTTGGCAATGAGAAAGAATGAAATCTGGCCATCTGTAGCAACGTGGATGGAACTGGAGAGTGTTGTGTTAAGTGAAATAAGTCAGGCAGAGAAAGACAGAAACCATATATGTTCATTCATATGTGGATTCTGAGAAACTCAACAGAAGACCGGGGGAGGGGAAGGGGGGGAAAAAGTTACAGAGAGGTAAGGACACAAACTGTAAGAGAATCTTAGATACTGAGAACTGAGGGTTGATCTGGGGTGGGGGGGAGGGGAAAGTGGGTGATGGGCATAGAGGAGGGCACCTGTTGGGATGAGCACTGGGTGTTGTATGGAAACCAATTTGACAATAAATTACATATAAAAAATTAAAAATAAAAATAAAATATAAATAATAAAAAATAATAAATATTTTTAAAAATTAACAGAGATTCTGCTTTAGATGATGGAAAAAGTTTAACAAATGGATCATGGTACTGATTGCACATATTATAAATGAACTTAATGGCACTGAATTGTCCATTTAAAAATAGATTAAAATGGTAAATTTTATCACACTTAAAAACTCAATGTATCTGTAAGAAAAATATGGGTATTTTCTTATTCTGGTGATATATTTTTAAGCATTTTAGAATATGTGACCTCAAAACATAATTGAGTCTTTGAAACATTTTTGGATTCTCCTTGCCTCTGCCTAATCCAGAGTCTCACTCTAGTTGAAAAACTTCTATTTCAAGCAGTAAAACATTACTTTCTTTTCTTAGAGCTTATCATTTCTGCAATCATCATCTAAATTGGGAGTCAGCAAACCATGGCCCTTTGTTTTTGTATAGCTTCTAAGAATAACTTTTACATGTTAAAATAGTTGAAAAAATTATGATAAATATTTCAAGGGACACCTGAGTGGCTCAGTCAGTTAAGCATCTGGCTCTTGACTTTAGCTCAGGTCATGACCTTACAGTTCCTGAGATCGAGCCCTGCATCGGGTTCTATGCTGACAGCATGGAGCCTGCTTGGGATTCTCTCTCCTTCTCTCCCTGCCCTTCCCTGCTCATGCGCTCGCTCTCTCTCTCTCTCTCTCTCAAAATAAACTTTAAAATAAATAAATAAATATTGCAGGATACATAAAAGTATCCATAATTTTAATTTCAGTGATAATACAATTTCATTGGAACACAGCCATGCTCATGTTTCTATACATGGTCAGCAGCCACTCTTGAACTACAAAGCAGACTAGAATTGCTGTAACACAGAGGATATGGCATGCAAAGCCTAAAACATTTACTATCTGGTCCTTCACAGAAAAGCTTTGCCAATTCTTGATCTAAGTGATTAGCTCAGAAAAGGCAAAACTGTAATGTCAAACCACATACAACTTTCCCCTGAACTAAAACAACTCACTTTTTTCCAAGTTCTGAACATGCCCATTCTCAGACTGGACTGACCTTTCCTTCCATGAATCAAGTTAAGATAGCTGAAGATTTCTGAGAGAAGCAGAAAGTTATTTGGAAGCTCACAGGGAATAAGAAATTGGAGGGGAGGGGAGGTGGCCATATTTGAAGAAGTGAGTGATAGTGGCAGAAAATGCTAGCTACTTACCCTATATCTATATTCCCCTCTTCTGTGGTAATAGAATCCCCAATTTTTAGCTGAGCCATCCAGGAAGTCTTATAGTAAATTGCTGTGAGGTCTCCATAAAGAGTGTACATGACTTAGGGGTTAGGGCAGACTATTCCTTCCTGCTGCCTACAATGTCGACATAATGACTGGAGGTTCAACAATCATCTTGGATCAGGAGGCAAAGCATTAGAGATGGCAAGTGGGCAAGACAGAAAGAGCCTGAGTCCCTGACATTGTGAGCTGCCCTCTAAGCCCCAGACTTATCTTAGGTGAAAGAATAAACCTTCATCCTATGTAAGCCACTGTTATTTTAGGTTTTCTGACACATGCAGTCAAACCTTATCCTAAATAACAAAGTGGTGTAAAAAAAAATGTAAAACCTATAAATCGGAGTAAGATTTTTTTAAGACAAATATAGGACCTATTTGGGAATCGCAAATGGGGAAGAGGCAGGTGGTCCATTGGGTCAGGGCCTTACATTAACAAAGAGTAAAACACGGGCATGTCCATATTGTTAGTGGGATACATTGTGTAAACATATGCTTGTATCTGACAGAAACTCAGAAAAGATACATAAGAAGTCAAGAACAGTGGTTGTCTTTGGTAAAGGAACCTGGGGGATTATTTTTTTTTAATGTTTGTTTATTTTTGAGAGAGCTCAAGCAGGGGAGGGGCAGAGAGAAGGGGACAGATGATCTGAAGCAGGCCCTGTGCTGACAGCAGTGAGCCGAATGTGAGGCTCCAACTCACCGACCGTGAGATCTTGACCTGAGCCAAAGCCAGACACTCAACCAACTGAGCCACTGAGGTGCCCCAGGACCTGGGGGACCATTTCAACTATTTAACCATGAATTTATATTGCCTTTAAAATTTTTTACTTGCTGAAATAAAAATAATAAAGTAATAGTACAAATGCTACAAACTCAAACCTAAATCCCCCCTATGATGCTTGAAAGAATACTGATGAAAGGTTTGGGACAGTCGTTTGTATTTTAATATAGATTAGTCAGATTGCTTTCCATCAATAGACAAATTAGTCATTTATTCATTCAAATACTTAAAAGCCCACCATGTGCCACTCTCCTAGGGATCAGAATACAAAAATCAAACAACTAAAATCCAAGTTGCGAATAGCAAAAGGGAGTACTGAAAGTCAGCAAAGGAAGGGAAAGTAATCATGAAGTCTGGGACACAAGGGGCAGGGGTCTCGATGGCAGTCTTTCGCCAGCCACAGGACACTGAACCCTTGAGAAACAGGAAAGTAGAAAGCCAAGAAGCAGAAGAGACACAAGGACCAAAAGGAAGCTGGGAGAAATTTTCCCCAGTCTCACATCCAACTTCAGACTCCAGCAAGGTGGCCTTTCACCTCCTGTCAGGCTGTCTATCCAGCCCCACTCAGCCCATCTGTGATGTCACAGGGTGAAGAACAGGACAAATCAAGGAGGGGGCATGAGGAGAGAGAAAATTGGCACAGCCACTTTGGAAAACAGTATGGAGGTTCCTCAAAAAAATTAAAAATAGAACTACCCTATGCTCCAGCAAGCCATCTCACAATACATACCCAGAAGAAATAAAAACAGAATCTTAAAGAGATATCTATACTCTAGTGCTCACCACAGTATTCATAATAGCCAAGATATAAAAATTACCTAAGTGTCCCCCAAAAGATTAATAAAAAATATGGTACATATACACAGTGAAATACTATTCAGCCATGAGAAAGAAGGAAACCACACCATTTTCAGCAACATGGATGGACCTTGAAGGCATTATGCTTAGTGAAATGAGCCAGACAGACAAAGACAAACACTCCGTGGTATCACTTACATGTGGAACCAAAAAAAAAAAAAAGAGTCTAACTCATAAAAACAGAGTAGAAAACTGGTTGCCAGGGACTGGGGGGTGGGAAAAATAAGGACAGGTTGGTAAAGGGGTACAGACTTTCAGCTACAAGATGAATAAGGTCTGGGATCTAATATATTACATGGGGATAACACTATATCGTAGAATTGAAATTTGCTCAGAGTAGAACCTAAATGCCCCCATCACCACACACACACACACACACACACACACACACACACACACACAGGTGAGTTGATGGGTGTGTTAACAGGAGGAATCCATTCACAATGTTTATCAAACCTTCATGATATAGACTTTAAATATCCTACCATTTTGTCAATTATACCTCCATAAAGCTAGGGTGGGGAAAGAAAGAAAAAAAACTTTCCCACACACAGTTAAAAGGAGTGGGGTGGGGAAGCATGCTCCAGCCACAGCCAGGAGACTTTTTCAAGGACAGGCACATTTTCTGGGAGCGCTTTTAAGCTTTCATACAACTTAACAACTCAGCGAAGCGAATGCTGACCACAGCACCCAAAATTTATTAATCCCCAAACTGAAAGCAATTCGTCATCTAGCTAATTGATGGATCCATTTAGTCAACATGGCCAAATTCATTTATGCATGCAGCAAACTGCTATTTCCAAACAAAGATCCATAGTCTGCCTTCAAATAAACAAAGATGTCCCATTTTAATCAGTGCCACACCAGCATCAGCAGACAGAATTGACTCTGCATTGCCTGTAACGCTGCTGCTCTGTGAGAGAATAAAAGCCTGACGCTGACAAAATGGTACAGAAGTTATTTTCTGTATCTCCAGGCAAAATAACAATCATCTTTATCTTCTTTTTTAATCTGCCAAATCTAAAAAATTGAAAGAAAGAAAAAAACCCCAGAGGAGAGGAGTGAGGTACAAAAGGATTTTCAGGATTAAGTCACCCCAAACCGTCACAGCAGAAAACTCTCCAAGATGATGTTGCCTTTTCGGCATGGGGAGACACTTGGAGATTAGAGCTCCAGTTTGAAACTAAAAACTCAAGCAGGAATACCCAGAGATACAGCGATGATGACATAAACAGCCTACAAAGCTGCCCCCAGTTAGAAGATGTGGCAAAAGGGGGGGTGGGGCGGGGGAAACGGCTGCTGCTTTTTTGGCTCTGGGCTAACTCCTGAGACCCCAGGTGGAAACTGTGAAGTAATAGAAGCAATTTGGTATTTAAATCTGCGAGCAGAGGAGGACACAGAATGAAAGGAAACGCACATCAGGGAAAATTGAGATTTCTTGTGGTGTTATTCCCCAAGTGGAAGCTCCCTGCCTACTAAAACAGCTGGGAGAAATCCCCACGTTCTTACACTCTTTCATTACCAGAGCCAGTCAGATTTTCCTTTGCTCGTGCAATTTCCATCCCCTCAGAAGAGAATACTCCCTCTCTGAAGAGGCAAAGTCCATTAAGGTTTTTGTGTTTGTTATAAACAAAGAAACGTAATTAACCATAACACACACACACACACACACAACCTTATGTCAGGCTGAAGTTCTTTGTCACTCATTCTGACCTTACTCTTCCCGGGAGGGTTTAAAGTGATTTGGTAAGCTGAAGACCTCTTCAGGCAGCGAATGCCTCATTTTGTGGGGAGACGGCCCTGACACTCGCAGGGCTGGAACCCACATTTCCCCCCCTGCCTATGAATCAGACTTTCCATCAAGCTCCCTTCTGGCAGGAAATAAAGATAACCCAGGCACTACTCGCTGTTTCTTTACACTTCTGGTCCTACTAAACAGACACTGCATTTAGCCAGGTTGCACACTTCTAGAAACCCCAATCTTTTAGGATGTGGCCAAGAAGACGGGAGCAAAAGGTTTCTGAGCACCCAGAACACTGAAGCTGTTACTTATTATCAGTCCAAGGGCAGACCCTTTTCTTTACTCCTTTATATGTACTCGGTTAGCTGATTCTCCAGAATAAATAGCAGCTGATAAATAACAGGGGTTAAAAAAGCAATTCCAGGCAGGCACACCGATTTTAAGAGAAACACTTAAGGCAGGTCCATGTTTCTGTTATCAGAAAAAAAAAAAAAAAACCAATTTATTAAAGAAATCAAGACGGTACATAGTGGGATTTGGGGAAATTTTCTTTCAAAGTGATTTATGTGAGCACTGAGATGGGAGCACTTTCTCAATAAAACTGCATAAAGGAAACTTAATTTTATGGTTATCCACCAAATACTGACCTTTCAACCACACATGAGACTCTAGGCTAAGTACTTTACATACATTATCTCATATAATCTTTATACCAACCCCATTTTACATAAAGGAACTAAGACACAAAAGGTTAAAAAAAAAATTCAGATCTAACCCCAGAATCTCTAACCTAGTCACAACATTATGGTGTCCTGCATTGCTCTCTCATTGTGTTAGTCTATGTTCCAAATACATGGATTTTAAACTGCCTGAAAATAAGGATTAAGTCTTTCACTTATAATAACCCCAGGAAATCTAAGTGAAGTTCAGAGCATTAAAAAGGCATTTAAACACATGCTGACTAGACATCAGTACCAAATAACATTTTTGCCTATCCTATTTCTCCAAACCCTATAAAACTACCTAATGAGGAATTTGAGCCCATCACCACCCTCTCTGGCAGAGACAGTGCCTCTGGGTCTCTGCCTCTGCGAGAGGCAGGAAAGGGTTCAACCACAGTGTCACCTCCTTCTGTTTGCGCTGGGAACCCCAGGGCCACGGGTGATGTTAACAACAAAATATAACCGACCAAGGCATGCCTTGGAACACATGGAGATTCCCACTCAACTAAACTGAGTACACTAAAAAGTCTCCAAAAACTGTGCCTAATGAAACTTAAATTCCTGGTGTGCCCAGAGTTAAGACTTAGATTTTAAGGCCCAAGGCTGAATCAATATCCCTTACTGTAGGCAAACTAGTGGAACCTAAATCCTATCAAAAATAGGATCCTTGTGCTTAAATACACAGTGAGCCTTGAGCAAGGCAGGGATTGGGATACCAACCCCCACACAGTCAAATATCCACATGTAACTTTTGACTCCCCCAAAACTCAATAGCCTACTGTTGACCAAGAAGCCTTACGGATAATAGTCAATTAACACATTTTCTATGTTTGATGTACTCTACACTGTATTCTTACAAGAAAGAAAGCTAGAGAAAATTTTAAGAAAATGAGAGAAAATTCATTTATGATGCTGTACTGTATTTACTGAAATAAAAAATCTGTGTAAGCAGGCCCATGTTCAAGGATCAACTATATATATATATTTCAGTATTAGCTTTCTGTAAGGGCAGAGGGATAGGTTATTCAGCCCAAGGATTAAAAAAAAAAAAAAAACACAAAAACACAAGTGTAACAACCCAAGCCAATTTTTCAAAAACCCAAGACCAATTATACCATTTATGCTCTTTCTCCATAAAGAAATGCCTATTGAATCATTTCCACATGCCTAGTGAATCATTTCAAATCTTACCAGTGCTGAGGACGTGTAAAAAAGGAAATGAGAGAGAAAACCCGAGGTAAAGATGAGTCGCTCTGTCTTGTCTTTTTTTAGTAGGCTCCACACCCAATACGGATGGAGCTCAAACTCACATCCTTGAGATCAAGGCCTGAGCAAAGATCGGGTCAAAGGCTGAACCACCTGAGCCACCCAGGTGCCTCTAGTTGATTTGTTGTCTTAACCAAAGGCAAGCAAAGAGAAGAAAACCAATAGAGAGAGTCGGATTTGGCAACTTTGTTTTCACTTATCCATACTTAGTTGTCACATGGGGGTTAAGAGCTCTCGTTTTCTTAGATGTTTGAGACGTCGTAAAAGTGCTAAGGCACCTTGCCCCTGACCGTCCCAAAATACTCTGACCTGAATTATTAAAACCAAAGCAGTTGAGGTGTAAACAACCTGAATTATTAAAACCAAAGCAGTTGAGGTGTAAACAGGACCAAAAGTAAAGAATGCCACACGTGAACGTGATCTAAGACCGGGTGGTGGTGTCTGTTAACCTGTAAATCTGGCAGACCAAGGGGGAGGGGGCGTGCAGAGCGTGAGAGGCAAACAGAGCGAGGCACCCACAGCACTGTCCCTGTAGAGAGGCCTGGATAAAGTGCCCCAGCCAGCTAGCCCCTTACCGTAAGAGGAGGAGCCAGAACATCACAACGGGACCTCCAAACGTGCAAATCCTACCACTCCCCTTGCTCAGAACTCAGACAAGAACACTGGTGACTGTATGTTGGCTTCTACTGTTAACTTTTCCAAGGGGAAAGTACACACCGGCCAGCGACACTGAGTTTCTAGGCCCCCTCAGCAGATACACTACATTCTAATAAATAGGCCTGGGGGCCAACACATCAATCTGCTGGCCCGGTCGGTGTTAAGGCATGCCCAACGGTGACTGCTCTCCTCTCGGGGTGCTGACAAAAAGCAAGATTCTGTGCCAACCAGAAGCACCACCAAGGAATGCTGGGCCGTGAGGGTGTCTCCACAAATCAGGCATTTCCCTGGCAACAGCCCTGCCTCCTCGGGCCTCCAAATTTCCACAGCCTCCACCTAAGCTCAAAGGTGGCTCAGGAAGCTCAGTGGAGGCCCTCCTTGCACACGTTGAGCGCAAGCTGGCTTTCAGACAAACGGAATTAAGAAGCTGGAGAGGATCCAGGCCAAAGGAGTTTGTGAAAGGGTGCCTAACAGTAGTTCACAGCAAGCTCCACGCCTGTTTGGATGCGAAACGCAGGTAGGCTCCTACGTTAAGTTCTTCACAGCTTCAACAGCAAAGTCAAGCTAGCAGCTGGTGCGATTTCAGTCTCCTTGACGTTTTTAGAGATTAGATTGCCCTCTTGTGGGAAATAGGAAGGTAAAGTTTCATGGGATCTCCCCGTGCCTTTATCCAAGGTCACTGTGGCTGGCACATGTCCCATCTTGGGGCAAGCACAGACCCTTACCCTTCTAGAACACGGACACAGTTCTGTCACATCGTTTAGTTTTTCTAGAGAAATAAATTCCGGACTTTTTTTAAATCAGGGGATTACATATAATGCTAGCAACTGTTTCCATCTTTTAGAAAAATATCTGGGAGGCACGCCATGTGTGAACAGGGTATTGCATATTAGTCTGCAGAATGGTCTGGTGAGTCTGGAATACAGGGTGATAGTACAGTTAGCATCCCAAGTAGTTAGTAAACAAGGTGTCAGCACAGTTTGGGGAGCCTAAACTATAGGATGCATGATAGGAGGTACCTGGAAAGGGAGGGTAGGGGCTTGAATAAATGTAGCTTGTTCTTTGATCAGTGGACAGTCCCACAGGCTTTGAATCAAAGTCATGTGATCTGCGATTTAGCATAACTGCTGCCAGAAATAGCACTGTGACATGGCACCTGGGTGGCTCAGTGGGTTAAGTGTCCCACTTTGGCTCAGGTCATGATCTCACAGTTCATGAGTTCGAGCCCCATGTCGGGCTCTCTGCTGTCAGTGCAGGGCACACTTCAGATCCTCTGTCTCCCTCTCTCCCTGCCCCTCCCCTGCTTTCTCTCAAAAATAAACAAACGTTAAAAAGAAGAAGAGGAAAGAAATAGCACTATGACTAGTTCCCGCTAGAGCAGAAATGAAAATGGAGCCTACTGTCTCAAGCAAGCTCTCCAAACATGGTAGAAAATGACAAAATCCTTCATCAACGAATGTAACCTTCTTGATTCTATTTCAGGCTTCCTGAGAGAGAGTTGTCGAGACCAGAAGGGCCACAGTTTTTGTTGTTGTTGTTTTTAATAGCTTTTTTTGAGAGAGAGGGAGACAGAGACAGACAGATCATGAGCAGGGGAGGAGCAGACAGAGAGGAAGACACAGAATCCAAAGCAGTCTCCAGACTCTGAGCTGTCAGCACAGAGCCCAACGTGGGGATCGAACTCACAAACCGCAAAATCATAACCTGAGCTGAAGTCAGATGCTTAACCGACTGAGCCACCCAGGTGCCCCTGGGGGGCCACAGTTTTGTTGTAGATGTTGCCTCATGCCTCCTGTGCCCGATGCACAATTAGAATGTGGGATCTCCCACCATGGAGGGTCTGCAGGGGAAGCAGAGTCCACAATGCTGAGGGACCATGTTCTCTGCATCTGTGGAGTAAGTTAGGGTGTCAGTGAAGGAGACCACAAAATAGACCAGGGAGACCTGGAAAGCACGAAAACCTCCCTTCAAGGTTTGACTAACACTTGTGGGCAGGGGGATGAAGTGAAGGTCCCTCCCAAAGGAGGATTGAGAGGCAAGTCGGAGCTCAAAACAGAGGACACTTCTCGCTGATGGCAACAGAGGGTGGTGAGTGCCAGTGTCACATGTCAAGGCTGGTTCCAAACAACCCTTGCCAAAAAATTCCTATAAAACAGACTGTACCTTTACGGTGCTTCTTTTTCACCAATGACTGGAAAGATTTGAAAGCTCTAAAATTGCAGCTCTTCTCCCTGACGAAACACATGCCTTTAGTGTCTTGGGTTGATAATCAATGAAGTAGCTTCATGGTTTAGTCCATAGCCCACGTACATCAGAATCACCAGAGTTCATTGTTAAAACCTACAAATTCCTGGACCTCAGACCCACAGAGTCAAACTATATGGGGGCATGGCCCGGGAATTTGCATCTTTGAAATAGCTCTCAAGTTGATGCTTAAACACATTGGAATTTCAGACCTTCCTTTGCATTCAGGGGAAGGGCACTGTCATGGGGAAAGTGTCTCTCTCCAAGAACAAGAGGAGAAGATCCATTCTTGTGATAAAGCCATTATTGCAAGGTTATCAAATTATAATCCATGGTTTGAGAAAGCCTCCAGCCCAGTGATTCTCGACCTTGGGCAGTTTTCCCCCCTCCAGGGGGCATTTGGCAATAGGACAATAAAAAATATTTCCAGGGGCACCTGGGTGGCTCAGTCGGTTAAGCGGCCAACTTCGGCTCAGGTCACGATCTCGCGGTCTGTGAGTTCGAGCCCCACGTCGGGCTCTGTGCTGACAGCTCAGAGCCTGGAGCCTGTTTCAGATTCTGTGTCTCCCTCTCTCTCTGCCCCTCCCCTGTTCATGCTCTGTCTCAAAAATAAATAAATGTTAAAAAAAAATTAAAAAAAAAATATTTCCAGACAACTGGGTGGGTGTCATGTGCATCTAGTGAATAGAGGCCAGAAATGCTACTCAATATCATCAAGCACAGGACAGGTCCCTAAAACAAAAACGCCAACTTGTGCCACAGTTGAGAAGCTGCTCTAACCTAAGTTCAGCCTTCTGTTTTCATAAATGAATAGAGAAATCTAAACATACTAATGTTTAGCCATTTTTTTAGCTGCTTAACATCTCAAGCCCTTCCTTTATTTGAGAAATTCTCAACGAAGTCAATCTTGTGAGAGGCAGTGCCCATCTCCCGCTAGAGAAACCAAAAGGTAAGACACCCCCACCAACCCCCAATTCCACAGTGAGGCCTCAGCATCTGATCAAGTCCTGGCAAATCTGAAGCTCCCATCTGGAGATTTCAATGTACAAGTGATGCAAGAAGAATAAATAGCTGGCCCAACAGCGAAGAAGTCATTCCACTGGGCAGGGACACTGGCAGGGCCAGGGCTGTGTCCAGTGGTCATCACTGCAGGGGCAATGTGTTCAATACCAAGAGGGCATCAGCAGTATCCTCACCAGATGGTCTCCAGAGAGTGACTGGGGCTGTGGCTCTAGCCTCCTGCTTCTCTTATACCTTCCCATCCCCCCATCCTTGCTTCTCCAGCCCTCCTACTAATTCTGTGAGCCATCCTACAGCTTTTCATTTGTTTAAACCTGCTTGAGCCAGCCAGGGTCCATTTCAATTGCTTGAAGCAAGAATTCTGAATAATAGAACCATTCTAGGAGCTTTCCTAAGCACCAGCATCATCATTTTAAAATATCCACAGCTGGTTCCTGCACCTTCTGATACAGGGACTGGAAACTTGAAAAGCGAGGGAGACCAAAACAGCAACCCTAAATCCACACATGATGGGGACCCAGAGCAGGCATGCAAGTGCACTACTGGGACAGAAAACATATTTTTACCCATGGTTTTTCTCCCTTATCGTATTGTATGATGTGAGGTTATTTAAGATTTTTCAAATTCATAAATAATAAAATTTATTTATATGGATGACAAATAGGAAGGCTTGATTCATCAAGTGTCAGAATCTCAGGAACTGTCAGGTTGGCAGTAAGGAGCAAGGAGGGCTCTCTAGCTCAGAGGGCAGTTTAGAAAGGCTCCAAGGTAGTGGGAAGTAGAATGTCATAAGGAAAGAGAATCATGGGTCATCCCGGTATTGCAGGGCAACATGTTTCAAAAGTCCATACACTGGTTGCCGGAAGCTTGAAATGTATTTCCCACAAAAGCATGGCTTCACATGGTGGCTAGTATCCCAGGCTAGCCCACAAAAGCCTCCTAAACATGCACAGCTACATGTAGATATTATCAGGGAAAGTTGTAGAGACAACAGATGAAGCATTTTTATACATTACTCAAGGCTACTAAAAGGGCTGCAGAAAAACAAGGGCACCAAGTGAAAAGACAGGTTCAGTAGAGACAGGAGGCTGAAGTCTGCACATGTGCTTTACGCATTAAATATAAATGCCTGAAGAACCCTCTTAACTTCCTGGGTTTTTCAGGCACATATGGATCTCAGCTTATTCTTCATATCACATGCATCCATAGTTCTTTGCTCTGCAATAGTCTTTCAAGTTCAATCATCATATTAAAATAAATGCTCTTCTCCCTTTCCAGAAATCTGGGTTTTCGGTGTTGAAAGGGACCCTGGAGATCATTTTGTCAAACCTCCTGTCCAAGGCAGGAATTCTTTCCACAGCATCCCAACAGGCACACGCCTGGCTCAAGAACCAAAGACAGTCCACTTCAACTTTCCATGGTCCTGCTATAAAAGTCATTTGTACTGACCCCACATCGGTTTCCATGAAGTGACCACTCAGTGGTCTTAGTTCTCCCCTCTCAATGACCCAGAACAAGTACAGCTCCTGCTCTGCAGATTTCAGCCTTTCAATTACTAGTTGACTGTCTATCCATTCCCTGATCTTGTCAAGTTCAAGGTTTCTCACTGCTAGAACACATTCCCTGTAACCTGGCCCTCCTGGTCACTTGCTGTGATCCTTTAAAAAATGAAGTGTCCACAAGGAAAAGCATCCTTCAGTTGTGGTATGACCAAGATCAATAAATTCTTTCTTCTGACGTGCACACCCTACTTCCATTCAGCCTGAAACCAAGTTAATGTTTCTTAGCAGCCACATCACACCCACAAATCACGTTAAACTTGTGGTTAAGTAAGACGCAAAGACCTTTCAGTGAACTATGGCCAAGACAAACCTCTCCCATTACGAATACGTATAATCGATTTTTCATCTCAAATGCAGAACCTCAGGTTTACTCTTGTTAAGTTTCAGCTTGGTTCAGGGCCCAGCATTCCAGCCTGTCAAGATAATTTTGAATCTTGATTCTGTCATCTATCACACTTGCTATAGTCTTCCCACTTTGTGCTTTCAATATATTTGATAAGGATGACTTCTAGGTATTCATCCAAGTGTTGACAAAAATGTTGAACAAGACAAAGTTAATGGTGGTGTCCTGTGGCATGGTGCTACTGATGTTGTTCCAAGTAGGCAAAAAGCCAGTCAACTGATGGCTCTATGGACAAGCTTGTTCAATGAGCTGTGAATCTACCTAATTATACTATCGTCCAATCCATCTTTCACCAACTTTATCTATAAGACTATCTTGGCAAGAATCCCCAAGGGGCCAATCGTTTTTTTTCTAGTCATTTTTTTCCACCCACCCCATATTATTGAGAATACCCTTCTCCCCCAACCACCCAGTCTGTACAACCCCACAGCCCCAGAGCTCAGCCGACTGGACCAAGGGAAAGGATTCTGAATGCCAGAGGAACCACATCATAGGCTGAGCTCCTCTTCCTCTTGAAATTTGGAAATAGTACACTAATTAGTCTTTTTGGTTATCAGAGAATTAAGTTCTATAAAGTTAGAACAGGGCAGCTACATACAGCTGCCATGCAGAGGAATTCAGAGTGCCAAGAATAAACTGGATCAGCCACGTCCCCAAGAATCCACAAAGCCTGAGAAAGACATTCATTCTAACTAGCCATTCAATAATTTTTGGAAAAGTCAAGAAAACATCTGTCCCTCCTCAGCTCTGTGACATACCTCCACTTTTCCCTCACTTCTTTAGGCTCACCAACAGAGGCTCTAGAAGATCTCTTCAGACCCCTTCAAAACCCCAAGATAAAAACTAACTGCACTCAGAAAACACCAATAGAGAGAATAGGGGACTATCTCATTGTCGGATGAGCATCAATTTTTCCACTTTAATTTTATTGTGGTAAGAAAATTTTTTGATCCTTAATATTTTATTCCTCTGACCCATCATCATGACCACTTTACACATCTTCAATGTCCTCCTCCCCTTACTTCTTTGAGATACCTTGACTTGTCTCGTTTGCAAATGTATATTTGACCCGTTTGCATATTCGGGTTATCACTTTTCTCTTTCAAGTTTTTTTTTTTTTTTTTTTTTTTTTTTGCCACAGCTGGGCCTCTGTCCCCCATGGACCACAAAGCAAATTCTGAAATGTTGCATGGGTATAGGTGGGTCTTAGGTATACCTGGCTACATAAGAAAGCCTGTGTGTAAATTAATGTGTTGAGAACTTGGCATGATAGTGCCTGGAACCTGGCTGACGAGCATTCTCCCTAGTTCTCTTTGTAATATAAGTCTTAAAAATAGCAGAATGCAGTTTCAAAATTTAGAGCCTGCGGGATTTTTTTTAATTGAAGTATAATTGGCACACAACGTTATATTACTGTCAGATATACAACAGAGTGACTCCATAAGTCTATACATTTAGCTATGCTCATCACAAGTGTACCTACCATCTGTCTCCATACAACACTATTACAATACCATTGACTATACTCCCTATGTATTGTGGTAATAACACTTAAAACAAGATATACCCTCTTAAAACTCAGTGTACAATAAGTATTGATGATAGGTACAATGTTGTACAGCAGATCTCCAGAACTCACTCATCTTGCTCATCTGAAACTTTATGCCTATTGATGAGTAACTCCCCATTTAACCCCTCTCCTCAGCCCCTAGCAACCAGCATTCTACTCACTGATTTTATAAATTTTTTAGAAAACTCAAGTAGAATCATTTATATTTGTCTTTCTGTGACTGGCTTATTTTCCTTAGCATAATGCCCTTAAGGTTTATCGATAAGGTCGCATATTGCAGAATTTCCTTCTTATTAAAAACTGAAGCATATTTCATTGTATGTGTATACCACATTTTATCTATTCATCCATCACTGGACATTTAGTTTTCTTCCAAATCTTGATCATTGGGAGTAGTGCTACATTGAACAAGGGAGTACTAACATCTCTTTAGGATCATGATATCAATTCTTCTAGATAAATACTCAGAGCCAGAATGGCTAGATAATGTGGTGGCTCTATTTTCAATTTTTTGAGGAATCACCATACTTTTCTCCATGGTGGTTGCATCATTTTGCATTCCCTCCAACTCTCAAGGCAACTTACACATGGTAGAAAATATTTGCAAGCCATGTATGTGATAAGGAGTTAATCTCTAAAATAGAAGGAATTCCCATAACTCAATAGCAAAAAATAAAATTTTAAAACAACTCAGGCAACAACAGATGTTGGCAAGGATACGGAGAAAGAGGATCTCTTTTGCATTGTTGGTGGGAACGCAAACTGGTGCAGCCACTCTGGAAAACAGTATGGAGGTTCCTCAAAAAACTAAAAATAGAACTACCCTATGACCCAGCAATTGCACTACTAGGCATTTATCCACGGGATACAGGTGTGCTGTTTTGAAGGGACACATGCACCCCCATGTTTATAGCAGCACTATCAACAATAGCCAAAGTATGGAAAGAGCCCAAATGTCTATCAATGGATGAATGCATATGTATACAATGGAGTATTATTCAGCAATCAAAAAGAATGAAATCTTGCCATTTGCAACTACATGGATGGAACTGGAGGGTATTATGCTAAGTGAAATTAGTCAGAGAAAGACAAAAATCATATGACTTCACTCATATGAGGACTTTAAGAGACAAAACAGATGAACATAAGGGAAAGGAAACAAAAATAATATAAAAACAGGGAGGGGGACAAAACAGAAGAGACTCATAAATATGGGGAACAAACTGAGGGTTACTGGAGGGGTTGTGGGAGGGGGGATGGGCTAAATGGGTAAGGGGCACTAAGGAATCTACTCCTGAAATCATTGTTGCACTAAATGCTAACTAACTTGGATGTAGATTTTAAAAAATAAAAAATAAAATTTAAAAATATCCTAGTTTAAAAATGAGCTAAGAACTCCAATAGACAACAGGTACATGAAAAAAAAAGCTCAATATCACTAATCATCAGGGAAATTCAAACTAAAACCACAGATAACACCTTATACTTGTCAATTGGCTATTCTCAAAAAAAAAAAAAAAAAAAAAAGGCAAGTGATGATCACTAATTTTTAAAAGTCCAAAGATGTTAGAGGAGCCTGGGTGGCTCAGTCAGTTGAGCATTCTACTCTTGATCTACTCAGGTCATGATCCCAGGGTCATGGGTTCAAACCCTGCATTGGGCTCACACTGAGCATGGAGCCGGCTTAACATTCTCTTGTGCATGCTCACTTGCTCTCCCTCTGCCCCTCTCCCCTGCTCACACTCTCTCTAAAATAAAATAAATTTTAAAAATCCAGAGATGTTGGGGTACCAGGGAGGCTTAGTCAGTTAAGTGTCCAACTTCGGCTCAGGTCATGATCTCACAGTCTGTGAGTTCAAGCCCTGCATCAGGCTCTGTACTGACAACTCATAGCCTGGAGCCTGCTTCGGATTCTGTGTCTCCCTCTCTCTCTGCCCCTCCCCTGCTTGTGCTCTGTCTCTCTCTCTCTCTCTCTCAAAAAAAAAAAAAAAGAAAAAAGAAAGAAAGAAAGAAAAGGAAAGGAAAGGAAAAAAAGAGAGAGAGAGAAAAGATCCAAAGATGTTAAAGGACCTGAATGAATTCACAAACCTAATAATCAAAACCAGGACTAGAATTCAAACATTCGAACTCATTGTCCCATGTTCTTTCCCAGACATTACTCATCTGAGGCAGGACAGAAGAACAATGTGTTCAATTAATCTTCTGCTTTTAATTTTGAGCTCTTATTCAGATATATATAGATTTTCTTTATTTGAAGAACAAAGTTACATCCTACTTAAAAGAAAAAAATGGATAGTTAAGGGGGAAAGTTTTGATTTTTTTAAATAATCATGTATAGGATAACGTTTCTAAAATTAAGTAACTGACCAGCATAGGCAGAAATGTAAGCTCTTTTTTTAATATTTATTTTAAGAGAGATAATGCATGTGTGAGGGAAGGGAGGGGGTGGGGGGAAGACAGAGAGAGGGAGACAGAGAATCCCAAGCAGGCTCCCCACTGTCAGCCCAGAGCCTGACATGGGGCTCAAACTCATGAACCGCAAGATCATGACCAGAGCTGAAATGAAGAGTCAAAGCTTAACCAACTGAGCCATCCAGGCACCCCATAACTTCTTCCTTGAATTATTTGTTAACTTTAGAATGAGACGCTTTGGGATATTCTGGATACCCAAGATATACGGATGTATTCAGGTAAGTGGTTACATTGACAGCCATTTAGAAACACTTTCCTTGAAGACCATCACAGATGCTTCAAAGTTATTTGGAAGGAGGCAATAAGGAAGAGAATAGAAGGGAATGGTAGCATATGCTAGGCAGTGAGGATCCCTTTAATCCCTAAGTCACTGTTTTTAAGACTTGGAAATGTCTAAACTGAATTAGAAACTTTACCTGAAGGTTAATGTCAACTTAAGAAGCATAATCATTGCTTGACTCAAACGTAAGCATCCCTGAGAGGGCAGAGGGCCTTCCCACTTGGGTGAGGAGCAGATTATATCTTTATGAACCCACTCTATCCTCCAAGCTTAATCAAATTCCCCAAGCAGTTAAGCACATCAGGCTGTATGAATTCTCTGCAGAGTATTTTTCATTACTCGCCAGCCAATAAACAGAATTAACACCCTTCCCTAGAGTGCAAGTTCTCCATGGGAGCAAAAGAGCTGATTCCCTCCTCCCAGGGCCTCACGACCTAGAACACAGACTGACAGCTTTACATTTACCTAATAACACTTATTTATGCCTTACTACTTATGCCAGGCATTGTTCTATTTGCCTATTTAATACTGAGACTCAATCCTCGCAACAACACCACAAGATAGGCTCTATGATCCCCATTTTACAGACGAGGGTGCAAAGGTTCTGCTCTAAAATGGTTCCACATGACACAGCTGGTAAGTGCAAAGGCTGGGATTTGAACCCACACGTTATGGCCCAGGCCCTGTGCTCCTAACTCCCACATTGCACTGCCGCTCATAGTAAACCATCAGCACACTGTTGAATAAAGAAAGGAAAATGACAAGAATGGCATGAAGGTACCTTCAAGGAAATATTAGCAAATTACCCATCCATTCAGGAGTTTTAACCAAACAACAGACTTAAAGTTGACCTAATTCAGATATTGGGTATTTGTTTTAATGGTGGGGGGAGATGCCGCTCTGTTGAGTACTTTGGAGAAACTGTTTTTGTTCATTTTGTCAGAGACAGGGAGAGAAGGAACAAGTAGGGGAGGGGTAGAGAGAATCTCACACAGGCTCCACACTCAGCATGGAGCCTGACATGCAGCTCAATCTCACAACCGTGAGATCATGACCTGAGCAGAAATCAAGAGTCAGACAACGATTGAGCCACTCAGGAGCCCCAGAGAAGATGGTTTTATCTGCACTGCTCACCTGCTCAGACACATCAGTGGCTGTCTTTGCTGCCCAAGGTCCACTCTTAGACATTTAAGAGCCCCACGCAATTACCTCCATGGAGCTTCTGACCTGACCTCCCTCTCAAGGCTTCAAGTGCTCAGTTGGATGTGATGTGTCCACCTCTCTATGCCACCATGCCTCTGCAGCTGGTATAGACAGTCCTGCCCCCAAGGTTTTCCTTCACAGCTCACCACTAAGTACCAGGCATGTGCTCCCCTCCCCCCGCCCCGCCCCCCCCCCAATCCTCACACCTACAGAAAGACTAAACCACCTGCACAAGCTCAAAGTGGCATAGCCACGATTTGAAACTGGGTAGCCTAAGTCTGGCAACTCTCTTTCCCCATGCCACAAGCAAATGACTCCCCTTCCTACAGCCTTCTCTGCTATCCCTTCCCAAAGGGAGCTCTCCCATCTCTGAAGTCCTACATCGCTTATTTTATCGGTCTTGTTCATTGGAAGCTTAGCCATTCCCCCCCCCCCCACAGGAGACCAGTCACCTTCCCAAATGAACTGTAAATCAGAAGGTCAGTCCAAAATATTTTAATATCAATAAAGGGAAAGGGGGGTTAAAAGTACCCACAGCAGACGGAATTAGAGCAGGGGCACTCAAAACTCTAAACTGACCAATTTGTACTCTGTAAAACTGAGATCATTTTAACTGCTGTAATCTGAATACTATGAAGTTGTGATTTCCTATCTGAAATTTGACTAATCATTCATACTTACTGAACTGATCTTTTATAAGATGAAATGTGTTTATGGACACTAAACGTTAATTCTGATATCACAAAAAATGCCATCATTTTTAAAGAGCACATAACAGAACACAAAGTGCACAATTCTACAATAAAAATAATTCAATGTTAAAGGAAAAGGGTGGGTTTTTTTTCTTGGCTCCTCTCTCTGGATTTGCTAAAGATAAAAAGCCACCAGCAAGCTTCTATTAAAAGCTGTTCTTTGTCCTTTTTTCTTAATCAGAATTTATGAAGTCAATTTTATTTAAATTAAAAACAAGAATTCTTCTTGAAACATGTAATATCAAACCAATTCCTTGATTTTTTTTCCTTCCTCTTAATTTGTAACAGAGACTCTAAGAAAATAAAATCTAGGGTTAAGGAAATTTCCATCAATGTGAAGAAAATATTTTCCAAAATTAAAATAACAAGTTCCTCCCTGGTTAACATAACTGATTTAAGTTGCAGATACATGACTGGCCCTGAGATCACCTTCCTCCCCAAGCTCTGTGAAAGGGCCAAATCCACATCCTTTTCAACAACTCGCAAGTCCTCTATGGGACTACCTTTTTTATGAAATGCTGCACATACTACCAATGCTACATAAATATTTCATGATACATTACCCCGTCTTGGAATTTTCTGCAAGGCTGCACAAAGTCTTTAAAATAGCACACTGCAAGCCATAAAATAATCAGATATAAAAAGCAAGCTATATCAACCCCTCGATTAACTGTTTTTTAACATGAATTTCAGAAAAAGTAGTGTTATTACACTTTAATCTCAGAAGAGAGATTTGCTATTTTTATTACTTTACTAAAAGGCTTTAAGAATTACACCTTTTTTAACATCAAATATTATTTCTTAACTGGACAGGAGCCTTCATATTACAATCTGTAGTCAAAAATAGCCCAGTGGGACTTGAAAACAGACCACAGACTGTGAACTGTAATAGTCAGTACACTCTCTGACACACAGTAGATGAATAAAATTTCATCGATTGACCTAAATTGTGCCTAAAGCTTAACAAAATGTGTTCTTATGTATTAAAATGAATCTCAATGCTTCAATTCCACTATCTGTAAAATTAAAGGGCTAGTGACCATTAGGATCCCTTTTGGCCTTAAAAATCTGACATTTTACTTCATCTACAGCCCTCTCCCAACCCCAGTTTCAAATTTAATAATTTGGGACATAAATAGCTCAGTAAACCAAAAACATCCACAGGGAGAACAGAGGCTAAGATCAGGGAATCAAACTTCCAAACTAAGCAATGCTTCCCATGTAGAGGGATCCCCAGGAAGATAATAATGTATGAGAAACTACTTTTACAATTTTTAAACACTACATATGTGTAAGGTGGTATAATACTGAAAACTAAAGAGTAGCATTTTTTTCCATAATATGAAATGCTGATGATACTCAAATGTAATTGGAAATCCTATTCTCTCAGACACAAAAGTAGGGTCACTATACTCAAATCCCCCAATATAGCTCTGTTGTCCAGATAATTAAGTGATAAGACGGTGAAAAAAAATGTTCAACTGTTCACTTTCTTGTGTTTCTTCAACCCATGAATAGTTTGGCTTATTTGGGACTGATTACATTGAAAAGAGAATATAACATTTCATTGTAATAATTCCACTTGCCAGACTTTGATGGTCAAGTGGACTGTTGTAGAGCCTTGAGCTTGATGCAGTAAAATACGTGTGGTTTGTTCAAACCAGCAAAGTTCATCTAAAGGGTTTTATTTTGGTTTTCTGTTTTGTGTTTTTGTTTTGAATGTTAGAATCTTTAGATTTAGATATTTGAAACACCATCCCTTTCTAATCTGACCTACTGCTCAACGTATACCACTTACGGAGCTCTGCTGGGCTCTAAAATATAATTGCTCATTTTAGAAAACAATGTGGTAAATTTAAATGGTAAAACAATATGGTAATTTAGAAAATTAAACTAAGGAAAACCCAGAACTCCAAGGTTTTGTTTCCCACTTAGGCTGGTCTCTGACTTAAGGAGAGATGGTTGGGAGAAGGCTGCCATCTTGTGGCCAAGAGTAAGAACTTGTTCCAAGAGCAGAGCCCATGCCCAGAGCCTTTGACAGCTGCTGCTGCAGGAAGGAAGACTTCCTCTCCAGGAACCTGTGCATCCCAAGCTTCTCCACTAACAAGAAGCAAGTCTTCAGAAATACAGTTGAAAGGACAACTCTTTGCATAAACCTAGCCTTAGGAGGAAGATGAAGTGGGAGAGAAGAGGGAGAGGTATGGGCTTCCTTAGCAGTACAAAGAACCTCCACAACTCTGGTCTAAAAAATTAAAAGAAACCAAGCCGAGAGAGGTCAAGTGACTCAAACCCCAATCTCCCCTCTTCCACCAAAGGGCCCTCTCCTCTGACAGACTTCTTCGTCACACATACTTTTCCTCCAGATTTCTCATCACTTTCCCATAACCTCAGGCTGGGAAGCGTCAAAAGTTATTGACATCCAGGGCTTAGAAAACACCTATAAAATTCTTTTCATTTCATCCCAACACACCTTGGAGATTTAACTTGAGGTGAGGAGGATGAGGACTCCCAGATAATGAGACTCTAGATCAAGGTTGTCTAGTGAAATTTCTGTGATGATGAAAATGATCCCCCATCGGCACTGTCCGATAGAGTGGCCACGACGCCCATGTAGCTATTGCAGTGAGGAACTGAAGTTTTCATTTTATTTGCTTTTAATTAATTTTGATGAAATGGTCCACGTGACTGGTGGCTACCCCACTGGACAGTACAGCTGTAGATCTTGCCTTCCTAATCCATTCCAGTAGATCACCTTAACAAACAAAAAAATATATATTTTTATTCAAAAAGCTGTTTGACTAACAAATAGAGAATAGTAATATTACAGAGCACACAAAAATAGAAAACGCGGTCTCTGCTTTCCAGGAGTATACGATCAAGTGGGCACGGATAAAGCAGGCAGACTCATAACTAGAACCGAGAACACAGGGAGAAGGGTCACTCTTTGATGGGGAGCTACAGGACTGGGTTAGTGGAGACTTACAACCAAAACAGGGCCTTAACAGGTCGCACAGCAGGAGGAGGGGACACAGGCATTGAAAGAACATGGAGGCAAGAGCAAGGAACAGAGATGGGAGGTCATGAGGTATGCACAGGAAATGCCAGAAAGCTCTATCCACCTCAAGGAGTGGCTTTGTGTAAGCCAATCTTTGGAGGGAACGTTAGAAAAATGTGTTAGGACCAGTTTCCAAACATAAAAATGAGAGACCCTAGGAAGGAACTATGGGAATAAAAAGGAGGGGACCAATTAAAGAAAGACCGAAGAGGAGGAAACCAGACTTTGGAAATAATTCTATCTTGGAGATGAGGGAGAAGAGAAGATTCCAACTTTTAAACCCAGGGCACGTGGAACGTTGCTGGCACCATTAATGGGGCAGATACGGGGACAGGGGGGAAACAGTGAACGCTCGAAGGCTGTTGAAGTTAATGAGATAGCCAGGTGGGTCAACACCTACTTTGAGAAGTGAAAGAAGACAGAAGAGAAGCGGGGCGACGGATGTGGGTCAAACCAGAGACCACAGACTGCGACCATGGAGTGGAGGGGTAGATACAGGAGGAGGAGGAAGCAGAGAGAACCAAGGATGCCTGTGATGGTGAATAGCCCCCTTGCAGGGATGGAGGAGACACAGAATCATTAGGAAAACCCAGAGAAGCAGTTCGCCTACAACAGGGATGGGAGGGGGACTTCTCACTGCATGTACTTTGCACCTCTTGGATAAGCATGCCTACCTTCCTAACTACTTAGGTGCTGAGCAAAGATGGAAAATAGGCCTTCGATCCCCATGCCCACAACAGTGCAGATTAAACCCTAATGACAACCTGATCTCATTATCTCAGGAGGAGGCCGGAGGGTGAAGTGAAGGGCCCCCCCAGGGGATGGTGAGCCATAGAGGTTTTGCCTCTGTCATGTGGAAAGGTAGCCCTAAACTAAAACATAATTTGGCACCACCTATCAATGCTTAAAAGCAAGACCCATACTCGTATATGATCTAGATCAGTGGTTCCCAATCCTAGCAAATGGTCAGAATCACCTGAAGACGGCCAGCGAGGCCCACCCTCAGAGAGGAGGGTTGAACAGTCTGGGCAACCGACCTGGGCTCCCCAGGTGACTCTCATGATCAGCCCAAACTGAGGACCATCCATTGATTCCAAACATGTATAAGGCTTCTAATCCAGTTTTTAGAGTTCTCTTTAGTATTCCCCACTACCAGTGCCATCTTTTACACTCTTGTGCACATTGTGGTGGGCAAGCACTTTTTGTAACTTCAAGACGTCAAGCTATATCAAGCACAATCTAATAGCAGGAGACTCACATTATCTCATTTAATCCTTAGAGAATCCTAGAGACATTCAGTTCCCTGCCCAAGATCCCACAATTAGCCACAGCCCAGAACAGGCCCACCCCTCTTTCTGATGCCTCTCCACAGTCCCCAAGCCCAACAGTTCCCCAGATGTCCTGGGAAGCAACTGGAAGGAGCATGTCAGATTCCGTGAGATACAAGAAAGGAGTCAGTCATAGAACTTTAAGGAAAGCCCACAGTTTCTCCCTGGGACTACCTGCCTTTGTGGAGCTTCACCCAGGATTGGTCTTTAAAGGCAACTGGCCTTGGGGCACCTGGATGGCTCAGTCGGTTACGGTTAAGCGTCGCACTCTAGATTTCAGCTCAGGCCATGATCTCATGGTTCCTGAGTTCGAGCCCGCCTCAGGCTCTGCATTGACAGTGTGGAGCCTGCTTGGGGTTCTCTCTCTCTCTCTCTCTCTCTCTCTCTCTCTCTCTCTCAATCTCTCCCTCTTTCTGCCCTTCCTGCATGTTCTCTCTCTCTCTCAAAATTAAAAAAACAAAAACTTTTAAAGGCAATTGGCCAGCACAAGGGCGCAAAGTGATTTCCTTTCCTTATTCTTGTTCAAATCTGCACCAGGGGGAAACAGGTGTTGCAAATACCTACCACTTCTCTGATGAAATAGCAACAACATCTCACTCCGAGGAACTCTGACACAGTAAAGGACTCCTCTTCCCCAACCTACCCCCTTCCAAAAGTCCAACAAAAGCAGCAAGATTCATCCCAACCTGGCGAGGGGCTTTCCATCTTTGACACTTTCTAGGCTGCAGGGAAGGGAGCACACACTGGGGGGGGGGGGGGGGGGGGGGGGGGGGGGGCGCTGCCGGGGTTTCGACCTCTGTGCAGCTCTGGGTGAAGGAACACATTTAAAGGCCCCAGGACAGGGGCGCCTGGGTGGCTCAGTCGGTTGAGCGTCCGACTTCAGCTCAGGTCATGATCTCACGGTCTGTGGGTTCGAGCCCCGCGTCGGGCTCTGTGCTGACAACTCAGAGCCTGGAGCCTGCTTCGATTCTATGTCTCCCTCTCTCTCTGACCCTCCCCCATTCATGCTCTGTCTCTCTCTGTCTCAAAAATAAACATTAAAAAAAATAATAATAAAAAAAAAAAATAAAGGCCCCAGGACAGCCACGTTCGCCCAGACTGAGTCAACGCGGCCGCCCTGAATGCTAGCCTAACTGCAGCCTAAAAAATGGTGACAAGCGGACAACTCCGCCGTGGTGCCGCTTCACCACTCGGCACAGGCTTACTCTCAGCCTAGCTCGCAGAGTCTGAAAATCCCGCTCCTGGATCCTTGGCCAGGGCGCGGCCCCCTTACCCGCAGGTGCACAGGTCGCAGAGGCACTTCCTCTTCACCGGGGCCATCCCGACACCTAGATGTCCGCTCAGAGCATCCCCTGACGCCGCCGCCTCGTGGGCCCCAACCTCCTCTCTGGGGACACGCCCAGTCTCGAGGGCCTTGGCAAAAGTTCTGAATATTTACTCCAAAGCAAACTTAAGTGGCCTTTTGCAAAGTCGGGCCGTCTGTTCCCTTCCCGGAGCTGGCCTCACACAAGAGCAGAAGTGAGCGTGCCCTGCGCACCAGCCCAGGTGACCTCCCCCTGCGCGCGCAGCCCCGGCCTCTGCAGGCCCGACCCATGCACCTGGAGCAGCTGCCCGCGCCCAGGAAGCCACGGGGCCTCTGTGACGTCCCCAGGGACAGGAGCTGAACCACAGGGTGGCAGTGATGTCACAAGGGCCGCTTGTGAGGTCAGGACGCGCCCAGAACCTCACCCGGCGGCCCAGGACAAATGTTCCCTATTGAACCGTAAAGAAACCGAAAGGCGAAGGTTGTGACGGCTTTGGAAAACTCGCAGGTGCGCCAGTCAGCAAAAGCCATGAGCACGTGTGCAAAAGGGCCGAAAAGGCCAGTCATCACATGCGGTGGCATTTTCTATCTCTAGGATCTGTGATGCCCCTTTAAAAAGGCATCCTTTGACCTCCTTTCGGCTGGCCCTAAATACCATTTCCGGGTCTTCTCATAGAAATCCATACCTTTGGCTCCACCCTCCCATCCACCTTGAACTCTTGAGAACAAAGCAGTTTCAGGGTGCCTAGGCCTTTCTCGCTCAGGTGGGTGCTTACTCGCTTTTCCAGGTGCTAGTAATGATGCCTGGGCAGTGGTCCTCATTTTAGAGCTCAGGTTTAGCCATCGGAAACACCCGGCTTCATAAAAGCCAGATTGCCAGCCCCCACCCCACCCTGGAAGTTTGATCCAGTAGGTCTGGGGTGAGTGGAGAATGTGTATGTCTGACAAGTTCCCGAGTGTTGCTGATGCTGCTGCACCAGGGACCACACTTTAAGAAGCACAGCTGCAGAGGTTCTTTTGGCCTCTGTCGTCCTTCCCTGATCCTGATCCTGAGAACCACCACAGATCCTGCCCAGAAGCCACCTCCAGTCTGGGACTCTAGTTCCCTCGGGAAGCCAGGTGATTCTGATCATGAGGCAAGCTGAGTTGTTTGGAATCAGACATCATGGCTTCCTGGTTGTGGGAAATAGGAGTTTCAGGTATGGACAGTCCTATGTTGTTTTTTTTTCCATGCTCGCTAACCCTCCCCATTCATTTTAGTGAACGAGTCAGAGCACCTTCAACTGCAGGCCACTTAATATTCCAAGTTTTGGGGGTTTACTTTCTTCCACGTTAGGCTCCAGAACGGAGGGCAGCAAACTATTGCCTGCAAGCCAAATTCAGCTGGCCATCTGTTTTTACATGGCTAGTCTACTAAGAATGGTTTTTACTTTTTTTTTAAAATGTTTTATTTATTTTTGAGAGAGAGCATGCATAAGAGGGGGAGGGGCAGAGAGAAAGGGGACAGAGGGTCTGAAGCGGGCTCCATGCTGACAGAGCGAGCCTGATGCGGGGCCCAAACTCACAGACGGTAAGATCATGACCTGAGCCAGTCAGATGCTCAATTGACTGAGCCATCCAAGCACCCTAGGTTTTACATTTTTAAATCGTTGAAAAAAGTAAGACTATTACATGACTCACCAAACATAAAATCCAAATTTTAGTGTCTCTAAATAAAGTTTTGAGTTTTGTCAAAAAATTGGTAGAAATATTCCTGGTTTTGCTTGTAGGCCCACAAAAGAACTAAATATGTACCATCTGGCTTTTTACAGAGAAAGTTTACCAATCCCGGATCTAGAAAGTCAAAAAGGTAGATCCAGAGGAGAGCAAAGCTTACTGATCTTTCTTAAGAACAGAAGAGTATGGGGGTGCCTGGGTGGCTCAGTTGGTTAAGCGTCCGACTTCGGCTCAGGGCATGATCTCACAGTGGTGAGTTCGAGCCCTACGTCGGGCTCTGTGCTGACAGTTCAGAGCCTGGAACCTGCTTCACATTCTGTGTCTCCCTCTCTCTCTGCCCCTTCCCTGCTCATGCTCTGTCTCTCTCTGTCTCAAAAATAAAAAGTAAAAAAATAAAAAACAGAAGAGTATGAAGCTGCTCCTTGCCTTCCTGTAGGAAAGATGGAAACCTTGGGGGTTCGGGAGACAAGACGGAGAGGTGGGAACTATTGAAAGCCAAGGCAAAGCCTGCCTGCCATCCATTGACAGGGAACATCACATAATTTTTCCAGAAGAACTAAAATCCTGGACACCAGCCATGTCTTGACATCTGCCTAAACATGATCCATGAGTCTTCCAGAAGAAGGATGCCCCATTCATGCCCACAGACTTTAATGAGAACCACCTCCCATTCAAACTGCCTTTGTGGATAGATCTTGTCAACAACCTGTGTGTAGTACGCCCAACCTCCCCCATCCCTGCCTTCAACAGAGTGGAGATCTTGAAAGATGAATGGGGTGTGGAGAAAATAACCTCAACACTGGTACTTCTGCAGAGCCCATGCTGGCCAGCACAACCTGCCCCCACCCCGCTTTCTACACTCACTGCCCACATTTTGTTAGTTCCAGCCAACTCTACCCTGCCCCATCTAAACACCTCCATAACCCTGTGCCAAATGTCCTTGCCTGCAAAGAATTTACTGTCACTTGCTATATGCTAAACACCTGTGCATGCTTTCCCACAGGTTCTCTCATCTATCTCTTAAAACTGACAAAATCTGGGGCACTGGGGTGGTTCAACTGGTTGAGTGTCCAACTCTTGATTTCAGCTCAGGTCACAATCCCAGGGTCATGGCATCAATCCCCACGTCAAGCTCTGTGCTGAGCATGCAGCCTGCTTGAGATTCTCTCTCCCTCTCCCTCTACCCCTCCCCAACTCATGCACGTGTGCTCTCTCAAAAAATTTTTTAACTTAAAAAATCTATCATATTACAAATCAAAACACTGAAGCTAGGAGTCAAACTCAAGATTACACAGCTGATAAGTCCTGAAATTGGGATTCAGGCTCACCTAGGTCTTTCTTTTTAAACTTTTCCACTTAAGAAAAGGACAAAGTAAAAGAATGAATGGGGGAATTTGGAGAACATAAAGATCACTGCAAACAGTGTTTTCTCTTAGTATTGTCCATTTGCTTCTTAATAGGACCATCTTTATTTAATATTTCCCCAAAATCTTTTTGTAAAATTGACACTACTCTGTGAGGCTACAGAATTTTTATTCCTTAGCCTTGTAACTAACTCACCCAACCCCCAGCTTCTTGCTGTACATTATCTGAAAATCTCTTTGTAGAACATTGTTTAAAAAATCTATAGTTATTGCTTTGAGTGCAAAGCACTTTAGGAAAACACTGTCTTCTCAGCACCCTAAATAATTAGGATTGCTAAATTTCACTGGCACCAACAGAAGACATAAATAAGACCATCATAAGACACAAATTAAGCACCTAACATTAACCATTCAGTCACTCCACATTGCCATTGACAGGAAACATCACAAACACTTAGTGGTCCCCTAGCTCTTTCAAACCAAGCATTGTGCTGAATAATGGAGACACAGACAGTGTCCTCATGGCCCTTAATCTAGACAGAGAAATGGGCAACCAAAATATTGCCCAAGTATATCACTATAAACTATTAAAGGGTGACGAAGCAAAAATAGAAGGGTCTGGTGACTTCTGTCAGATATTTGAGGAAGAAATAATAGCAATTCTATACCTACTCTTAAAAAATAGAGAAAGTGGGGCGCCTGGGTGGCTCAGTCAGTTAAGTGTCTCACTCTTGGTTTCAGCTCAGGTCATGATCTCCCAGTTCACGGATTCAAGCCTCGCGTCAGGCTCTGCGCTGACAGTGCAGAGCCTGCTTGGGATTCGCCCTCTCCTCTCTCTGCCCCTCCCCACTTGCATCTCTCTCTCACTCTCAAAATAAATAAAAATAAATGTTTTTAAAACATAGAGAAAAGAACGCTTCCAGAAGCCAGTATGACTCTGATTCTAGAGTCAGATAAAATTGTCACGCAAAAATGACAGGCCAATATCTCTCATTAATATGAATGTAAAAATCCTTTTAAAACATTAGCAACCAGAAACCAGCAACGTATAAAAAGGATGACATAATATGACCAAGAGGAATTTAGCCCAGGAATACAAGGTTGTTTTAATAGGGGAAAATCGATGTCATGCACCACTTCAGTTGAATAAAGGAGAAAAACTACCTGATCTCAATAAATTCAGAAAAGTCATTTTGTAAAATCAACACTCAGTTGTGACAAAAAATCCTCAACAACTTAGGAAAAGAAGCGAATTTCCTTGACTTAATAAAAGGTATTTACAAGAAAGCTACAACTACCATCATACATGGTGGTAAGACTGAATTCTTCCCCTATGATGTGGGGAACAAGACAAGATGTCTGTTTTCACTGCTTCTATTCAACATCCTACTGGAAGTTCCCCTCAGTGGAATAAAAAGAAACTAAATGCATCAAAATTAAAAAGGAAAAAATAAAACTGTCTTTAGTTCAGATGCCATGATCCAATATGTAGAAAGTTTTAAAAAATCCTATAAAAAAAAAAACTAAAAAAACTACTAGAAATAAGAAGCAAAGCTTCAGGAGACAAGATCAATTACAAAAAAAAAATGACTTTCTAGATCTTCACTATTCAGTTAAATTAACGATCTGATCCACAATAGCACCAAAATCAATAAAACAGCTAGGAATAAATATAACCCTAAAAGTGCAAAACTCCTACAGTAAAAACTACAAAACACTGCTGAAAGAAATTAAAGATCTAAATGAATGGTGAGATTTATGATGTGAATGGGTTAGAACATTCAATATTATTAAGAAGGCAATCATCTCCAAGTTGAGTTACAAATTCAATGCAATCTCTGTCAAAACTCCAGCAAACTCTTTTTAAAAAATTTTTTTAATGTTTATTTATTTTTGAGACAGAGAGAGACAGAGCATGAACGGGGGAGGGCCAGAAAGAGAGGAGACACAGAATCCAAAGCAGGCTCCAGGCTTCAAGCTGTCAGCACAGAGCCCAACGTGGGGCTCAAACTCACAGACCGTGAGATCATGACCTGAGCCGAAGTCAGACGCCCAACCGCCTGAACCACCCAGGTGCCCCCAGCAAACTTTTTTCATAGAAATTGGCATGCTGATCCTAAAACTTTGTATAGAGGGCAAAGGACTGAGAATAGCCAGACAATTCTTCAAAAGAACAACAAAGAGGACTTAAACTACCCAATTTCAAAACTTATCAAAACTATACGTAAAGTAATCAAGACAGTGTGATATTGGCTGAAGATGGACGTACAGATCAAGGAACAGAACGGAGAGTCCATAACTAAACTTTTGTATTGATGACCAATTGATTTCCAAAAAAAAGTGGCCAGGCACTTCAATGCAGAAAGGATGGTCTTTTCAACAAATGATGCTGGGATGATTGGACACCCATATTTGGAGTGGGGTATAACTTACACCGTGACATAGTTCATACAAAAATTAACTCAAAGTGCATCATAGACTTAAATGTAAAACCTAAAACTATAAAGCTTCTAAAAGAAAGCAGGTAAGCCAATCTTTGTGACCTTCAGTTAGACAAAAATATCTTAGATATACACCAAAATCATGATCCATAAAATAATCCATAAAAATGAGCAGACTTCATCAAAATCATTTACGCTTCAAAAGACAGTTAAGAAAACAAAAAAGACAAATACAGATTGGGAGAAATACTTGCATATCATTTATCTGATAAAGGACTTGTATCCAGAATATACAAAGAACTCTTACAACTCATAATAACACACCCCAATTTTTAAAAAAAAACAAATGATTGCAAGAGATAGATCACCAAAGAAAATATACAAATGCCTAATAAGTGTATGATGAAAAGATGCTCGTGCAGAAAGGAGTTAACGCAGCAAGCCTAGAACTGTTATCCTTGGAAAGTCCTGGTTGTGACGATTACCACTGGCTAAGAACCTGGAATTCAGGAACGTTCTGAACATTCCCTGATAACAATGGCTTGCTGTGCTGAAACAATGTGGTTCATGCTGAACACCTGCTTTTTCTTCTGGGAACCAAAATTCTGTGGAATTTTGGTACATGTGAAGTAGACAGTACCCGTAGGGTAAGCCCCCTTAAGCCCTCGGCCCTGAGTCCCTAATGAGATTTCCTGGCAGACAGCATTTCAGTCTGTTGTCACAGCTCATGGGGGAATGAAGTACGTCCTGGGTGACTTCACTGACAGGGGACTTTTGGAAACCTGTACCCGGCTTCCTCCAGATTGCACCCCTTGCTCCTTTGACATTTGATGACTTTGCTATGAGTCCTTTCACTGTGATAAATCGTAGCCATGAGTGCCACTTCAAGCTCAGTTCTGTGAGTGCTCCTAGCAAATTACGGAACCTGGAAGCAGCGGTCAAGACCCCGAACACAAGCCACGTCGTCAATAATCACTAGGGATATGCAAATTATAACCGGAAGGAGATTCCACTTCCCAGCCATTACAATGGCTATAATTCAACATTGTTGCTGAGGATATGGAAAAAGTGGAGTCGTCATATATTGCTGGTAGGAGTGTAAAACAGTACAGCTACTTGAGATGAGAAAATTTTGGCAGTTTCTTAAAAAGTTAAACAGGCACTTATCACAGGATCGGCAGTTTCACTCTTAAAGTACCGTTTGAAAAAGAAAACCACAGGCCCAACATGGTGTCACTTAAACCAAGTCCCCAAACTGGGGCTTAATACCCAATCTAATTGCAGGTTCCACCTCCCCCAGAAATGTGGCCTTAACTGGTCAGTGAGGAAAACTTTTCTTTCCATCAGCGCCAATAAGTCTATCACCTTGGTCCTCTCCATCCCTCAAAGAAAGATGAGGTGATCTACATGATAAGACGCCTTGCTTCCTGCTCCACGCCCCCCAAACAGCCTCAGCTGAGGCAATTCTTTTCTTTTACTAAACACCATTTTTGCCCCTACCCTCCATCTGTAAGAACCTTCCAACTCCCAGAGCGCCTCTCCGCTTGCTAGATGGGGTGCTGCTCAATTCATGAATTGTTTAATAAAGCCAATTAGATCTTTACATGTGCTTGGTTACGTTTTGCTGTTTGACAGATGTGGTGGCAGCAGGCGGGTCTGAAGCGAAGTTCCCAAAGCATTCAGGGACAACGAGAAACACAGGCGTGATACCTGCAACCCTTTACATTCACTTTCTCAGGTTTCTAAGGGCCGTGGGTGAGCTGCTTGAGATCTGAGCTCTGCTGCTTTGGAGTCTAATCGGCCTTCGGGTCAGCTTGAGCCCGCAGACAGTTGACAGGCGGTTCTGCCCAGAGCCACCTAAGCTGATCCCTTTGTCTGGAGCCCAGTTGTGCTGGCAGTTGTGCCTGGAACCCCAGTGAGGTGGCGGAGAGGTCCCCCCTGAGCCAGCCCCTGGCCCTCAGGCCACAATTCCCCAGGTTGAGAGCCTCAGCAAGGTTCTATGGGACTTGGTGATGGTGTGCACAAGGCCTTCTTATGACCAGGACATATCACTGCTAATATATTAAGGCACATGTTTGTCCCGTCTTGTGTAAATAAAGGCTACCGCTAGCAGGATCATGAAGGCCCCAAAGCTGCAAAGCCGATGGGCACCAGTCAAGCATTTAGAGGTTGTTAGAGAGCTCCCAACCTCAAGAAGACTCCTGTGATAGGCTAAGTTGGTCAGGGACGGGTTAAAGTGACACTAAGTCACCCACCAAGCTTAAGAAAACTTCCGTGCAACAAGGTACACTGTTACAAAACATGCAAAATCCCCAACCCTGCAGCACATACCCTTTTAGGTATTAGTTTGGCTCCGAGGAACCCAAAGCCTTAGCTGATGGGATCTTTAAGTCCTAAAAGGTCAAGTGTGCTACTTTCCAGCACACCTGCTTGTTTTATGTCTAGGAACAACAGCCCAAGGAGCTGCAGACGTCTAGCAAGATAAGAATTTTTTTCACTAAAAATAACCTAGAAGTACAGTGGCCATCCACTATGGGGGAAGTTCCAATTAGACAAGATTGTTCATTTAAGAAGTGCACTTGAAGTTTCCCAAATTAAATAATAGAATGGGATGCCTGGTTTAACTGGTAACAGACGCTTCCAAAAGGCTTTAAGATTCCAAAATCATCTCATTGAAAGAGTCATCACAAAAGGCTAATAAAAAAATTAAATTAAAACCACAAGAGCTGCCAAAGACAAAAGATAATAAGACTGGCTTAACTCCCACCAGCTCGCCTCTGTCTGAGGCTGGCCTCCAGGCATTCTTCTTGTCAATTCAGAACTTTAGAGGTCAACCCCCACCCAACCCCCGGTAGGCCTGTCTGGACCAACAAAGGAACACACAGGCCTAGACTCAAGGAGTAGGAGTGCTTGCTTATCATTCAAAGGAAAGGAACCTGTAAGATGAGTAACCAGCACTGGCCTAGAGACATAATCACCAAATGTACCTAATGAAATCTCTAACATAAAAAATAAAGATTTTTTTTTTTTAGATTCCAAGCCTCTTAAGTTGGAAAAGACCTCTGGGGGACTGAGCACCTGCTCACAGGACTTCACGGGCTTCCAATCAATAGTCTCCACCTTCACAGGAGACCCCAATTTTGCCTTTAAAAATACTCACTTTGCAAACCATCAGAGAGTTCGAGACTTTAGGGCTTTAGTTCCTGGTCCTCCTGGGTGGTGCCACAGCAATAAATAGCCTGTCTTTTTCCACTGCAAAAGCTCAGTGGCTTTTTATTGGCTTGCTGCACAGCCAGTGAACCAACTCATTTGGCTCAGTTACATATTCTTCTTTACCTGAGTACTCAGTCTCCCAATATTCTGTCTGAGCAGCCTTTCCACTCTGAAAAGATAAACCTTTCAAATAAAACTGCCTGAGGTTGCAGGTGATCTTCCTCGGGTATCTTTCATTCCTTGGTCAAAGACTAAGTAAACAATTTCTTTTTTTTTTTTTTTTAAGTTTAGTTTTGAGAGAGAGAGAGGGAGAGAGTGTGTGTGTGTGTGTGAGCAGGGTGGGGGAGGGACAGAGAGAGAGAGGGAGACAGAGAATCTGAAGCAGGCTCCAGGCTCCATGCTGTCAGCAAATAAAATAAAATAAAATAAAATAAAATAAAATAAAATAAAATAGTCATCAGAGAATGACAGCCCTCATGCCATTGAAAACGTCCTTACAAAGTGCTCCTGACCACAGACACTGCTGGAAAACTAAAAGATGCTAGAGACCAACCAAACCCAAGGGGTTCGCTGCTGGGCATGCATCAAATTGACCACAACCCAAGGACGTATTGAAAGCAAGGAACTTTATATTCCTTGTTACAAGTAACCCTAGGGAGAGAGCTCTCAAAGCACTGGCTTCTTGAGGGGTTAGTACAGGAAGCTTTTCTTCGGTGTGTGAGGGGCGGGGGCAGGGAGCTTGAGTAAGCATTTCGGTTCAATCATGTCAACATGCTAGTGCATACGTCTGTAGCGGCCAAGGGCAGGCTGCTCCAAGATGGGCCACGTTGGCACCAAGACTGATTTAAAACAGCCTCATCTGAATTCTTTTCTTTTGCTAATCATTTTCTTGCCCCCACCTTCCATCTGTAAAAACCTTCCATTTTGGACAACTCTTCAGAGTACCTCTCTAACTTGCTAGATGGGATGCTGCCTAATTTGAATTATTTAATGCAGCCAGTTAGAGGGCGCATGGGAGGCTCAGTCCGTTAAGCATTGGACTCTTGATTTCAACTCAGGTCATGATCTCACTGTTCGGTTTGTGAAATGGAGCCCCGCTTCAGGCTCTGCACTGACAGCGGGGAGCCTGCTTGGAATTCCCCCTCCTTTTCCCTCTGTCCCTCCCCTGCTTGCACTCTCTCTCAAAATTAATTAATTAATTACAATAAATAAAAAAAATAAAAAAAAAAAATAAAGCCAGTTAGATCTTCAAATTACCTTGGTTGAATTTTGTTATTTAACAGTATTTACTCAAGAGAAATGAAAACATATGATCACACAAAAACTTGGATATGAATGATCATGTAGCAGTTTTCATAACGGTAAAAACTGGAAATACCCCCAATCTCCATCAACTGGAGAATGAACAAACAAAATGCAGTCATCCACATTCATACAATGGAATATTATTCAACAACAAAAATAAAGTACTAATAGATGCTACAATATGGATGAGCCTTGAAAACCACGCTAAGAGAAAGAAACCAGATGTTTTCAAAACTAGACATTACATGATTCCGTTTACATGAAATTTCTAGAGAAGGAAAATGTATAGAGACAGAAAGCAGAAGAGTTGTCGCCTGGGTCTCAGGGTGGGAGCAGAGATTGACTACCAACAGAGACAACGGAACTTATGGGGATAGTGGAAATATTCTAAAACTTGAGTTGTGGTGATGGAATCGTACACTTACGTACAATGGATGAATTTTACAATATGTAAATTATACCTCAATAAAGCTTTTTTAAGTACAAAAAAAATCCCTTCCAAAAAGTCCCCTTTAGTAACATTATCAAATTATTATTATTATTCAGTGTTGAATAATTTAGGTCGATATTTCTCTCATTTCCAAACCAGGTGGCAGATATTGAACACATGCATTTATTGGTCTCTTTCTAAAGTGAGATTAAAGAGATGAGAAGACAAGGACAAAGATGGTATAAGAGATAATAAAATCAAATTTGAGGAAGCAGAAAAGCACAAGGAAGCCTGGTAACTGAAATCCTTATCCAGCAATGGCAAAAGCCAAGAAGCATTATTTTTACCACAGAACGTCCAAAATATTCAAGAATTGGCAGCATCAGTGAGAGTAAAAATTACACTAAATAAAGGATGATTGGCTGAAGATCTACTTAAGAAGCGATAAGACCCACAGATAACTTCATTTCACATAGCTGAGCAACTGTCCCTCTCCTACCTAACAATCACCATTTTTATTTCCTGGAAAAAGTAAAACAGAGGGTCTCTGAAGTGGGGGGAACACCATGCACAGTGAAGACCAAAGTACCATACTGAAAACAAGAGGATTTTTTTTAAGTTTGTTTTATTTTATTTTATTTTATTTTATTTTATTTTGAGAGAGAAAGAGAGAGCATGAGAGGGAGAGAGAGAATCCCAAGCAGACTCTGGCTGTCAGCTCAGAGCCCAACTCAGGGCTCTATCTCATAAACTGTGAGATCATGACCTGAGCTGAAGTCATGAGTCAGACACTGAACTGACTGAACCACCCAGATGCCCCCAAAAGAGGATTAAGCAAAGTCTCTCAACCGAATATTAGGACCCTAGCTTACTTCTCCCAGAATGACCAGAATGCTGTTTATCAGATTTATATTTGCCCTAGTCCAAAAGAACCTTGGGAGAAATCAAACCAGCCAGAGGACAGGTCTAAAGATGCAGGCAACAGAAGTTCCCTCAAATAACTGGCTCATCCAGATCACCCTTCAGTGAATCTCATAGTTTGCCAGTGCTACTCATAGGTTTCAAATAACATGAAATAGGACTAGACAACCAAAGATCACTAGATAACTGAGGAACGTTTCTAATGTGAAAAAAGAAAAACCAAATCAAAAGAACAATTCAGAAGAAACCAAGACTAAACAGAAATGAAAACTTTTTTAATATTACAAATATTCTCAGGAAGATAAAAGATATTTAATCCAAGAAAATAACTTTATATTTTTAAAGGAACAATCATAATGAGAAATAGCCTATGGAGGGGCTCAATGGATTGACCGTCCGACTCTTGATTTTGGCTCAGGTCATGCTCTCACAGTCGTGGGACTAAGCCCCACATTGGGCTCCTCACTGAGTGTAAGCCTGCTTGAGATTCTCTCTCTCCTTCTGCCCCTCCGCCCTGCTCACATGCTCGCTCTCTCTCTCTCTCTCTCTCTCTCAAATAAAATTTTAAGGGGTACCTGCGTGGCTCAGTTAAGCATCCGACTTCGGCTCAGGTGCTGGGAAAACTGGAGAGCAACATGCAGAAGAATGAACCTGGACCACTTTCTTACACCATACATAAAAATAAACTCAAAATGGATGAAAGACCTAAATGTAAGACAGGAAGACATCAAAATCCTTGAGGAGAAAGCAGGCAAAAACCTCTGTAATCTTGGCCGCAGCAACTTCTTACTCAACATGTCTCTGAAGGCAAGGGAAACAAAAGCAAAAATGAATTACTGGGACCTCATCAAAATAAAAGCTAGTGCACAGCAAAGGAAAAAATCAGCAAAACTAAAAGGCAACCGACAGAATGGGAGAAGATATTTGCAAATGACATATCAGAAAAAGGGTTAGTATCCAAAATCTAAAAAGAAATTATCAAACTCAACATCCAAAAAATAAATAATCCACTGAAGAAATGGGCAAAAGACATGAATAGACACTTCTCCAAGGAAGACATCCAGATGGCCAACCGACACATGAGAAAATGCTCAACATCACTCATCATCAGGGAAACACAAATCAAAACCACAATGAGATACCACCTCACACCTGTCAGAATGGCTAACATTAACAACTCAGGCAACAACAGATGTTGGCGAGGATGTGGAGAAAGAGGATCTCCTTTGCATTGTTGGTGGGAATGCAAGCTGGTGCAGCCACTCTGGAAAACAGTATGGAGGTTTCTCAAAAAACCAAAAATAGAACTATCCTACGACCCAGTAATTGCACTACTAGGCATCTATCCAAGGGATACAGGTGTGCTGTTTCAAGGGACACATGCACCCCCATGTTTATAGCAGCACTATCAACAATAGCCAAAGTCTGGAAAGAGCCCAAATGTCCATTGATGGATGAATGGATAAAGAAGATGTGGTATATATATATATGTACATATATATATACACACACATATATATATATGTATGTATGTATATATATATATACATACACACATATATATATGTGTGTGTATATATATATGTGTGTATATATATATACACACATATATATATATAATGGAGTATTACTCGGCAACCAAAAAGAATGAAATCTTGCCATTTGCAACTATGCGGATGGAACTGGAGGGTATTATGCTAAGTGAAATTAGTCAGAGAAAGACAAAAATCATTATGACTTCACTCATATAAGGATTTTAAGAGACAAAACAGATGAACATAAGGGAAGGGAAACAAAAACAATATAAAAACAAGGAGGGGGACAAAACAGAAGAGACTCATAAATATGGAGAACAAACTGAGGGTTATGGGAGGTTACTAACTAGGGGGATGGGCTAAATGGGTAGGGGGCACTAAGGAATCTACTCCCGAAATCATTGTTGCACTATATGCTAACTAACTTGGATGTAAATAAAAAATAAATAAAACTTTTAAAAAGAAGGTCACTACCTAATGCTACAAGGGTCAACTCGAAAGGAAGACATAAAAATTATGAATACATATACATACAACATTGAAGCACCTAAATATGTAAAACAAATATTAACGAACCTGAAAGGAGAAATTGACAGCAATACAATAATAGTAGGCTTCATGCCCTGCTTGCAATAATAGAACATCCAGATAGAAAAATCAGTAAAAAGTGGACTAGAACAGTGTGCAGCAAGCAGACATCTACACTATGGACCTAATAGACATCTACAAAATTCTTCACCCAGCAGCAGAATACACATTCCTCTCAAGTGTACTGGGGTAGATCACATGTTAGGTCACAAACAAGCCTTAACAAAGTTAAGATCAAAATCATACCATGTATCTCTTCTGATCACAATGAAATGAAACTAGGAGTCAATAACAGCAAGACAATGGAAAATGCATAAGTACACGGAAACTGAATAACACACTCTTGAATAAACACTGGGTCAAACGGGAAATCAAAAGGGAATTCAAAAACTATCTTGAGACAAATGAAAGCAAAACACAACTTACCAAACCTTATGTAGTGAAAGCAATACTAAGAGGGACGTTTATAGTGATAAACACGTATATTTAAAAAGATCTGAAATAAACAACCTACAGTGTCACACCTCAAGGAACTAGAAAAAAGAATAAACTAAACCAAGTTAGCAGAAGGAAAGAAAGAATAAAGATCAGAGCAGAAGTTAAACAAATAGAGAATAGGGGAGAAAAAGCAACAAAACTAAAAGTCGGGTTTTTTTGAAAAAATAAAACCGGCAAAAATAAAAAATTAAAAAAATTAAAAAAAAATAAAACCGGCACTTAGCTAGACTAAGAATAAAAGAAGACTCAAAATCAGAAATGAAAAAGGAGACATTACAATGCCTGTCTCAGAAACAAAAAAGGATCATTAGGGACTATTATAAACAATTATATTCATGCAAATTGGATGACCTAAAAGAAGTGGATAAATTCCTAGAAGCATACAACATACCAAAGATGAATCAAGAAGAAATAGGAAGCCTGAACAGGACAGTAACAAATTATTAAGGAGGCTGAAGTAGCAATCAAATACCTCCCAACAAAGAAAAACCCAGGACCAGATGGTTTTACTGCTGAATATTACCAAAGACTCCAATAAGAATTAATACCAGTATTTCTTAAAATTTTCCAAGAAATAAAAGGAAAGGAAATACTTGCAAATTTATTTTATGAGTATCACCTTGATACCAAAGCCAGATAAAGACACCACTAGGGGAAAGAAAAAAAAAAACAAAAAACAAAAACAAAACTATAGGCCAGTAGCTCTGATGAACACAGATGCAAAACCCCTCAATAAAATGCTAGCAAACCAAATTCATAAGCACGTCAAAAAGATTATACACCGTGACCAACTGTGATTTATTGCTGGGATGCAAAGTTATCTTCACATATGCAAATCAATCAATATGATATACCACATTAACAGAATGAAAGATAAAACCCACATGATGTTCTCAATAGGCGCCAAAAGAGCATTTGACAAAGTTCAACATCCATTTGTGATGAAAACGCTGAACAAAATAAGTGCAAAAGGAAATTTCCTCAACACAACAAAGGCCATTTGTGAAAAGTCACACCTAACATCATAAGCAATAGGGAAAAATTGAAAGCTTTTCCTCTAAGATCTGGTAGAAGGCAAGGATGCCCACTCTTGCTCCTTCTATTCAACAAAATACAGCCTGTACTAGCAAAAGCAATCAGAACAACAGCAACAAAAAAGGTGGGGGGTATGGAATAAAAGGTATCCAAAGCAGAAATAAAGAAATAAAATTATCACTGTTTGCAGATGACATGATCCTCTATATAGAAAACTCTAAAGACTTCACACACACACACACACACACAACACATTAGAACTAATAAATTTACTGAAATTGCAGAATACAAAATCAATATACAAAATGAGTTACACATTTTTTTTCAAGTTGGCATCACACCTAGCACAGAGCCCAACACAGGACTTGAACTCATGACTCTGAGATCAAGACCCTGAGATTAAGAGTCAGACAATTTTTTTTAATGTTTATTTATTTTTGGGAGAGAGAGAGAGAGAAAGACAGAGCGTGAGCAGGGGAGGGGCAGTGAGAGGGAGACACAGAATCCAAAGCAGACTCCAGGCTCTGAGGTAATAGAGCAGAGAGCCCACTGCATGGCTGGAACCCACAAACCGTGAGATCATGACCTGAGCCAAAGTCAGACGCTTAACCGACTGAGCCACCCAGGCACCCCTCCCACCATTTAGTTTTAACCGACATTAATATTTTGTATAGATATCTGTTCTGTTGTCTTTTTTTAATTATTTTTAATGTTTTTATTTATTTTTGAGAGAGAGAGAGCAAGCAAGCAGGGGAGGGGCAGAGAGTGAGAGAGACACAGAATGGGAAGCAGGCTCCAGGCTCTGAGCTGTCAGCACAGAGCCCAAGGCAGGGCTCGAACTCATGAACCCAGAGATCACGATATGAATGGAAGTCAGAAGCTCAACTGACTGAGCCACCCAGGTACCCTAAGAGTCAGACACTTAACTAGGCCACCTAGGCACCCCACCATGAGGTGATGAATGTTAACTAAACTTATTGTGGTAATCATTCAGTGATATATACATATATCAAATCATTATGTTGTATGCCTAAAACTAATACAGTGTTATATGTCAAGTATATGTCAGTAAAACTAGGGGAAAATACCATCACCACAATCCAACATAAATACTAGAACCATTTAAATAAATTGAATGCTAAAAATAAAAAACGTTCAGCTTCTCCAAGAATTCAGCAGGAATTCTATTATTGATATATTTTAGCTAAAATCTATGTTACTATCTGCTTGTAGAATATGGTGTCAGAGAACATTCTTGGTGTCTCATAAAACTGAAAGTGTGTTAAGTTTAAACATAAAATCAAAATTAAATTTTAAATTTAAAAAAAGGAAATGGTTTGTATATAGAATGAAATATCATTCAGCCTTTGAAAAGGAGATCCTGTCATTTCCAACAACAAGGATAAACCTGGATGACATTATGCTGAGTGAAATAAGCTAGAAGCAGAAAAAAAGCTGCCACGATCTCGATTATGTAGCATCTTAAAAAGACAAATACCTAGTAGCGGAAAGTAGAATGGTGGATAGCAGGCACAAGGAGGTGGAGGAAATGGGGAGATATTGGTCAAAGGGTACAAAGTTGCAGTTTTGTAGGATGAGTAAGTGTAGATCTCTAACCTACCACATGATGACAATATTATAGTTAGCAGTTAATACTCTATGGAACACTGAAAATGTGCTGAGAGGAGATATCAGGTGCTCTCACCACATAGAAACAATTATATGTTAGTTGGACTAAGGTAAGCATTTCATTCTATCAAATCATGTTGTACACCTTAAGTATGTACAATTTAGGGGCGCCTGGGTGGCTCAGTCTATTAAGCGTCCCTCTCATTGGCTCAAGTCATGATCTCATGGTTGGTTGAGTTCGAGCCCCCCATCGGACTCTGTGCTGGCAGTGCGGAGCTTTCTTGGGATTCTCGCTCTCTCTCCTTCTCTCTCTCTAGTAAATAAACTTAAAATGTTTTTTTAATACATTTTAAAATAAGTACAATGTATATTTCGAAAAAATAGACAAATTGCATTGCATCATTCAATAGATGTGTAAGTTGGTGAGCTTCCGTTTACTCACTTGGAAACAGGGTTGTTTATTCATAGGGTTATCGTGAGGATTGAGCTACTGCACGGGTTCTACATAGTAATTTCCTAGAGTTTTGGAATTCTGAAGTCGGAGGTTACCAGAAAAGCAGTTGTGAGAAAGGGACTTGCTTCCAAGCGGAAAAGGCACTAGCTGGGAATCAGTACATCTCTCAATAGGGATTTACTACCATCCCACTGTGTGGCACTGGGCAGTCACTTGACTTCCCCAAGTCTCACTTTCCTCATCTGTAGTGTTCATTCGCCTTGCCCGGGTGCTCAGTAAACCAGGGAACCTGCGGAGGCCTCACTGGGCTGAGAGTCCGGCCCTCGTCCACTTCACCTGTCTTCAGCGGGGCCTAACCCACGCCCCCAAGCACACCGCGCTCTGAAAGCGAGCTGTGGCTGCTGGGGTGTTTCGGCCACCAGATGGCAGCATCCTCCCAACCGACCGCACGCGTACACCTTGCAACCCTAAACCCTATTTAAAAAGGAAAACGCGACACCGGAGTGCTGGGTTCCCCTTTCATTTTATCTTTCGGGGGTGCGCCCTGCTTGGTTTCATTAAAAGAGCAGCTTCTCAAAGCTCGTGGGGCTGTGACTGCGGAGCGCGGGCGCTCTCGCGAGATCGCCGCCGGAAGTGGGTGGCAGCCGGGACGCCGCGGCTCCGCTCTCCGGAAGGCGAGCTTTTCTGCGAAGCTTTGCAGCCGCCTCACCCAGGGCGCTTACCTCCGCGGAAGAGCTCGCCCCGCTGCGGCCTTTCCAGCCCAGATCGCTCGCTTTCTGCCTCCCCGACTGCACAGCTGCGCGGCCCGGCCTGCGGAGACCCCGCAAGCCCCGACCCCGCCCTCCCTCCGCGCTGCAGTTAGGCCGCGCCCTGAGGCCCAGTCCGCGGCGGCTCCGGCGGGTGATGCCAAATACAGCCATGAAGAAAAAGGTGCTGTTGATGGGGAAGAGCGGGTCGGGGAAGACCAGCATGCGCTCGATTATCTTTGCAAATTATATCGCTCGCGACACCCGGCGCCTAGGTGCCACCATTGATGTGGAGCACTCCCACGTCCGATTTCTAGGCAACCTGGTGCTCAACCTGTGGGACTGTGGCGGTCAGGACACCTTCATGGAAAATTACTTCACCAGCCAGCGAGACAACATTTTCCGTAATGTCGAGGTTTTGATTTACGTGTTTGACGTGGAGAGCCGCGAACTGGAAAAGGATATGCATTATTACCAGTCGTGTCTGGAGGCCATCCTCCAGAACTCTCCGGATGCCAAAATCTTCTGCCTGGTGCACAAAATGGATCTGGTTCAGGAGGATCAGCGTGACCTGATTTTTAAAGAGCGGGAGGAAGACCTGAGGCGTTTGTCTCGCCCACTGGAATGCGCTTGTTTTCGAACCTCCATCTGGGACGAAACGCTCTACAAAGCCTGGTCCAGTATCGTCTACCAGCTGATTCCCAATGTCCAGCAGCTGGAGATGAACCTAAGGAATTTTGCCCAAATTATCGAGGCGGACGAAGTCCTGCTGTTCGAGAGAGCTACGTTCTTGGTTATTTCCCATTACCAGTGCAAAGAGCAGCGTGACGTCCACCGGTTTGAGAAGATCAGCAACATCATTAAGCAGTTCAAGCTGAGCTGCAGTAAATTGGCCGCTTCCTTCCAGAGCATGGAAGTTCGGAATTCTAACTTCGCCGCTTTTATCGACATCTTCACATCGAACACGTACGTGATGGTTGTTATGTCGGATCCGTCGATCCCTTCTGCGGCTACCCTGATCAACATTCGCAATGCCAGGAAACACTTTGAGAAGCTTGAGAGAGTGGATGGGCCCAAGCACAGCCTCCTTATGCGTTGAATGTTGCCAAATGCTCTTTCAGAAAATGCTGAATTGCCTTCCCCCGCCCCCGCATCTTTTTTTTTTTGTAATATTCATAATTGTCGTGTGCTTAAAAGTGGGCTTTGAAATGTGTGCTGCTTACTACTTCCATCTCTTTCTTCTCTACACCCCCCCCCCCGCCCCGTCTTTAAACCTTGAACGCTATTTACTCAGCTATCCAGTAGACCTTCAAGATGGCCTTTCTGAAAAGTTGGTATGGTGTAACACTAAAGTAGGTGGTGTGTGTGCGTGTGCGTGTTCTGATTACCTGGTTATAATAGATATACACATTAAAGCCTTTACAGTATCTTCCTGTATTCCTTTCAAGATTGCAAAGATGGAATGTTACTATTTTATCAGCAAGGTATTAAAATGCATTTATAAATTCTTCTTGGCTTCGATCATGAATAAACATTCGCTGTTAGCAATTTAAAATACGGTCTTATTTGAAATAATTTGAAGGTGGTTAAAATGTAATGTAAACCTAAAGGTTCTGATTGCCCACAAGTGTCGCTTAACTGGTGAATTTAATTTTGTGATTGAGCTCCTGTCACTTTAGCGATATTTCGCACCAGCTGTAAGCACAGCAATTAAAGAGTAGGGGCTCTGAGGCTACACCACCTAAGTTGAGTTTATTGTCTCATTTGTAAAATGTGGGTAAGGCTAGCACTATTTATAGCATTCTTTAAAAAAAAAAAAAAAAAAAAAAGAAACTTAACCTGGAAAGCTTTTAGAATGGTGCCTGACACTATGTTGTGTCAGCTGTGACTACTACCACCTGAGCCATTCTCTCTCTAACCGGCCCCGATCACCTACTCCCAAATTACTAGACTGAAGCCTGGCTAAATAGCCCTTACTAAATGCCAGATATTCTTAAAATATTTGATGCGTATTTTCTTCTTTAATCCACACAACCTGGGGCAAATTACTTTTAATCTCTTAATAGGCAAGAAAATGGACATGACCTTATTAAGGTCATACAGCTGAACCCAAGCGGTATTGCAGACCTATCCCTGTCCTAACCATTACTCCCCACTACTTCATCCATTAACAGAAAAGTTAATCATAAAAATCCTAGATTTTCAATTGTACAATTGTATCTTCCATATAATCCCAATTTTACAGATGAAGTACGCCGCAGCCCAGTGAGTTAAGGGACTTCTCAATAGTGTTTCATTCACTACAGGCAAAATCACTTCCCCATCTTTATGTGGAAATTGGGTAATATTGAATCAGATTCTTAGATTACCAGTTTTTAGGAAAGGATTCCAAGGTTCCTAATTTGGACTGGCAATGCAGCATAGTGAAATCAGAAAACACTTAAAACATCCTATTCCAACTGCCTTTTAATGAAGTCTGAGTGTTTTAGAGCCAAGACACCTCCGATCAACTCCTCTCACCCCTCATTTTAGAAATGAAGCATTACCGGGGCACCTGGGTGGCTCAGTTGGTTAAGCGGCCGACTTCGGCTCAGGTCATGATCTCGCGGTCCATGAGTTTGAGCCCCGCGTCAGGCTCTGTGCTGACAGCTCAGAGCCTGGAGCCTGTTTCGGATTCTGTGTCTCCCTCTCTCTGACCCTCCACCGTTTATGCTCTGTCTCTCTGTCTCATAAATAAACGTTAAAAAAAAATTAAAAAAAAAAAAAAAAAAAAAGGAAGCATTACCTTTGTATACAGACATTAAATGTAAGTAATAGAGCTTTAGGATTTCCAAGGCTTTATAAACTTATTTTAACCCTTTATAGCAGCAGCTGTGGATGACAAAGTCCCTACCCATGAAGAGAAAGAAACTATTCAGATATAAGTTATTAAACTATTCTAATTGGGGCCTTTGGCAGTAAGTTAGTATAAAGACTCCAGATTTTAAAAACTCTTAAGGATAGATTTCCTTTTTAAAATCATTTTAAAATACACTTAGTAAATCTAATTAAAATGGCAGCAAAAAAAAAAAAACTTTTACCTGAATCACTGATCTCGTTTCTTTTGTTGATCAAGTTACTGATACACCTTTATTTAAAAATTTTTAGTTTATTTTTGAGAGAGAGAGAGAGAGAGACACAATGCAAGAGGGGGGAGGTGCAGAGAGAGAGAGGGAGACACAATCTGAAAGAGGATCCAGGCTCTGAGCTGTCAGCACAGAGCCCAAAGCGGGCTCAAACTCCAGAACCATAAAATCATGACCTGAGCTGAAGTCAGACCCTTAACCAACTGAGCCACCCAGGCACCCTTCTGATTTATATGTGATCATCTTAGGATTTGCGGGGCATGGTTCTTTGATATTATATAGGAAATTCCAGAGCCAGGTGGTATAATATTGAGTGTTTATTCAAGACTATAGTAAGAACATAGTTACAAATAGTCCCATAGAGGACTCACAAATATTTTAAATTTAGCATGTGGACTTGACTTTCACGGTGCATAAGGAGAAAGAGGAACTATTTATCTGCAACATAATGTGAAAGAGAATTTTACCTTTGCAAGTACTTTTGCATTAAAGAAAATGTCCTTAAATATTTATTTAGTTTAGTATACTAAGAGTAGGGGGAAAAAAAAAAGGTTTCCTTTATAAAAGTCTCAAGAATTCCTGTGGTTTTTTTTTTTTCCTTTAGATAAAACTGACTTAATAGATGATGGTAAGGGATCATTTCAAAATACTTGTATTTTTTTTTCATTAAATTCCCCCAAAATGTCTTTTTTAGTCTCAAATACTTATTCCATTTGATAACATTTTTCATGTTAAACATTACATGCTTGTCCTCTTTAAACATTTAAAACAACTAGGACAAAATATTAAGACGTATTGTCATTCATTACTAAAGTTTCAAGTTGACATAGAAGTCAATTTACACACCTTTATCTTACAAATTAATAGCGAATAAAACAAGGTACGTTCTGTATAACCTATGAATGTAATGAGAAAAGGTACATTTACAGCAATAAAGTCTTTACCATTTTAATTTAATTTACATAGGCAAAGAAAACAATTCCAATACTTCAGTATTTGCGAAAGATGATCCATGGCCCTTGAGGATATGTATGTGTGGACACACAACTCCTACATCTACATAGGTATATATGTCTATATGTATATAATCTGTTATGACTGAGAAGATCACATACAACCATAAAATATGATAAAAGCATTGTGAAAAATACTAAATGAATAAAAGATAAACCATAGACTGCAGAGAAGGGGTAAGCCCATGAATATGGAAGGGATAGATTAGACTTAAAGGTGAAAGTAAGATTTGTTCTGAGCCCTAAAAGACAGCTGTAATTGTGAATTAAGATTTCTAAAGGCCCATGCTCACCAACTCATTTCAGAAGTAAAAAAATAGGAAACGATAGTGGAAGGGGGAGTAGAGGAACCTACATAGAGAACCTTATATGCCTGTAAAATTGAACTCTATCCTGGAATTGACAATAAACCATGAATGAAATTTTAAACTAAGTGATCAAAACAGTCCCTTAAGGTCAAAAGGTAGCTATGCAGGCAATACTGGATAAAGAAGCTGAAGTCATAACCACAATGGTTTAGCAGAAAAGATAGATCTGAGATATTTTTTATACTACTGGCATATAAAGAAAGGACAGAAAAGAATGCCAAAACTCCCAACCTATCACAGGTCTGACTTAATGTGGTTTTTGTAAACCCATACTGTTCCAGAGATATTTTGTTCTTTTGATTCTCAGTAATTAAGGACCTCTGACCCTTAATGGTGAATTTGAGTTTCCTTATTAGTTAACCTCTAAAGCAGTACATATGTAATAACATACCTGCTTTTTTCAACGTTTTTTATTTATTTTTGGGACAGAGAGAGACAGAGCATGAACGGGGGAGGGGCAGAGAGAGAGGGAGACACAGAATCGGAAACAGGCTCCAGGCTCCGAGCCATCAGCCCAGAGCCTGACGCGGGGCTCGAACTCACAGACCACGAGATCGTGACCTGGCTGAAGTCGGACGCTTAACCGACTGCGCCACCCAGGCGCCCCAACATACCTGCTTTTTTAAAGTACCCCAAGGCTAAATGTGACTCTACCCCCTAGCAGTGGTTCTCAATCTTTTTATTGAGCCTAAGAATTACCAGGGAAGCATATTCAAAATGTAGATTCTTAATCCCCATTTAAGACCTACAGACCCTCCAGTTTTTAGGTTCTCAGATGATTCCTTGAGTCCATCTTAGACAAGTCATTTAAGCTCCCTACCTTCAGTATCTTTGTAAAATAGGTATAATAATCTCTATCTTACAGTTAAGAGTTATGACAATTAAATGAAACAATATGTATTATGTCTAGGAATGGCCCTGGCACCTTGTAGATGCTAATATGATAGGCCTACCTCCAACCTACCATGTTAATTTTGGATTTACAGGTTAGTGCATTTTCTTAGGGCACACTATAGAAGAGTTTCCCAGCAGACCTACAGTCACTGATTGTTGTATTAATAAAAGAATATAGCACCTTAGAAGCTGTCCTTCCTCTTTCTTTTCCACAGCAAATAAGGCAGTTATATATGCTTTTCTTCTGTCTTTTCTCACAAAAAGACTGGCCTTCAAATTGGGATCAAACAACTCAGAAAAGGCCAAAGTGAGTGAAGAAAGATGAACAATTAAGCCCATCTACTTCCAGAACTCCCCCCTTCAACTTAATCTCCTCTCCTCTACAGTTTCTTGACAAATGAACAAGGTTTTTAATGCTTAAGAGTTGGGGCTAGACAGGGTACCATAAGTGCTATCACCTTTCCAGTGCGTGCTCATTCCTCCTGGTTCACAGAGGCCAATGGCATACATACACTTGGATGGTAGAGATAAGCCATTTTCCCAGCCGGAGGGCATGACAGAGTTGAGGGAGGTTACTGAACCAGTGGCCACACATCTGATTCCCCACTCAGTCCAGAAGATCAACAGGCCAACCCCTGTTGCCATATTGTTTATCCTGGCCTTTTAGTTATTTCCAGAAGGTCTTGTAGTATATTAAGGAAAGAAAATAGGGTCAAATCCTAGCTTCACCACCAACTTAACTGTGTAACTAAGCAAGCACCCCAAATTCAGTTTTCTCAAGTTATTTTGAGGTTATTCATAGGCAGTGGGAAAATGATGGTTTTTGAGAAGTAACACAATCAAAATTAGCTCCTTTCCCTAAAAACCATGCCCCCCACAAATAAACCAACAATAAACAGAGACTAATAAATTTTTTAATTTACATCTTTTGTTAAAATATAAAACTAGGGGTTAAATTCTCAAAGTCTAAATTAGACTAAATATAAATCTGCTGCAAACCCATTGAATGGATTTATAGTGTGACAGTGTTCCTTAAAAGTGTCTAGTCGTCTTCCATCATTTTCCATTTATCTAAATTCATTCTGCCCCAGTCTTCACTTATCATCACATACATTTTATTCCATCAAACATTTTCCAGGACCAACCTACTTAAATAATCACTAAGCCTGCTTAGAGCTTTTCCAAACTTAAATTTTCCTCACCTTGACTACACATCCCAAGGCACTACTTTTCTCACTTTTTTTGGTTAGTACTATAATGTTCCATAAAGAAACAATAAAAGCTCTCTATTTCCCTAAAATGAAAGGTCAGTATATTCAATGGCTATTATGTTAACCACTTAATACAAGTATATCAAAAACCACTCATGTTTATGTTAATCAACTGAAATTATAGCATAATAAATTAAACTACTATTTGCTATTTACTTAACGCTTACAAATTATTCAAGGAATCAAAATGGTTTCATATAACTTGAGGTCTGCTTCCCTTCACAAATACTTCACATTTAAACCCCATATCCATACAAAGAGAAAATCCAAAGATCTCTTTACCTAAAAACTAATGTTTGCTAAAAGGCATTATTTAGGATTTTCAGGCCTTGAAAGAAGAGTTACACTTCCAACGTGTATTTAAATTATAAACCAGTTTTGATCCTGTGACACTGCTTGAAATGTAAGTACGTCATAGTTGAATTAACTGGGCTTCTGCTTTCATCTTTTCAAGTCTGATGGAGATTTGTTTCATCAAGGCTCTTATTCAAGACTTCTTCTGCAAAATTGATTTTAAAAACAGAAAATGGTAAGTAAACATTCATTACAAAGAAAAAATTAAATAGGACAGATTCTAAGTAATGGCAAATTTCAGTCTTCTTAAATAAAAAGTTCACATGCAATACTTACCTATGATGGAAATTAACATTCTCACTGCGATACCTTTCCTCACAGAGTATCAATATATCCCTCTAAGAATACTTTTCAATATATGAGTGTTTAATTATCATTGGCAAACACAGTGATGTATAATGACTCTATATCACCAGATCTACATTTGCTCTAACATGCTTTAAGATTAGGGTTGTTTTTCTTTTTAAATCTTTATGATGACAATTTTTTTTTAAGTTTATTTATTTTGGGAAAGAGAGAGCAAGAGAGCACTCAGGAAGGAGAGGGGCAGAGAGACAGGGAGAGAGAGAATATCCAAGCAGGCTCTGCACTGTCAGCGCAGAGCCCGGCGCAGGGCTCAAACAAAAAAGCATGAGATCATGATCTGAGCTGAGATCAAGAGTCGGACATTTAACCGACTAAGCCACCCAGGCGCCCCAATGATGACAATTTTCAAATATACAAAAGTCAAGAGAATTATGATTAGTCCAGCTTCAATTATTATTAATGCTGTTATGGGTTGAACTGTGTCCCCCCAAAATATGAAGTCTCCTCTCATCCAAGTCGAAGGAACAGAGAGCATATTTTGTCACATTCACAATAAAGGTCCTGTAGCATTCACTGCATACTACTGTTAGAAGTTGAGAGAAAACGTCAAGAAGTCAATATGCACAGGTCTAGTTAAATCTTACCTTTTAAGTTAGGTAGAAGTTCTCCAAAACTACATGGTACTGTGGTTCTCAATCTTTGTTCCACTGGAGAAAACTTAATTAGTGGTGAAAGAGACTGTTTTCTTTCACCAAGGGACATGCGTAAAGATGGTTTTGTATAGTCAGTGTGCAAATCATGACTGTTCAAAAAGTCAAGCATATCATCTGTTTGCAGGTTTCTGGGAGTAGGGCTCAATTCTGGTTTGTGTCTTTCAAGTGTTTCAGGATTGGAAAAGTCAGTTTCTTCTCTTTTCTTGGACAGAGATTTTTTCAGAGCTTCATATCTACGGCAAATAGTCTGTAAATTAAAGTCTGATTCTGGAGTAGTCGGTCTTTCTCCCACAACATCCTCGGGAAAAATGCCACTGTGCACAGGACTATCTGGTTCCAGTTTAAAATTGGCCTCTGTACTACTGGAGCTATTAAGACTTAAGTGACCAACTTCTTCTGGAAGAGTTTCATGTAATATGCCAAAATCAACATCCTTTAAACTTGTGGAACTAATTCCACTTGATACTTGAAAAGAGTCCCATAACAGACTTTTATGCACGAAAGGTTCTTTGTAAGAAGCTTTTGAGTGGTCTGCTATTTTAACATGTTCCTCTTCACTGCTGCCCATCACAACTCTCCTATTACCTACAGCAGGGGAGAATGTCTCTGTTTGGCTAGTTTCTAAAAGCTTGTTCTGTAACGCTGCACACTCCAAACCTTGCTTGTACATTATTTTCTTGTTTAACACATCTGACTGATGCTGTGTTGACAGTCCACCAATGTGACTGGTCCCCGCATGTTTCTGAGGCACACACTTGAGGCAATCGGAAACAACTTTCTCTTCAGGCAAATGGAAATGGCTAGAATCAGATACAGAGGTTGCTGAGAGAAAACTGGTCCTGCTAAATTCTCTTTGATTATGCAACACAGGTAAGGATTCTGGTGATATTTCTCTATCTTCGGTATCCATCTGTATTAGTTCTGTACTTCTGTTACCTTCCATTTCCACAGCTTTTCTCCATGAGCTCCTAATTTCGCTTACTAATTAAATGAAAGGGGAAAGAACGCAATTTACTAATATTCCCAAACAGAGCATGCAATTAAAAATTTCATTTCTAGTGGTCAATATAAACCTACTGACTACACTATATGTTCCACAGATATGCCCACTGGATGACAAGACTCCACAACAAACCAAAGAACAACAACATCAAAGAATTCCTTATCCAACTGATCACACATAAATAACAAAAACTGTCCCTGAAATGTGCATATATTTGCACACAGCACATAGAAATTATATACATTAAAAAGATTTTCTGGGATGCCTGGGTGGCTCAGTCAGTTAAGTGTCCAACTCCTCATTTCGGCCCAGGTCATGATCTCACAGCTCGGGAGGTTGGGCTCTGCACTGACAGAGGGGAGCCTGCTTGGGATTCTCTCTCCCTCTTTCTCTCTGCCCCTCTCCCTCTCACACATGTGCACGCTCTCTCTCAAAATAAATAAACTGTAAATAAATAAAAATAAAAAGATATTTTCTTGTCCATCTAGGCCAGGGTTCAGCAAATTTTTTCTGAAAAGGGCAGATAGAGAAAAAAAAAATGAAAAGGGCAGATAGTAATATTTTAGCCTTTGCAGGCCATCGGTCTGTGGCAACTACTCAACTCTGCCACTATAACATGAAAGTAACCATAAACAATATGGTGACAAATCCGCAAGGCTGTGTTCAATGTAACTTTATTTACAAAACACACAGGGCAAGCTAGATTTGGTTCACAGGCTGTAGTTTGCTGACCACTGATCTAGGCTGTGGCCAGGTTCAACCTGAACTGAATCAAGTTAACTTTGAATATGTCATTTCTAGCAGCAAAATGGAAATTTTATTTAATTCAACTAGGATGATGTGCCTTCATATGGATGACAATATCAGAATTTTGCCAACAGAGATTATAGGTTATAAGAAAAAAGTACTGGACAGTCTAGCTAGCTTGGAAGGGGTAGAAAAGATTTCTATACACACAATTTTTGGCTGATGCTGCTGACTGGAAGGACTTAGCCTATATACTCTATAAATGTTGATCGCAGGTCAGATGTGGAGGCAGAGGGTGTTTTAAAAATGCTCAACTGAAGTATTTTCCAGAAAAGAGCTAAGTAAAACAACAAAAGCAAAACTGTAGAGTATCAGGGCATCATAATACTGCTTACAAATTGCCGTATCAGTGAGAACACCCACACTTAATACTTCAATAAAAGTCCCTTACATCAAAACAAATTAAGAGCCATTGCCACTAAACTGAAAGATACAGAAAAATTTTATTTGTTTCTCCCTACCCCCTAGAAAATAAATTTAAAGTAAGTTTCTAGATGATATGTTAGATCTGGTTCTAACAGTAATGTCTGAGAAAGAAAATAAGTGACAGAAATCATTATAACTTACTCAAATTTTCTGGCGTTCGGGGAATTTGGTTCCTTGTTAAGAATGGATTAGAAACTAGAGTATCAATTAGTTCCTGTAATTTTAGTTCTTTTCCTTTAGAGGGCTGTGGTGAGTCAGATAAAACTGCCCTCGCAACCTAAAACAGAAAAGGTAAAGCAAAAATTACCACAGTCACTGGTAGAATGCAACAAAAGCCCTGATGAGAACAAATCAGCACCTGATGGTTAGCAACCCCTCCAAGAGCAGTTGGCACGAAAAGCCACTCAAAAACGTAGCTCCCAAATCCTCTATATAGTCTGCTAGGCATGACCCTATAAGGTGAAACCAAATACAAAACTGTTTCCTCCCTCCTTAACTGGATATCCCATATAAAGGAAAGAAAAAGCAAAAATCTTTATACCTGAGAAGACTTAGAGGTAATTCTAACTACACAGTGACCTAAGCTACTATCTGCCACATCTTTGAACTTGACAATTCTGTATTTGCCAAAATTACTAGGTTTAAAGCAAGCAGATTTTTCTTATTTATAATCCGTTTGCACAATAACACTTCTAACAAATAAAATACTCCTGGACAATATACCTCTTTGCCAGAAACCTCATTACCAGACATAAACTAGTAAACAAGGCATAGAAATACATTCTGAAATAGAGAAAAGAAAGTATACAGTATGAAAACAGAACTCTAGGGGATTTACTACTAAGCATAGTTTTCGTCCTTCTACTTTGTATATATTTCAAAAGTGATCAAATGCATCATTGCTCATGATGTCGGTTTTTCCTGACAACAGACTTTTCACTGGCAATGCTCAGTAGTAATACTGTACTATTTACTGCAGAAAGTTTATGCAAATGCTCAAGTCATTCTCTAATGTTATTTTTATTACGTTTCCCACAACATCGCTAAGCACTGTTTGAATTTGATTAAGCAGCCAGAAAATAATCAGCTACTTTATATTTCTGGAGACTGTGAGAAAAATTTGGTTTGGTGCATATTGATTCAGGTATTGGAGTTCCATCCTTTATCTCAATCTTGATGCATTTAATTACTTTTTAAATATCTAGAAAGTAGAAAGACAAAAACTATGCTTAGAGATAATGATACTGCATAGTCTTTGTTCTAATATTAAAAAAAAGAGGAAGCTTGGCTAAGCAACAGACATTTAGATTATCTTAATAGAACATAATCATTGGGTGTATTTATCTAACAATTTACGTAATGATTGATTCCAAAAACATCACACATGTATTATTTTTCTACTTTTAGAGATATTTATAGACTGGGACATGGGTTCTCAACCACGGATATAATCCTACTAAGTTTATATCTACGTCTACTTTTTGGGAGGACCAATTTGCTTTAAACATGATTTTCATTATCTGTGCCCTCCTTTCCCAAATTAACCCCAGTTAATCAATAATTATAACTTCTTTTACAATCTCAACGCCAATGAGAAAATAATAGATATTTCAGTACACTCATTACAATCTTTTTCTAACCTCTTCTACCATATGATCCTGCTCTTTTTGGAACGGATCACTATTTTTAGCTGGCAGAGACCCTGCAAATGCAGTATTCTCTGTATTTCTTGCAGTATTTGATAATGAAGAGCCTTCCATTTCAAATTTTGGTGTTTCCTTAGAAGGTGTTTCATTTCCTTCTCTAGGAGTTCTTATCTTCACGTCCTGAAGAAAACAGACATGGAATAATAATAATTATGGCTGATCTTCATTAGAGGTTCTTGAGTTATCATGGTCAGTGGCACAATTAAAAAATTTCAATATTCCCACTTAGAGGCAATAGGAAATGCGTAAATACAAATTGGGATATCAACAAAAATAATATTTTATCATAAGTTAGTACAGCCAAAATTACTTAAAAATTGTTTTAAAATATACCTTTTCAAGCAATCTAACACTGTTTCTACCCGGTGATGAAACTGGCTGCAACAGGAAAGAAGCAGGTCTAAAGGAAAAAAGGATATCAAATCCAAGTTATACACAGGAAAGAATTCCATTCACTTGCTATATCTGAATAATCTACAGAAATTGTCTGCCCCGTATCTGTCCGTTACGATTTCCCTCAATTCGTCCCGGTCATCAAAAGGCAGTTTATTCTAGGGAGGTACAGTGACAATCAGAGCAGTACTTCAGCCCCATTTGTGTATCAGCCTCCCAAATGGTGAACATCTTCCTTAACCACTACGTATTTTAAATCAACATTTTTTACAAGGTTGAATGACTTGATGAACACTCAAAAACTTGAGTACACGGTATAAACAAATTCAACTAACTAGAACTGCATCATTACATTACCTTTAGGCTTCAGATCACAGAATTTCATTGTACCAGAGACTTTGTGATTTTGATACTTTGTGTCCAAAATCAATTCCTCTTATGCTGACTCTTGCTCTATAGCATGTATGTTAGTTATAGTAAAGTCATAAGGTTAATCCGTTTGTTTGCTGGATTCTACACATAGCATTCCTTACTATCTTAGATTCTCTTGCCCCTTTGGACAAAATAAAACCTCACACATCAATTACAAAACAAGTTATTAAGTTTTTAAAGCCTTCAAAGCAATTATAACTTGATCTTGAAAGAACTTTCAAAGTCAATCATGGGTATGCTCACTGGTCAAAGCTTTTCTACTCTAAGTAATACAAAAGGCAAGATGACCTGAGAGACCACTTTCAACCTCAAGCATGTCGGTTCTTTGCTTTCTTTTCACGGCTAGTACAAAATTAACAGCTTTAAAACATTTTATGTAACAGCAAATTTGCTTTTTCAAACTTTTTCAACTATGTGCTTCTTAGAATTGTTATCTACCTTCCAAACATAATTCAAGATCACTGAAACTGTTTAAGGCTCAATTTTGCCTCAACAGGATATAATCTAGATGTCAAAGGAAAAATTAATCATCTACGATGATTTTATCTAAATTTTCCTAAAACTTTAACATTAAAATGATCAAAAAGCCCTCTGAGGCAGGACCAGCGATCTAAGATGCCACTAAGACGCCACCACGAGATTGTGAGCTCCTGGAGGACAAAGACTATGTCTTTCCAAAGGTTATTCCCACAAACTGGTACTTGGCAGTACAATACATGTTTGTAACTAATTGATGGATTGACTGAATCAATGAATAAATGTCACCTGAGCAAGAGGCTCTATAGATTTACGCCACCAAATTTTATTTGGATCATTCTTACACAGCCTCATTAAAAAACAAAATGGACACCTATTCTCTAGCTTCTCTCTCATTTCTGAATTGGCAACATGCAATCAGCCCTACTAACATCTCAATCCAAGCCAACATGAAAGCAGCCCTGGCTCAATCCTTACTCTCCATCCACCTGCCATGCCAAAACCGAGGCCCATAAAATCCTGTAATAGATAAAGAGAGATGGTGTTGATCCCACTGCGGGATTCTATCCTAAGGAAAGAGTACTTCCAAAAGAAAATAAGAAACAACATGCTTTTTACAGTAAAAAAAAATTTAAGGAAAATCTGAAAGTCTAAAAATAAATGAGGGGTGCCTGGGTGGCTCAGTCAGTTAAGTGTCCGACTTCAGCTCAGGTCATGATCTCACAGTCCATGAGTTTGAGCCCCGTGTCAGGCTTTGTGCTGACAGCCCAGAGCCTGGAGGCTGCTTCAGATTCTCTCTCTCTCTCTCTCTCTCTCTCTCTCTGCCCTTCCCCTGCTCGCACTGTCTCTTTCAAAAATAAACATTAAAAAAAAAATTTAAAAATACATGAAATGTTACAAAGCCTTTGTAAGTGAAAAATGGTAATATAAAGAAAACATATATACATATACTAAAAAACTATACTTATATTAGTGTTTAGAAAATTTTGATTAGAATTAAATTTATGTATGTTTGTAAATAAAGCTCAAAAAACAACTTGGGAAGAAAGTCTGACAAGTAATTTGTTAGAAATTTTAGCTAATTGGAGCGCCTGGGTGACTCGGTTAAGCATCCAACTTCAGCTCAGGTCATGATCGTGCGGTTCTTGAGTTAGAGCCCAGCACTGGGCTCGCTGCTGTCAGCACAGAGCCTGCTTCTGATCCTCTGTCTCCCTCTCTCTGCCCCTCCCTCACTCACTCTCTCTCTCTCTCTCAAAAACAAACATTTTTTTAAAAAAGAAATTTCAGCTAATTATTTCTCATTTTTATTTTGTTGTTATGATATATCTACAATTAAAGAAATAACAAACAGAAATTATAAAAAGAGAAAGGAAATTAGAATTCGGTTTCTAAGACTAAAGATATTTAGTTGGCATTCAGGCAAGATCGTACTGCCCCATCTCTGAAATGCAATAAAGGAGAAACTGAAGAGGTTAAAGGTCTAGGTCTAAAAGTGCATCACCACACTAGAAATATCATGGAACCCTCCCTTCCAGAAACCACTGCAAAGAAAGGTAGTGTCCACAATTACAGCGAAGGTATCATCAATCAATGGATTCTGGGTTTAAGTATAGTGAAGCCTCCATCAGCTCACTCTGATCAAAAACAACCATGAGACTTATGGAGAACATTACTGATATTTTGGTACCTGTGGGTGACAATCACATGTGAAGGGGCTAATAACTTATGCTAAAAACTACATTCTTTCCACACTTTTTAATGGAATAGTTGTATTGTTCATATCCACATATGAATTTCCAATTAACTACTTTGATACTGACCTAAGATACCACTACAAACAACAGCTGAACTTCACGTAAGAAAAGGGTATTATTAGGGGTGACTGGCTGGCTCAGTCTGTGGAGTGTGCAGCTCTTGCTCTCAGGGTTGTGAGTTCAAGACCCATGTGGGGTGTGGATATTACTTAGAAAAATAAAATAAAATCGTAAAAAACAGGGGGTATTATTTTAAGTACAGTCCACCTACATTACACATTACTAATGAAACATTTTATTACAAAACACCTTTACAGTAAAGAATTCTAAGCAATAAGCTTATTTACACATGACTCAACTCTTCTCCTTTCTTCTGTTCTGCTATCAGGCAGTAATAATCATTCATATACTATTAAGCATTTATCCCTCACCACCAAAAGCCTCCCCTTACACTTCCCTTCAATATCCCAAACCTTCTATTACAATTAAGTATCCCAAGGGGCACCTGGGTGGCTCAGTCAAATGACCAACTTCAAGTCAGGTCACAATCTCACAGTTCATGGTTCAAGCCCCACATGGGGCTCTGTGTTGACAGCTCAGAGCCTAGAAACTCTTTCAGATTCTGTGTCTCCCTCTCTCTCTACCCCTCCCGGACTCACACTCTCTCTCTAAAATAAATATAACAGTTTTTAAAAAAAATTAAAGGAGCACCTGGGTGGCTCAATCAGTTAAGCATCTGACCTCGGCTCAGGTCATGAACTCGGGGTTCATGAGTTTGAGCCCTGCATCGGGCTCTGTGCTGACAGCTCAGAGCCTGGAGCCTGCTTCAGATTCTGTGTCTCCCTCTCTCTCTCTGCTTCTCCCCTGCTCATGCTCTGTCTGTCTCTCTCAAAAATAAACATTAAAAAAAAATTAAGTATCAAAGATGAGCTTGGGGAGCCTTGGTGGCTCAGCTGCTTGAGCATCAAGTTCTGGATTTCAGCTCAGGTCATAACCTCCACGTTAGACTCCATGCTGAGCGTGGAGCATGCTTAAGATTCTCTCTTCCTCTGCCCCTCTCCCCCGCTTACTCTCTCTAAAAAAAATTGAAATAAAATAAATAAAATTTAAAAAGATGAGCATGGAAGAGGATAAATCTGGAAATCAAAGTGTATTTAGGGGTTCCTGGGTGGCTCAGCTGGTTAAGCATCCAACTCCTGATCTCGGCTCAGGTCATGATCTCACAGTTTCGTGGGTTCAAGCACTACATCAGGCTCTGCACTGGGGATTCTCTCTCTCTCCCTCTCTGCCATTCCACTGCTCGCGTGCTCTCTCTCTCAAAATAAACATTTTTTTTTTAAGTGTATTTAATACAATCTCTTTTCCTATTCTAAGTGATTTCCATCTAAACTAAATTCTTAGGAGCTAAGTGTCTGGCTCTTGTAGAATTCTGATAGTGTATCTTAGTACAAAATTCTACTTCAAGAAAGAATCTTGAGGGATGCATACATGGTTCAATCGGTTGTGTATCCAACTCTTGCTTTTGGCTCAGGTCATGATCTCATGGCCATGGGATCAAGCCCCGCTGGAATATGTTTAGGATTCTCTCTCAGAGCACCTCGGTGGTTCAGCCAATTAAGCATCTGACTTCAGCTCAGGTCATGATCTCACAGCTTGTGGGTTCAAGCCCTACATTGACCTCTGCACTGATAGCATAGAGCCTGCTTCAGATCCTCTGTCTCTCTCTCTCTCTCTCTCTCTCTCTCTCTCTCTGCCTCTCCCCAGCTCGTGCACACATGCTCTCTCTCTCTCTCTCTCTCTCAAAAATAAAAACATTAAAAAAGAAAAAAGATTCCCACTCTCTCCTTCTGCCCCTCCACTGCTCATGAAGTGCACGTGCGCTCTCTCTCCAAAAAAAAAGAATCTTGAAGTTCAATGAATTCAATGGAGTTCATAAATAAAATCCTATCTATGAATCAATCTACTAACTCCATCAATCTTTATTTAGCCCCTTAAGGTCCCAGCAAGTGACCTTAATCAAATATTTCATTTGCTCTCTCAAGGAAAGAGAAACCAAAAACATAATTGAGATTGGGAAGCATCAACTATTCCCCTCTAGCATGCTTAGGGAGTAAAATAGAGAAGCCCAATAACATCACTATCTCTTCAATGTCAAATCTCCACAATAGATTGCACTATTTTTCTTAAGGTACTCCAAGAATCAACATCATATCCAGATCTAAGAATAAAAAAATAAATCTTCCACAAGAAATCCTGACCTTCTGTGAATCGGGAAATTACTGCCAAGCAAACTGCCAATAGCTCTATTTCACATATAATCTGACTCTTGTTACGGTGTTTCGGTTTATTAACTTATTAAAAGTATACAGAATGAAGAAGACTTCAATTAACATATAAGTTTTGACTCTTGTTATGGTGTTTCAACTATTAACCTACTTAGAGTATACAGAATGAAGAGAGCTTCAATTCATTTAAAATTTAGAATTTTCTTTTAGAATTATCCTAAGTAATTTGTTTCCATAACTGTGCCTCAATTATATGGGGAAACTGGACTGAAAGACCCCTATTTAGATCAAAGGGTAGTCAGAAAACAAAAAACTTTAATATAACAAACCAGTTGAGTATGCCTGTGTTTGATTGCCACTTAATGCTTAGTGTCAATAAAGATTAAATATATTCCCCAGGTAGACTACATACATTTAGAAATTTTTGCTTATATAATTTGGCATCTGTTTTAAGAGCCAAAATGAGATAATAAAGAAAACAGGCAATAAAAAAAATTAAGAATACTCCTGAAGGATGTTCTAATAAACAAAAGTTTAGTTTTCTTCACATGTTAAATTTTGGGATTAGAGTGAATCAGAAGTCTTCCCTTTTTTTTTTTTGTTTTGAGAGACAAAAAGCAAGGGAGAGGGACAAAGGGAGAGAGAATCTTTTTTCTTTCTTTCTTTTTTTTTTTTAATGTTTATTTGTTTTTGAGAGAGACAGAGCACAAGAGGGGAAGGGCAGAGAGAGATAGAGGGAGACACAGAACCCAAAGCAGGCTCCAGGCTCTGAGTTGTTAGCACAGAGCCCAACACAGCACTTGATTCATGAACCTTGAGATCATGACTTCAGCCAAAGTTGGACATTCAATCGACTGAGCTACCCAGGCTCTCCAGGAGAGAGAGAATCTTAAGCGGGTTCCATGCTCAGCAGGGAGCCCAACACAGGGCTCAATCCCACCACCCTAAGGATCATGACCTGAGCTGAAATCAAGATTGGATGCTCAACTGACTGAGCCACCCAGGTGCCCCTTCCTTTTTTTTTAAAGCATGGAACTCTGTTTATCAAATGGCATATAAAACCCTCAATATATAATACACATAAAAAACTATTTGCTCAGGTTGAAGTGGAAAAAGGTTAGACCAGTGACAGGTTAAATTAGTTTCATCCACATCACCAGAGGGCACTGCAGAACACAGTCTAAAAACTAGGAGACAAGATCATCTCAGAAGCCCTTAAACTCCTGGATTTGGATTTAGTCAATTGGTCACAAGTGGTTTCAAAGAAGCTCACAGACACAAAAAGGCAAAAATTCCCAAACTTGCACTAGATAATTTCCATACATGTTTTTCTTCAAAAATTAGATAATCCCCTATGAATCCCAAAATTTAGATAAACAAAAGAAGGAAAAATAAAAATGCCTCTGTGTCAGAAATGTTTCAATCTTTCCTGAAAATATGGATCCACATGGAAAAATATTCTCTAATTAAGAGAAGAAAATTATAGGTGATCCCATAGTACAGAAGCTTGGAAATTAGGTGAAGAAGATGAAACTAAATTAATGAAGGGGGGAAAAAAAGCAATATGAAAATCAAATTTGTTCTACCTGTTGGTTAGATCATGCACAGTTGCCGGTATATCACTGGCTCTCCTGCAATCGTTTTCTTGGTTATGTTGCTTAGGTATATCTAAAGGAACATAAAAATTAATTACTCTTGAATTATGTTTGTATATCCTAATATTCAGGGATCTCTTGAAATTCTAGAAAAACTTCTAAACAAAAAAAAAACAGAAAATCACAATATGAATGCTAATAGGAAAAAAATCATTCAATTGTGAAAGTATACAGATAGGACAGATACAGAATATCTAGTAATAAGCTTTTTTTTTTTTTTAATGTTTATTTATTTCGAGAGAGAGTGCAGTGAAATCGCACGAGTGAGCCCAATGCGAGGCTTGATCACTTTGGCCTGCATGAACTCAAATATGGCCTACATCTATTGCCTGCCCTAGCCTAACTACATAATTCATACATTTTTTATGCATTTATTCCTCCTCCTTTCTTTCCAATATTTACTGAACTCAATAATTTCTTGCACACGAGTACTGGGCAATTGGGGAAACTGAATATAAAATGGATATTAGATATTGTAGAGAAATGAATTTTTTAGGTGTGATAGTGGCACAATAGTTGACGAAGCTGAATATGAGATACAACAGGATTATTATTAGCTTTTTAGATATGACATTACTATAGTAGTTACATAGGAAAAGTCTTCATATTTTTATGGGAATGCATGCTGAAACACTTTCAGTGAAGTGTTACAATGTCTAGAACTTACTTGGTTTAGCAAAAATACAAATATATATATATATATATATATAGCAATATGGCAGATGTTGATTATTAAAACAGGTAGTATTTGGATAATTATACTATTCTTTCATGTTAAACAGTTGTGGGTGTCTATACAAAACCTTGTAAACAAATGTTTATACCACCATTACTCATAATACTGAAATAGTCCAAACAACCCAAATATCCATCAATGGATGAATGTATGAATAAACAAAATATGGTTTAGTCATTCAAAAGAATGTATTCATAAAAAGTAATGAAGTACTAATACATGCTACAACTTGGATAAACCCTGAAAACATTGTGCAAAGTGAAAAATTCTGCAAATGAAAGAAGCCAGACACAAAAAGCCTCATATTGAGTACTGGGTGTTGTATTTAAGTGATGAATCACTGAATTCTACTCCTGAAACCAATATTGCACTGTATATTAACTAACCAGAATTTAAATAAAAATCTGAAAAGAAAAAAAAGCCTCCTATTATAGGACTCCTTTTATATGAAATATCCAGCATAGACAAATCCATAGCGATAAGAAGTACATTAGCGGTTGCCAGGGATCAGGAAAGGGGAAAATGGGGAATCACTGCTTAATGTGTACAGGATTTCCTTTTGAGATAATAAAAATATTCTGGAGCTAAAAAATGGTGATGGGGGGATGCCTGGGTGGCTCAGTCGGTTGGGCGTCTGACTTTGGCTCAGGTCATGATCTCACAGTCAGGAGTTCGAGCCCCGCATCGGGCTCTGTGCTGACAGCTCAGAGCCTGGAGACTGATTCAGATTCTGTGTCTCCCTCTCTCTCTGCTCCTCCTTCACGTTCTCTCTCTCAAAAATAAACAAACATTAAATTAAAAAAAAAAAAAAAAAGTGGTGATGGTTGCACAACTCTGTGAATTTACTAAATGCCACTGACTTGGAACACTGCAATGACTGAAATAATATGTGCATTTCACCACAATAAAAAATAATTGGGGGGAAAAAAAACAAGAATGTAAAGAAACTGCTATCATAGTGAAAAATAACTGATCAGAGAAAGGTTTAAGAGAGACAAAAACAAATAACCAACCTGGAAGTGAAGCAGGATACCGCAAAAGAATACTCCTAGCATACACTTCTTCCGAGGCAGGATCAAATGAAAGGGGAGACATTGGTGGTAAAAGATCCACAGCCTTAAAACACAGAAATCGTCATTTTGAAATAAACACATTTACTCGTTACCATAGTAACAGTGCTAAATTAATCTATGAATGGATGATTTTCGCCCTAGCAAAGATGGAATTACCAAGCATGGCAATTATCTCATAACTATTTTTAAACAAAGGAGTACAATATTAGAACAAGGGGACTACTCTGTCCTCCAACTGTGCCTCAAATGTAATACTACCTAACAGCAAGAGAAAAGTCTCATTTTCTTTTTAATATAATCCTCTGAGTCTAAAAATATTAACTATAAATCAGAAGGCAACCTGATAAATACTTGAATATGTATTTAGAAAATTAGAGAAACCAAAACATTTAAACTTTAGGCTCAGATGCCAAGATGACAACCACGCAAAGCATTCCTAGATCATTTGTAACATGATAAATCAAAAGACTGCCTTACACTAAACTACTCTCCAAAAGGCAAGCCAACATTACTTACTGGAGTCGAACCTTTAACTAGACTGAAAGGAGACAGACCAAGAAATTCTTTCCACTTTTTATGCCATTCTCCTTGCCGTTCAGCAACAGAATGTTTTATAGTTGTGAGATCTTCTTTTACTTTACACCTATGATTAAAAAAAGAATTTCCTTCAAAACATGAATATATAAAACAAGTATTGAATAAAATTTAAGACAACAGTTTGTAGAGAAAGGGAAGAAAATATAACTGGAAGTTCAACCAATACAGCATGTATGAACTGAATAAACTCTCACAGTGAACATTCAGTTCCGAAAATACTTTTCCTTTTAAGACCAGAAAGCAATCATACATCAATTATTCCATTTATCCCTTTAAAATATTGTTTTTTCCTAGTTCTAAACTCAAGTCCAAACTCTACTCTTACTCTGTCCCTCCCAGCTCCTCCACTCAAATAACAAATTTTTCTAAGGCTTAGTTTATTAGTTTTATTATACAAAAGAAAAGCTTGAGAAAAGTTGAAATTATTTCATAAAGAATAATCCCTTAGGGCAAATAATTTATTCTAGAAAGAAAACATTAATTTTCCTTTCTACTTTATGTGTCTCCCCAGGAGTCAATGACAAGGTTTTTAAGTTCTAATAAAATGCTCACATTCGTTTGCCAAAGCTGAAGAGATGTCAACTACACACGTTGTGCTGAGAAATTATCAAAACCACCCTATTCCTCCCCCAGTACCATAACAAAAGATATTTCTGGGATACCTCATACGCTTCAGATCTGATAATCTTTCTCTCTGAAGTTTGGTCTCTTTTTCAAGGAATTGAAGGTCTATTGTCAGTCTTGCTGGGTCAGCCTGATAACGTTCATATTTCACTACTTTCAAAACTTCATTTAATAACTGAATAACTGTTAACAGGTTCAATTTTCCAGCCTCATAAACATTTCCTATGTGCAACTAAGGATTCAGAGGGGGGGAAAAAGTGGTTCTTAAGATTATGAACTGTTACATAAATATATTTATGTTTCTTATTATATAAAAAGCTTACCTTAAGAATGAAAAAAGTCAAATGTCTACCCAAAACTGAAACCAAGTAAATAATTTTGGTCCAAAGAAAACTACTGTGAAAGAATTAACATGCAGTGCTATATTGTTATATTATGCAAAAAAAGTTGCAAACTAGAAAAAAAGAAATGCAAACAAACAAAGCAAAATGAAGACTGAGAAGAAAAAGGTTTGGTGAAGGATCATAAATTCATGTTTTGTTTTGTTTTTAAAATTTTTTTTAATTTTTTGATGTTATTTATTTGAGAGAGAGAGAGAGAAAAGCAGAGAGGGAGACACAGAATTCAAAGCAGCCTCCAGGCTCCAAACTGTCAGCACAGACCTGGATGCGGGGCTCGAACCCAGAAACTGTGAGATCATGACCTGAGCTGAAGTCGGACCCTCAACCGACTGAGCCACCCAGGCACCCTCATAAATTCATGTTTTAACAGAAGCTGCAAATTGATGTCCCTTAATGGCTGAATCCAAACTTAGACATGTTTATTTGGCCTGCACAACTCCAATATTTTAAAATCATTTGAATTAGCTGCCAATCAACTAAAAATCTTAAAATTTCACATAAATACCACTATTTTTCCAAAAAGAAATATATATGTTCCAAAGACAAATATATATGCTCCAAAGAGCATATATTATCTACCTACTCCCTGTATACAGGAATCTGAATTTGCAGACTTTTATGTACTCTGAATTTGAAGTGCCTGGCATGTTACCTATTAAAGTGAAAGCTCTTCAGGGTCACAACAATATTTTACCTTTCTATCCCCTGTTATCATTAATATTTGACATATTAGATACTTAATAGAGTGTGAGTTTACTAAGAAAACAAATGTACGTAGACAGATGGAAATGTCCCATAAGCAAGTGGAAATAATTTCATGGAGTTTGGGTTGAAGGCAAGAAACTTGAAATACCAATTTGGGAATATTATTGTACAGGATACTGATGAAAACATAGAACTGAGTAAGAAAAAACAGATGAATATAATGTGGGAAAAAGCAGGCATTGATGGAACAATGGAAAACACTTTCATTTGAAAGTCAGAGAAAAAGGAAGCGGTAGAAAACTGAGAACAGCAGTATGAAAAAACACAAGAACAAAGGCACTGAGGTCACAAAAGCTAAAGGAAGCAAAATTTTACAATACTTAGCATCAAGATGAAAGAGAAACCAGAAGATAGAGACTTTTTTTAAAAAAGGTTTTTATTATTTTCAAGTAACCTCTACACCCAACATGGGGCTCAAACTCACAACCCTGAAATCAAGAGTTGCATGCTCTACCGACTGAGCCAGCCAGGCACCCCAAAAGACATTTTAAAAAGAAATTCAGCAATTAGGAGATCATTAATGCTCCCCTTTGAGAATTTATAAAGAACTAGTACCAAGGGCGTCTGGATGGCTCAGTCGGTTAAGCACCCAAATTCAGCTCAGGTCATGATCTCACAGTTCATGGGATAGAGCCCCGCATCGGGCTCTGGACTGACAGCCTGCTTAGTATACTGTGTCTCCCTCTCTCCCTTTCTGCCCCTTCCCTGCTTGTGCTCTCTCAAAAATAAATAAATAAACTTTAAAGAACTATACCAGATCATCTTCCTACTAAGTAACCTCCTTCTCCTCTCTACACTGTATGATGTAGCACCATAAAAGAAATGAACAAATTAATAAAAGCTTGTGTGTGTGTGTGTATACACACACACCAACAGCCCTTTATGAAAGTTTTACTAAATATATTCACAAAAATAAATTCTGAAGACAAAAAAATTTTAAGAAAAATATACAATATTCATTATGTATTTGCTATATGTAATACATACTATATATTAAATACATATATTTTAGTGTGTGTGTGTATAAATATATATATATGTAAAATATATATATGTAAAATAATTTCATGAAGAGAGTTCTTCCAAAAACTTCTTTTATATCAAATGCTTACCTGACCCATTTGTTTCTCAATTTTGTCAAGTAAGAGCCTTGGAATATCGATAGTGACATTAGTTCCATCTAAAGTATACTGGTTAACAAGACTAAGGACTGCATTAACAACTTCTCTTTCTTTTTCCAAAAACGTGAGTGTTTCATTCACTGAAGCCCACAATGACCGCACCTTTGAAAACAGAGAGAAGGTCTATACATAATCTGTACATACATCAAAGTAATGCAAAACACAAATATATACTCACTCCCGGGAATAAAGTATTCCTGGAATGATTTCTGGCGAGAAAATTAACGATCTAAAAGCACTAAAATTAATTAATTAATTAATTAACCATCTAAAAGCACTGATACTACTTCCAAAGGGGCTTTAAAACTAAAGAATTTCTCAGAAGATTTTAGCCAACCATGGTTTTCAAAAAAATCTAAAAAATCGCATGGTACCAAGATGCAATTAGCATTTCCTGTGTTTTGATATGCCACCAATCTAACAGACACTTTTCAGGGAGAAATAATAAAGATTTTCAGGAGGGAAAAAAAAAATACTACACATCAATTTTAAGTGTTATTCAAGTTTCAAAAGGTAAAAATGTGAAAAACCATGTTCATTATTTTTTTAATGTTTATTTACTTTTAAGAGAAAGAGACAGAGGTGTGAGCGGGGGAGGGGCAGAGAGAGGGGGAGACAGAATTCAAAGCAGGCTCCATGCTCTAAGCTGTCACACAAAGCCTGACTCGGGGGCTCGACCCTACAGACCACAAGGTCATGACCTGGGCTGAAGTCGAACACTTAACAGACTGAGCCACCCAGGCACCCCAAAAAAACCACTCTCCTTTAAAAGCTAAGAATCTTAGGTGGCTCAGTTGGTTGAGGCTCCAACACATGATTTTGGCTCAGGTCATGATCTCACAGTTTATGGGACTGAGCTCATGAACCGTGCACTGACAGCATGGGGCCTGCTTGGGATTCTTTCTCTCCCTATCTCTGTCCCTCCCCTGCTCATGTGTGCCTGCACCTGTGTGCTCTCTCTCAAAAAAAAAAAAAAGAAAAGAAAAGAAAAGAATCTTAGGCATATATTAACATGTCTATGTTCATTAAAATTCATATATAAGTATGTTTAGAGATGATAGCTACACTTGTTTATTTCAGAGAGAAAGCAAGCGCACACACACACTACAGCAGGGGACAGAGGGAGAGAGGGAGGAAGATAGGGAGAGAGGGGGAGAGAGGAAGAGGGAGAGAGAGAGAACAAGAGACAGAGAGAATCTTAAGCAGGTTCCACACTTAGCACAGAGCCCTATGTGGAGCTCAATCCCATGACTCTGGGATCATGACCTGAGCCAAGACCAAGAGTCAGACGCTCAAATAATTGAGCCACCCAGGCGTCCCAGTAGCTATACTTATGGTGAACACAGCATAACACAGTTGTCCAATCACTATGCTATACACCTGAAACTACTCTAACATTATGTGTCAACTATACTTCAATTGAAATAACAAAAAAAAATTTTTTAAGAATGTTCATTTCTATTTATAAAAATCAAAAATTGCAATTAACCCAAAAGTTTACCTAGAGTAAAAAAAAACAAGTATGTTGTGCTATATTCATAAAATAGAATACTACATAGTATTGGGAATGAACATACTATGACCTACATACACAACAGCATGGATAAAACAGCATGAGTCAAAAAAGACAAATACAAAAAAATATATTCTATATACTCCCTTTTATATAGAGTTCAAAAAAAGGCAAACAAATCTTTAAGAAGGGAGAAAAGTATTTAGTTTTGGGGGGAGGAAATGGTTGTGAATGAAAAGGGGCTTGAGGCTTCTGGGGTAATGTTCTGTTAAACTATATGCTGGTTACATGGGTGTATCATTTTGTGAAATTTTTTCAAGATATACACTTAAGATTTTTGCACTTTTTTGTTTGTATATAATGCCTCAAAAGAATTTATAAAAGTGGGAGGTAGGTAGGGAAACAGAATAATTACACCCATGTTTGTGTTTGTCTTCCCATGGTCTAGAGGTCTCACAAGATGACATTTCTTTGGTGAACAAAGATCCAGGATCTGATTATCAAATTTTTACTTTTATCTTGTCAATGGCTAAAAACTGACTGGACTTGGGCAAAGTGAACATTAAACAAACTCAGGAGAGATCAATGTGAAAACTTTAACATGTTTCACCTCAACCTATTAAATTTACAATCAAAGATATAATGTTCAGTAATAGGAATATTCATATTCACTAGTTGGAAGTTCCACAATAGAGTGACTTTGCCTCTTTCCTTCACTACTGTAGGTATAATATGTAGAAGAATGCCTGGCACATAGCAGTGATCAATAAAAATTCAATGAATTGGGGGGCGCCTGGGTGGCTCAGTCAGCTAAGTGTCCAATTCCTGATTCCAGCTCAGGTCATGATCCTCACAGTTCATGAGATTGAGCCCCATGTCGGGCTCTGCGCTGACGGCACTGAGCCTGCTTAGGATTCTCTCTCCTTCTCCCTCTGCCCCTCCACCACTCATGTTCCTTCTCCCTCTCTCTCGCTCTCTCTTTCTCCCTCTCTCAAGTAAATAAACATTAAAAAAAAAAAAATTCACTGAATGGATGAATAATTATTTCCTGAGGAGGGCACTCACCTTTTCCAGTGACAAAATGCCTGGAAAGCCAAATTAACACCCAAAGCAGCCTGGTGATCATAAAATCAGAACAAAGAGCTGGACAGAGATTTCATCTACACACAAAGGCCTAAGAAAACACTCCAATCTCACATCAAAGCCAACCTCTGAAAACCTCATATCATTTATGTCTATCTAGCAGATTCCTCCCTACTGCCAAGCCAGCCTCAATGTGACTTCTCATTCTTCTTCCATACTTACCATCTCCCTTCAGATAACATATTTGATTTAGATAAATTAATACTACTGATTAAGTTACAATCAATCAGGCTCAACTTTTCTTGCTGACATGAAAGATTTTAAATTAACAATATTTAACACTGCCTTTGTATATATTTAGTCTTACAAATTATAAGCTAGTTTTCAATTATATTCATGCTTTTTAGAAGCATCCTGTTGACACTGTAATATATCACTTATGAGTTTTAAAAAATAGTAACAGTCTTACAAAAAGAAATGATAAAGACAAAATAAAGAGTCCAAATGAGTAAAGATCGCATATGACAAAAGTAAGAGATTAAATCTGTCCCTTAAAAAGTTGCCTCACCTTTTGGATTTTCTCTTGTATATTACTTTGGTCATCACAGGGTTCCATTCTGGTTAAAAATTAAATTATTTCATTAGCCATTCTTTAAAAATCACATGGTAATTTACCACTCAAAAAGCAAACAGATCTACAAACCCACTCACTAAAAACCATTCTAATTAAAAACAAAAATCAGGCACCAGGTGGCTCAGTCAGTTAAGCATCTGACTTCAGCTCAGGTTATGACCTCACAGCTCGTGAGGTTGGGTTCTGCGCTGACAGTGTAAAGCCTGCTTGGAATTCTCTTTCTCCCTCTCTCTCTCTCTGCCCCTCCCCTACCTGTGTACACACGCGCATGTTCTCTCTCTCTCTCAAATAAATATATAAATAAAAATAAACAATAAAAACAAAAATAAAATTCTAGCTCAAAGCAATAAATTTATTAGAAGAACTGGACTAGGAATCGAATTATGTTCTAATCCTATCATGTAGCTATTGATAACACTATTTTAACTGATATTTCTGAGACCCTCAGTTTCCTTACTAGTAAAATCCAGGAGCTAAACTAAGGCAACTTTCAGCCATAATCTAAAAGTCACTTACTTTTTTATTTGGTTTTCCTGTCCCATACACTCTGATCTCAAATTTCGTACTTGTTTAACTGACAATCTGTAAGAAAACATATAAATGACGACTATAATTCCATTATAATTAACTGGTATAGCCTACTTTGATATTTTCCCCCATTTCTTATCTTTGCTCAAGACTTCTGAAGACTAATCTTCCAAATACACCCAGCAGCCAGCTAAAGGACTCTAGAGTCCTTTAAGAGTTATAGAGTGATCTAACATAGAGGCTGCTGTTGAGATGGACCAGGACTTCTTGGCTCATAGACACTCTGACTTCAAGTAAAAATGTTGGAGGTAAGACCATCCTGCTCTCTAATGCTTCTATCACATAGAAGTTAATGTTAACTTCTTAAAGTTAAATGTTACCTAAGACAGACGACATTGTAGTTTCAAGGTGATTTCAAAGGATTTTCTAGCTTTCACAACAAATAACACAGCATTTAAAAAGTTACCTTATTAGAGTTGTTTATAATCATAAAAAATTAAACATACTCTATTTCTTGAGAGTAGGAACTTTGCCTGTCTTAATTAATGCTGTAGGACCAGTGCTAAACAATACCCAGCAGACCGAAGTAACTCAAATAAAAATTTGTTGACAGAATGAACTTAAATATAAAATAGTATGAAATGGTTAAAGAAACTATGGAATACCTACTTAAAGGAGTATCTACTTAACAGATATTCAATAAACCATTATATATTAAAAGCAATACACTTTAAAAATTAAAAAATAAAATTGTTTTAATTTTTAAAAACATTTTTTTTAATTTTAGTAAATAAGTAAATGAGCAATATACTATGGCAATATGGAAAAATTTACAAAAGGAAATATGAAGAGAAAAAGGATACAAAATATAATGAGCACTATAATTACAGCTTAAAAATGTAAATCCATGTTATAAAAAGAAAAAACACTTAAGATACTAAATTCTTTTTTTTGTTTGTTTAAATTTTTTTTTAATGTTTATTTATTTTTGAGACACAGGGAGAAAGAGCGTGAGTGAGGGAGGGGCAGAGAGAGAGGGAGACACAGAATCTGAAATAGGCTCCAGGCTCTGAGCTGTCAGCACAGAGCCTGATGCAGGGCTTGAACCCATGAACCGTGATTTCATGACCTGAGCCAAAGTCGGACGCTCAACCAACTGAGCCACCCAGGCGCCCCTAAATTCTTAAACTAAGGTAATATTTTCCCTTTCTCTAAACTTTAATTTACAGTATTCGTAATTTAAAATATCTTATTCAAGGGGTCACCTGGGTGGTTCAGCCAGTTAAACATCTGCCTCTTGGTCTCAGCTCAGGTCTTGATCTCAGGGTCATGAGTTCAAGCCCTGCACTAGGCTCCACACTGAGTGTGCAGCCTCCTTTAAAAACAAACAAACAAACAAACAAAAACAAAACAAAACAAAACCAAAACCCAAAAAACAAAAAACAAACTTTATTCAGAAGTCATCTGGGGGGCGCCTGGGTGGCTCAGTCGGTTGAGCGTCCCACTTCGGCTCAGGTCATGATCTCGCGGTCCATGAGTTCGAGCCCCGCGTTGGGCTCTGTGCTGACAGCTCAGAGCCTGGAGCCTGTTTCAGATTCTGTGTCTCCCTCTCTCTCTGACCCTCCCCCGTTCATGCTCTGTCTCTCTCTGTCTCAAAAATAAATAAACGTTAAGAAAAAATTTAAAAAAAAAAAGAAAAGAAGAAGTTATCTGGCTTTGGGGTGCCTGGGCGGCTCAGGTAGTTAAAGCATCTGACTCTTGGTTTTCGTTCAGGTCATGATCTCACAGTTCATGAGTTCGAGCCCTACATCAGGCTCTGCACTAACAACTTGGAGCCTACTTGGGATTCTGTCTCCCTCTTTCTCTGTCCCTTCCCTGCTTATGCGCACATGCTCACTCGCTCCTGCTCCTTCTCTCTCTCTCTCTCTCAAAAATAAATAAATAAATAAAACATTTTTTAAAAAGAAGTAGTTATCTGGCTTTAAAATGGAAAGATTCTGGGGCGCCTGGGTGGCTCAGTCGGTTAAGCGGCCGACTTTAGCTCAGGTCATGATCTCGCAGTCCGTGAGTTCGAGCCCCGCGTCGGGCTCTGTGCTGACAGCTCAGAGCCTGGAGCCTGTTTCAGATTCTGTGTCTCCCTCTCTCTCTGACCCTCCCCCGTTCATGCTCTGTCTCTCTCTGTCTCAAAAATAAATAAACGTTAAGAAAAAATTTAAAAAAAAAAAGAAAAGAAGAAGTTATCTGGCTTTGGGGTGCCTGGGCGGCTCAGGTAGTTAAAGCATCTGACTCTTGGTTTTCGTTCAGGTCATGATCTCACAGTTCATGAGTTCGAGCCCTACATCAGGCTCTGCACTAACAACTTGGAGCCTACTTGGGATTCTGTCTCCCTCTTTCTCTGTCCCTTCCCTGCTTATGCGCACATGCTCACTCGCTCCTGCTCCTTCTCTCTCTCTCTCTCTCAAAAATAAATAAATAAATAAAACATTTTTTAAAAAGAAGTAGTTATCTGGCTTTAAAATGGAAAGATTCTGGGGCGCCTGGGTGGCTCAGTCGGTTAAGCGGCCGACTTTAGCTCAGGTCATGATCTCGCAGTCCGTGAGTTCGAGCCCCGCGTCGGGCTCTGTGCTGACAGCTCAGAGCCTGGAGCCTGTTTCAGATTCTGTGTCTCCCTCTCTCTGACCCTCCCCCATTCATGCTCTGTCTCTCTCTGTCTCAAAAATAAATAAACGTTAAAAAAATAAAATAAAATAAAATAAAATAAAATAAAATGAAAAGATTCTGAGGTAGGCATGGATTATTGCCACTCAAAGTATATTGATGACATTTGCTCAAAAAGAAAGGAAATTTCATTTTCTAACTATCAAAGTATTACTTACTGTGCATTTTCCTGATACTCTCGGATAACACAATCTTCTCTTTGCAAAATATGTAAAAATCTATTGCGTGCTATATGGCATCTGGCAATGCATTTATGCATATCTTGTGGCTTTACATTAAATGTCTCTGTAAAATGTATAGATGAATCTACATGGAACACAAATAAGATCACAGAAAACTTTGACTTAAAGCTAATGGATATCAAAAAGGTTGAAATTTACTCATTTTAAGAGATTAACAACTCATACAACTAACAACTCCTTAAAAGCAGGTATGCCACATACACAAGAAAGATACAATTAATTTTAACAAAAACAAGGAAACCTATTTTTAGGTAGGCAACTAAAAATGGTATCTGAAGTTAAGTTCTTTTACATAATTAAAAACTTTGAGAGTCCATCTGTCCCAAATAAGTCTTATTATCACAGCTTGATATAGCCTTGAACAAATACTTTCTTATACATGAACTTCTTACTCTTAACAGAATCTTTTCACAACAAAGGAAGAAAATCAATTAAAAGAGATGAGGTAAGATCACACCACCACCTTTGCTGCCATCAGTTTATTTTTCTACCTAGTAAGACTAATAGGACAACCAACTAAAACCAGTCTCTACTTCTCAAATAATTCTTAGCTATGTTACTAATGATCAAAGCAGATCCTGAGAACAATCCGTCCAAACATTTCGGAGTCCACATCCTGCTCTAAGATGATTCAATACAATAACAATACATATTCTGGAAAACAGGGATCACCTCATTGCACTTAGCACTACTAATCCAGGTCCTAGTGTTAACTCCAAAGAAACCACAATTTCTAAATATTTAACTAGGGATTCGTTTACTGAATGTAGACAGAGACTGAACATGTTGACTGGAATTACTTCCAATCAGAAACAGGACAACTCATGCTTAGAAGTCTTATGCACAGTAAACTCTTGCTAAATCCAACCACATGTATTTCATATAAAATAGTTTGGGCTACATGTAACTGGAATAGACCATCTACTAAAAGAAAAACTGGTAGCAATGCTTATGTTGCATTAAATTTTAAATATGCATATATTTATACAGCAAGATCACATGTATAAGTTTTCAAAAATCAAGCAAAGAATATAAACCGAAAAAGAAGGTTCACATATCACATCACAGAGAAAGGACATTAAGAGCTCCTATGATAAAAAAGAGCAGTAACCTAAGAGAAAAATGGACAATTATAGAATGCAAAAAGAATATGAATTGCTCTTAAATATATGAAACAACTTTCAATCTAACTAAATAATAAGAGAGATACAAATTAAAACTACCCTGAGATTCCATTTTAATCTATCAGGCTGAAAAGATAAAATGTGTGACCACACACAATGTTGTTGAGCCTTTGGAAAAAACAGACATTCACTGTACACTGGTGATAGAAGCATAAATCATCCAATCCCTACAGAAAACAATCTGATAATAACCAGCAAATTAGAAATCTGGAAATTTGACCCTGGAAGCAGTCTTCAGGAATTACGTATACATATATACACACACACACCATACATGTATATGTGGGTATGTACGTGCATATACACAGATACACACAAAGTCATATACGGATAAAGCTTGTCAATGTAGCATTGTTTTTGTAGCAAAAACAAAACAAAAAAAGGGGGGGTAAGGTGGAAGCCAAATGTCTGTCAACAGAAGACTAGTTAGAAAATACACTGTGGGGTGCCTGGGTGGCTCAGTCGGTTAAGCATCTGACTTCAGCTCAGGTCATGATCTCATGGTTTGTGAGTTCAAGTCCTGTATCAGGCTCTGTGGCGACAGCACAGACAGGAGCCTGGAGACTACCTCTGATTCTGTGTCTCCCTCTCTCTCTGACCCTCCTCACTCGTACTCTGTAACTCTCTCAAAAATAAATAAGCATTAAAAAAATTAAATATATATAATGTAAAAAATTTTTTAGATTAAAAAATACATATATATATACATATAATGTATACATATACTATATATATATAATGGTATATCCATTCAAATATGCTGTTCTAAAAAGAGAATAAGGAAGAAAGCTCTATGAACTAATATGAGATGATCTCCAATATATACTGTTGTGTGAAAAACACAAGATTCAAAACCCAATGCATGTCACCATTTAGGATTTAAAAAAAAAGAATATATGTATAAATATATGTATAATATATAAATATATATTATACATGTATTTGCCTGTATTGTGGATTACACTGCTTGCTTCTATGAAGGCAAACTAGGTAGAGCACAGAAGTGAAAGATAAATTTTTTCACCTTTTGATTTTGAATAATGAAAAATATTACCTATTCAAAGTAATTAAAATGTATAAATATGTATAAAAATTTTTTTTAATATTAAAAGAAAATAAATGACATAAAATGTCAGCAATGGTTGTCTGCAGAAATTGGAAGACAGATGGGGTTTTGTCGCATCCACTTTTCTGTACTTTCTTACCCGTGTTTTATAAGCATAAACCAATTAAACAGAAAAGCATATTTAATAAACTACAAATGGGGCGCCTGGGTGGCTCAGTCGGTTAAGCGGCCGACTTCGGCTCAGGTCATGATCTCACAGTCCGTGGGTTCGAGCCCCGCGTCAGGCTCTGTGCTGAAAGCTCAGAGCCTGGAGCCTGTTTCAGATTCTGTGTCTCCCTCTCTCTGACCCTCCCCCATTCATGCTCTGTCTCTCTCTGTCTCGAAAATAAATAAATGTTAAAAAAATAAATAAATAAATAAATAAATAAATAAATAAATAAAAAGTAAACTACAAATAGCATTCTTTTAAGAATGCTTTTTAGGTCTTAGCTTAAAAATCAAATATTTTGTTTCCATGAATGAGGAAACAGATCAAATCCCTTTACAACAGCAATTTCTAACAAAAAAATTAAATACATTGATAGCAGCCAAAGTAAACCTCACACAACACAACATTTAATACAATGTAGTAGAGGCAAACTATAACCTGCAAGTTTAATTTAGCCCTCTGGCTAGTTTTGTCAGGTCAGCAAGCTAGGAATGCTTTCTATGTTTTTAAAGGGTTGTATTCTTTTTTTAAGTTTATTTATTTTGAGACAGAGAGAGAGAGAGCGAGAGGGACGTGAGTGGGTGAGGGGGAGGAAGGGAGAAAAACAGAGAGAGAGAGAGAGAGAGAGAGAGAGAGAGAGAGAGAGAGAGAAGAGAGAAGAGAGAATATGAATGAATCCCAAGCAGGCTCCGCACTGTTAGCACAGAGCCTGTTGCAGGGCTCGAACTCAAACCATGAGATCATGACCTGAGCTGAAATCAAGAGTCAGACACTTAACCAACTGAACCACCCGGGCACCCCAAAGGGTTGCATTTTTTTTAAAAAAAAACACAAAGAAGTACATGAGAAAGAGACCTGTGTAATCCACAAAGCCTAAAATATTTACCATCTAGCCTTATACAGAAAATGTTTCCCAATCCCTGTATTAGAACATACAAAAATAATCTGAATAGTTACTCATATTCATTAGAAACTTTCAAACTACAGTACCGGTAGAATATTAACTATATATCTTTTGAGGTAAATTAATGTTTTTATCTTACCTTGTTGTATTAAAATCTCTTTATGATTCATATATTATGAAGAACAATAAAAATTTTAAACTCAAAACAAAAAAAATCCTACTAAAAATTTAACTTACTTCTAGAATGGGTTTTTATATATTTTATTGCAACAAATCTTGCAAAATGATACATCAGATGAATAAATTTAGGACCACCAGGAGAAAGAAATAGTGAGCCAACAACTTGAGGAAAGCCACTTCCACATTCAGCCTATGGAAAAAAGAAATCAGATGATTTGAAGACCTTATCAATAATAACCTTTATACTTATATCATCCTGTTTTTGTAGCATAACAGGACTGAACAGGATTAGTCCACTTGAACCAGAAGCTGACTATTTGAATCTTTCTAAATTCTTGGTGGACTGGGTCACAAAAAATAATTACAATATAAAGCCACAATTATTGATACTATGTGGGGACACAGCTAAAATAATCTACGGTCAAAAAAAGTTTTCTTTAAACAATAACTATGATATAAAATCCTAGGAACTCAAAAGCCTATTTCCAATGCATCTAGCCAATAAAGCTGATTTCCTAGAAATAGAATACTAACCAAAACCATCCAAAAGTGTTATTCTAACAAATATTTCCTTGCTATTATACTGTGAACGTAAGAGAAATAAAAAGATTTCACCTCCAAAAATTTAATGTATAATTACACTTCAATAAAGCCAGAACAAAAAATTTAACGTAGTTTCTAACTTCTTAAAGTTTGTATCTTCCAGAAAGAGAATACTTACAGAAATCTTTTTTAACCATTCACAGCAATGTTTCCGGAATTCAGTGTCACTTTTTTGGTCAAACGGAGGCCAACAAAGCCTTAAAAACAAATATAAAAGCATTAGAAATATCAACAAAAAAAAACTGAGCAAAATTTTTAAACATGAAACTTATTTCCTACACTAGAAACATTAATGCTAAATGAAACAAGACTAACATTTGTAGATTTCAACTAAAGAAAGACACCAACTTGTGAGAAATTGGGTCTTTTTCTTTATAAATAACTATAAGACTAAGGTCAGTTTACTGTAAATCATCAGTGAATAGGTATGTTAAGTGAAGGAATGAATCACCATTAAAATTAGTACGAATCAGCTAAAGACCACACTCTCAATGGATTCACTGCACTAATGCATAAAGATGGTATATAGAAATTAGTACGTTAAGCCTGGAAAAAGAAAGAGAGAGAGAGAGAGAGAGAGAGAGAGAGAGAGAGAGAAACATAGTTACACAGAAGAGTACAGAAGGAATGACATAAGAGCTTTTGACTCCTAGAGATAATCCATATCATACTCAGTGTGTGCTACTGTTTTGTGTTTAAACAAGATATAAAATTATTAAAAAGTTTTGCCTTTGTTTTAGTCAAAAATAATAGACTTTAAAATTTACCTATTGCTTTCCCCTGATAAATTTGTATCCTGAGGCAATTTTTTTTTATGTATCTATAGCATAAAATACATTCTATAGTCATATAAAAAATTAAGTATGCACGGAATAAATAGACTAAAAGGCTGGAATGTCAACAGTGATATTTTCTGGTTGGTGAGTTTAGGCATGATTTTTACTTCCTTCCTTACATTTTTTGTATTTCTCGAATTGCTTAAAATGAGCTGTATTTTGTTTATCATCAGGAAAAAAAAAATCAGAAAATCTATTTTTATTTAGCAGAGAAAACCCTACAGTTTAATGATACAGATTTCCAAAAAAATGTTTTAAAAATACCTGTTCTCCTGGTCACTCATAACTGAAGACAAAATATTAAGAATAAATTATCAAAAATAACAAAGCCTAAACAAATGATTTACTTGTTGCTTTTCTATTTAAGAGGACAATGGCATAATATAAATATTAAAACATATTTTAACACTTCTTCTGACGAAGGAAACCCAAATCACATGCAAAAGAACTTGGAACCAAGGTTAATGGGTATTCACATTTTTATCTCCTCCTTGAACTATTTAATATTCAACAGTATCTAACATGAGACTAAGTTTAATAGGAATGATTTTCACCTACAGCATTTGACACTTTTGTATATCACCGACAAAAATAGTAAGGATTTACAGAAATCTAAAAGTAAAAGTAGATAAAACAAGTAACACTGCCTACAGGAAAAGGAGTAAGGCAGGGGGTAATCCAGCAAAAAACAAAGAAAGGACAAAGTGAGCCATATAGATAGATTGGTACCAATTAACTGTTTCGCCTTATAATTATGAAAAATGTTAGGAAATAATTTTCTAAAACAAAATCTATCTTATCCATGAAATAATCAATGATTTTAAGATAAGTACCAAAGAAAAATCACTCAGATATACAAAGCTTGAACACTAAATTTCTAAGACTCACACCTGATTTTTGTGACATCCGTTCAAAATAATAATGAAAGGCCAAAGTTGAAATTCTGGTTTACACCAAAGCATACTCCCTTTTCAAATTAGAGAATGACTACCTACAAAAAGAAAATAAATTAACCTGACTCACTTGAAAACTTCTTTGGTGAGAGACTGGTCCAGCGTTTGGAACAAAAAATAAGAAACGATTTGAAAGGCATCACGATTCAACTTGTCAAACATGTTCCTAGTAGTTTAAAAAGAAATAGAAACAGGAAAAAAAAAAGGGGGGGGGGGGGAGGGGGAGAAGAAATCGTTAATAAAAGGAAACATCATCAAAAGCTGTGTAAGAGTTTAACACAAATTAATATTTTTAATTCTCTTCAAGAGGTCAAGGCAAATTAATTTTTCATTCATGTTCATTTTTATAAGAAAAACAATAAACTTTTACTTTCTGAGTCTGAAAGTACAGATCAAATAGAAGAAAACTGGTAGAACTTCCTTTACTGCAATGAGAATATCGTACAAAAAAAGGAAAGCCTAATTAGGTAAAGAGAAAACTATGGCCTATGACATGGTGAAGATGATACAAACCAACATTTACTGAATAATAATAAAAGTAACTAATAATAGTTTATCACTTCCCAGGTATTATTTTAAGCCTTTTACAGGCAATAAATCATCTAATCTTCACAACAACCATGAAATACTGTGCTAGCTGCTTTACCATGGATTATTCTACGACATTAGAATGTAGTTTGATTACTCTCATTATATAGATGAAAATTTTTTTAATTTAGAGGTTTGCTAAAATTACCCAAAATCATATAACCAGGATGTGCAAGAGCAGTGATTTGAAGTATGTTATCTGACCCGATTCCAATGTCTTTACCATTACATTTTAACTCCAGAACCATCATCATATAATGTAATTCTGGCAAGTCTTTTAAAGTTTTGGTTTTTCCGACTTCCCTAGCTAATCAAGACAACGCCTAAAAAAAATACAATATGTTAAAAATAACAACAAACTAAACCTTGTAAGAAATGCTGTAAGGAATCAAGAGTTAACATAAGGGCACTATGGCAGCCACTGGGCCAGAGTCATCAGCCACTGTTGTACAATGGATGTCTACTCCTCACGCCCCTGTCTCAACCCTTGGTGTCTGGTAAGACACAGAAAATTCAGGCTTCAGGAACTGTGAGAGCCAAGAGGAGGAGAGTTTTCTGAACTTCATCTACAGCAACAACCTGCTGAATGAAAGGATCCACCTCAGACACCGTGTTCCACTCCATGGCCTACCTGTAGGATTTTAAGCTAACTATGCCAACTTCCAGGGCAAAACAAGGAAAACTTGGCATGGAGATACAGCCACCATTTTTCAAAGGCCTAGCAGTGAAGGCAGAGTAGTAGAATGGAAAATGAAAAAAGCAATTTAAGTTCTCTGAATAAATGAAAAGGAGATAGAAATGGAACACACCCCCAATAAAGTTTACACTCAAGAAGGAAAAGAAATAACCTGCCAAAGTTATCAGATAAGAAATTATGAGAGTGCTCCCCCATTACTCTAGCATAAAAAGGTCATTTGCATGGGTGCAAAAGAGAACAGCTTGCCATTGGAGTATCAACAAAAGTTAAAAGCCAAAGAACCAAATAACTATAAAGGAAAGGTCTCAAAGGAAACCGAAGACATTATCAAAAAAGAGAAAAACAGAAACTCACTAGAACATAATACAGTATATCTAAGGATAGTCTATGTGCTAATATAAATTTTTTTTTGAGAGAGAGATGAGAAAGAAGACCAAGCAGGCACCACGCTCAGCACAGAGCCCAACTTGGGGCTCAATCACTAGACTGTGAGATCATGACCTGAGCTGAAATCAAGAGTCGGAGGCTCAACCAACTGAGGCACCCAGGCGTCCCACAAAAATTTTAATATAAAATATTTTTAACATTTAGAACAGGGGTCTGAGATATTTCCATGTTCAATAATACATTTTCAACAATGATCTGAGGGATCTCAATTGGGTGGTTCCTTATTTTCAGAATCTAAAAAGAAACTGGCTTAGAAGTTAGGCAATTACAAAAGGAGCTGTGAGGCATTGGAATTCATGACAAATAATACATGAATGCTCCTTCTATGAACACATAAAGCTATGTTCTGGCGTTGAAAAAAAAAGAGTTAAAATTCCCATGCTTACTCCTATGTCAAACAACACTTTTGTCCTTGAAATATTTCTATTCCTCAACGAACACAAGTGAAGCTCCTACCTTATCTCTCAAACCAGATATTTTTTTCACATAGTACCCTGTTGTCTTCACTTTGACACTTATTATAATTTTTAATAAGACATTTGTTGAATGTGGGAATGCAAGCTGGTGCAGCCACTCTGGAAAACGGTATAGAGGTTCCTCAAAAAACTAAAAATAGACCCTACGACCCAGCAATTGTACTACTAGGCATTTATCCATGGGATACAGGTGTGCTGTTTTGAAGGGGCACATGCACCCCCATGTTTATAGCAGCACAATCAACAATAGCCAAAGTATGGAAAGAGCCCAAATGTCCATCGGTGGATAAATGGATAAAGAAGAGGTGGTATAGATATACAATGGAGTATTACTTGGCAATCAAAAAGAATGAAATCTTGCCATTTGCAACTACGTGGATGGAACTAGAGGGTATTATGCTAAGTGATATTAGGCAGAGAAAGACAAAAATCATGACTTCACTCATATGAGGACTTTAAGAGACAAAACAGATGAACATAAGGGAAGAGAAACAAAAATAATATAAAAACGGAGGAGGACAAAACAGAAGAGACTCATGAATATGGAGAACAAACTGAGGGTTATGGGAGGGGTTGTGGGAGAGGGGATGGGCTAAATGAGTAAGGGGCACGAAGGAATCTACTCCTGAAATCACTGTTGCACTATATGATAACTCATTTGAATGTAAATTTTAAAAAATAAAAAAAAAAATTAAAAAAAAAAAAAGATCTACAAAGTTGACTAATAAAGAGAAAAGTCCTAATATGTATTGGGAACTTATATTCCCAAGCACTATTCTTGGCCTTTTGTACCTATTTATGATTTAATCATCTTGCCTTCTTTGTGAGATAACTGTTATAACTCACTAGATAAACTGTTTGAAGAGAGAATTAGAGACATTAAACGATGTGCCTAATAAATTAAAAAAAAAAGACATTTGTTGAATGAAGGTTTGTTCATCCACTAGACTGACATTCTCTAAGGGAAAAATTTATGTCTATTCTGTTCACCACTGTATATCTAGGTCCAATACTGGGTTCGATTAATACCTGTTGAATAAATAAACTGAATGAATCACCCTTTCTTTCCATTCTCATTGCTGCCTTAGTTTAGGCCTATCTAACTGCAAAGTTCTAATTCCCCCTCTAATTCATTCTCTGTAATACAACCAGAATGATTTTTCCAAAGTGCAAATCTTCTGGGCAAATACTCAGTAATGAAATTGTTGGATCATATATGTTAAGCATATGTTTAACTTTATAAGTGGTTACACAACTACTTCTGCACAGAAACTAGAAAATCCTATGACTTCACTAAAAAAACAATGAATTTTACGATATATAAATGTAAATGAATAAAAAATCTTTAAGAAAATTTTGAAATAAATTTGATGGTACATTCATGCTTGAAGCATTTTAAAAAGGACATCTATGGGGCACCTGGGTGGCTCAGTCGTTGAGTGTCTGACTCTAGATCTCAGCTCAGGTCTTAATCCCACGGTTAGGGGATCAAGCCCTGCAGTCCAGCTGGGCACTAAGTATGCAGCCTGCTTAAGAAATTCTTTATTTCTCTCTCTCTCTCTCTCTCTCTCTCTCTCTCTCTCTCTCTCCCCCCCTGCCCCTCTCCCCCACTCACACTCTAAAATAAAAATTAAAAATAAATAAATAAATACTGCCACTCTAAGAACTCAAATAATCAGAAAAGTCAAAAGACTGAGGACAGGAAATAGCCTATGTATCTCAAATTTCTCTTGGCCTACAGCGGGTAAGATAATACTCTAAAGTTGGTAAGTTTAGACACAGAAACATAAAGTATTTAGATTTATGATAACTATTATACCAGTGACAAAGTAGGGAAGGTCCTTTTACTATCCAACTTAATACACTTTTCTACCATTTTTTTTTTTTTGCTTACTACAGAAAAAAGTTTTTGCTAATTCAAAAAGTAAAAGTTATAAAGAACCACCTTAAAATTAAAAGGCTCCCTTGAGTCCTAAAGCCGTTGAACATACTGTTCCCACACCCTTCCACTGCCACCCCTCCCTCAACTTCGCAGACCACCAAACGTCAACACTAAAGCAGAATTAAGCTGTCCCTCCAGTTCTGCCCCAACTGCAGACATTACTCCCCGACAAAGCGCTCCCGGCACGGTCCCACAATTATTAGCTTCTGCCACCAGGCTGGCAGCCACTGGGAGCAAGGGCTTTGTAGCCACTGCTGGCACAAAGTAACCGCTCGACCGCTCGATTCATCAACCTGCCAGGTCCGCGAAAAGGTGGGTCACACCAACGCGTCTGGGCTCGGACTCCCCCGCCCCGCCAGCCCGAGGCTCCTTACACTCCGAGGTGCGTGTGAGACACGATCTTTCCGCAGGCAATGGTGGCCGGGCCTGGCTCAAAGCCGAGCGCCTGCAGATACATCCAAAGATGCTCCTTCTCGAAAGAGGTGACCCAGACCGAGCTCATCTTCGCGGTAGGCAGTGTTACTGCAAAGGAACTAAGGGCAGGCCCAAACGACTCAGAGGCCCCTCATGCTCCCTCCCTACGGGCAGCCTGAGGTAGTGGCGGCCCCTCCATTGCCACCGCTTGTTCCTCTCTCGCCCGGAGCCATTTCACCTCAAACGGCCGTAAAGTCTCAGGGAAATGAAGAACCTAACGGTACTATGGTACAACTGCCTAAGCTAAGGTAATAGAGACCAAGACTCCCGCGCTTCCGGAAAGGCGGTAAACGCCGGCGCTGCCCGGCTTCCGGGGGAGGAGGGACTTCCTCGGCCGACTATATCTCCCGCCATGCAAAGCGCCCTTCTCTCCCTCCCTTTCCGTCAGGCCCAGACAAAACACTACAAGACCCACACTGCATTGCGCTGCCAGCGACTATTGCTCTTGGGTAACTGCAAAAAGTATCTTGCAGGGTTGTGCAGCTTCGCGCTTTCTGATTTTTAGTATCTCTCATTCTTTTTGCTCATGTAGGTCTATTTCATTGGCTAAAAGCCGTAGATTTAGGACTCTGACTCGGTGTAGTGAAAAAGCATTGGGTTCCGTCTTCACCTGCCTCACTAGCTGTGAGATCTAAACACATCTAACCCCTAAGCCCCAGGTGTATTATTAGTAAAATCTTGTGTGCCCTCAAATGCTAAATGTTCCTTTCTTCTTCCTGCTGTAAGAAATCTGGCTCTCCCCTAAGTATACAGCTTCCTCCTGCAACCCTCTCTACTGATGACTGTTTTCTCCCTCACACCCCATATACAACAGCGCCTGGAAATGGGGGGGGGGGGGTATAATACTTATTTCTTATTATCACCTCTGGCAATTATTGCCTCACTAAAACCAGCTGCTTTGAATTTTATGCTTTCTCCCACAACTCTTGCTTCCAGAGGTCTTGTGTAAGATTGGGTGCTGGACCTCATTTTTTAGATTTAGACTTGCTTGTCTCTCCCACATTACTCTTGGGATAATTTATGCTGATTTCAGTATCCACTTAGATGACCTTACAGTGTCCTGGCCTCTCAGTTCCTTGAACTCTTCTCAATAATCTGGCCCCTTTTTCTCTTTGCCAGGTTTATCTGGCAGAACCCAAGTCCCTACTGCATCCAGTTTTCTGCCTATCCCACAACTGCAACTTAGCCCCTAAACACAACCATGATGCCTGCTGTCACTCAAAATTCATGACACCTCCAATGGGCTCTTAGGCCTGCCCCTCTCCACCCTATTTACCCTAAATCTCACTCTCCACACAATTGTACATATCTTCTTCCCTTAAATGTCCAATGCTTCCTTTCTCCTCTCGATGTTGTCTTTTGTCCTTAGTTAATAGATGCTTCCAGGAAAGACCTTCAATCAACAGTTTACCAACCTGCCTGTATCTTTGCCTATATTAATCTTATTAGTCTGGATGAATCAAGGTGCACCTCCCTAAGATTAGTCCTTTGACTTATTCAACAGGTCATATTCATTTTCTCCTACTCAAAGAGTTTGCTCCAGCATCTGTCCTTTATTCTCTCCTGCATTACCAATTCTTCCCATAAGTATACAAACATGCTGTGCTTCCATTGTTTAAAAAAAAAATCCATTGACCCCAATGCCTTTCTAGCTACTACTCCACTTCTTATTACAACAAAATTTCTCCAAAAATTTTCTTTTTCTTTTTTTTTAATGTTTATTTATTTTTGTAGGAGAGAGAAACAGAGCATGAGCAGAACAGGAGCAGAGAGAAGGGTAGACACAGAATCCGAAGCAGTCTCCAAACTGTTAGCACAGAGCCAGACACAGGGCTTGAACTCACAAACTGTGAGATCATGACCCTAGCCAAAGTTGGGCGATTAACCGACTGAGCCACCCAGGCACCCCCTCCCCAAAGTTTTCTATACCCACTTCACTGCTAATAGTAACTTTCCAAAGCTACTCATATCAACTGGCATTCTTCTTTCGCAAGCATCGAAACTGCTTCTGAAGGAGTTTTATTCAATGGGTACTGGGTAGCATAAATAAAGCAAGGAAAGGCCAGAGAATTAAGTTCAGAAAACAGCAAATTCATGTGCCAATCCACTCAAGATTTACATGCCAGCAATCCAATTTACTTTCTAAAAAAATAGCTTAATGTATTATTGTAGGTGAAGCCCTTGTGACCACCACCAAGGACAAGAAATAAAACTTTTCCAGCCATCCCAGAAACCCCTCACTTCCCCAAAAATAAACACCATTCTCACTTTTATAGTAATCACTTCTTTGCATTGTCTTACAGTTTTACCACCTAAGTGTACTTCTCTAGACACTATTTGTATTTCCCTTACCTTTTTCTTTTTTTTTTTCAGTCTTTCACAGGGTTGGGTTCTTTTTAAATAATATCACTTAATATACAGGCTTTCCTCCATCCTCCCCCACTCCTTTTTTTCCTTACAATTTTTTCTTCTAATGTTTTCTTACAACTGCATCCTTGCTGCAGTTCAACACGTTCTTCTCTGTCTCTATCTTCTGTATTTCCTTCAAGATGACACCTGGATCCAGAGGATTGATGACATTCAGGTATGATCCCTTTGGCAAGTCTAGATGATAGTTGATGTATGTTGTTTCAGGCAGTACATAGCTTCATTTATGCCATTGACAGGCGTTGATGCTAAATGCCTAGGTCTATTAATTCCTTGGGGATTGCAAAATGAAAATTCTAATTTATTGTTTGTTATGAACTGAATGTTTGTGCCTCCCTCTCCCCCCACTCCATTCCTATATTGTAATCCCATTCCTCAATGTGACGGTATTAGAAAGCGGGGTCTCTGGGAGGTAATTAGCATTAAATGAAGTCATCAGGGTAGAACCCTCCTGAATAGGATTAATACCCTTAGAGGAGTCACGAGAGAGCCTGCTTACTCTCTCTCTCTCTCTCTCTCTCTCTCTCTCTGCTCTTTCTGCCATCAGAGGATACAAAAAGAAGTGGACTCTGCAACCAGGAAGAGTCTTCACCAAAACCCAATCGTGCTGAAACATCTCAAACTTACAGCCTTCAGAACTGTGAGAAATAAATGTTTGTTTTTTAAACCGCTCAGTCTAGAGGCACCTGGGTGACTCAGTCAGTTAAGCTGACTTTGGCTCAGGTCATGATCTGACTCAGTCAGTTAAGCTTCTGACTTTGGCTCAGGTCATGATCTCACAGTTTGTGGGTTCGAGCCCCATGTCGGGCTCTGTGCTGACAGCTCAGAGCCTGGAGCCTGCTTCGGATTCTGTCTCCCTCTGTCTCTTTGCTCCTCCCCTGTTTGTACTCTCACTCTTTCTCTCTCTCGCTCCCTCTCAAAAATAAACATTTTAAACCACTTGGTCTAAGGTAGTTTATTATAGCAGTCCACACTGACCAAGATACCATTTTTTTATTCTGTTAGTAGCAATACTTTTATGATAGAAATTTTCCCTCATGGTCTAGTTTATCTCATGGTAAAGATACAAGGAAGGATAGACTGTTGATCCTTTCTCTTTATTTTACCAGTTAATTGGTTTGCTATCATCCCCTGAAAGTGACCAATGAAATTGTTTATATGTATAACAATATATTTAGATATTTAATGGGATATATTTAGATATTTAATGGAGTTCATATTTGATTGCAATTATTATCCTCATTGAAGTTCAAATCGTCCTATCTCTAGCCAATGGGAAACCCTTCAAATTGGCTTCCTTGCTATCTGGAATAGCAAGAAGTTCAAGGAGCATCTTGTACATTTTCTGCTTCAAATCTGAAATCAGCCATTTCTCCAAGAAGCCCTATTTCTTTTAGTGGAAAAAGTATTTCAGAACCACTTTTTGGGGGCACCTGGGTGGCACAGTCAATTGAGCATCTGACTTCGGCTCAGGTCATGATCTCATATTTCGTGAGTTTGAGCCCTGCATTGGGCTCACTGCTGTCAGCACCGAGCCGCCTCGGATCCTTCGTCCCCCTTTCTCTCTGTCCCTCCCCTACTCACACTCTCTCTCAAAAAATCAATAAACATTAAAAAAAAAAAAAAAAAACACTACTATTTGGACACTAGGGACGCTCATAGCTACTGGCCTGACCATAGTTTCTACAATTTATTTAACGCTACTCTGTGCCAGGCATTGCTCTAAGCTTTTCACAAATGTTAATTTGTTTATTCTTCATAGCAAACCTATTATTATCATCAAACTAAATCCCCATTTTACAGATGAGGAAGTTGAGGTACAGGGAAATTATGTAAATTGTTTAAAGTCACACAACTCGTAAGTGGCAGAGCCAAAATTAATATCCACAATCTTTACTCATCTTGATATACTTCCTCCCAGTTGACCTGTTTTCAGATGCCCACCCCTAGGCTAGGAGAAGGCAAAAAAAAAACCCTGACCTACAGACCCACTAAGACACCCCCATCCTGGGAGGCCAAAAATAAAAACAAAAACAAATGTCCATTACATTAGTATATTTAAAAAAAAAAAAGTCACTAACTCAAGATTATACAGCACCATTTTTATTATAGGCATTTCAATAATTAAATTTTGAAGAATCATATAAAATGATATATGATACAGAACGAGGTTCTCTTACAAAAGTTTAGATCAATCAGTTTCATTACAATTAAGACCAAGGAGCCAAAGAAAAAAAAGAATAGATTAACCCACAATAGATTAATCCCCAAAACCTCAGGAATAAACACGCAAGCAAGCTTGAAGTTTACTGTGACACAAATTGTGTATTCAGCCAAAAGGAGCATTTTCTTGTTAGTTATTCAACATTTGGCCCTGAGAGGACACGGGGCCATTAGCATGTGAATGATCTGACCCATCCTCCTCTTCCAAAGCAATAATATCTGGAATTTCATCAGTCTCAGATGTCAAGTCTATAGCAGTGAAATCAAATACCTGTAAAAGAAGAATCTTGGATATTAAAACAAACACTAGTGAACTGCACTGTCCTCATGGAGACCCTGATTACTGCATGTGAATGAGCCTCCCTTTCTCCATAGCCATGCTTCCTGAAAGGTGTTTAGTCATATTACCACAGTTCACTCATATTATAAAACTTCTCTTTAAAATGAAACTAACTAGGGGGGAACTTACTAAATGAAAGTTTTCTTGAAAATACAAAATGTAAGGCATTTCCAGTTATTCATCTATTAATCTATTCTCTTAAAATCAGTAGTAATATTCCACTTTTCCAGAAGTCTGACTTACAAATATAACCCTTTTGGGAAACGTCTAGGAACTGAGGAAGGAAAAGGTGTTTTAATAGTTGAAACAGCCATCCCAAAATCCTATTCTTCTCTGCATAGGAAAGGCTTTTAGGGATAAGAAGTTCTATTAGCTCTTACTTTACATACAATTTTGATAAGCTATGCGATGTTTCTTAGGCGACAGCAGATTAAAAGCAGAAAATTAGTAAGGTATAATAAATTACTAAAGGCTGGAATCTTGATAGCAGAGAAAAAAAAGTTAGCTAATTATCTAAGAGGCAAAACAACAAAAATCCATCAAAATGCAGACAACAGGAGGGAAGAATGAGGAGTTACTGTTTAATAGTTACAGTTTATGCTTGGAATAATGATAAAGTTCTAGAAATAGAAAGTGATAATGATGGCACAACATGGTGAATGTACCTAATGCCATTGAATTGTACGCTTAAGAATGGCTAAAATGGGGGCGCCTGGGTGGCATAGTCAGTTAAGCATCCAACTTCAGCTCTGGTCATGATTTCACGGTTTATGAGTTTGGGCCCTGCGTTGAACTCTGTGCTGACAGCTCAGAGCCAGAAGCCTGCTTCAGATTCTGTGTCTCCCTCTCTCTGCCCCTCCCCGACTCATGCTGTGTCTCCGTCTCTCAAAAACGAATAAACATTAAAAAAAAAAAAAAAATGGCTAAAATGGTAAATTTGATGCTGTGTATATTTCACAATTAAGAAAGAGTAAAAATGAAACAAGAGGAAAAACAGACAAGAAAAGGGAATCTTGTTTATCTTCCCAAAGAACTCAGGTGCTCAGAGAACTGTCTGGCCTGAGGTACAAACTTCTACCATTTATTCTTGAGGCTCTCAGTTTGGCTAGATCAAACTACATTCTAGCTATTTATCAATGTTCGCCTTGCAAAGATTCCATCCAACCTGACCTCCACCAAAGCCAGCAATGCTTATACAAATTGATTCAGAGCAACAGTCGGACAAGCCAACTATTGTAATTTGAGCTTTAGTAGGTTAAAAGATACACCTTACTTAGCTCTCTCTTCTAAACTATGTCTGTTAATAGTATGTTTTAACATCCAATATGACTTTGTTTTTAACAAATATAAAATAGAACAGGAAGGTACAACACAAGAAGATATAGGCAGAGAGATTTTCTGGGCCCCAAAGAGGCGAGCTGCAGTTTTCTCTTATCAGAGAGCTAGAGTGCTAGAACAGAAAAAAAAAAAAAGAAAGAAAAAGAAAGAAAGAAAAGAAAAAAAAAATGCATGCACTTTGACAACAGTAAGACAGCAAACTAAAACCCCATCCTACCACCCACCTCTTCTCAACCTGTCTCCTCACCTCTCACATGAGGAAGATACCTGATTTGGTTACAGATGAAGAATGAAGGTAGAATGAGCCTAACTTGTAAAAGGTGCTCAGTAAAGAGTAGCTTTTATTTTCATATGTTCCTTAAATACCAACACACACACACACACACACACACACACACTACCTCCAAAGTCACCTAACTTGTCCTATCTTTGCAGAACGTTGGGGATCCCAAACTCAGAATTTTTGGAGAAAAGTTTTCAGCACCACTATCAAAAAAAAAAAAAAAAAAAATCTCTAGTACCTGAGATGCTTTACAAGAGTCATGTGAATAATTCCCCTTCCATATATCCAGAATGATCCAGAGTGTATAATGTCCATTAAATTCTTGGCTACCAGTAAAACCTACTTGGAGGCTGTGAATAGAGGGTAGGACAACTAAGAGGTAGTCACAATCCATCAAGTTTCCATGGTGAGTTTAATGTAAAATGTAGTGATTGTGCCTGACCATCTTCATGAGAAATGTGGCACAAGAGAAATCATTTCGCAAATCTATAAAATAAATCCTTTTTCATTGACATGAGCAAGTGTAGTTTGGACCATTGATGGAGTGTAAGGAGTCTCTTTCAGAGAAAACCCATTCAGGGATAGAGGCCACACTCAAGAATCCGGTACTTACTATGGAATTAATGAGATAATCATAGTCCCCCCCTGAAAGGACAGGAAACCATCAACACATGCTTTTCAGGAAACCAAGTGACCATGCTAGGATTCCTGCAACCTGTTGTTCATACAACCTCTGGGGGACCTTTCATAACATAGACTTCATTGATTCACATATTTATTATAACAACTTTCCAGAAGGTGGCACTATAAGGTGCCATTTTCTAATTTGCCTAACAGTAGGCTAGTGCTTGGTGGCCTGGTGCCCTGGCTAAGGTGAGACTATTACAGAAATAAAAATAACATCTGTGGGAAGGTAACTTGCTAGTAAAGGTGTATATGCAATGCTGATATGACACAGAATCAGGAAAACTGGTTTATTTTGAAATAGAGTAAGTAGAGAAGCACTAATGTAGTGACAAGAAGAAACTGAAATTTAAGTTTGTATAAAAGTAATTTGATTTCTAGGGTTATGAAAGGATCATGCAAGAGGTAGTGACTAGCTCTATCACCAAATACTTAAGATAAACCCTGGTGAGAGTTCGATTTAGCACAAACGTCTCACCACCCAGAACAGATTGCATACGCAGCTTGTTTATGTGCTTGTGAGCTACAGAACTCTGTTTTACATGAACACTGTTTTACATGAACACTGTTCTGTTTTACATGAATACTGAGTACCATCCCCTGGTGCACATCACCTTCCCTACTGTAGAAACACCCTCTTGTACCCTGATGCTTTGTCCTCAGCCAACAAGAGTCTGTGGAAGTGATTAGAACTCTTAGCAAAGGGAGCAGGTTGACACCGATCACAAAGTGATCCTTGGTAAGTATCCATTGCACAGCATTCAGCTAGTCACTGTTAACTCCTGTGTATTCCATTCGTTTGAGCAGGTAAATCAAGCGTAGATCTTAGGACACTTTATGGAACCCACACTGGGAGTCTTGTTTGGAGAGAAGGAACTATAGGTAACACTAGTCCTGTTTCCTTTGCTTCTCTAACAGTATTCAGTGGGCCACCTACAATAGAATCACTAGGGATGATGCTTTCTATCTTAAGGGATGCTTTGATTCTTTTTTAAGGGATGCTTTTAAAAACTGCAGATGTCTGGTACTACCACCGGACTAGTAACCAGATTCTCTGGAGGTGGAACCCATGAATCTGCATTTTGTCAATTTCTCCAGTTGATAATCCCTGGCATAGACAAAGAGGGCAGAACACTCCCTGGTGTGCTGTTAACCATGCCAAGAGTTCATTTTATACACAGGAGTCAGCCTGATTGATCCATTAACTACCTCCTTAGCTGAGTTTTCCTGTGCTCTAGCCTGTGCAGACAAAACAAAAGTTGAAGTGCTTCATTCACACCGTTCAACATCTACTCTTATTAACGCTAAGCTTTAATTTAAATGGTTGGATAGGGGCGCCTGGGTGGCTCAGTCAGTTAAGCATCTCAGTTCAGCTCAGCTCAGGATCTGGCAGTTTGGGGTTTTCCAGCCCCACATCGGTCACTCTGCTGTCAGCATGGAGCCCGTTTCAAATCCTCTGTCCCCCCCTCTCTCTGCCCCTCCCTTCCTTGGTCTCTCTCTCAAAAATAAACATTTTTTATAAAACCTTAAAAAAATAAATAAATAAGTGGATGGATGGAATAAAAGCCAAAATACAAGTGTTGGTGAAGATGTGGAGAAAACAGAATCCTCATACCTTGCTGGTGGGCACTTAAAATAGTACAGCCACTTTGGAAAACAGTTTGGCAGTTTCTCAAACAAGTAAACACATGGTGTCTATGACCTACTCTCCATTCCATTCCCACACATATACCCAAGAGACATGAAGACATAATTTAAGTGGTAACTAGTTCTCCAATACTACCTACATAAAAGTACCATTTAATCTATTCACTACTTTTGTAAGATGTAGTTAACACTTTCCTTTTTTTTTTAGTTTATTTATTTTGAGACAGAGCAAGCATGAGCAAGGGAGGGGCAGAGACACAGAGAGAAAGAGAGAATCCCAAGGCTCTGCACACCGTCCAAGAACTCACGAACCATGAAATCATGACCAGAGTCAAAACCAAGAGTCAGACACTTATTTAACTGACTGAACCATCCAGGCACTCCTTTCCTAAGTTCTAGAAGACATTAGAACATTTTTTTCCCCCTCTCACAGGAAATATCACCTAAGTTAGCATTCCCTTTTGCTTTGGTCAATAAAACTGAAAACTCAAATTGTTGCCCTGCCATTCCTATACTGCCTTATGCTGAAGTGTAATATTTTGCAGGTTAACTTTATAATATAGGTAGGGAATTTTTAAATTGGCAGCCTGGAACAGAGTGAGGGATAAACAATGTCCTATACCAGGATATTACTTGAATGTTCATCAACAAGCTTCCCCTAAGACCATAAAAGTCTCTTGAGCAAAGTTTCTGGTTTTACCATTTTCATCAGGGCAGAATCCATGCCTTATACTACTAGGAACTCAAATACCAAATTAAATCACTTTGTAACGCAGCTACATAGATAGAATAACATAGCCACCTACATCTCACGAGACCATCATCCATGCAGACTCAGTACTAGGTCACTCTTGGAGCTGGGACAGTCCCAAGTCCATGAGAGCACAGGGAGATCAAGGAGATCAGACCGGCAAAAGGCCCTCCTTTCCATACCCCCACATCTGCTCTCCCAGGCATCATTTAGACTCCATTTCCTTAAAGACTGGTGCACAAATATCTATCCTGCTCTTTATTCCTCCTTCCCTCACCAGCCACCTCTATGAGCTAAATGATATTCTAAAAGAGAGATTTCAGATAGACCAAATTTCAGTTTTTCCCTTCTCAGTTCATTAGCTCTTCAATACCTACATTGCACTTTGATAGTGGATAGATTTTCCTAATCACATCCTGATATTACGCCTGGACTGGCAACTTAAAGATGCTGTATGTCACTGCCCCACAGTGGTGTCCCCCTATGCCTCTAGTGCAAAACAGAAAGACACCCCATCCTCAAACATTTCACTTTCATCTGTTGAAGCGTCACTAATTTTACATTATGGGTGAGAATACTAAGGCTAAGAGATGAATGGCTAGCACACCATATTCTTTTGATTTTTCTACCCAGAACTAACCAGAGTCCATGTTATTATTACAAAGGAAAAAAAAAAAAAAACCAAAAAACAAAAAACCTTTGAACACTCAAGCATGCCACGTCAGCCTTCATGCAGCCAAATGTTTAAAAACTGTCCATAGTTAGATATTGTGCTTAATCGGCTTTTTTTCTCACTAGAATTGTCCTCCTTGGGGAAAAGTCTGTTAAACCAAACTGCCAGTTTATGCAACAATAAAGCTGTAAGATGCAAGACCATGGACTTTGAGACATGTTGACAACAGAATGGAATGCACATGGGCACAAACTTGAGACACAAAGCCAGACAAAACCACAAGTGAGCACAGCTCATAGCAAAAAAATGAGGGCTAGTGCTGTTTTTCTGGAAGCTAAGTAGTCTTGTTCATGAATAGCTTTGAGAATGGTCTCCTTTCCATAAGCAAGTCAGTTGGCCCTGTAACTTTCATAATGGGAAAACAAGTTTATGTTCAGGGTAAGAAAGTATGTGTATAGTTATGGTATGTAATTTACCAACCAATTAGAACAAACCACAAGATAGAAGCCTTGGAGTTTTGAGGGGGAGGGGAAAGGTCATGTCCAATTAGGATAAAGAAGTTAAAAAATATTTAAGAGTCAGTTGCTCTAGAAAATGCCAGTTCTTGGGACCAGGCAGGCAAGTGAATGGATGGGTTTCCATCCCGGAAGCCCATGGAATTGTGGCAGTCCACCTTCCCAGTAACTAGATACTTCTTGGCTTCAAGTATCTCAGTGAGTCTCTCCCCTCCAATTCATCTCACCTGTGTACTGATTCCTGGAGTTACCTCAAGGGGCAAAACTTAGTTCTGTCACTTTGTAAGCTTTGATGGTCTCATTCACATCAAGGGCACATGCGGTTACGCACAGCCTCCTTGTTTTCTTGGGGAGAAAGGGGAGGGAGGAACCAGAATATAAAGAGACAAACCTTAGACTTCAGCTCTAAAGAGCAGCCTTGCTATCCTTTCGCAGGGACAGGCAGAAGTATGTAGCTCTATTTGACAAGTTGTTTTTTAAACAGTTTGGCATCCTGCAGCTTTGTTACAAGGAGATTCATGAGATTTCCTCCCTAGTTGACCAACACTGAGGGACTAGAAGTCTGAACACCCTCAGGTGGAGGTAAGAAGAATCCTTTCCTACAGAAGGATCCAAAGTCTAAAAGTCTTTCTATTTCTAATTATTCCTAAAGGTATCTCCCCAACTATTGTTAGTGACTTTCTCCCAAAGTGACAACATGGCAAGTCAAGCTGAGCTGAGACTGGACACTGACTAGTCTCGGTTCAGGGCTCTCGCTTTCAACAGCCCTTTACCAAGAAAGGCATACTGCCTTTACAGGAAACTGATGCCAATTGCTTCCTTTCAGTTTTGATTCCTTTTCGGCCATAAGTAGCCTTCTACTGGCCTAAAAACCCTCTCTCAGAGGTTGAGTGAATGGGGAGATAAAGGCAACAACTGTCACCTTGTAAAAATTCTGGTATGCACATTAGCTTTTAATTTGTTTAAGACCTGTTGTGAAACCCTCCATTTTTAGCACTAGCCTTCTAATGTTATTACCCTGCCAAGTTCCCCACTGGGCCAGTTGGAATTCACAGATGTGTGTTAATAACCTCATCATGCAGGCCAAGCAGCTCTATGAAAGCAACACACGAAGCACATGGAACACACAGCATAAAATCGATCTATTCTGCAGTGAATTTTATTGATTTCATAGGGGACATTCCTTTATGAAAAATAAAAAACTGAAGTTGTACAGGCATGCTTGGTGAGACCAATCAGTGACAAAGCCTGCTCAGACCAAACCGGAGCAGATACCAGTTCACACCACAGCCCACACGAAGGTGTTTTTATTCAATACAAATAAACAGCAACAAGGCTAACACGCTGAGACCATAAAGCACTGAAACTTTTTGTGAGTTCGACCAATGTATCATCTAGCATTCTTTTCTTACCAGCCAGGTAAACAATAGAACGTGTCTGCTGATGCCAGAAATTTTAAAGCTCTGAATCCAGTTAGAAAAGACTGCAACTGGGGACGTTTTTCCTAGCTAGCTGCTTCCCCAATTCCGAGTTGTCTAGCAGGTTAATTTCAACAGAACAGAAAGGATCATCTGGCTGGCTGAACCATCTACTGGTGACAAGGACAGGTTTAATGTGTTTTGTGCTGAGGCTGCTGGGCCTGACTGGTTGTGTCCTTCTCTGCACCTTGGTCCTGAGCATTCTGAGACTCGGTCAGCTGAGGATAAAAGGGACCTACCAGCCAGTTGAGAGGTGTGTTGTTAACAAGATAATCCATCACATCATCTAAAGACTCCTTCATTTTCTGTAGCTGCCCCTTGCTAGAAGTGAGGAGGCCGTCAGACACTTCCTTAAAGGAGGCAGCGTTGCGGAACACTGAGTAGATGTCACCAGCCATCACCCCCACGTGACTGGCCTGATCCTGGATGTTCTGTGGTAACCCCTGGATGTTGGACAGCAGGGTGTGGCACGTGGTCTGGAGCTGCTGAGTCAGGTTGCGGGCAATAGCAAGAGTACGTGACTCAATGTGCTAAAAATAAAGCAAGTTTAAAAATTAGCAGTGAATCCAACAGGGCTATTTAGCAGTCAGTTCAATTACAGTAAACTGGGTATGTGTCTACCACGTATGTGGATTCTTTGACTTTTCAAAATCCTCATAAGAACCCCAGAATACCAGAGCAGTTCTGTCCACTTTTCAGTAGGCATATGAGCTTTGGGAAACCAAAGAACCACTTTCTAGGACTACAGCATGGCATTTCTTCTGTCTGGAACATCCGGGCCCTTATTGCCCTTTCACCTAGTTTATTCACCCATTAGAACTCAACTTAGCACTCCTCTCTTCCAGGAAGCCATCTGACTCACCCATCCTTTCTCCAAGGCTGAGTTAGGTTCCTTTCCTATACATTCTCATAGCACCTGTGTTGATGCTAGCAGAAAGCACTGTGGCAATAAAAATGCCATATCACCTGTGAGTCTGTGCCCCTTATGAGGGCAAGGCCTAAGTTTCTCATTTAGTTGTATTCTGATATGGGCAAGACGTGGGTCTGTAGGTTAAATTACTGCACATTTTGCTTTTCTGTCACTGAACAACCAATGTACCCAGTACTGTTCAAACTTGTGATAGAAGACAGTATTCTAAGAGGAATAATGGGAAAATGGAAATGAAAACTAAGAACATCTTCAGAAACTGCACTGGATGACTCTCCCCAGTGTCTCACCTCAGCACAGTGGGATTCATCTGTATCATCATGGCCGATGCTTCTCTTCCATTCCACCCAGGAGAGATAGAACTTATCCTGAGCACCTTGAATTTTCTGGTTGGCACTCTGCACATTCTGCCTGGCAAATTCAATCTAGAGTATGTTGAAATAACACAAAGGAACAAACCAGTCAGACATGCATTCATATTAGCCGGTTCTCAGAGGATATAAATCAGATAATATAAAAAACAAGAATTTCCACGAGAGTTTAAGGAGAGTTGTCCCCACTATCATTGTTATTTATTACCAGTTTTTGTAAATCAACCAAGTAATCATAGTTTTTTACTGCCTCTATTTATTAAACCACTGTCTCCAAATTTACGTCCACTTTAGCACAGGTAAGGTAACTCAAATTTAACATGTATATACATAAAACATAAAATTACAAAAGGAAAAGGAATTAAAACCCCTTCTTCCCTGTTGCCAGCTACCTCTTTCCCCTTCCAAGAAGAAACCAGCTTCTAAGGATACTACAATACAGACTGTTTTGCAACTTGGCAATCTTTAATGGCTACACAAGTCTTTTATGATGTATCAATTTAATTACTTTCCAATTAGTTGACAGGCATCGTTTATAGTGTTTTGTAACTCTAAACTTATCTGTGCATCTATAAAGAAACATTTTTTTTAAACGTTTACTTATTGTTGATAGACAGAGACAGAGCATGAGCAGGGAAGGGGCAGAGAGAGAGGGAGACGCAGAATCCGAAGCAGGCTCCAGGCTCCAAGCTGTCAGCACAGAGCCTGACTCGGGGCTCAAACCCACAAACGCTGAGATCATGACCTGAACCAAAGTGGAACGTTTAACTGACGTAGCCACCCAAGAGCTCCTACAAGGAAACATTTCTAAAAGTAAAACTGCTTAAGGCATAGGTGTGTTTGTAACTTGCCCAGAACAATCCCTCGTATCCCCCAGGAAAACACAAGTACAGGCACACCTCTTTCTCTACCTCACTGCCCACAGCATCAAATTTTGCCACTGTGATAGGCCAGGGGAAGCATCTGGAACTTGGCCCCTCAGAAGAAGACTAACATCGCTTCATGTATTTCAGCCATTTATCGTTCCTTTTCGGTGAGTTGTCTGTATAACTCTTTGCCCATTTTTCTACTGGGTTGTTCACAAGATTAAAATTCCTGGATGTCATGATTACATTTCTCTCATCCCTCCAGAGGGATGGGCTCACTTTAGCTACCTTTAAATGAAGTTCTACTCACCAGGTTAACAGTGGAATGGAGCTGAGAAATGGTCTCTTGGCTTTTTTGCTTGGCTTCTTTAACCCTGCTGAGAGCCTGCTGGTAGGCACGTGAGCGGAGCTTGGTAGACAGGGATCCCAGCCTAATGTAATAACTTGGCTTCTGAACCGTATCAAACCCTTCAACCTTTTTTGCTTCTTTTTCTGAAATTAGAAATAAAGGAACAAAAATCCCAAGGGATCACACCTAGAAGTGAGGAGGCCTGGCCTCTAACCTGGATCTTACCTTGTTGATTCTACCCACCCACCTAGCAATTATGCTCTCACTCCCCCAGGACAGCTCCTGTCTGCCTCTGGGCTTGATCACCCAAAACACACATATCACTGCATCTGACATCTTTATCTACACGTGTCTCAACCCCTTCCCCCACCCCTATCAGTGAGCTTCTTGGGCAACACAGTATCTGGCACATAGCAGGCACTAAATGTTTAATGATTCTGTAAAGCAGCCCATTGAAAATAACCCATTTATAGAAAACTTCTCTAAGTTAATTTCTCCCAAAGTTTCCAAACTTACTATGTAGAACTCTATATGAAACAACTCAGAATCAAACAGGTGACTTTTGGTATATGAAGTAGATCTCAATGAAGCAGTTTTAAAAGACAGATTTAAGATATAAACTATGAGTTCAAGACAAATATCCAATTACCTAGTTCTTTCTCAGTGAGAGGGAGGTACTGGTCTACCAGCAACTCGGATTTGGTGAGTGCATTCTCTACTCCACTGCTAACCAGCTGCATCATCCGACTTCCCAAGACTGTGTTAATGCCGCCATTGACCACAGACTTGGTCTTCTGCACACTGCCAGTCACTGCTCCTTTGGTCTTGTCCATCACCCCAGTGATGGTGCTGGCCATGGTATCCTTGGCTCCAGTCACAGTAGTTGTCACAGCATCTTTTGCCCCAGTCATAGCACCTCTGGCATTGGCAACAACCTACAAGTAAAAAAACAGATTGCCTGGCTGATCAGAAACACAGGCGTAAATATAGAATTATAGTCTTAACGAGGGCAGCCTCATTTGAAGTGCTTAACAAGGAATCTGGCCCTTTCACTCTCTAGCTTTAGGTCTTAGGCAAATCGCCAAGAGTTAATAAGCATCAGTTTCCTCAGCAGGTCTATCTGCCCTATCTGCCACCACTCAAGCGTTGCTGGAGGAGCCAATAAGGTCAAACGATACAAAATGTGTCAAGGTATTTCATTTTAACTAGGACAAACATGTAATAAGGTACAAAAGATCCTCTAAAGAAGAATGGCATTTTCCATGTTGACATGCTCACAGTGAGAGCAGCAGCCCAGGCACAACTAGGAGCACAGACAGGTGGTACCATGCCCACCTGGCCCTAGGAGCACAGCCCCAGAAGGTCAACACCTGGGCAGAGACGTCAGTTCCCCATCCTAAAGGATGGGCTCTCAGACACCGTGAGAAAAATGTTTATATACCACCTCTTCATTTATCTAATACCATATGGATTCAGTTATTTGTGACAGCAATATCATCTACAGAGGCAAAGCCACAAATCAATAAAGATCATACTAAAGCATGACAACCAAAGGGGGCGAATTCATCTTGTTCCTTAGAGATAACCTGACAGTAATTCAGCAAGTAAGGGAGTGGCCATCGCTGTTTCAAAAATACATTCAGGAGGAGAATTTATTTCTCCTGTTTATGGCATGTTCATGACATGCACAGCCTGGGCTAACCAGACAGAACATGAAGATGTGTGAGGCAGCAAGCCTTGGCACTCTTGCCCAACCAAGCTCACCTGGTTTGTTGGCTGATTCAGAATAGGCAGTTTCTCCTCAATCCTGTCGAGCCCCTTACAAGCATAGGTATTAGCAACCGCAACTAGAAGAATCACAAATGAAGACAATGTTAAGTGCAGATAAGAACGTATACTATTATACCTTGGACCTTTGGCATTTTTATAAAAAATTGGAAGAATGTCGATCTTCATTTACAATACAACGCATTGCCTAGTTTCTCTAGCTCAGATGGAAGAGGCTTAGCAGGTTGCTGGCAATTGTCTTCTACAGACAGGGAAATAAGGAAGTGGAAGGGAGCAGCAGGCAGTAGCAACGCCATGCCAGGCAGGAAGCTGGCTAAGAAGCTTCTTCCTCATCAACTGGTATATAAGGTGAATGCTAAGAGAAGCCAGGCTTCAACTGAACCCTCATTCAGGGAATGAGATTTCTGAAAATTCTAAAAATTAGCACTTCCTGTCCAGTTTAATCCCTATCTACACTTAATTCAGTAAGTGGCACTGTATTTTGGGTTATTAGCAGGAAAAAGCATGCTAACAGCACCCTGAACGTCACCAACAAAGCACAGATTTTAGTCCAAGCTTCCCTTCCAATGATGGCCAAGCCAAGCACTAGTAACAAATCCATCTGGGAAGAAGCAGAGTTGGAAAATTGGTCCCTAACGGTTCCTTATAATCCCAGAAGGCCATGATTTAACCATTTAGAGGAAGTATCTAAAGCTTTACTCAAAAGCAGTTAATAACATGAAAAAATGGAACCCTTCCTACGCTACTAGTGGGAATGTAAAACGGTGCAGCTGCTTTGGAAAACAAGCCGGCAGTTCCTTAAAAACTTAAGCAGTTAACATATGACCCAGCAATCCCACTCCTAGGTATATACCCAAGACACCTGAAAACATATATCCACACAAAATCTTGTACACGAACGTTCACAGTAACATTCAAGATTTAGCATCACCGAAAGTAGAAGGAACCCAAATGTCCATCAACTGATGAATAAGTAAAATGCGATCTATCCACAGAATGGAAAATGATTCCACAATAAAATAAGGCACTGATACAACATGACATGGATAAACCCCGAAGACATTATGCTAAATGAAAGAAGCCAGTCATGAAAAACATTTTTCATGGTTCCATTTATATTAAATGTTCAGAAAAGAGAAGTCTATAAAGACTGAAAATAGATTAGTAGTTGCCTAAGGGGGTTGGAAGGAGATGGGGAGAGACTGCTAATGGGTGTAAGGTTTCATCCTTTTTTTTTTTTTAATTGTAGCAAAATACAAACATACACTTCACCATTTTCACTATTTAAAATAAAAATGGTTTTACTTCTGCATAATTCAGAGGCATTAAATTCATTCACAATGGTATGAAATTATCACATTATTTTCAGAACTTTTTCAACATCCTAAACAGAAACTGGTATGAGGTCCCTTTCTGAGGTGATGAAAAGGTTCTAAATGGATTATAGAGATACTTGCACAACTCTGTGAATATACTAAAAACTACTTAATTGTACACTTTAAGTGGGTGAGTTCTATGGTGTGTTAATTGTATACCAAAAAAATGTTACTTTTGACAATAGTTCATGCATACTGTGTGATCCCAAGGAAATCAGTTATTCATTTCACCCACTAGCTCCCTTGTGACCTCTGCTGACAGAGGCATCACTGGAGGACTGTTTAACTCTCTTGAACATCTGCTATTGTCATGAGGCACTTTCCATAACAATAAGGGTACCTGGTAGGGCTTTTTTTTTTTAAAGTTTATTTTTGAGAGAGAATGGAGAGCAAGCAGATAGAGAACAAGCGGGGAGGGACAGAGATGGAGACAGTCAGCACTGTCAGCACAGAGCCTGATGTGGGGCTCGAACTCACGAATCGTGAGATCATGACCGGAGCCAAAGTCAAGAGTCAGACACTCAACCGAATGAGCCACCCCAGTGCCCCTACCCAGCAGTTTGTACGTAAAGGCAGTATGTACCTAAGGAAAGGCAGAGGGGGTTCCCTGAGGCTGCCTCTAAGTGCTAGGGGTCTAAGGCTGGCTTTCACATATTCTAGACAGTTCCTGGCTCACCCCTGCCCAATCCCTTGGACTGAATCTTGAGGAAGAAATCAGAACTACTCACTTTGTGGCTCCAGCTTCTGGATGATGGGTAGAGCACTCATCACAGCCACAGAAGTGATGGTCTTCACACCCTTCTCCGCCATCTCGCACACGGACTTCAAGCAAGGATACTGATCCTTTGTACTGATGTAAGCCGAGGAGACAAGGTCGTATGTGGAGCTCACCAAGGGTAGGTTAGCTACCCTAGTGACCACACTCTGCAACCAAGGCAGAGGAAATCGTTAATTCCTCAAAACACACGGGAGGGAAAGGAATCAAGAAACTGTATTTAAAGGTCATACCGGTTGTGGATTAACTGCGACCGATGCCATTTTTCCTCCTGAAGAAAGAAATCTGTGGAAGAGAAACTTCTTTCAGGACACCAGGCTAAGACTCTCCCAGACTCAGTCCCCACTCAGGTAAATGTTAATTTCAAGAGAAACATGCAAGATACAGTAGGTGTGGTCTTCTGCATTTCTCCCCGGCCTCAAGCTGGCAGCTCTCCCCTAGGCAAACACCTTCTGAGGCCGGCTTTCAGAATTTATGGGTAAAATTCCAATAGAAAACAGGGTCTATAGGAAACAGCAAAGTTATTGGGATGTTTGTCTTGTTCTCCACCAGGATATTAGGAATGCCTTTTGAAGAGGAACATCTGTTCACAAAAACTGTGGAACCAAGTTAAAATCCATGATAAAACTATAGAGAGGGGTGCTTGGCTGGGTCAGTCAGTACAGCATGCGATTCTTGATCCAGGGTTGTGAGTTCAAGCCCCATGCTGGGTGTAGAGATTACTTAAAATATTTTTTATTAAAATTTAATGGTTTTTCTTTTCTTTTTTTTTTTTTTTTTTTGAAAGAGAGAGAGAGAAACAGCGCAGGAGGTGCAGAGAGAGAGAGGGAGGCACAGAATCTGAAGCAGGTCCCAGGCTCTGAGCTGTCAGCACAGAGCCCCAGGGGCTGGAATTCACTAACCGGGAGATCATGACCCTGACCTAAGCCAAAGTTGGACGCCTAACCAACTGAGCCAACCAGGCGCCCCTAAAAGTAAAATATTTTTTAAAAAGATTTCAAGTAGAAGACATCTTTGACAGGGCCATCTGTGATAAAATGAGGCTCCGATAAATAGCTCATTGATAAAATGGAGCACTTTAGGGGAATTTATTCCTTCCTTTGAAGGGACTGCAACTAGTCTAGGGGAGACTAAAGCACGAGAGGGAAGGCGGGCTCCCAGGAATTGAGAAACATTCCAGGAGGCTTTTAAATGTTCATTTAGTTCCTCCAGCGACTATACACCCACATAAAACTGCCTCACTGCTAAGCAGCAGACCTGGGAAGGAAGAATCTATCTGCACGGCCCGCTGTCCACCACTTCAGGGCTAGTCAGTCTACCCTCCGGTCGCCGAGGGTCCCAGTGACACAGGAAATGAGTAAGAGCCACCCCAAAGGGGCAAGTCAGGCGCCAGCACCCACAGCCTTGCTGTCGCCGTGAACCCCACAGAGTTCTGCCTGGAGACGATTTGCTAGCACATTTCCTTTCCGATAATGTACTTTCGGGGACAAATGGAAACTGTTACCGCGCAACCAAGCCAAGAAGCTACACCCGCACTGAAGCTGCTGGCAGAGATTCCAGAAAGAAAAAAAAAAAAAGCCAGACTAGAAAGCGCAGGCCCAGGAGACCGCCCCTTCCCAGCCCGGACCCGGAAACCGCCCCGAGGCCGCGAGGCGGGCAGGCTCCGGGACCACCGCCCAGTCCCCTAGCCTGGAGCCCCGCGGGGGACCTGGGCCAGGCCGCGGGTCACAGAGGGGGCGCGCACCTACCAACCGATATTAGCGCTGAAACCAGGGTCCGACGAGTCCCACGCGACGTTCAAAGCCAGGCTCTGGCCACCCGGCTATATACCCCTCCGGCCCCGCCCCCTGCGCCCCCGCAGCACGTGACCCGCGGCCCCTGCGCGGAGCAGCCGCAGCCCCGCCCGAGGGTCGCGCTGCCGCCGGCGTGAGCGCCCTGCCCGGCGGGTGGCGGAGGTCGCCGACGCGCCGGCGGCCTCGCGGGTTTTGCACAAGGAGTCGGCGGAGTCGCGTTACGAACGAACCGTAACCTGTTGATTACCGTCAGTCCGCAGAACAGAGCTGCCTTTAAAAGCGGAAACGACGGCTTCTGGGATTATTTTTAGCGAGTAAATGACTTCTAACGTTTGGTGAAATTTTAACCTGATGACGGTCCTGTAGAGATTGTTTTATTGCTTTTTTGTCTTTAAGGTTGGTTTTTCAAATGTATTTCTCATTTATTTAATTCACAAGAAGGGCTTTAGAATGCCGTCAGTTGGTCTCCTTTTTTTCCCCCAGGAACAGTTATTTCCAAATCACTCCAGGATGGTAGCTGCCTGTGCTTATTATGCAAGATGGTCTGTAAAAAAATTGTTATGCTTTTTCAAAGAAAGAAAGGGTAGTTACATCGTCAACATTTGCGTCCCAGTTTTTTTCGTCTTAAAAGGCAGGGACTTGAACCAGATTATCTGAGCAAACAAGTTGCAACGGCCCCGGGCAGGGTAGGAGCTCCGTGGACGTGTCCCCGAACAGACCAGCGGCAGGGGATCCCCGCGTGATGTCGCCGCCAGCCTTTGCCCCCTCGCGCTCTCTCACGGGGAAGGCAAACAAGGGACAGGTGGAAGGGGAACTAGCGCCCGGGACGGCCGCCAGGTCATGGCCGCCTCCCGGGGCCTGGCGACTGGCTGTGTCAAGCAGCGGCGTTTCAACTGTGGAAAGCCCTCAAAAGCTCCATTACTTAACTTATGGTGCGTGCACATAGATACTGTGTATCATATCTGCAGCTCCAAACTGACCATTAAAAATGTATCCCGTACATTTTTAATGGGTGGCTGAGTCGGTTGAGCGTCCGACTTCAGTTCAGGTCATGATCTCACTGTCCTTGAGTTCCAGTCCCGCCTAAGGCTCCGTGCTGACAGCCCAGAGCCTGGAGCCTGTTTCAGATTCTGTCTGTCTGTCTGTCTGTCTGTCTCTCTCTCTCTCTCTCTCTGCCCCTCCCCCACTCATTCTTGCGCTCTCTGTCAAAAATAAGTAAACATTTAAAAAAAAAGCATCCCTTATACAAGACCGAAGCCGTGCATCTAGAGGCCCTCCGCAAGAGAATACAGTATTTCTCCCTCCCTTCGCACCCTGCGATTCAAAATGAAACACAATACTAAACCATGAGATAAATGTTAGGAAGTCCAAAAAGGTACTGGGTTGGTTTATGTTTTCCCCCACTATGTTGACATTTTCAATGCTTTAAGCAAATTCTTTCTCTCTCTCTCCTTTTTTTTTTTTTTCTTTTTGTTGTTCCAGCTTTGTTAGGGCTATCAGCAGAGGTTTGGTGTGTCAGTTGTTAATCAAACTCCTGCTGTGATGTCAGATGGCAGGAATGTATTGAATTTTGAGTAATAAAGAGTTGAGTGGTTTTTTTCTTTTTTTACTTCCCTCTAATCTGACCTCTCATTTTGCAACAGAGAACTCTTGCCCTTTCACCTACAATGGCTCCATTTTGTCCTCTTTTGTTTTAAACCCCTGAGTCACTTGTCCTCCTTAAGGCTGAGCATGCTTCCTTTTGCTTTTTTATTTCTGTAAAGGTGAGGGCTCCAGGGACTAATCTTAAATCGGTTAAGCATCTGACTCTTGATTTCTTCTCAGGTCCTGATCTCACAGTTTGTGAGTTCACTCTCTTCTCCACCCCTCCCATGCACTCGCGCTCTCTCTCTCCTCTCTCTCTCCAAATAAATAAACTTAAAAAAATTCTTTTTAAAGAATTGTTTTTGCGCAGTGCGGTAGGGAATTAGTGCATTAGAATCGCCTGGGTACTTGTTACACATTCAGCCTCCTTCCCCAGACCTACTGAATTAGGATCTCCAGGGAGTGAGGCCCAGGAGCCTGCATTTTTAACAACACCCCTTTTGAATATCACCCCTTTACTCTTGACATAGCACATTCACATATTCCTCACATTTGAGCCTCACAACAGTCTGGAAACTCAATGAAATGGGGATTGTTAACTCCCCGTCTTCTAAATGAAGAACAACTTCAGACAAGTTATGGGATTTGCCCACAGTCTTACGACTTAGCAGCCAGCCAGGCAAGATTAGATCATAAGGGCATGACCTGGACTCCTTACCTAATTTCTCTTTGTCTCAGTTCCCTCATCTATAGAGTGAAAATAATAGTCCTTCATGCTCTAAATAAAGGCTAGATAACTGTTCACTGTACTAGTTTTTCAACTTTTCTGGAGCTTAAGATGTTTCAACATACACAGTAGAGAAAATAATGTAGCAGAGAGAAAATGAGCGGACCTGTCATTACATGCAATCAAATGTAAATCAAGAGGCTTCAGACAAGTAATACTGTACAAAACAAATTCAGTGAGCTCTGCTGTTGGAAGGAAGGATGGTAGTTGGTTTGGGGGCTGAGGAGGACTGGTGACTGGATGGGACCACCGAAGGCCCTTTGGGTGCTGCTAATTTTGTTTCTTGTGCTGGGAGCTAGTGACTATGCTCTTTTTGGGAAAATGTATTAAACTAAAATAAATTTAGCCCTCCCCCCCCCCCCCCCCCCCCCCCGCCCCCGGGTGGCTCAGTCAGTTAAGCGTCCGAATTCAGCTCAGGTCATGATCTCACGGTTCATGAGTTTGAGCCCATGCTGGGTTCTGTGCTGACAGCTCGGAGCCTGGAGACTGCTTCAGATTTTGTGTCTCCCTCTCTCTCTGGCCCTCCCCATTTGCACTCTCACACTCAAAAATAAGTAAACATTTTAAAAATGTACATAAATGTATGTTGGTATAATCTTATATAATATTTATTAATATATATAATAAAATATATTAAACTTCTATATATTTTTGTATTTGTTATACTTCTCTAGAAAAGTTTTGAAAAGTTGAGAAAAGGAAAAAATATAGTTGTGCTTACTTCATAAGGTTTTTTCAAGGATTAAGTAAATCAATACACTCAACAGAACAATGTCAGGTGCATAGGAATGGTAGCTATTATTAAGGTTTTCTAACCACACCCAGAGATTTTTTTGTCCAAGAAAACCATGCTGGGCATTGGGTGAAGAGAACTCAGCTCACAGAGGAAAAGAGAAGGGATCCCAAGGGACCAGCGATATTCCCAACTCCTGCCCAGCCTTCCTTCCTGGACTGCAAAGTAAGGGAGACCCTGTTGACCGAAGACAACTGTCCTAGAGTTGTAACAACTCAGCCTTCTTTGAGTATCTTATTGATACAAAGCAATAGTGAAATAGCAAGAAAAAAAAAAAAATGTGGCAATGAAGTGTCCTCTGGAAGGGCCAGGGCAACAGGTTTCCTCCCCCACTATTTCTCTTTGCTGACCCATAAGGACTGTGTGCACCAGCTACATCCATCCACACAGGCTCCTCCTACAGGCTTCTCCCCCTCCCCCCCCCCCTTGCTCTTTGGACATACCCTCAGTCTCTTGGTCTGGAATGCCTGCCCATCTGGCAAACTCTATTCACTCTGTGCAACACAGCCCTTCACCTCTGTGAGGCTCTCCTCAACCCCAAAGTCACACACTGGTACGTGGCAAGACTGAGCCTCAAACAGGTACGTCAGGCTCCAGTATCTACACTGCTTACCACTACTTGGTATGTGCTCTTAGGCAATGAGTGAACTTGACTCTCATAGGCCTCAGTTCCTGTAACATGAAGGAGTTAGATGGTATCTAGGGTTCCTTCCAGCTGTATTGTCTTAATCCAAAAAATAACAATACCTTACGTTCTTTATGGCTTTATAATGTTCTTTCTATAAACCTTATTCCAAACCACATGGGGGCCTCTTCCTATACCCTTATCATAACACAGACCTGTCCAAACATAGGAAAAATAATACTATGCTCATCTTTTCTTTTCATCTAAGCTTGAAATTAGATAAAACTGCTTTTCTCATGGACCAGAGACAAAGATAATGGATCACAAGAAATAAGTAATGAGGCCAGATGATTTCTGTTTTGACCAGTTCAAACTGGTCACCAGCAGGAAAAATTTCTTGGATGACCCAGTTAATGTACTTTCCTAATCATGCCCAAACCTGATCCTCTGGCATTCTTCTCTTATTCCCCTACAAATAGTTTGGAGAGAAAACAGCAAGTCCTCCTTCACATGGACTTTAACTTAGTTTCCAAACAAATCAACCTCCTTCTCCTTCTAAAAGAACTCTATAGGCGTGCCTGGGTGGCCCAGTTGGTTGAGTGTTTGACTTCGGCTCAGGTCATGATCTCATGGTTCATGGGTTCAAGCCCCACGTCGGGGTCTGTGCTGAACACTTCAGATTCTGTGTCTCATTCTCTCTCCCCCTCCCCGCTCACGCTCTGTCTCACTCTGTCTCTCAAAAATGAATAAATGTAAAATTTAAAAAAATTTTTTTTAAAGAACTTTATATATTTCAGCCTGCCAGGACCCCTTCTCTTCTTTGTTTGAAGTAGGTAACCTCGGGTAGAAGCATACAAAAGATAGCTCTCATCAAATTTCAAATCTATTTCTTGTCTGATTCATTACTATTTCCCTCCATCTTGTAGCTAGTTATAAGTTTGAGATTTTATAAACTGAAATTATCATGGACTATCACAACTTCACGTATTTTCTTTTCTGAATTAATGAATGCAATTATTAAATGAGTTCATAATACAGCTTTTTGTTATTTATATCCAGTTTATTCCCTATCACACAGAAAGGACTTAAATTGCCTTATAAAATGCATAAAATAAGAATATATTTTAAATAGGTCAGAAAAATAAGGTAAAGAGTAATTAAAATGAAGCTTACTGTTTGTTTGTTTGTTTATTTTTTCAGTAGGCTCTGTGCCCATTGTGGGGCTCAAATTCACAATCCTGAGATCATGAGTCTCATGTTCCACTGACTGCTCCAGCCAGGTGCCCCTGCTTACTGTTTTTATATTGTCATCATCACATTAGGTAATTAATGTTCACAATAGGAGAACCTCAGAAAGGATGAAGAAACAGTTCTTAAAATAGCAATCTATTGTATGAAGATAAAGGTGCCAGCACTAGAGCTTATCAATTATATTAAGTTCTGTAGTTTCTTACTATAGCCTGATACTGTGGCAAAAACAAACAAAAAAAACATTGACTTTGAAACCAGAGTCCCAACTTTTTTCCCCAGCTTTATTGAGATATACAATAGACATGTAACATTGTATAAGTTTAAGGTATACAATGTAGTTATTATATATATGTGTGTTTATATATATATATATAGAGAGAGAGATATGTATGTATATATATGTATATATATATGTATATGTACATATATGTATATATGTATATACATACATACATATATATATATATGTATATATATAGAGAGAGAGAGAGAGAGAGAAGGATTACCACAATGAGGTTAGCTATTACATCCATCATGTCATGTAGTTATAATTTGTGCATGTGTATGGATGAGAACTTTTAAAATATACCCCCCTGACAACTTGCAAATCTATAAAATAGTACTGGTAAATATAGTTACCATGCTATACATTACATCCCCAGAACTTATCCTTCTTTTAGCTAGAAGTTTGTACAAAGTTCCAACTTGGAATCTATGCGTACTATGCTACTAACAGTAACACCTACCTCAAAGGATTATTGTGCAGAAAAATAAGACAATGGGTATAAGGCCCCAAATAGCACGAGGCAAATAGGTTCTTAGCCAATGTCATGGCCTTTCTCCTTTTAATTTCATGTTGTTCACAGAAAATAGAGCTAAGTAAAATCCAGGTGATGAAAATGAACAGAATTTTAGAGTAGGAAGAGATCCTCGTGAGGGTCCTAGCCAGTGAGTCCCTGTGTGCATGACAACTGGCCTGGGGCACTTGTTAAAAATACAGATTCTGGGACCTCATCCCCAGAGATTCTTTTTCACCAGATTTAAGAAATAGTTCAGAAATGTTTAAGGAGCCCAGGTCATTCTGATGCAGGTAATCCAAGAACTACACTTTGAGAAATACTGCATTCAAACCAGACTCTTGTGAGTGATTTGCCTAAGGCACCGCAGCTGGCAGAGTTGAAACCAGAACCCGAGATGCCTGACTCCATGGCCTTCCCACAATGTGTACAAAAGTATAACACAACAGCAGGTCTGTTTCATGGAATCATTTTGACACAAAGAATTGACATTTAGGCACCTGGGTGGCTCAGTTGGTTGAGCGTCTGACTTCAACTCAGGTCATGATCTCACAGTCCGTGGGTTCGAGCCCCGCGTCAAGCTCTGTGCTGACAGCTCAGTGCCTGGAGCCTGCTTTGGATTCTGTGTCTCCCTCTCTCTCTGCCCCTTCCCCACTCACTCTCTCTCTGTCTCTCAAAAATGAATAAACATTTTTAAAAAATTTTAAAAAAATTGCCCTTTTTTAGTATATACAGTTGACCCTTAAACAACAAGGGCTTAACTGCATGAGTCCACTTATATACAGATTTTTTTCAATAAGTGCAGTACAGTACTATAAATACATGTTCTCTTACTTACAATTTCCTTAATAACATTTTCTTTTCTCTGGCTTATTTATTGTATGAATACAGTATATAATACATTTAACACAAAATATATGTTAATCGACTTTATATTATCAGTAAGGCTTCTCAACAGTAGGCTATTAATAGTTTTTTGGTGGAGTCAAAATTTATATGCAGATTTTTGACTATGCAGGAGGTCGGCATCTCTAACCTCTGTGCTGTTCAAGAGTCAACTGTTTTTATTAATTTAAACTTGAATTTGCGGTGCCTCAGTAGCTCAGTTAGTTAAGCATCCCACTCTTGATTTCAGTTCAGGTCATGATCTCATGGTTTGGGAGCTTGAGCCCCACATCAGGCTCTGTGTGGACAGCACAGAACCTACTTGGGATCCTCACTCTTGCTCTCTCTCTACCCCCCCCCCCCCTTTCTCTCTCGCTCTCAAAATAAATAATTAAACTTAAAAAGAAACCCAAAAAACTCGAATTCAAGCTTACTGGCTAGCCCCAGTGCTAGAAAGAGAACCAATTCCTAACCTCAAGGCCTAATAACCTAAGAACTTATGATTTGGGGGTTCCTAGAGCATAGCAGTTTGCAAAATGAGTGGCCTTTGTCCTGAGTAACCTAAGCAGCTCCACCTGAAGGTCACAGTCCACTGTGTATCCAGGTCATAGCAATCAGGGCTTGACCACAGGAAAACTGAAGTGGGCAAAGTACTTTCTGAGGGCCCCTCACCTATTCATTCAGCCCATTTTCTCTCCTTAAAGAATCTCCCTTTCCCAAGGTGGTTTAATGTTCTTTGTCTGCTTTGAGTCTCTCTACTGAGGTATCCTCTCCCAACACACCCCAATCCTGACAAGCCTGCACTCTCACCAAAAAAGTCAAATGCACTTTATAGGTGAATTCAAACCAAAATGCTAAAGACAAGTTTATTAGGTCCCCATCCCTAGGGGCATCTACAAATTAATAAAAATCTTTCTACTTTTTAAACAATTTGCAAAATACATTCTCACGGGAGTAGGAAGGATATGCTATTCCCATTCTGTGTTCTGACTCAAAGTCACTTGTCCAAGCTTATCAGGTGTGGAAGTGATGGAGTTTGGGTCTCAGATCCTGTCTGCAACCTTCAAAGTCAAATTTCTTTCAGCTGTGTCATGCTGTCTCTGAAGAAGAAATGTCTGAAAGTCCCAGTAAATGTCTGTTGAATGAATATTAAAATAAAGAGCAAGATGGGGAATCTGGGTGGCTCAGTCAGTCAAGTGTCCACCTCTTGACTGCAGTTCACGTCATGATCTCACAGTCATGAGATCAAGCCCCACATCGGGCTCTGCACTGGGGGTGGAGCCTGCTTAAGATTCTCTGTCCCTCTCCCTCTGCCCCGTCCCCACACTCTCTCTTTAAAAAATAAAAAAATAATAAAAATTAAAAAAATAAAAGAGCAAGAGGGAATGAACAAGTAACTAAGAGAAACAAACAAACAAAGGTGAAGGCCATTTCCTTAGGAGACCAGAAAGGAACTGTTCTTGGTAGATAGGGAAGAAGGTTATGTTATGCCCAGAATTCATGATCCCCAAAGACCACCAGGGAGCCGAGTCCGATGCAAAAGCAAAGAGCCTTTATTCGAGCTAGCTTGAGCTCAATCCCCTACCTGCACCGACGCAGCGGTGAGATGCCGGAGGGAGAGAGCGAGTTTCAAAAGCACAAAAGTTTTACTGGGGTCTAGGGGCAGTTGGTGAGATAATGGCTGTGGCCTTGGCCGATTGGCTGGGGAAGGGTCGGAGTCCTGTTATGCAGGTCGCCGGGGTGTTTTGATCGGGAAGTTTGAACGGGTGAGTGGGAGTTTACTCAAGGGGACGAGGCATGGTCTGAGGTTCCTGCGATTTTCCTGGAAAGGGGGCATGTCGGGGACATAGTCACTCAAGGTGGAGGACACAGAACAAGATGGAGTCGACCGGTGTAGGTCCGCCCTTTCAGTTACACGAAGTTAAGAAAGTCTGCCCCAAACAGACATGCACATACACACACGCCATCTCCCATACACTACCTATGTGTCAGTCCCCAGGCTTGATCAGTTACCAAAGGACATTGGGCCTGTGGTAACCATGTTTATTTCTTTTTTGCTTTTTCTCAGGAATTAAGAATTATGATCAGGTCATTTGAATTTGGGGCCACAAAGCCCAAATGACAACCACAGAATTTTGCGGCAGGAAGAAACGCTACTGATTATCTAACCAGGGGGTCTCTCTGTGCTTCTGTGTGCATGAAAATGGGCCCCGGGCACAGATCCTCAGCGAAGTGCCTTCTCCTCAGGTGGCTGCTTCAGCAATTGTGTCGGAGGCAAAAGCTGTGGTCAGCCACCCTTGGGAACCTGTCATTGTGGCCTGGCTTCATCTTTGTGAAGATGCCTGAGCCTTCCACTTCTGGGGTCCTCCTATTGGTCAAGAGCAAGGAGGAAGTAGGGGCAGGAGAGGAGTGATCTGTTCCAGGGTTTTGTTTAACTATGTTAATTTTGGAAAGATGACTGAACCAAACATTTCAGGAGTGACTTGGCTGTTATGTTCCCTGTCATTCTACATCCTAGCTCTGGAACGTGATTTGGCAAACATGCTTTTTCCTGGCTTCTGACAGAGCCAAAATTAACGGTCCTTAATGACTCAACAAAGAACTGAGAAAGTTAGGGGAAATATGACTTTACGAACCACTGCCAGTGCCATTTCCGGAATTGCCCTGCTCTCTGAGCTACAGAACGAAAACTCCAAGGTCAGGTTCAATTTGCATCAACCCAGGATGAGTCATTCCTTTCATCCCAGCCAATTAATTCAAGTTCTGCATTCGATTTAGTATTTTATTACAGAAAAATCCAAAAGGCTTCAGTAAGTGAAGACAAAGGGATATATCATGATCTCCAAAGTTCAGCAGATATGCAGAAACACACTGCTGTAAATGCTGTGAAATTCATCCAGATTTCAGAGTTGATCTTCTAAAATTTAAGACCATACTGGGATTGAGTAATCCTGACGTCATTTTAACAGATCTGTAAAAACAAACAAGGCAAAATCAATCTGTCTTAGATAATCTTCAAATGTTAGAATACTGAAATGAAAAAAAATAGGCACGGAACAAAGTTATGCTTGTGAGAATGGCATCTACGATAACAATGTCGCTCTTCCAAGGCTATAAAAATTTTCAAGTTTGGCTTTAGCAAACTAAAACCACTCTAGTCTGCTGTTCCAGAAGAAAGGGAAAATCATTCTTCTGAAACTGAGAAATAGATCAGCTAGCCACTATACCTCCCCTCCACCATTTACTCTGATTAGATATAACAGCACAGTAATGGAATATGGACTCAAAGACACGTCTTCCTCCCCTCCCCCTTTCCACACAAAGGGGCTTTGGGCTGGTTTTACAGACTGAAAGATGTAATCTTAAAAATGCAAATAATTAGGGGCGCCTGGGTGGCGCAGTCGGTTGGGCGTCCGACTTCAGCCAGGTCACGATCTCGCGGTCTGTGAGTTTGAGCCCCGGGTCAGGCTCTGGGCTGATGGCTCAGAGCCTGGAGCCTGTTTCCGATTCTGTGTCTCCCTCTCTCTCTGCCCCTCCCCCATTCATGCTCTGTCTCTCTCTGTCCCAAAAATAAATAAATGTTGAAAAAAAAAAATTTAAAAATTTAAAAATGCAAATAATTAAATGCATATGTACCAAGGTAATATACAGCTGAATTAAATTGAATGTCATACATATAATACATGCTGGTGTTTTATTCCCCTTCCCACTCCACTCTTGCAAATTTTCTGCTTCTTAAACCATCCTCTCAGAGTTGAGAGGACACCATATAGCACTTAGATTAAAGTTTTAGATAAGAAGGAGAGGTATGGGGGGGGGGGTGCCTGGATGGCTCAGTCGGTTAAGCGTCCAACTCTTAGTTTCAGCTCTTCATGATCTCACATTCGTGAGATTAAGCCCTGTGTCAGCCTCTGTGCTCACAGCGTGGACTGGCTTGGGATTCTCTCTCTCCCCCTCTCTCTGTCCCTACCCTGTTCTGTCTTGCTCTCAAAATAAATAAATAAACTTTTTTTTAAAGGAGAGTTATTGGGAGGGAGAATGTGTTGGAAATAACAATTTCCTTTTTTGAAATATCATTTTATTTTTGATCAATAAACACTATGATCTTACTGTAAAATAAAATTGTGTTTAATTATAAAAATAATATATGAAAATGTAATCTATGCCTATTGAAGAAAAAAATTAAATGTAAACATGAATAAAATAATAATAATCACCCATGACTCTATATCACCTAGTGATAAACACTGTTGATATTTTAGATTATAGCATTTCCATATTTTTTCTATGTAAGTGTATCTATCTAATCTTATACTTTCATAAAACTAGGTTTATGTTATGACTACTATTTGGTAGCTTGCTTTTTCACTAAATATATCCTGAACATTAAATATTCAACAGTTGTGTGTCCAGGTTGGCTGTTTACCCAGTGGCCCACATGACTCCAGTCTGAGTAATGTGACTCTTTAGTTGAATAAGTCTCTTTGGAGACAAAAGACTTATAAACACTGAGGCAGAGAATACAGAACCCAGGTTAAATTTATTTATTTATTTGTTTAAATTTCTTTTAATGTTTATTTATTTTTGAGAGAGAGAGAGCACTAGCGAGGGAGGGGCAGAGACAGAAAGGGAGACGCAGAATCTGAAACAGGCCCCAGGCTCTGAGCTGTTAGCACAGAGCCCGACGTGGGGCTCAAACTCAGGAATGGTGAGATCATGACCTGAGCCAAAGTTGTACGCTCAGTCGACTGAGCCACTCAGGTGCCCCAAACCCAGTTTGGATTTGGAGGACAGAAATGTTATAGCCTTTTTTAGGTTCAAACTAAAGCAGTGCTAACCAAGGCCCAAGGACTTCAGTCTATAGTTCTAAAGCTCTTTTTTAAACATTATCTTCCTAAAAATGTATGTAAAAAAGAATTCCATTTGAACAGAATGTGTGTTTAAATAACCAAAGCAAACCAATTTTTTATTTGCATGTGAACTTGTAGTTAACACAATGACCTTCATACTTTCATAAAGAAATATCATTGCTCCCTGTGTCTTTATCTAGAAGATAAGGAAACAGACACGGTATTTAAAACCCCCAAGGTTGTCATTAGGATGAATAAAAATAATTCATGGTCAACTGTTTTTGAAAAATACAAACAATATAGCAATTCTGGAGGGAAAAATAAAAAGAAACATCATAGCTATCCCTAAGTTGAAATAAAAGGAGGAAGGAAAACGTCTCATATAACTATAAAATATCTATTTATTGAAAGCTTATTAAAGCACGGGAATTTTATCTTTTTAAGTTTTATTTATCTACTTTTAATGTTTATTTTCAGAGAGAGAGAGCATGAGCAGGGGAGGGGCAGAGAGAGAGGGAGACGGAGAATCCCAAGCAGGCTCCCTGCTATGAGCTCAAAGCCCACCCTGAAGCTCAAACCCCATGAGCCATGAGGTCATGACCTAAACCAAAATCAAGAGTCAGACACTTAAGCGACTGAGCCACCCAGGTGCCCCAAAGTATGGGAATTTTAGAAGGAAATATACAAAAATATTAATTATAGTTATCATTGGGTGGGAGGATTACAGTTCATTTTTCTTCATATTGTTTATCTCTATTCTTTAAAATGAACTATATCACAATAAATAAAATATAACACGTGATAGAATAAATTTTTTTTGTTTTTTTAAGTTTTTAAAAAAAAATTTTTAATGTTTCTTTATTTTTGAAAGATACAGAGAGTGAGTGGGAGAGGGGCAGAGAGAGAGGGAAATAGAATCTGAAGCAGGCTTCAGGCTCTGAGCTGTCAACACAGAGCCCGACGCGGGGCTTGAATTCATGAAATGTGAGATCATGGCCTGAGCCGAAGTCGGACACTTAACCAACTAAGCCACCCAGGTGCCCCAAGGCTTTTTTTAATGATGATTTTTAAATTTTATTTATTTTGAGAGAGAGAGAGTGAGGGGGGATGCAGAAAGAGGAAGAGAGAGAGAGAGAATGAGAGAGGATCCTGCACTGTGAGCCCAGAGCCCAAGGCAGGGCTTCATCTCATGAACGGTGAGATCATGCCCTGAGCCGAAATCAAGAGTCAGATATTTAACAACTGAGCCACCCAGGTGCCCCTTAATGAAGATTTGTATTAGATCGTACTTAATGCTCAAAAGCTAAACAACTAGCCACAGGAGTCCTTGATGATTGCTAAATTCTATCTAGCAACTTGATTACAGAAAGCCAGTAACTGGACACAGTTTACCTGTTCTAGAAAACCCAACTGAACTTTACACATTTACTGGAGCCAGGAATTCCTATAGCTGCTTAGAGATGGCCATTTAGGAAGTCTCAAAATTGCAAATCTATTTCATGAACCAAGACATATTCTATCAAACATTCTGAAAAAGTTGGGTGTGGGAGCATACACTGAGCGGGGGCAGCAACAGTAGCACAGGACCCATTCCTAGACCCCTTTTGGGCCTCTGCACCTGCTTTCTCCAAGAAACACACATCCCCAACCAGCTGGCACCAATGTCTGGAACTGATTGGTGGTGGTACATCCCCAAAGGTACAAGGTTTCACCTCCAGGATGGGGTCTTCTAACCAAACACTTCCTTAAGAATTTTCCTTAAGTCCCCCCTCCAGGGGACATCTAAGATATGGCTTCTTCCCTTCATGTATTCATAAGAACTTCAAGGATCCTTGGGCAGAAGCCATACTTAGCCCACCATGTTCTGGACAGCTGTCCAACAGGTGAGTGCATATGTGGGTCATAATTCATAACCAGTTACTTTGTTTATTTATAGGTAATTCTCACGAGGACATTCTGTAACTGAAGTCAATTTTAACATATCCGTGTTAAATAAATGATCTAGCCACCTAGTTCTAGCACCATTTCCCATGAAAGATAAAAATCAAGAACTGGAGAGCACTTCCCAGAAAAAGAGTAGGGGCGATTTTATCACATTTATTCTGTCTCTTTTATACTCAAATGTATACACAGCTTGATACCTATACCCCAAACTACCAAGGAATCTCAGTTTGTGGCGCATTTTTTTTTTCTTGGTCACAGATGTGTGCTAAGACATACACAATCTGCTTCAAAATCACAAAGTATGCCATCTTGAGAGACATACCAAATAACTTGGGTAAGTGGTTAGGGATTGAAAACACTCCCACTTCTCATATTACATATTTCTTGAAACATATGAAAATGTTTAATGAGCCTGTATTTCTACTTTTGTAAGCATAACAAAATTTAAAAACAAAAAGCATCATAACGTGAGCGACTTGAAGCTTTCCCATAATGATCGGGTACAGGGGAAGGATGTCCCTTCTCACCATTCCCTTTTAACATTGTACTGAAAATCCTAACTAATACAGTAAGACAAGAAAAGGCAATAAAAGGTACAGTTTGGAAAGGAAGGAATGAATGGTTTTTGTTCACAGATGACATGATAGTCCATGTAGAAAAGCCAAAAGAATTGAAAAAAGCATTCCTGGAATAAGTGATCATAACAATGATTATTGCAGAATACGAGGTTAATTAATACACAGAAAGCAGCATGGGTAACTCATATTTCCATCATTAGAGTCACAAAAACTTTCTTTTGAAGTCTGGCCCACCTTTGAGAATCCGTAATACGATCGTCAAGCAGCTGTGGAGTCCCTGAGAAGACCTGGCAACTCCTCACCAATCCTCTGAATACATAGGAAATTAGACATATAAATCTTGGGAAAAGTGGAAACCCCCAGGCTTCCTTTTGCTGTGACTCCTCTTGGGTCTGCAGGCACTATCTCCTGCCACCACTCCCCCCCCCCCCCCCCACATCATAATGAACAGTTTCCTTTCGGGTCCTTGCCCATACCCCCCCAGCAACCACCACCACCATCACCCATAGCCCTCATCCTCCACTTCTTGTTTGTAATTGATTTCCCAGGCCTCTCATAAAATGGCTAATGGCCATAGGAGTCTAATCTAGTATTGCCTGTTGGCAACCACAGGCCTCATGCTTAGTCAAAGATGTGTGTTAAAACTAAACTGTTACATAGAGTTCTCAAAACGTGTGGACGGAGCATGTTGGAGATGAGGTGAGGAACTTCTGTGCTCTTGGGTATGCAAATCATTTAACACGGTGCATATTGCCCAGGGGGGCCAAGATCACAGTCTTCCATGATGCCCAAAAGAACAATACATTGTATTCAAGGAGGCCCCAACTTGCAACCAGTGCAATAAATGGGGAATTCACGACCCCTACGCTTGAAGAGTCCCAAATACAGTTAATGTCTGAAGATTCTGACTGTTGTAAAGAGGCGAGGTATTATTGTTCCTGTGGTTCCTTGTGATTTCTTCACCAAATCAAGTCCTGATGCTCAAGCTCTCACTTGCCCCTGGCCTTTCTAGCTTTGGCACTCTCCTGTTCTCCAGCCACACTTCCTATCTCTAGGGGTATAAGAGCAGGAGGTAAGCATTATAATGCTCAGGTCGGCTGCCTATGAAGGTTGCTTCCACAAGACTGCTTATCGAAGTTGCTCAAAATCCCCTCTACCATCCTTACAATGCAGCCCTTCTTCTTTTTTGTTTTTGATTTTTTTTAATGTTTATTTATTTTTGAGAGACAGAATCCGAGTGGGGGAGGGGGCAGAGAGAGAGGGAGACACAGAATTTGAAGAAGGCTCCAGGCTCCGAGCTGTCAGTGCAGATCTGACATGGGGCTCAAACCCACGAACTGTGAGATCATGACCTGAGCTGAAGTCAGACGCTCAACCGACTCAACCACCCAGGCGCCCCCACCCTGCCTTTTTAAATTTTTTTTAATGTTTATTTATTGTACCCCTTCTTCTATGCATCCCTTCAGGGCCAACTACTCCCAGAACATTGGCCCCCCTAAAGGTTCTTGCTTTCTTTCCTGGCCAAGCGCACCTTAGGAAGCAAGCCCTAATTGTTCTGACAAAACATTCTGTCCATTCAGAAGGAACTCCCAATGGAGTCCTTGGAACTCATGTCAAAGGCCTGCCAGATTGCTGCCAGCCAGTTCCAGGAAGAGCCTAGAAGTAAGAGCCTGCTGACTCCTGTACCTCCTCCCCTACCCCATATTATATGGTGTCATGCACACGGCTTACAATGTCCCCATTCTTCTAGTGACACCATTTTGATAGACTTAAACAGCTTCCTCTTTAGACTAGCATTTGTGGATTTATGACATTCTCTGCCAAACCATAAGGAGACCTCAAATGGTAGTTCTTCTGGCCTGTGTACATTTCTAGAATCTCTAAGTTGGCCAGCATAATTACAAACCCCAGAATATTGATAAAGACAATGGAAAGTGGAGATTGAGAATGGTAGATGGCAAATTAACAAAGAACAGCAACATGTGGCACCTGGCTGGCTCAGTCAGAAGACCACGCAACACTTGATCTCGGGGTCATAAGTTTGAGCCCCGGGTTGGGCGTAGAGTTTACTCAAAAATAAAAGAATATGTGAACTCTTAAAAAAAAAAATAACAACAAAAGAAACCTCAAAGTCTGCATCTAAACTAAACAGAAGCTTCGTGAAACTGAATCTTGTTAAGTGTACATGTGTAATTTAATAGAGCATAGGGGCACCAGCCTGGCTCAGTCGGTGGAGCATGTGACTCTCAATCTCAGGGTTGTGAGTTCAAGCCTCAAATGGGTGTGGAGCCAACTTAACAAAAAAAAATAGTGATTGATCATAATTTAATAAAGCACAATTCCATCTTTAACAAGATAGAATTATTTCAATTTATATGCCTATGTAATATGCCAGACATAATCACATATACATAAATATTTTAAATAATGAAGTATTAAAAATGCAGCAAGCTGGTGGCAAAAAGGATGTGTCCATCTAGTGACTCAAGGTGAAATGAATTTCATGAAAAGAAAGACAATATAGTGCATTGATTAGAAGCACAGCCTAGGGGTTCCTAGGTGGCTCAGTTGGTTAAGCTTCTGACTCTTGATTTCAGTTCAGGTCATGATCCGAGGGTTATGGGTTCAAACCCCATCTCAGGCTCTGGACTGAGCATGGAGTTTGCTTAGGATTCTCTCTCTCTCTCCAGGCACCTGGGTGGCTCCGTTGGTTAAGTGTCTGACTTCAGCTCAGGTCATGATCTTGTGGTTCGTGAGTTCTAGCCCCACGTCGGGCTCTGTGCTGACAGCTTGGAGCCTGCTTCAGATTCTGTGTCTCCCTCTCTCTCTGCCCCTCCCCTGCTCATGCTCTCTCTCTCCCAAAAATAAAAAACATTAGAACATTTTTAAAAATTTCTCTCTTTCTCTCCCTCTGTCTCTTTCTCTCCCCCTCTCTGCCCCTGTCCCCCACCTCATGCATGTGTGCTTTCTCTCTCTCTCAAAATAAAAGTAAAAAGAAGATGTAGCATAACTAGAATCACCCAGATCTATGTTAGATGCCAAAACAGTATTCAACTTGCAGGAAATGCCTCTAAGAGAAAGTAGGAGGGAACCAGGAGAGGCTGAGAGAGCCATCAGACTGTAATGCAGTCCTGGGAGTGAAGAAGAGAAGGAAGGAAGGGGGGGTGGGTGGAAGCATAATAGTTCAGTGTTTTCTTTTCTTTTTTTCTTTTTTTAATGTTATTTTTGAGAGAGAGGGAGAGAGTGCAAGTGAGGGAGGGGCACAGAGAGAGGGAGACAGAGGATCCAAAGTAGCTTCTATGCTGATGGCAGAGAGCCCGATATGGGGCTCAAACTCATGAACCATGAGATCATGACCCGAGCCAAAGTCGGATGCTTAACTGAATGAGCCACCCAGGTGCCCCAGTTTACAATGTTTTCTGAGGAAATTACAGCAAGGCTGTCAGGGAGCACTCAGGCCACCAGAGAAGTCCTGCGTCTCCAGAGAAGGAGCCTGCCCTCATATCTCTGCTGTACTCCATCACCGGCATGGGCAGCCATTAGCCTGGCCGCAGCTCAAACACATGGGTGGATTTCAGAACACTGGCGGGGCCCTCAGTCAATTGCTCCCTGCGGTTGGAAGGATATCTGAGATATCCCTGGAAGGTTATCATGGCCACCACACTTAGCTTCCTCTTCGGTAAGACAGGGCAAAATCCATACTCACCTCCTAGGGCAGTTGTGTCACTCAGAGGAAGCAGTGGTTATGAACACTTTGTAAACAGTCACATATGTAATGTGTAAACTATTCACACAGGACAACGCCCCAGTCATGAGTGTGGTTCCCATGCCACATCCCTGTCTGCCTCCTTCAATACAAGCCTAAAGCCGTGGGCTCTACCACCAGTCTGACTCTGAACCCCTCATTCTTCTGGGCTACCCAACCTGGTTACTTCCTGGCCCACCCCCGTCCGGAAGCAGGAATGGAAAATGTAGACCTTTGGCTCATAGCCAAAAACATCCTCAAATAGACAGAGCCGGCTTGTTGCTGTTGGGTTGGTCCGGCCCCATGATGCCCCACTTCACGAAGCTGGACGTTGACTTCTTTGCTTCTGGGCACGGCAAGTTCTGCAATTTAACACTTATTGTACTGAAAGAGGCAGAGTCTTAGACTGTGAGAGGTCTACATCTATTTTTATTTTATTTATCTTCAAATAGGTACTATGTACATATAATCTGATGTACAAAACTTGCAAAAGGAAATTCAGTGAGAAGTTTCCCTTCCCTTCTTGCCCTCTAGTTACAAACTTCCCCTCCCTGGAGGCCACTAATGTTACTATTTTCTTGTGTATCCCCTCATACATTTTATGTATATTTATTTATTTCTTTTGAGAGAGAGTGCAGGCACACATGCATTCAAGCAGGGGAGAGACAGAGAGAGAGGGAGAGAGAAACCCAAGCAGGCTCCATGCTGTCAGCATGGACCACGATGCAAGGCTCGATCCCACAAACTGTGAGATCGTGACCTGAGCTGAAAGCAAGGGTCGAATGCTCGACCAAATCAGCCACCCAGGTGCCCCTATGCTTATAATTTCTTAAACGGCTAAGAGAAAGTCCCTCAGAGGGCACCCACTGTTCAGACTAAGCTAACATTATTTGGATACATCTACTGTATTTATCTCATTTCTACCTTATGGAAACCACGAGAGAGGTAGGAAACATAATTTTTTCAAGGTTTTATTATAAATACTTTCAAATATGCAGGGAAGCTGAAAGAACTGTTCAGTGAACACGTACACACCCACCGCTTAATAATTTGCTGTCTTTGCTTTAGTTATTGTTTCCAGTATGTTGTGGGGAAACCATCCAGATGGTCTAGGTAATTTACTAGAAGTCTGTTGACAGTGTGTGTTAGTACTTTCTTCATCTCATCACACGACTTTGCTAGGGGGGAAAGGTATTAATGGTTTGTTGCAAAGCCCTCAGATGCCATCTTGCCTCTCACTGACTCCTTTTCTAGTCCAGCATTTCAAGCAAAGTCCAAAGAGATCTAAGTTCCCTTGTGTCTGAATGTGGTCTGCAGATAAGCCCCAGAGAACAAAAGTTCTCTTTTTCCCTTGTAATTTCCCTGCCCTTTGGTAGCACGTGGTGCTATGCTTCCCGACTTTAACCTCCCTTGGTTCAAGGCTCCATTCTTTTGAAGAATGAAGAACAGGAGCTTTTCGACATGCGAGAAAAGGAAACCAGACAGGCCAGCATGCCCATCCATCTTCCTTTACGTCAACAGCTTACGTGGACCACCACCTTGCTACTTAGACTGTGGTTCATGCATGGATCAGCTGTATTACATCATTAAAGTCCAATCTCAGACCCATCCAGACCCAGTGGGTGAAAACCTGCATGTTAATGGTGCCCAGGTGATTCCTATCCATATGCTAGACCCCTACCTTCTCCCTTCAACCAGAGTTAGAAAGGAGACCAAAGTAATTTGCTAGATAAATCCCAGGTGAAGATGAAAATCAATTAATAGAATTTATCTTAAGAAATACATTTCCTCGGGGCGCCTGGGTGGCTCAGTGGGTTGGGTGTCTCACCTCGGCTCAGGTCATGATCTCACGGTTTGTGAGTTTGAGCCCCACGTGGGGCTCTGTGCTGACAGCTGGGAGCCTGGAGCCTGCTTCGGATTCTGTGTCTACCCCTCTCTGTGACCCTCCCCCACTCCTGCTCTGTCTTTGTCTCTCTCAAAAAATAAATAAACATTAAAAAAAAGAGAAATACATTTCCTCTTTTATTTATTTTGGGAAAGAGAGAGCTGGCGTGTGCAAGTGTGTGTGTACACGAGCTGGGGAGGGACAAAGAGAGAGGGGGAAAGAGAATCCCACGGAGCTTCTACACTTAGCTTGAGAAGCTCAGCGAGGGCTCAGTCTCACCAATAGTGAAATCATGACCTGAGCCAAAATAAAGCCAGACGCTCAACCAACTGTGCCACCTAAGCCGCCCCCCATTTCCTTTTTAAAAATCTCCTTTGCCTCTTCACTCCCCTTCTTCACAATCTCCAGTACCACTTATTGAGCCCCTATTCTGTAACAGACACATTATTTTCCTAATCCTCAGAACATTTAAAAAGATATTAAAAAAAAATTTTTTTAACATTTATTTATTATTGAAAGATAAAGAGAGTCAGAGCGTGAGCAGGGGAGGGGCAGAGGGAGAGGGAGACACAGAATCTGAAGCAGGCTCCAGGCTCGGAGCTGTCAGCACGAAGCCCAACACGGGGCTCGAACCCACGAACCGCGAGATCATGACCCAAGCCGAAGTCGGATGCTTAACCGACTGAGCCACCCATGTGCCCCTTAAAAAGATATTTTTATTCTTCATGTGCACATAAGGCTCAGAGGGTTAGAAATACAAAGTTAAACAGCTGTAAATGTGCAGCATAGAAGTGTCCCTTTCAGAGCCCTGCTGCTCTCTTTCCCCTGCATGACTCTGGCTCTCAAAGCCCTGGCAATTGCCCCTTCCTAGACCTTGCCCATCTGGGCCAGAGGCCTTGTGTTTGCCTGTCACCCAAGGTTTCTGGATTTGTCTCTCCCTCTCCACCCCTTTCTCATGTCTCTTTCACTGCTAGCTTACCTGGAACTTGTTCTCTCAGCTCCTAAGCATCAAGAAGCTATTCTTATTATCTGGGAATAGCGGGAAACACCTGTGCCTTGTAACTGTGGTCCTCTATGGGCGGCAGAGGAGGGAGAAGTGAGAACATGACAGGCAGGTGAAGAAGTCCTAGGGCAGGTGGGATGCAGTGTGCCAGGGCATGCCCTGTTTCAATCCAGATAAGGAACTCCAGTGACTGCTAGGTATATGGTACCCATGCTGGGTAGAAAGATCCCATAAAATGTGATCCCTGCCCTTAAGGAACATTAATCCAGTAGGGGAGCTGGGACCTGGATACATAAAAGCCCACTGAGGGAAGCACCTAGAAGCATAGAGGAGACTGTTTCTGGTGGGTGAAATTCTAGAAGACTCCACAGAGCAAGTAGCATTTGAGGATCGCCAAGTGGAAAGGCAGGTTGGGAGGGAAAAGGGGTGACAGGAAAGGGGAGAACATGCAGAAAGAGAGAAGAGAAAACGTCTTTGCAGAGTGGCAGGCTAGAGTCCTGTGTGGCTGAACCATAAAGTATGTTAGAGGCCAGTAGAAGGAGATTAAGGAGGTAGGTTGGGAATGGCTCATGGGAATCACTGAAGTTTGAGAAGTGATATGGTCAGAAGTGGACAATTATGTTACCATGTTGGCACAGAAAATGGATCAAAGCAGAAGCAGACAGTGACCAGCTGAGGGAGGTGACCGATATATACCTAGAATGAACCTCCGAGAACATGTAGATAAGTGGCTTTCAAACTTTTGGCCATGAAACCCTTTCTGCAAATGAGATCTTGCTCAGCTGTGTCAACAAAATGGATTAAAGTTAAATTGTTCATTCCCTGTCATTCTTTCTCTCTGAGCAGATTCTGCAGGGGCTTCTTTTTTGAAAATCAGTGATCAACAGAAATCAGCAAACTATAACCAAATCCTGCCTGCCTCTTGTTTTTGAAAATAAAACTCTATTGGAAGACAACTATGCCCATTTGATTATATATTGTCTACAGCTGCTTTCATGCTATAATGACAGAATTGAGTAATGGAGACAGAGGCTATTTGGCCATGTACAGAAAAGGTTTGTCAAGCCCTTATCTAGAGACTTGTTACTCAAAATTTGGTCCCCAAACCAGCTATGTCAGCCTGCACTCATTGTCCCTACATGCACAGAGAGCTCGGGGTAGGGAAGGTTGATTTAGGAGTCATTACCTTGGAGGAAGTAATTGGAGTTAGGAGTTGTGCAATTTGGTGAAGGGTCAAGAAAGAGTCCAGAGAGAAAAGAAAGGAGGGTTTTAAGGAGAAAACCTTAAAGAACACCCAGTTTTAGGGAACTGGCCAAAAGAGTCAGAAGAAATCACTGGGGAAAGTGCCAGCTCTCACTGGCACCAGTAAATCTTGACCCATTGACCTTTCTAACGTTTTTGATGAAAAATCGGAACTCTTCCTCTCTCTTCCAAATGCCTTGAAAAGTGTGCATTTTAAGAATCGAGGACAAATGACACAGGATATATATACTCTTGTTTCCCATTGTATAAAATGCCTCTATACACCTCTCTCTGTACCTTCTTCATGGCAGTGTTTTGAGGGGATTAATATTTAGTCTTCAAATGTAAATTCCTCTCTAAGATGAAATGTACATAATGCTGTGTTTATCAGACATCTGTAGAATATGGTCCATTCCTTGCCTCATTTAAAGGCATATGCTACTTTTTATTTTGACATACACATCAGGAAGATTACCAGACAATTCAAATGCATGACACATTTTTACAATCCCAGTCTTTACGCGCCTTGTCTGCAGACAACCTCTTACTTTCTTTTATTGTTAATTTTTTTAAGTGTTTATTTATTTTTGAGAGAGAGACAGAGGGTGAGTGGGGGAGGTGCAGAGAGAGGGAGACACAGAATCTGAAGCATTCCAAGTCCTGAGCTGTCAGCACAGAGCCCAACCCAGGGCTCGAACAGTGAGATCATGACCTGAGCCGAAGTCAGACACTTAACTAACTGAGCCACCCAGACGCCCCCAACCTCTTTCTTTTCTCCTTCAGGGACTGTACATGACAGATAGAAGGAGCTCAGAGCAAATGGGAAGTCCAGAGTTTCCGGTATTACTGGTTTATAAGAAAAAAATTTACCTGAGCATGTCTCTGAAATTGCTTTTACCAACTTTCATTATCTCTTGATTGAAAGATTTCTTTTTTGAAGAGTCAGGATGATGAACTGAAGCTTGTTGGCCTTTTGCTGGGACCAGATTTTTAAGATGAAAGTAGATATTTAGTTTACTCTGTATACCTTTTTATAAAAACTCTATATATCTTGGAAAAGGCCCACGGAGATCTGCCTTTAACGATTGTTAGTTGCTTTTAAGGCAGAAGATTCTGATTGCTGAGATTTTCCTCAAAGCAATTTTCTTTTTTTTTTTTTTAATTAAAAAATGGCTATCACAATAAGTCCTATTATCAAAGCAATTTTCTAACACATATGTTTTACCAATGGCTTCTATTTTTCTCCTTATTTCTCTTCTGTAACCCTGAGTCACTGACCAAGTGTCGAATATTCCAAAGGGAAAGAGTTAACAAATATTTTCCAAGATGGTAGTATCGGTGTTAATCCTAAAGTCCTTGTAAGAATAATTTTTTAATGGTATATGTACTTTATTTGAACTCCACTGATCTGTACCAATTATCTTTCTAGATCAATGCTATCTAACAGAGTTTCCTGCAAGCAATGGATGGAAATATTCTATACCTGTGCTAACCATATACTAGCCACTAACCACATGAGTCTATTGAGCACTTAAAATGTGAATAATATGACTAAGGAAGGGAAGTTTACATCTTATTTATTTTTAATTTTTTTAATGTTTATTTATTTTGGAGACAGAGGTAGAGTGTGAGTGGGGGAGGGGCAGAGAGGGAGAGGGAGACACAAAATCCAAAGCAGGCTCCAGGCTCTGAGCTGTCAGCACAGAGCCAGGTGCGGGGCTCGAACCCACGAACCTGCAAGATCACGACCTGAGTCAAAGTCGGATGCTTAACCAACTGAGCCAACCAGGCACTCCACATTTTATTTATTTTTAAATAATTTAAACTTGAATAGCCACCATACCGGATGGTGCCACTCTAGAATCTTTCAGCCACACCTGAAAGATACACCTTCATTATGAAAGTTAAGGGAGTTGTATCATCTGTTACTTTGACTTACCTCAAAACAAATGACTTAGCAAATGTTGCCTGGCATTTCTTTTACTTGTAAGAAATAGACTCTTCAGGTAATTTCCAATGAACATGATCGATGTACCAGCTAATTTAGTAGAACCCGCAGAAGGATGCAGAAATGAAATGGTGTCCTTCACCATTCTCAAGGAGCCTGGAATCTATTGGAGGAGAAAAGATTGTTAACAATTAAATCCACTACATTGAAGATACAAGGTAATCTAAATAGAGAATCATGCCCTGAGAACAGAGCTGAAGCTGAAGCTCATTCAAACTGGGGGTGTGGTGCCACTAGGCACCAGGAAGCTCTCAGAAAGAGGTGGTGTTGAAGCAGGGTCTTCAAGAATGAGTGAAGAACAAGGAAGGGAACCATATTGGCAAAACGCAGGATATATGTGGGGAAAGCTTAGTGTAGTGAGGCTGGGACAGAGGGTACACTGGAGGATGGAAGGAGATGAGGGCAGAAAGGTAGGTCTGTGAGATCCTTGGAAAGCATACTAAGGGGCTGATCTAGAACAGAGGTGAGCCACTGCACTTGTGGAAGGGAGTGAAATGAAGGGTATTTGGTGGAGGCGGTGGCAGACAAAGAGGCCGGAAGCAGATCAAGGCTTGGTGCAATGAGCTCAATAGTTTAACCTTTATTCGTACAGTGATGCTGGGGAGTCCTTGAAGGAGATTATATGGTTTCTGGGAGCAGTGTGAAGGATAGATTGCAGCAAGATCACCAGAGGATTCAAGAAATATTTAGAAAGGGGTGTCTGGATGACTCAGTCGTTAAGCGCCTGACTTTGGCTTAGGTCACGATCTCACGGTTTGTGAGTTCGAATCCCACATCGGGTGAGCGCGAGCCCTGCTTCAGGTGAACACGAGCCCTACATCAGGTGAGATCATGCCCAGCATCGGGAGACCCCGAGCCCCACACTGGGTGAACTCGAGCCCTGCTTGGGGTGAGCCCTGCTTCTCTCTCTCTCTCTCCCTTTCTCTCTCTCTGCCCCTCCTGGGATTATTTCTCTCTCTCTCTCTCTCTCTTTCTCTCTCTCTGCCCCTCACTCACTTGTGCCCGCTCTCTCTCTCAAAAAAAAAAAAAAATTCAGGAAGGACAGCTATTTTGAAAGAAGAGCTAGTTTTGTCTGCTTTCATGGAAACCTTGAAGAAGTTTGAAATCCCTAGGAAGCCAGAGGTGGGAAAGCAAGTGTTCCTCAGTCTAAAACTTGTCTATACCTTCCTCACGCTGAATGTCATGGGTAATTCTGAGATCCTTCCTAGAATACAAACTTGTCCCACAACATAGTTTGACTTCCCTTACCAGTGTTTTTGGCCTCTACACAGGACTATGGCGCCCACTGGAGCGTTCTCAACTAGCGCAGAGCCATTGGTAATAGAACCATTTCCCAGTCAGAGAATCGTGACTTTCTGGCCCATCACTAGATTGGGTTCCCGGTTGCTCAACTCCGCTTCGTCACCATTTGGCTAAGACGGTAGAGAGCAGAGGTGGTGACGGGTAGGAGAGAAAAACAGGAAGAACAGATAAGAAATGGCAGTAGCAGTAAGGCAGATAGGGGGCTTTGGGTCCTAACAAGTCCATGTCCGAGTGGTTAACAGTATGGGCTCCAAAGCTGGACTGCAAGGCTTCCAAATGTTTCCCTGCCGATAGCCATCTGGTGTAGCCTGCAGGGAATACTTAACCTCTGTGTGTTTCAGTTTCCTTGCTTAGAACAGGAAGAGAATCTAATAGAACCCACCTCTTGTGAGTACTACCTAAAGGGCTTCCAACAATACCTAGCATATAGTGAGGGCTCAATAAATATTATTTATCACTATCACCGCAGAATGAAAAAGATAAGCAAGTGCTGACTTTTTTTTTTTTTTTTTTTTGCAAGTGCTGTTTTCTCTGGCTGAGATTGGAAGACTGGTTTTAACTTCAAATGCATGTGCTGATAACATTTATGAAATGTCTAGATGTCTCAAGTATCAATATACAGTATTAAAAAGAATTATTAGGCCCAGGTACAGTACTCTCAGTAATTTCAGGGAAACAGGTATCTAGATGAAAGTTCAGAAAGGAGTACGTGTCATTGCAACACAAACTAGACCAAAGTTCAGAGCTAGATAGAGTTGCTAAGTTACCTGACCCGTTAACCTTTTAGCACCACAAGGTGGATGTCAAACTTAACAGGACGTGACTCAGATCTAAAACAAAGTTAGTCCCGCGCACGATCAAAAGTTGTGCAAGAGAAAAAGGATGAATGTTAAATGTCACGATGATGTGGTGATATATTGCTCAAGACACTGGTGTGCAATCTATCTTGTCAGGAATCACATCATCGTCTCACTTGAAAAAAGTTTTCCACTTCCCCTGGACACTTTCATCCCCCGGGTTATCTCCCGAAGTACATTTGCCTTAAACCAATAGGCAAAGAAAATCTTTCCCAAGTGCTCTGAGTTTATGATTTCCCTTTTCTAGACTCTGTCATCAGGGTCATAGGAGTGTGGATGAGGGTCCCAGATCCCCTGAGGGATTGAGTGTTTATGAACTTAAGAGGTGTTCAGAAGTGATTACACCTGGAGCCGGGAGCCAAGGGTCACAGGGTAAAGACAAACTATTCTCATAAAATTGAGAGGAGTTCAGAAGAATCACCCTCATGAAGCAGTCAACAACATACGGGGAGGCAGTGCGGTGTGGAAGGTAAGTAGCTTTAAGGTCGCATCCATGTAGGTTTTACTATTGGCTGTCACCTTTGCAAATGGTATACTGTATATGCAAGGTGATTCACTGCAGAACGGTTGATAATAACAGGTGACTGGAAATATACGAAGTGCCTACCAATGGGGGATCAATTAAATAAATTATGGTATGACCCCAGAGAAAGTTATCCAAGTGGAAAAACAAGTTACAAAGTAGTGTGTCAAGCATGTTACCCTTTGTGAAAAACACAAAAAGGAGGAAAGCATTCTCCATTTTATACCTGTTTATTTAAGAAATAGAATATCTCTGAAAGAATACTCAAGAAACTAATAAGACTGATTGCCAATGGGAGGGGAAGTGGGTAGCTGAGAAAAAAAGATTGAAAGTAAACTATTTTTTAAGTTTATTTATTTATTTTGAGAGAGAGAGAGGGAGAGAGAGAGAATGCAGAAGGGGCAGAGAGAGAGAATTCCTAGCAGGCTCCGCATTGTCAGCTCAGAGCCTGAGCAGAGCCTGACATGAGGCTTGAACTCACGAACCCTGAGATCATGACCGGAGCCAAAATCAAGAGTGGGATGCTTAACCGACTGAGCCATCCAGGCCCCCATAAAACAACAGTTTTTATTTTATTTTATTTTATTTTTAATTTTTTTTTAATGTTTTTATTTATTTTTGAGACAGAGAGAGACAGAGCATGTACAGGGGAGGGTCAGCGAGAGGGAGACACAGAATCTGAAACAGGCTCCAGGATCTGAGCTGTCAGCACAGAGCCCGACGTGGGGCTTGAACTCACGGACCGCGAGATCATGACCTGAGCTGAAGTCAGCCACTTAACTGACTGAGCCACCCAGGCGCCCCAAAACAACAGTTTTTAAAGAAGAAGTAAGGGGCTACACCTGGAGATAACAATAGGACCTATCACCTAGGTTTGTGTAGAGATTAGATGATCAAATGTAAATGTACATTAAAAGATTAAATTTACATTTATGTTAATGGTACTATGTCTGGCACAGGTTATATATATATGGCCCGACCTTCTACAATGGTCTCTTACAGAATCCCACCCCTCACATCCTATTCTATTCCCAGCACAGCATCAGTGTAATCCTCTGCCCACAGCCCTTAAAGATGGTTCAACTCACTCATAGTAAAATCCAAAGCCTTTGAGACATCATCTGGCTACCTTTGATCTCAACTCCTACTCGTCTTCCCCTTATTGTGTTTGAGTCACACACTGGCCTCCTTGTCATCCCACAAGCATGACAAGCTAGGAAATTATAACATATTTCAAAAAATGAGACCTCAGACCAAAAAAAAAAAAACATTTTTAAAGAGTATGAAACTTGTACAACACAAAAACACTTTCTCAAAGGACTGAGAGAGAGAGCTATGAAACAAACAATTAGAGAGAAAGCATGCTTTGAAAAACACACAGGATCATTTAATAAAACTGACAATGTAGTAACCCAAAAAGAAGGTATCCAAAAATAAAAGATCCTAGATCCTCAGATCACAAGACAATAAACTGAAAAATTAATAACAAAAAGATAATTTTAAAATGCAAACCACCGATCCTTGTATGGCTTTCTGATTTTCAAAAAAGGCACCAATTTCCTTTCACTCATCGTAATTTCAACAAATTATGCTGAAATAACTAAATCTTCACGTGGAAAAATGAATCCCAACCCTTAGTTCACAACACACACACAAAAATGTTCTTTTTTAAAACATTTTTTTAACATTTATTTTTGAGAGAGACTACAAGCAGGGGGAGGGGCAGGGAGAGAAAGGGAGGCACAGAATCAGAAGCGGGCTCCAAACTGTCAACACAGAACCGGATGCAGGGTTCAAACTCATGAACCACGAATTCATGACCTAAGCCGAAGTCGGACACTTACCTGACTGAACCACCCAGGGGCCCCTACACAAAAAAGATTCTGATCACAAACCTAAATGTAATAACTAAACCCATAAAGCTCTTAGAGGGAAACATAAGCATGACTTGAGATTAGGCAGAGGTTTCTTAGGACACAGAAAGCAATGACCACAAAAGAAAAATGAATAAAGTAGACTTAAGGTATTTTAAAGGGTGCCTTGGTGGCTCAGTCGGTTAAGCAGCAGACTCTCGATTTCTGCTCAGGTCATGATCCCAGGGTTGTGGGATCAAACCCCTCATCTGGCTCTGGGCGGAGCATGGAGCCTGCTTAGGATTCTCTCTCTCTCTGCCCCTCTCCCCGACTAGCACACTCACACTCTTTCTCTAAAAAAAAAAAAAAAGGTATTAAAAATATTTTAAGAAAACCTATTTGTAACTTTCCTCTGAATTTTCTTCCCATTGATCAGTAAACACAGAAAGCAGGCAAAGAGGAAAAATAGAAAAAGTTTTCCAAGGACAAAGTGGTGATACAGAGAGAAAAATAAATAAAGGGAGCAGAGTAAATAGCAGGGGAAAGGTATAGGAGTCAGAGGCAAAATATGAGGGGTAAGATGGGAAAAGGCAGGTTGGAAGAGGGGAATCCAAGGGGAAAGCCGGAAGAAAGCTTAAACAAGGTGATACATAAAGGGCGCAGGATATTGACTGACACAAAGGATACATAGTATCCAAATATATTTATTAACTATAAATCAGCTGGAAAATTAAAAGGCCAAGTATTTGATAACAGTTTATTAAATAAATGTCTAGTTGTTCTGGTGACATATAAAATGAATTGATTGTAAGTGTTCTGTGCTAAGTTAGCTTTGCCATTTTTTCCATGATTCTATTCCTATTGTAGCCCACCATTGTTTCAGATCTATCGTTGAGGTAGCAGGAGATATTTAGGATGTAACTGGGTTTCTCTTTTTCTGGTAACAACCCCATGAGAGGCAAGTGAGAGCCTTTTGCTGAAGGGGTTTTTAAATCTTAAAAACGAGAACAATTAAGGGATGCCTGGCTGGCTCAGTCAGTGGAGCTCATAACTCTTGATCTCGGAGTTGTGAGTTCAAGCCCCAAGTTGGGTGTAGAGTTTCCTTAAAGAGAGAGAGACAGAGAGAGACAGAGAGCAATCAAGGAATCCATGTACTTAATTGGCTACATAAAAATTGCAGGGCTGAAATTCAGTCTTTATCTAATGAAACCGAAGTTCACCATTATCACGATTACACTCGAGGTTCCGTACTGAAATGTGGTGTTAGATTAGACTGGAGCATTTCACTTCATGGGAAAGTCCGTGCCTCAGTTTCCCTGTGCAAGTTGTAAAATGCACAACCAATTAAAAATGATTTTACAGCACTGCTCAGACATAAAAAGCAGCATTCTGAAGAATGAAAGGGGGTGGAGGTGGTGACTACTAGATTTTTTCCCAAGAGAAATATGTCAGAAGATGCCAAGTTGACGATCAAAAAGCCACCTACTGTTAGGTGGTAGGGAATTACCCACTTGTCTTGGGGTATAAGTGGGCCTTTGGTCACCCACCTGCCAGTTGCCATTCTTAGCACCACCCATCTTTTCTCAGGCCAACATTCCCCTTCCCCAACTCAAGTCTGCTGAAAACGCACTCAAGCTTTCTGTTATTCTTCCTCAACCCCAATCTTTACAGTTTACTAGCCTTGGACCTGTTAATCATTGACTTGGCATGAACTTTTTTACCCCTTGGGTTGCAAAGTGCATGTCCTATGTCAGCCTTAGTAAAGACTTCACTGGAATTTTCTGGAAAGCCCATTTTTGGCTGTCATATGGCAATAGAACAGAATTAGGGTGCCGGGGTGGCTCAGTTGGTTAAGCATTCGGCTCTTGGTTTCAGCTCAGGTTTGTGAGTTTGAGGCCCTCGTGAGGCTCTGCATTGACAGCATGGAGCCTCCTTGGAATTCTCTCCCTTCCTCTCTCTGCACCTCCTCCTCTCTCTCTCTCTCTCTCAAAATAGGTAAATAAACTTAAAAAAAACAGAATTGTGACTGAAGAACTTAAATCATTTCTGGAAGTGTTTTATCTATAAATTGCCAGCGTCTTTTTGACTTATGCAACCTCAGCTCTTTTGCACATAAGATCACAAAGATGCTTCTGTGCAGAACGATATGATGAGAGAAAGAGGAATGAACATGCCAGGAACATAAAAATAAAATATACTTAAATAATTTTTGTTGGTCACTATTTTCACAAGAAACAGATATAGCTGACAATTCTATATTATTTGAAGGACACATCAAGCCCGAGGCTTTTTATATTATTATAAGGAAATAGAATAAACTCAGTCATACCACGTCATGGGTAATTTGACAACTGAAGTATGTATAGTAAGAATTTTTGCCAAAAACCTAAATGTTTTCTTTTTGTTAAATTAACCCATCTAATACATCAACTTTCAGAGAGACCATTTTCAGTGCAATCAAGAAATGTGTCAACCAGGAAACTATGTTCTCCAGAGATTTGTGTTGTAAGACACAATGCTTCCTCGTGAGATTCTTTTTAAACTATTGTTTAAAAAAAAAATGAAGGGGTATCTGGAGTGCTCAGCCAGTAGAGCATGCAAATCTTGATCTCAGGGTTGTGAGTTTAAGACCCAGGTTGGGCATAGCATTTACTTATAAAAAAATTTAAGGGGCATCTGACTGGCTCAGTTGGTAGAGGGTGGGATTTTCCATCTCGGGATCATGATCAAGGCCCACTCTGGGCATGGAGTCTACTTAAAAAGAAAAAAAATTAATTCAAATGATACAAAAGAGTATAAGAAGTGATTCTTTTTTTAAAAATTAAAATAAGGGGCGCCTGGGTGGCTCAGTCGGTTAAGCATCCGACTTCAGCTCAGGTCACGATCTCGAGGTCCACGAGTTCGAGCCCCGCGTCGGGCTCTGGGCTGATGGCTCAGAGCCTGGAGCCTGCTTCCGATTCTGTGTCTCCCTCTCTCTCTGCCCCTCCCCCGTTCATGCTCTGTCTCTCTCTCTGTCTCAAAAATAAATAAAACGTTAAAAAAAATTTAAAAAAAATTAAAATAAAATTTTCATCCAAGTTAGTTAGCATATAGTGCAATAATGATTTCAGGAGTAGAATCCAGTGATTTATCCCCAACATATAACACCCAGTGCTCATCCCAGCATGTGTCCTCCTTAATGCCCCTTGCCCATTTAGCCCATCCCCCCACCCACAGCCCCTCCAGCAACCCTCAGTTTGTTCTCTGTATTTAAGAGTCTCTTATGTTTTGTCCCCCTCCCTGTTTTTGTATTATTTTTGCTTCCCTTCCCTTACGTTCATCTGTGTTGTATCTTAAATTACACATGAGTGAAGTCTTATGACATTTGTCTTTCTCTGACTAATTTTGCTTAGCATAATACCCTCTAGTTCCATCCACGTAGTTGTAAATGGCAAGATTTCACTCTTTTTGATTGCAGAGTAATACTCCATTGTGTATATATGCCACATCTTCTTTATCCATTCACCCATCAATGGACATTTGGACTCTTTCCATACTTTGGCTATTGTTGATAGCGCTGCTATAAATATTGGGGTGCATGTGCCCCTTTGAAACAGAACATCTGTATCCCTTGGATAAATACCTAGTAGTGCAATTGCTGGTCGTAGAGTAGTTCTATTTTTTTTTTTTCAGTCATATTCATCCTTTTACTCATGTTCATCTACATGCAACATGTGATAGGCCAAGCAAGATTCAGAAACAGAGCTCCCACGGCTGCTTTGACTGAGGTTTACAAACACACGTGTACATTTAGGCCCACGGCACCCCCCACGGACACTCACACAAACATGCCACAACTGTGCCACTGCTGGTATTCAGAATCCCTCAGCTGTATGCAAAGTCCACCGTCATAGGCGCTGATCTGCCATGTAAGTTGTGTAATGTGACCAATTTTCCCTTAAGTGTTTTGTCTCTTTTCACTGATGAACAGTTAAGTTCCCATAGGAAGTTATTTTGAGAATTCTATTGATGAAAGATTCACAAGAAAAATGAAAATAAAAACTGAAGCACACTTCAAATTGCTGAGTGCAAAATATTGAATCATCTTTTACTACCATGAAATTTCCAAGTTAGTATTTAGTGCTCTTCTAGTACTCTTCTAAAAGTTGAATTTTCTGGAGTACTTTTTATTTTTATTTTTTAATTATATTTTTTATTTTTTATAGTTTACAACCAGCTTAGTTAGCATATACTGCCACAGTGATTTCAGGAGTAGGTTCTTTAGTGCCCTTTACTCATTTAGGTTGTCCCCTCCCACCCCCTCCAGTAACCCTTTGTTTATTCTCCATGTTTATGAGTCTCTTCTGTTTTGTCCCCCTCCCTGTTTTTATATTATTTTTGTTTCTCTTCCCTTATGTTCATCTGTTTTGTCTCTTAAAGTCCTCATATGGGTGAAGTCATATGATTTTTGTCTTTCTCTGACTAATTTCACTTAGCATAACACCCTCCAGTTCCAACCACGTAGTTGCAAATGGCAAGATTTCATTCTTTTTGATTGCTGAGTAATACTCCATTATATATATATATATATATATATATACTACATCTTCTTTATCCATTCATCCATCGATGGACATTTGGGCTCTTTCCAGACTTTGGCTATTGTTGATAGTGCTGCTATAAACATAGGGGTGCATGTGACCCTTCGAAACAGCACACCTGTATCCTTTGGATAGATATCTAGTAGTGCAATGGCTGGTCGTAGGGTAGTTCTATTTTTAGTTTTTTGAGGAACCCCCATACTGTTTTCCAAAGTGGCTGCACCAGCTTGCATTCCCACCAATAATGCAAAAGAGATCCTCTTTCTCCACATCCTTGCCAACATCTGTTGTTGCCTGAGTTGTTGATGTTAGCCATTCTGACAGGTGTAAGGTGGTATCTCATTGTGGTTTTGATTTGTATTTCCCTGATGATGAGTGATGTTGAGCATTTTTTCATGTGTCAATGGCCATCTGGATGTCTTCTTTGGAGAAGTGCCTATTCATGTCTTTTGACCATTTCTTCACTATGCTAACTTCACATTTGAATACCCTGAGAAGCCTTGAATAAAATACCAGTGCCTGGGGCCTTCTCATCTAATTCACCTGAAATGGGCCCAGGCAACAGTAGTTTTTGTTTTGTTTTTATGTTTATTTATTTTTGAGAGAGAGAGAGAGAGAGAGAGAGCAAGCAGGAGAGAGGCAGAGAGAGAGGGAGATGCCGAATCTGAAGCAGGCTCGAAGCTGTCATCACAGATGCGGGGCTCCTACTCACAAACCGAGAGATCATGACCTGAGCCAAAGTTGGACGTTTAACCAACTGAGCCACCCAGGTGCCCCTGGGCAACAGTAGTTTTAAAAGCTCTCCAGGTGATTTTAATATGCAACCAAGGATGAGAACCACTGGTGCAGAATGGAAAGAAAATTCCTCTTCTATCCTTGATATTTAGCCCTCAATTCTCCTGCTGGATGCAGCCAGCATTCCCAGGTTTTTATAGAGCTCTGTATCTCCTACACTGCTACACATACTTGGAGTATAATGATTAAAAGCCTGTCTCCTGAAATCAAGACTACTGGGTTTAAATATCAGTTCTTGTAATTGCTAGCTAGCATTTGGACAAATTATTTAACTTCTCTCTGCCTCAGTTGTATCTGTAATGTGTTGATAATAAATGCCTACTTCCTAGGCGTTTTATGAAGATTAAATGAGAAACTCCACTTTAAAGTACACAATATGGCACAAAAACAGACACTCGGATCAATGGAACAGAATAGAGAACCCAGAAATGGACCCACAAATGTGTGGCCAAATAATCTTTGGCAAAGCAGGAAAGAGTATCCAATGGAATAAAGACAGTGTCTTCAGCAAATGGTGTTGGGAAAACTGGACAGTGACACGTAGAAAAATGAACCTGGACCACTTTTCTTACACCGTACACAAAAATAAACTCAAAATGGATGAAAGACCTAAATGTAAGACAGGAAACCATCAAAATCCTAGAGGAGAAAGCAGGCAAAAACTTCTTTGACCTTGGCGGCAGCAACTTCTTACTCAACACGTCTCCAGAGGCAAGGGAAACCAAAGCAAAAATGAACTATCGGGGGTGCCTGGGTGGCTCAGTCAGGTAAGCGTCCAACTTGAGCTCAGGTCATGATGTCACGGTTAGGTTCCTGAGTTCGAGCCCTGCATCGGGCTCTGTGCTGTGAGCACGGAGACTGCTTCGGGTCCTGTCCTCCTCTCTTTCTGCCTCTCCCCTGCTCGCTCTATCTTAAAAATAAAATAAATAAAACGTTAAAAAAATTCATAGTTTAAAAAAATGAACTATTGGGACCTCATCAAAATAAAAAGCTTCTGCACAGCAAAGGAAACAATCAGCAAAACTAAAAGGCAACTGACAGAATGGGAGAAAATATTTGCAAATAACATATCAGATAAAGGGTTAGTATCCAAAATGTATAGAAAACTTATCAAACTCAACACCCAAAAAACAAATGATCCAGTGAAGAAATGGGCAAAAGACATGAATAGACACTTCTCCAAAGAAGACATCCAGATGGCCAACCAACATATGAAAAAATGCTCAACATCACTCATCATCAGGGAAATACAAACCAAAGCCATAATGAGATACTACCTCACACCTGTCAGAATGGCAAACATGAACAACTCAGGCAACAACAGATGTTAGTGAGGGTACAGAGAAAGAGGATCTCTTTTGCATTGTTGGTGGGAATGCAAGCTGGTGCAGCCACTTTGGAAAACAGTATGGGGGTTCCTCAAAAAACTAAAAATAGAACTACCCTACGACCAGCCATTGCACTACTAGATATCTATCCAAAGGATACAGGTGTGCTGTTTCGAAGGGTCACATGCACCCCTATGTTTATAGCAGCACTATCAACAATAGCCAAAGTCTGGAAAGAGCCCAAATGTCCATTGACAGATGAATGGATAAAGATGTGGATAAAAAAGATGTGGGTAAAGAAGATGTATGTATATATACACACATATATATGTATATATGTATATGTGTATATATACACATATATGTATACATATACATATGTACATATGTACATGTGTACATATACACATACATATATATGTATAGGTGTATATATGTGTATATATACATATGAACATATGTATATATACACATATATGTATATATGTATATGTATATACACATATGTATATATACACATATACACATATGTATATATACACATATATACACCTATACATATATACATATATATGTATACGCACACACAATGGAGTATTACTTGGCAATCAAAAAGAATGAAATCTTGCCATTTGCAACTACATGGATGGAACTAGAGGGTATTATGCTAAGCAAAATTAGTTAGAGAAAGACAAATATCATATGACTTCACACATATAAGGACTTTAAGATACAAAGCAGATGAGCATAAGGGAAGGGAAACAAAAGTAATATAAAAACAGGGAGGGGGACAAAACATAAGAGACTCTTAGTGAACAAACAGAGGGTTGCTGGAGGGGTTGTGGGAGGGGGGGATGGGCTAAGTAGGTAAAGGGAATTAAGGAATCTATTCCTGAAATCATTGTTGCACCATATGCTAACTAACTTGATGTAAATTAAAAAGTAAATAAATTATTAATTAAAAAAATAAAGTACTTGATAAATGTTGACTACTACAACTTCTCCCATTTTTCTGCATCTAGCCATTTTCTAATAATATATTTGCAGATAATTTTATGTTGACACCTAAAAATATACTTCTTTCTTTTAGTAGCTGCATGGTAATTCACTGTAAGATGTACAATTTAGGGGCACTTGGGTGGTTCAGTCAGTTGGGTGTCCGATTTCAGCTCAGGTCATGACCTCACGGTTCGTGGGTTCGAGCCCTTCGTCGGGCTCTGTGCTGACAACTCAGAGCCTGGATCCTGCTTCCAATTCTGTGTCTCTTTCTTTCTCTACCCCTCCCCTGTTAATGGACATTTAGGTCATTTCTAGTCTTTTGCTACCACAAAGAACTTTGCAGTAAATATCTTCTTATACGGATATTTGCACATGTGTGCAAGTATCATATATCACGAGGAAAAATATCTAGAAGAATTGCTGTGATTTCAAAATTTTTGACAGACATTGCCAAATTGTCTTCTAGAAAGCATAAAACAGTATACACTTTCATTAAGAATGTATGAGAATGCCTGTTATTCTAAACCAAATATAGTATCAAAACTGGATATTTGCCAATCTCTGAAGTGAAAATGGCTTCTCTTTGTAGTTTTATTTATTTATTTATTTACTTACTTACTTACTTACTAATATATTTTTCTTGTGAAGGAGATTCAGAATCTGTTCAGAGATTTGTAGAGAAACACAACTTAAAAGTACTGTGACAAAGATTTTCCTGCAGTGCTCTGGGTTAGGAAAGAGGGTCAGATGAGGCTCCACAGAGGGAGTGGCCTTGAAGGACAAGGAAGAATTCTGCCATGGAGTGCCTTGATCGGGGCACGTAGGAGGAAATGCTCACTAACTCTGTGTTGACTGAAACAGCAAAATTAAGACATTTGGAAAAGATATTTTCTGGATGGCTGAGGGGATTTGGGGCTTCATACAGCAAGGCACGGATGCACAAGTATGAGTCCATGACTAGGCAAACCACAGATTCAGACCCTGGAAAGGTGTGGGCCCTGGGGGACCTAACAGGGGTTTTAGAATACAAGGCTGGTTTCTTGCACTTCCTGGATGTTGAGCGACACCTAATGGCCAAATATAAAAAAGTCTATATTTTCATTATTTTATTTTCAAGGAAAAGTCCATTGTAACAAAAGCACAATAAAAATAAGTTTACCCTCAGATTTATGGAAAGACGGAAACTTATTTTTTCCCCGGTGAACAGACATGAAAGCTGAACAAAAATTGATTTGGGGGGTCCAATGCATTGAAGGATATAGAAGGGGGGGAAGGTGTTAAAATTGAAAAAAACCTTAAACCAGAATCTAAGCTCTTCATTTTATCAATGAGAAAATTTACTTTCAGAGAGAAATAATATGCCCATGTAGCTAGTGAATTATTGGAGCTCTGGTATAGTTACGATGATTTTGGTACAACAAAGAATAGTAATGTTTACCCATCCATTTGCAAAACAGAAGATGAAACAGATGCTTTTGATTACATTAACACCTGTTAATTCACAATATGGGTGAAGTAGTCAGTTACTGGCCACTAGGCTCTTGCCTTGGGATACTTGTTTTCAGACAAGTAGTGGACAAAAGCGGGCAAGTTCCAATGGATGTCAGACTATATTGCAAAAAGTCCAAGTGAAGATTTGACCTCTGTAACCTAAGAGTTTCTTCTCTAATTTTTCTCTTTGCCTTGTATGTGACAACAGGCAAAGTTGGGGCAAGAGATGAGGATCAATCCACATCATTCAATAAACCAACCCCAAAACACTTATTGACCCCTTGTGTATTTGCACCATCACAGGGATCTTGGAGGCAACAACACTGTGCAGAGCACAGAACAAATCACAGTGAAATTTTCCAACCTGTTGATATGACTTAAGTCAAGGACAGCTTGAAGATGGAAAGGGTATAGAACTACTCTACGACCCAGCAGTTGCACCACTAGGTATTTATCCAAAGGATACAAAAATGTTGATTTGAAGGGGCACATGCACCCCAGTGTTTATGGCAGCACTATCAACAATAGCCATATTTTGGAAGGAGCCCACATGTTTATTGACTGATGAATGGAAAAGAAGATGTGGAATATATATACAATGGAATGAAATCTTGCCATTTGCAACAATGTGGATGGAACTCAAGTGTACTATGCTAAGTGAAGTAAGTCAGTCAGAGAAATAAATATCATACAATTTCACTCATATATAGAATTTAAGAAACAAAACAGATGAACATAGAGGAAGGGAAGGAAAAATAAGATAAATAGAGAGGCGAACCATAAGAGACTCCTAAATATGGAGAACAAACTGAGAGTTCTGGAGAGGAGGTGGGTAGGAGGATGGGCTAATCACTAAATTCTACTCCTGAAATCATTACTACATTATATGTTAACTAACTTGGATTTAAATAAAATTTAAAAATTAAAATGAAATGAAGGCAAAATGGAAAACAAAGATCGAAAGGAATTTAAACAGTGCAACCACAACTCTGAAAAATATATTTATTAATTCATCAAATAAATATTTACTGAGCATCCACTATGTCCTAGTGCTAGGGATACTGCACTGATCCAGACCCAAACTTTCATGGAGATAATAACCTTGTAACTTTATGTGCTAACAATTGTGATAAGTACTTCAAAGAAAAGTACAGGTGCCATAATTATAAAAGATAGCTAATATTTATTGAGTGCTTGCTGTGTCCCATGCACTATTCTTAGCATTTAATATGCATAAAGTCCCTTAATCCTCACAGCAATCCTATAATAAAAGTTCTTTATCCTCATGTTACAGATGAGAAAATCGACAAACAGAGAATGGCTTTTTTTTTTTTTTTTTTTAACTTGCCCAAGGTTACGCAGATGGGTAAGCATATCCTTGGTTGTGTATCCTTGGGCAAAAAAAAGAATGTCAGGAAGATTTAAGGCAGGCAGGAGAACTTGGTTGTATGTAAGAAGAAGCAGAATCCCTCCCCATCTTGCCTAGTTAAGGTTGATTGCACACACATCCAGTTCAAAACTCTACTGAGCTGCAGATCCATAAATGCCTTCCTATCAACTCCATCTGGATGTCCCATAGGCACTTCAAAATCAACACATCCAAAATCAAAGTCTTCCCTTCCCCTCAGGCTATTCTTTCTGTTTTCTTATCTCAGTTTACACACCGCTATCTGCTAAGTTACCCAGACCATCATTGATTTTGGACAATGAATGAGTGTGAAAGTCGACACACAAAATGGGCATGTGAAATCTTTATGTCATTAAGAAACTAGTTTTGATTTTGCAGACCCCCTGAAAATTCTCAGAGACCCCATTCATCCAGAGACTATACTTTGAAAACTGTTTTAGCTATTAAATCTCCTATTCGTTGTAGATGTTGCAAATTATCTTGCCAGTCTATCATTTGCTCCAGAGTCCAGCGCAATGAACAGGTGACCAATCACCTGACGTGTCCCCAGATCCACTTGTATAGAATCACTTCACGGGGTGCCTGGGTGGCTCAGTCGGTTGAGCGTCTGGTTGAGCGTCTGACTTCGGCTCAGGTCATGATCTCATGGTCCGTGAGTTCGAGCCCCGCTTCGGGCTCTGTGCTGACAGCTCGGAGCCTGGAGCCTGCTTCAGATTCTGTGTCTCCCTCTCTCTCTGACCCTCCCCCATTCATGCTCTGTCTCTCTCTGTCTCAAAAATAAATAAACATTAAAAAAAAAAATTAAAAAAAAAAGAATCATTTCAGGAGCTTTAGCAAATGCCTGTCCCAGATTCCATACCATACTTACTTAATTAGAAGGGGGAGAAGGGGGATTTGCATTTTTAACAAGCTTCCTGAGTGATTCTTTTTTTCTTTTTTTTTTTTAACAAATGGGGAAGGGGCAGAGACAGAGGGGAAGAGAGAGAGAATTCCAAGCAGTCTCCACACTGTCAGTGAGGAGTCTGATGCGAGGCTCCAACTCATGAATTGTGAAATCATGACCTGAGCTGAAGTCAGACGCTTCACTGACTGAGCCACCCAGGCACCCCTCTTTTATTTATTTTTTAAAATGTTTACTTATTTTTGAGAGAGAGAGAGAGAGAGCACGACCTCGCGTGCAAGTGGGGGAGGGGCAGAGAGAGAAAGAGACAGAGAATCTGAAGTGGGCTCAAAATCTTGAACTGTGAGATCATGACCTGATCTGAAGTCGGACGCTCAACCGACTGAGCCACCCAGGTGCCCCTTCCTGAGTGATTCTTAAGCATTTTGGTCCCTTGCTTTCCAAAACCAGTCCTTCCAGAAATGCCTATTTTTAAGGCATTTGTGAAATCTTTTGTCTTTCCTTTCCTTTCCTTTCCTTTCCTTTCCTTTCCTTTCCCTTCCTTTCCTTTCCTTTTCTTCTGACTGGTCTAAGTGGCTTTATTAGAGAAAGCCAGAATTACAAAGGACTTAAAAGTTGGCTTCAGAGCTCTTCTTGCCAAAAGTGGGCCCAACATTGAGGAAGCAAGCACCAGTGTTCCTGCTTTGCCCACTGGTTCAGCCTGTCTTCTGCTTGGCCACCTTGGGAGTCTGACCTCTCATTGCCCCCTTCCCCCACCCACAGCACAGGTACAATCAAGGGAGAATGTTGCAGTTTCCTTAGCTCCTACTCTTTCCTTATTTCTTTCTACAGTGACCCACTACACTATCAGAAACGGCATTTTGAGGAGGACAAGGGAAATATGGGAAGTGAGGACAGGGTGACATTAGCAACACCCCTCTTCCCCAGGACTGCCTCCTTTGGCGTTCCCAATGAAGCCTTGTGAACTCTGGTTTCGCTGAGTTAACTTTGTGCATGAAAATGAGTTGTGGTACTTGTTAAAATCACAGATTACTGGGTCCTTTTCTAGAAATAACGATTCCTAAATCTTGATGGTTCTATTGTACGTGGCCCTTAGGCCACACTTTGCGAAACAATGACTTAAACCTGACTATTGACAGCTTCAATAGTCTACAATAGACTACTGACTATTGACAGCTTCGTTTTCCCACCTAGTGAAAATTATCCCTGCTGGAAGGAATGGATTCATTTTGGGAGGAGTGTGTTCACTAATCTCTGAAGCACAGAAAACATTTTTTCCATTCTTGGTGTTCAAACAGACTGCTGGCCTTCTTCAGTGAGGCAGGCCCGGACAAAATCTCAGCAGGCCCTTCCGGGCAGCATTTTTCTGTAGATGAAATTAGGTCAAAGAGAAAATGCAAAGCAATTTAAGAAGGAAAAAAGAAATCTCCAAAATGCACCAGAAAGCTCGAAGGCACCAGTGAGATATCCCACCTGCTTGGTTTGCTCTGGTGAAGGCTGGTGGCTTGTCACATGAATCTCATGCCTTCCTGTTCCCTGCGGCTGGCTTCTGAGTCACTGTGGCCGCGGGGGGAGGGCCCTCTAACTGTCAGGGGGCGCAAAACCAACTCCTTGACCATATAACTTTTAGGTGAGGCCATTGTTCCAGGCCTTTGGGAAAATGAAAGAGCAAGCGTGTTGTTACCTAGGCTCATTTATTTTAAGAAGTTCTTTAGTCTGGATTTGTCTACAACTGCACATTAGCAGAAGGTCCCCAAAACAAGCAGGTAAGTAGACTTCACATCTGGTAAGCGAGAAATGGTGTCAGTCTTATTATTCACTAAGATCATTTAAGGGTGGAGTGCACCAGCAGGATAAACATTAAACCGAAAACACTTCCTCGTAACATTGGGGTTTCCTAAGAAATCCTTAAAATGAAAACCTAGATGTGTAGGCAGGCAAATACTATAGTTAGAAAAGCCAACTTTTACTTTTCTCTTTCTACTGCCCTGCCCTGTCACAGAATGGCATTGGGTACACTATACCCTGTGGATTAAGATTCTCTACAAAACATGTTTACACTGTAAAAAAAAAAATTTTTTTTAATGTTCAGTCTTTTAAACTGAAGCATTTAAGAACCACTCCAAGTGATAGAAGAGCCTTGAGGTATAAAGCATTTGGACTTAGAGTCCTATCTCTGCCCCTCAGCCCAGTGCTTACATGTAAGAGGTGCTTAATAAAGACCTAACTGTGTGATCAACTTAATAATTGTAGAACAGTTATAAGGATTGATTTGCTTCTCTGAGACTCCATTTTTGCTTCTGTGATCAAGGAGGAAATGTCTGCTGCCTACCTTACAGGATTTTGGGGGGATCAAATAAAATAAGGTATATTGAAGGGCACTTGGGTGGTTTAGTCAGTTAAGTCTCCGACTCTTGATTTCAGCTCAGGTCGTGATCTCACAGTTTGTGAGATCAAGCCTCGCATCAGGCTCTATGCTGTCAGCATGGAGCCTGCTTGACATTCTCTCTTTCCCTCTCTCTCTCTCTGCCACTCCCCTGCTCATACTCTCTCTCTCTCTCTCTCTCTCTCTCTCTCTCTCTCAAAAATAAATAAATACATATTAAAAAAGTAAGGTATATTGAAATATTGCTTTCTTTTTTTTTTTCATGAAATTTATTGTCAAATTGGTTTCCATACAACACCCAGTGCTCATCCCAAAAGGTGCCCTTGAAATATTGCTTTCTTATGTAAGAAAAATGCATTAAAGATCTCTGAAAGGATAGGGGTGCCTGGGTGGCTCAGTCAGTTAAGTGTCCAATATTGGCTCAGGTCATGATCTCATGGTTTGATTCATGAGTTTGAGCCCCACATCAGCTCTCTGTTGTCAGCACAGAGCCCACTTCAGATCCTCTGTCCCCCTCTCTCTCTGTCCCTCCCCCACTCATGCTCTCTTTCTCTCAAAAATAAATAAACATTAAAAAAAAAAAATCTCTGGGTGCACCTGGGTAGCTCAGTCAGTTGAGCTGCTGACTTGGGCTCAGGTCATGACCTCACAGCCCGTGGGTTCAAGCCCCGTGTCAGGCTGTGTGCTGACAGCTCGGAGCCTGGAGCCTGCTTCGGATTCTGTGTCTCCCTCTCCCTCTGCCCCTCCCCTGCTCACGGTCTGTCTCTCTCTCAAAAATAAGTAAACATTAAAAAAACATATCTGAAAGGATAGATAAGAAAATGGGACTAGTGCTAATCTCTGGGTAGAGAAACTAAGAGATAGGGGTCTTGGATAGGCAAAACATTTTCTTTTAACTGTATGTACAGTACTTTCTACTTTATGGGAAAAAATGCATGTGTAAGAATCATTAGTATGAAATTTAGGCTTCAATAAAATCTTCATGAAAATGCAGAAGCATGTTATTTCATTTACAATCAGATCTGTTATATTGACTGAAACGCCTTGCAACAGAATCTGAACTAAATGTGTTCCACATGAGAACTAAAATTATACAGTAGAGAGGCACTTGGCTGGCTCAGTAGAGCATGTGACTCTTGATCTTGGGGTGGTGGAATCGGGCCCTGCATTAGGTGTAGAGATTACTTAGAAATAAAATCTTAAAATAAATAAATAAATAAATAAATAAATAAATAGTAGAAAACAGCATACTTTGTGCGGTTACATTTGTTATCTGATGAAAGCCAATGCCCTTAAACTACTTCATACAATGGAACCATTAGTTCAGAGACACTTGAAAAGGCAAGACAGGAAGAACAGCTTGGAATTAATATACTGGAATCTGATATAGTACTTATAAACTTAATCATTTTTTATCCTGGAAAAGTCTGAAAGGCAGGATAACAAGACTACATGTAATAACCCGGTAGAAAATATGCCATGAGCTTATTGTGTGCCAACAAACGTCAATCACTTAATATTTTGACACAACTAAAATCTCTTTTTTGATTAGCGCTTTGACACTGAAGCGGGTTCACTGAAAAGTAGAACTGTGTCAGAGAATTGCATCTGAAATATACAAATCCTCCCGTGGATATTTCAGTAGTATGACAATAACTACCCTATAACCTTCTAAAAAATAATCTGAGTAGAAGTGATGGTGAAATCTCCCCGTAAGGTCCTCTTTCTCAATAAACCATAATTCAGCAAACTTGAATTTTCAGTTTACCCGGAAAAGATTAGGTAATAAATGTAATCAAAGAGTAGATAGTCATCACCACTGTCCAAAAGAATATGCACTCCTTGAACAATTCAAGGGGAAACTAAGAAGCAAAAATGCAGGATTTGTTTCCTATAAGCAAGACATAAGAATGTCCATCACCAGGGGTTCCTGGGCGGCTCAGTTGGTTACGTGTCCAACTCGAGTTCAGCTCAGATCATGATCCCAGGGTCTTGGGATCGAACCCCGAGTTAGGCTCTGTGCTGAGTGTGGAGCCTGCTTAAGATTTTCTCTCTCCCTCTGCCACTCTCCCTCTCTCTCTCTAAAATATATATATATATATATATATATATATATATATATATATAACCATTACGGAGCACTAATCATTTGAGAATCTCCTCCCCATTAACCTCAAAAGATTATCATGTTTCTTCCTTAATGTCAGGAGACCTAGAGTTCGGTCCTGGCTCTGTGCCTGTAGTCATAAGCTGATCTTATCTTTAAAACTTTAAAACCCTTGTCTTTATTTTGAAACCAGAATAACAGAGGAGCACAGTGTGATTGTTGCAAAACCACAGAAGCTTGAGCTGAAAGAACCCTAAAGACTATCTCATTACAGTTATTTATTTTTTAGCCGAGTTCTTACTCAAACAAAAATATAAGGAGTATGAGGCAAGCTAAATAGCTTTGGTTGACAGACAGTGGCGACTCAGCGCCTGGCTACTGGCCTCCCCATACCCTCCTTGCTGTCCTTCAGGGGAGCCCTACGTTCCACAGCACAACCCATTGCGAACTATTTCACAGATTGGTAGAATAGAGGAACGTTTGGAATTCACTGCAGATTAATAACAGATTCAGGACACCTGGTTCCATTGTTGTACCCACTGTCATAGCAACAAACATTTATTGAATGACATATTTGGGCTAGGCACTACTCTACATTCCTTACTTCCATTATCTCCTTTATTCCTTACAATAACCCTCTGAGGTATGGGTAATGCTAAGATCAATGTCATCGTGAAGAAAAATAAGGCAGAGGGAAAATAAACAAATTGCCCAAAGTCACACAGTCACCATGGTGTCTTCCTAGGCTTCAGTTGTTTCATCTGGAAGGAGCTGGATAAGACAATTTCTGAAATGCACCCTAATATGCAGTTCTAAAGCTTTATCACCTTATGATTTCAAGTTGTGAGACTTCCACCATGAATTGTTCCTTTAGAACCAATTACATTCCTCTGAGACTCTTAAATATTTGAGGTCTACAGACAGGCATTTTATTTTTTTTTTTAACTTTTTAAACGTTTATCTATTTTTGAGAGAGAGAAAGAGAGTGTGTGTGTGCAAGTTGGGGGGCGGGGGCTGGGGAGAGAGGGAGACACAGAGTCTGAAGCAGGATCCAGGCTCTGAGCTGTCAGCACACAGCCCAATGTGGGGCTTGAACTCACGAACTATGAGATGATGACCTGAGCCCAAGTCGAACGCCTAACCAACTGAGCCACCCAGGTGCCCCTACAGAGGAGCATGTTAAGATGCAATTGTTTCAATTTATCAATTAGTTGAGTCTGACAACCTTTCACCTGTGAGCAAGTACTGCCATTGACCCGGTGTTTATTAACGCAGTAGATGGTATGGTGGTTGATATACTGCTTTGGTCTTGGTCTTTGTGGTCAGAGAACAATGAAGTAGGAAGAGGCAGGACAAAAAGCTTCCTCTGAAATGATTCTTTAGCAGTGGAAGCAGCAAAAAGATGCAGACCGTGGTGGATAAACAGGACCCTGTAAGAGGAGTTTCGGAACAGGCAAGTGAGGGCAACAACAGGTAATGTGCTCACTGCAAATTTGGAGCAATTTTTTATTACGCAAATGAACATAAATCCACTAAGGATACAGAGAATTTTGTTTTATAATCAAGTTGGCTGAGGTCGTAACTTTTTGCATCAGAAACAAAACTTATTACCCAAGTAATTCTTCAACTGCTGTGATGACCTTGCAAAGAGGAGAGCAACGTTTTTATAAACATAACCAGTTCTTGAACTTTGACCAATGTGTTACATATAAAGAGGATTACGTACAACATCAAAGTAGCATAATCATTAACCTTCCGTATTTTATTGTTTCAAATAGTATTTAAATTCAAGGATAGTTCACTACTTCCTTTGGTTTGAATTTCCTGCACACAGGGTTAGAATTCTTATCTCTGTGTGTACGTGCCAACCTGAAGAATGTGTTTTTTTCACTCAAAAAGTAGAATCACTGTGATTTTTACAAAAAGAATTATGCTTTTGCTCTGCCTCTGACCTTTTCCTCCCTTCTAGCCTCATCCCCTCCCCGCTTCAGTGTCTCCTCTCCTCTAGTAATTCCCAATTTCTTATAGTTTCCCAATACACTGGAGTCTGTCACCTTAGGACATGCTGTTCCCTCCCCACCAATTGGAACAGCTTCTCCTCTTTCTATTCCCAATAGGCCTAATTAATTCCTATTCACTGTCTTCCATTCAGCTCAATTGTCATGCCTTCCTGGGGATTTTTACTATTAAAAAACTGCCGTGAATATCCTCGTATATATCTTTGCACATATTTCTGAGTATGCCTTTAGTGAAAATTATTAGAAGTGGATTTATTTTTTTAATGTTTATTTATTTTTGAGAGAGAGAGAGAGAGAGAGAGAGAGAGAGAGAGAGAGGAGGAGGGGCAGAGAGAGAGAGAGGGAGAGAATCCCAAGCATGGAGCCCCGCATGAGGCTCAATCCCATGATGGTGAGATCACGACCTGAGCCGAAATCAAGAGTTGGACGCTCAATTGACCCAGGCATCCGTAGAGGAAGGTTTATAGTGACTAAGATTATTGACATGCATAAGGGTCTTAGAACACAGAAGAGCTTGTTCTCTTAAAGTAGGAACAGTAAAATGTTTATAAAGTCAATCAGTTCCTCACTTGCAAAGGACAAACCAGGGGCCGCTTCCGATTCAGTCCTCTTGCCCCTGAGCTCTCCTTGTGCCGATAAGACTTCCTTTTCCTAAATGTTCCTGTTTCTTTTTCTGGGGGAGCCTGTAAAGATCTGGCCCAGCTCCCTTTCTTGGGTTAGAAACCTCCCCCTCTATCCCTCTATTGCCCTGGAGCTGTCCGCCTCTCCTACCCACCTCCTACCACCCAGCCAGACAGAGGCTCCAGGATGTAGAATATAACATTACGAAGAGCCAAATGGTCAACCTTCAGGGACTTGAAGAGGCCCTGGGGCTATGATTTACTATATCAGTGGCTTTCAAGGGTAACACCCTGGGATTTTTCAGTGGTGTTTTATGGGCCTGTAAAGGCAGAAACATGGGGTGCCTGGGTGGCTCAGTCGTTTAAGCGTCTGACTTCTGCTCAGGTCATGATCTCATGGTTCGTGAGTTCGAGCCCTGTGTCGGGCTCTGTGCTGACAGCTCAGAGCCTGGAGCCTGCTTCAGATTGTGTCTCCCTCTCTGTGCCCCTCCCCAGCTTGCACTCTGTCTCTGTCTCTTTCTCTCAAAATAAATAAAACAGTAAAAAGTTTTTTAAAGTGAGAAACACAAGGAGAGAGAAGGCCAAAGCCAAAGCTCTAGGTGCCTCCTCCTTCACATCGATCAGTGTCCAGTTTGCCTCTTTAAATGTACTGTGTTAGGAGCCTGGGTGGCTCAGTTGGTTGAGCGTCCGACTTCCCCTCAGGTCCCGCCTCATGCTCTCTTTCTCTCAAAAATAAATAAACATTAAAAAAAAAATCTCGGGGCACCTGGGCGGCTTGGTCGGTTGAGAGTCTGACTTCGGCTCAGATCATGATCTCGCGGTCCGTGAGTTCGAGCCCCGCGTCGGGCTCTGTGCTGACAGCTCAGAGCCTGGAGCCTGTTTCGGATTCTGTGTCTCCCTCTCTCTCTGCTCCTCCCCTGTTCATGCTCTGTCTCTCTCTGTCTCAAAAAAATAAATAAACGTTAAAAAAAATTAAAAAAAAAAAAATCTCTAGGGGCACCTGGGTGGCTCAGTCAGTTGAGCAGCTGACTTGGGCTCAGGTCATGATCTCCCGGCCCGTGGGTTCAAGTCCACATCGGGCTGTGTGCTGACAGCTCAGAGCCTGGAGCCTGCTTCAGATTCTGTGTCTCCCTCTCTGTCTCTACCCCTCCCTCACTCACACTGTGTCTCCCTCTCTCTCTCTCTCTCTGTCTCAAAAATAAATAAACATTTAAAAAATTTTAAGTGTACTGTGCTTGAGTAAGGTTTAATTTGAAGAAGCAACAGAAGAAGAAACAAAAATAAAAACAAGACTCCGAGCCTTAGAAAAAAAAAGTCTTACTATGATTTATGAGTTTATGAGTTTACCAAGATTGAGTGGGGTGGCTTAGGAACCTCACCTCACCATTATGTTTCAACTTTGGTCTCTTTTGGGAAATGCATGCATTCATTTATTCTTAAAGTGTCCAATTTACTCTGGTTTGCCTGAGACTTTCTTGGTTTTAGCACTGAAATTTTGTGTCCTGGGAACCCCATTGGTTCCAGGCAATGCCACCTTATTCCATCAATCTTTCCACCCATTAAAAAAAAAAAAAGGAAAATCACCGAGCAGTTACCATGTGTCAGGCACTGTACTAAACACTGGAGAATAAAGAAAAACTCTGACAAAGTCCCTGACCTTGAGGAACTCACAGAGGAGTGGTTTCAGAAGGACGTTAACACTGAACAACAACAACAACAACTTGGTAAATGACACTGCAGAGAATTCTTTAAAATTGTGTCGCCATCATAAAAGCATTGAGCATTCACCCAAATGTATTGTATCTATAAATTATACTCATGTTCCTAATAAGAGCTAATGAGTAATAATAAAACTATATGGCACTACTAAGTGCCAAGCATTGTTCTAAACACTTTACAAATCGTAACTCAGTTAATCCTCACAACAACCCAAAGTAAGTACTATTATTATATCCATGGTGCAGAGAGAGAGAGGAAGAGGACGATCTTAAGCAGGTTTCATGCAGAGTCCAACGTGGGGCTCAATCTCACAACTGTGAGATCGTGACCTGAGCTGAAATCAAGAGTCAAAAGCCTAACCAACGGAGCCACCCAGGTGCCCCATATAGAGGGTGTTTTAAAAATAGCTGCAGGGGTGCCTTAGTGGCTTAGTCGGTTAAGCGTCTGACTTCAGCTCAGGTCATGATCTCATGGTTCATGAGTTGGAGCCCCACATTGGGCTCTCTACTGTCAACACAGAGCCCACTTCAGATCCTCTGTCTCTCTCTCTCTCTTTCTGCCCTCCCCTGCTCATTCTCTCTCTCTCAAAATAAATAAACTTAAAAATAAAATAAAATAAAATAAAATAAAATAAAATAAAATAAAATAAAATAAAAGTGGTTGCAAATTCTTTGATATGCCTTTCACCAAGAGGTCTAATTCCTCATCTGTTGAAGCTGACGTGAACTCCGTGATTTTCTTGGCTAATAGAATGCAGCAAGAGTGACATTTGGGGACCTCTGAAGTTATGTTATTAAATGCCTTGTTCTGGGGACGTCTGATGTCATGCAAAGAAGCAAGTTGGACACCGGAGAAATACTCGAAAGGCCCCAGCTGTTAAGGCCCTCCTAACTCAGGTATGAGGTACGTGAGTGAAGAAACCTACAGAGAATTCCAGCCCCAGTCAACATATGACTGCAACCCTATGAGAGATCCCAAATGAGAACCACCCAGAGTTCAGTTATCCCCCCAAACTTTGGAAGATAATGAAGTATCAAGGCTCCAAGTCTTAGGTCCATTTGCAACAATATCTACTTTACAGGTGAGAAAACTGAGACACTGAATGGTTAAGGAACTTGACCAAACCAAAACGAGAGAGAAAGTGGCAGAGAGCCCAGGCAGTGTAGCTTCAGAATCCACTCCAGTGTTCTGCCTTTGGATGAAAAAACTTACACACACACACACAGACACACACACAGAGATAGTACATTTAGAAGAGCAAGAAAAAAAAGTTCTGATTTTTTTCTTCTGTATCTATTAAGGATCACATGGGTCATTCCCCTGGCATTGCTATAGCTACAGAAAAACAATTATTAAGTCAGTGGGGGACCATCAGGCAGCATCATAGAAGAGGACATCTAAGCTGGATCTTGAAGGATGTCAAAGATTATTGTGCAAAGAATGAGGAAGGCATTGGAAGTGCAATGCATTTAGATTGTGGGGAACAAGGAGAAAGGTGGCAGGGGCTGATGCAGGGAAGGTGTGCTAGCGTAAGGTAGTGAAGAACTTTTGCGCCAAACTGGGAGCAGCATTTAAAGGTTTTTCAACAAAAATAGAATGTGCCAGATAAAAGATAATTTTGGTGGCAGCAAGGAGGCAGTTACAGAGGAAAGAAAGAAACCAAATAGGCAAATGCTACAGACCAGGTGCAAGAGGTTGAACACTAAAGAAGTGGGAGAAATAGAAGGAGGCAGGGCTGAGAGATATTCCTAGTGTGGCTCACAAGACCGGGTAACCAATTAGATGACATAGATATTAGGCCACCCTCCAAAATGTCTGTAGCTTGGCTGACTGGTTGATGCTTCACCCGCAACTCAGTAATTCTTCCAGAGTCAGCCTTTTGCCTTCTCGATAAAGACAAATGGGTGTTCAAAGCAAAACGGGTACTGAAAACAAAGATACAGATCAAAGGGGCTAGAGAACCCAATTACTGGTTGGAACTAAGGCCAAAGCCTCCTCATTAGAATTACTTGAGCTAGCACTTGGGAATTTGTATTTTTATAAAGTTCCCTAGGTAATTCAGCATGGCCAAGCTAAAAAAATTACTGCTCTGAGTGTTCCTCTTAGTCTCTCTGTCCTTTGAAGATTGATGTTTTCCAAAAGGTCTATCCCCAACCTTTTTCTCATCCTATACATCCTGCCTGGCCCATCTTATTAGTTTTGATAACTTCAACTATATTCGAATACTAAAGATGTCCAAATGTAACTCAGGTCTTTCTTCTGAGCTTTGTTCTATATTTCTACTCTTGGCCTGAACATCTGTACTGGGTAAGCTTTGATATTCTAGAAATAAAAATAAATACACAAAATAAAATCTTAAGAAAAAAAATTTTTTTGTAGATATATAACTCATTCTTCAAATAAGATCTAAGTTGGAAGTCTAGCATGTGGAACAGATGAAAATATAACTGGAGCTCCTTTGGTTGAGGTCTGAGGAGAAGGAAGCCTTTGCCTCCATATCCAGTCCTCCAAACAAAAACAACTCAGCACAGCCAAGTCTAAGCAGCTTCTTACTGTTCCATGCAACACAGTTTAAACAATGTGGGGACTCAGCCTACCAGTCTTTGGCAAGGGACAGACACCCCATGGGCTTCTGTTTCCTATCTGTCAGATGAAGGGGTTGAACTAAAACCTCTTAAAAAGCCTCTTCCTGCTCTCAAAGTCTATAATTATGTAGCCCTAAATAACAGCTAACACAAAGGCTAGTATCTATTGGCTTCCAAAATTTTTACCAGTCACCCCAGAGCTTAAGGGATTTGAACAGAGATCAAAACAATAACCACCTTTTCCAAACCTATAAAATACTAAAACCAGTAAACTTTAGATGAGAATAGAAAGTCAGGGAAAGGTTTATATCAAAGTCAATGAAATAGTCTGAACAAAGGGCAGCTGTTTTCCATTAATCTTTATTATCTCTTAGATAAAGGTAGTTAATGGCCCATAAATACAAAGGGAGGGTGGCCACATTTCAAGGAGAAGTAGAGCAAAGGGCCTTTACTGAGATGGGAAACTGGCCACTGGTCAGAGGGCTGGGGGCAGGCAAACACTTGAAGTTTTAAGAAAAAGAAACTAGTTGAAAAGAAGCGGGGGTGAGCGGAGCAGAAATTTGTGCTGGCTGACGTGTGGCCAAGACAGGCAGAGGCCGCGTTGAAGACAGGACATGGCAGCTTTCACATAGAAGAGCCTCAATGGATCTTCTCCTGGAAAAATGGTCCCGACTCTTCAGTTAGGGTTTGTGCACCAGCAGCATGGGCAACACTAGTGAGTTTATTAGAAACGCAGACTCTCTGGTCCAACCCACACCTATTAAATCACAATCCACATCTTAACAAGACTCCTGGTGATCACGAATTCAAGTTTGGGAGTAGCTGGTGTGCCTGGGTGGTTCGGTTGGTTGAGCTTCCAACTCTTGATTTCAGCTCAGGTCATGATCTCAGGATTCGTGAGATGGAGCCCACATTGTGGCTTTCGTCCGCTGAAGATTTTCTGTCTCCCTCTCTCTCTGCTCCTCCCCCACTCAGTTGCCTGTGCGCATGCTCTCTCTCTCTCTCTCTCTCTCTCTCTCTCAGAAAAAAATGAATGAGTAACTAAATAAATAAAAGATAAAGTTTGGGTGTAGCTAGTATACTAGCTTCACAAAGACGTCAGCCAACCATGCTTGCTATACCTAGTGATAGGGAAAACTCTCAAGCACTCAAACTATTGTATCTGAATTCCATCAACCTTAATAAAGAAAAAGCTAAAAATTAAAAATAAAAACTTCGTGCTGGGGCGCCTTGTGTGGCGACTCTTGATTTGATCTCAGCATCTCAAGTTCAAGCCCCGGGTTGGACTCCACTCTGGGCATGGAGCCTACTTAAAAAAACAAACAAAAACTTTTTGCTAAAAATGATTAAAATCATCCTTCAGTCTTGGGGAAAGTCATTATAAGCATAGATTAATTCTAATTAATTAAAAAAAATTTTTAACGTTTATTTATTATTGAGAGACAGAGAGACACAGAGCGTGAGCAGGGGAGGAGTAGAGAAAGGGGGAGACACAGAATCTGAAGTAGGCTCCAGGCTCTGAGCTGTCAGCACAGAGCCTGACACGGGGCTCGAACTCACAAACTGCAAGATCATGGCCCGAGTGGAAGTCGGTCGCATAACCAACTGAGCCGCCCAGGCGCCCCAGATTAACTCTAATTAATCCTGAATGTGATAAGTAAAGATGATCTAAGATTAAACAATCCTAAGAATTCTCATCACCAGAAAAAAATTCTTTTTTTCTTCTTTTGCCTCCTCTTTTCATTGTATCTGTATGAGATGATAGAATTTATTTCGATAATCATTTCACAAGATATGTAAGTTGAACCATTCTGCTGTACACCTTAAATTTATATACTAATGTATGTCAATTATTTCTTAATAAAACTGGGGAAAAATTAATCAATGGAAATAAAGAAGCTGAATTGTAGTATTTTTACTGTCTAGTAAATCTCCTATAAGATTTGGGTTGGATCTATATGTATTTCATTTACCTAACACATTGCCTTACAAATAACCAACACTCAACACGTATTTGCAAAAATAAATGAAGATACCATTGGTACTTTAAAGGGTAACTATCATGGTAGGTGAATTGTATCTCGAAAATGAAACAAAACAAAAAAACAAGAGATAATTGGTAAGGGTGGCATGCCAGGAACATACCAGACTCTAAGCTCTATGAGGGCAGGGTGCATGTCTGGTCTGTTAACCACAACATCCCTGGCACAGATTTAGCATACCCCTACCACATTGCTGAAGAAATATTTGAGTAAAGGAATAGATGAATAAGTGAATGGAAGACCGGTCAATTCTCCATGAACATCTCTGATAATGAAATAGAAAATTAGCTACTGTTGGAGAATCTACCTTTCTTTAGTCCAGGGATTCCCATGAAATCAAAACCAAATTTACCTGACCTTGAAAAGGAGAATGAATACTATGTGAGTAGATATCACATGATGCATACCATCATAATTTAATTATTTTCAGTAGAATTTCAATGGTTTAAACTTCACCAGGGGCAGGCAGAGAAAAAAAAATTTTTTTAATCAACAAACTTTACCATAAAATGGGGATAAACTTTAATCTATTATGGGTCTAAGCCTAATATGGGTAATACGAGTCTTTCTTACACATTCTAGTTTTCTAAAATATTTTTAGAAACGCTACTTATATAGCAGCATTATCTATAAAAGAAGTTTCCCTGCATGAATCTCACCGTGGCAGGGCCTAGTAAATACTGGGAAAATAGAATTTTATCTTTGGCCCTTTCAGCATTTTCTTTTTTACACTAAAAAAACATTTTAGGAGCACCTGGGTGGCTCAGTTGGTTAAACGTTGGACTCATGGTTTCAGCTCAGTTCATGATCTTGTGGTTTGTGAGATCGAGCCTCCCATGGGGCTCTGCACTGAGAGTGCAGAGCCTGCTTGGTATTCTTTCTCCCTGTCTGTCCCTCCTTCTCTCTCTCTCTCAAAATAAATAAAACATTAAAAAAATTTAGTGTAATAATTAATATGTACAAAAGAATATGTGTTAATAAATTTGTGAATATGTGTTTTGCTTAAGAACAAGAACATTATCAACATAGGATATACTTCCTTTGGGGATCTTATATCTATTTTGGAAGGATTCTGGCTTCTAGCTATGTGGCATTAAAGTAAAAAGTCTCAGAAATATATATTCAATAAGGTAGTACTTGCTAAGAATTGCTTTAGATTTTTACCATTCTTGTGTATAAAAATTTTATAGCATTTTTTTCTCATAATAAAAGTGTATGTATTCATTGTAGAAATCTTTGAAAATAGAGAAACGTGTGAAGAAAATTAAAATAATAATCCCACTATCTCCGGATAATTGTTAGCATTTTGAAATATGTGGGCACACACATAGACACACACTCACATAAGAATACACTATTAGGTGTCTTGTGTTCCTTTCAAGACATAATGATATGAGTCTCTAACAGCGGAATTTCAGGCATTGTGACAGGCTGGTGGGAAACTTATCTGGGATTAAGGTTTTCTCCAATTATACCGAATAAAACATTTGCATTTACAAAAAGATAGCATTACGGTGATACTCCTCAGATACACAGTTATTAGGTAACCCGAACAGCTCTAGGTGCATGAGATGGGCGTTAGTAATTGAAACAAACGGGCATCACGTTCATGTACTCACAATAAGATAAGAGTATTAAGCTAAATTCATGCAAAGGAAGTATATGCCTGATGCCTCATGCATTCACATGTTCACAGATATAAATTTACCCAGACTGACGGGTGGAGGCAGAATCAGAAGAGTTTTAACAGTGAAATGATAACAGAACAGAACTAAGGTGCCAGGAAACCTTAGTTCCTCCTAGTAAACTATCCATGAACCAGACCAAACTGGGCAGGCAAGTGTGTCTGCATCTGGGGTTTAAATGAGGAGATGAAAGACAGTTTCAAGTGTGTATCACATGAATGTCTTTTCTAACTGAGTGATGGCAACTAGTCTAGCAGGTTCTTCTTGTCCCCTTGGGTAAAAGCCTGTGCAAACAGGTAACTCTTGCACAAGGTTTTTTGGATTAACAGATTTTGGTTTTTATGTGAGGACCCTCCACCTAAGAAGAGATCCTATCTAGAGACTAAAAAAGATGCTTTTCTAGGTGAGCTAATATTTCCCTGTTAGTTTTAGTCTCTGGGACTTAGGGAAACGATCTCAGTTTAAGATGTGTGTAGGTGGAGCTGGGGGGTGTCAGGTTCAGGAATCTGAATTGAGATACAAGCTCAGGATGCAACAAAAGTGAAAAAAACAGGCCAAAGGTAGGATCCAAAGTATGAGAAACCAAATAAACGGAAATCGGAGTCCAAAGCCAAACTCACAAATTACAGCGTCAAGGTAGAAAAGGCCAACAGTAAAATTCAGAAGACAAGGAAAGTAGAGGAAGACTGGTGCCAAATAATAAGCCTCTGTACATTTTTCTAAAGAGGGCTAAAAATGTAAACAGTTGTCTACATGAGCAGATCTGGTGAGCTTGGAGGAAGATGAGATCGTAAGGCCAGAAGTTCGTATCTAGCAGCCAACCTTGATACCTGATTATATGGCACGTTATGGATTAAATCAGACGGCATAAGTATTTAGCAAATAATATTAAGCAAATAAATTAGTATCCCTCACATTTGTTTAAACTGTTATATTGAGAAGTTCCTCAGAACTAATTTTCGGTTGTGATACTTGCAGATAGAAAAGATTGTGTGACTCACTTAAAAGAGGTCATCACTCGCAGATTTGTAAGCCCTAGCAAGCTATTGCCAAAAACCTAAAACTAATAGCCCAGTCTTATAAAAGCCACTTGCCTGTTAATCATGTGCTTAATAGCTTTGCTGGGTTTGTTGTTCCTACTATGGCTTTAGGTTTCAAATTCAGCGTTCTTGTCATTTTTGTTCATTTGGGTTTCATAGCTATAAATTATGCTTAGTGTTATCTTGACTAATGTTTTGTTGTCCAAGCAACTGGACTTAAGGAGTAGTAATGGTTGAGAGGTAGATTAATACACATTTCTACGTTCCTCTTCTGTCTAATACAAAATACCTGTAGGGCTATAGCTTAATACTATATTTAGATGATGATACCTCCATCAAGCAAGATTTTATTGAAAACATAGACACAGGCTAAATATAATACTTTCACCATCTTTCAAAATATATCACATTTTGATTTTATTCCCAGATGGAGTAGGAAGGCTTCTGTCTAACTGACCCTGACTGTAACTCTTTTAAAAAGTCTCCCACCAAGATAGTCCCCACACCTTATGCCAATCTAGTCTCAAAATTCCTCTGGTAACAAGAGCTCAATGAGATTTTTCTCCAGCTTAATGGAGTCCAGACTATTTTCTTGCTACACAAAATTACTTTAAGAGTTAATTGAGGTTTGGTTTTCTTAGTTGCCCCTACCCCCAGATCTGTTTAAGGTCTTTGTCAGTTTCTTCTGACTGCTTTGTTCTCTTTCCGCTTGGCTTAAGAATAAAGAGATGATAGTCACAAAGACACATCCTTATACTGACAGAGTAAACTCCAAATCCGCAGGGAGTCATTTGCTATTCTCTCAAAACGGGAGCAAACCTCCCTTAACCAGTAGCAATCCAGCTGTTTGGTTTGCTTTTGTTTCCTTCATGGTTGACTTCTCATTGAAGGTCTTATATTTTAACTTATACCAAAGCACAATTTTCATTAAAACATTTTATAGTTTTTATTAAATGATTGTAATATGTGTTGATTGGAAACACAGCAAATTGAAGGAAACAAATTCTCTGCGGCCTCACCAATCTTAGCGGTAGTGTTTTTCTTAGCGGTAGTGTTTCTTCTATCATGTGGATATCCACAGTGATTTACAAAGGAATCATCTGTACATATTGTTTTTTAGTCAGCACTTTTCCATATAAAAATATATTTTTGACCTTATTTTTTTTAATGTTTACTTATTTTGAGAGAGGGAGAGTGTGCTTGGGAGAGGGGCCGAGAGAAAGGGAGAGAGAGAACCCCAAGCAGGCTCTGTGCTGTTAGCACAGAGCCCAACATGAGGCTCGAACTCACAAACAGTGATATCGTGACCTGAGCTGAAATCAAGAGTTGGATGCTTAGCTGGCTGAGCCACCCAGGCGCCCCAAACATCATTCTTAATATGATGCATTACAGTCCATCTCATCGATATTCCACAATTTAGTTGTTGAATATTTGCTATTTTAAACTATGTTTCACTATAGGATTTAAACATTTCTGTAATGGCCTTAACTAAAATTCAATTAAGATGTAGCCTCAGTTATTTTCTAGTTAAAATTTCTGCAAATGGACTCACTGGATAAAAAACTATACAGAGTTTTAAGCCATTAAATAAACATAGTCAAACTACCCTGGCAAAAGTACATATGAATGAACACATCTTAGTTTATAACAATGTTTTTTCCCCAACACCAACACTTCCTCTTTTTTACATTCTTTTTCTTCCCCTCTCCTTGCTCATCTGCTGGATGAAAGGCAGTATCTCACTGTTGTAATTTGTTTTATTCCCTATGACTAGTAAATGCAAATATTTATTTGCCAGATACTTACTTATATTTGTTTGCCATTTGTATTTTATCTGAATTGTCCTTCTTGTTTTTGTCCATTTTTCCCATGTATCTTATTTTATGTCATTTCTTATGTAAATGGGTTGTTGTGTTTTTACTATTGACTTGAAAGAGCTATTTATAATATATTAATATATTATATTGTATTATAATATACTAATAATGGCAAAACTTCATATATTTATTACAACTTTCTCTGTAATAAAATCTCCCAAACTGGAAAAATCCAGAATATACTTTAATCAGTGATTAATTCAATACATTAACATTCATTAATGTAATAGAATAGACAAGGCAGATGTTAAAGTAGCTCTATGTGTGCTGACAAGGAAAGCATCTCTCTCTCTCTTTTTTTTAATGTTTATTTATTTTTGAGAGAGAGAGCACACGCGGGGGAGGGGCAGAAAGAGAGGGAGACAGAGGATCCCATGTGGGCTCTCCACTGACAGTCGAGAGCTAGATAGAGGACTCAAACTCAAACTGTGAGATCATGACGTGAGCTGACATCTCACGCTTGACTGACTAAGTCACCCAGGTGCCCCGCATCTGACTCTCAATCTCCTCTTGGGGTCATGAGTTTAAGCCTCAGGTTGGGCATGGAGCTTACTTAGAAAAAGAAAAAAAGAAAAAGAAAAAGAAAAAGAAAAAGAAAAAGGAAAAGAAAAATGCTAATCAAGAAAAATGGAACACATTTTAATTTTTGTGTAACCATATCTTTTCAGGTATGTTTGGTTTTTATCTTTGGCATCATGTCTAGAAAAATCTTCTTGTGTAAAGATTACATAATTATTGAAAAAATTTTTACTGTAACATTTTTATAGCTTTACTTTTTGTCATTCGCACCTTTAATCAATCATAATTTATTTTGCTGTGGTATGAGTCACAAAGCAACACTAATCGAAATCCATCTTTCCCCAATTCTTATTGTAAATTATTTTGTCTCCTTGAATCCATCTTTGAGTTAAATATTCTGTTCTACTGATATATCTTTTCAGTTGTACACTGATACCACACCTGTTTTGATCTTTATAACTTAAAATGCAGGTTAATATCTGATAGAGAAACTAAAGACAATAGGTGATCTGAAGGGAAAATATTTGCAAAATGTATAATGGAAAAGTAGTAAAGATCTCTAGTATGTCAAGAATTCCTTTGGAGCACCTGGGTGGCTCAGTTAGTTAAGGGTCTGACTTTGGCTCAGGTCACGATCTCCCAGTTCATGGATTCAAGTCCAGTGTTGGGCTCTGTGCTGACAGCTCAGACCCTGGAGCCAGCTTCAGATTCTGTGTTTCCCTCTCTCTCTGTCCCTCCCCTGCTCGCGCTCTGTCTCTCTCTCTCTCTCTCTCTCTCTCTCTCTCCCTCTCCCTCTCAAAAACAAAGCAAAACACCCAAAACACTAAAAAAAAAAAAAAAAAAAAAAAAAAAAAAAGAATTCCTTTAAGATGCTTTTAGTAGCAAGTACCAGAAACTTGCCTAAAACAGCTTTATAAATAAGGCATTTTAGGGGCATCTGGGTGGCTCAGTTGGTTGAGTGTCTGACTTTGGCTCAGGTCATGATCTTGCAGTTCATGGGTTTAAGCCCCCATCAGGCTTGCTGCTGTCACCGCAGAGCCAGCTTTGGATCCTCTGTCGCTTTCTCTCTGCCCCTCTCCCCCTTGCATGCACTCTCTCTCTCTCTCTCTCAAAAATAAATAAACATTAAGAAAAAAGGCATTTTACTGGCTCAGACATATGGAAGTCCAGAGATGAGTGGGGCTTTAGGTTCAGTTCAGCTATATTCTGGATTCATTCCCTGTGATTTTCTCCACTCTTCTCCCATGTGAATTGGCTTTGTCTTCAGACAAATGAATGGCAGGATGGCTTCCAGCAGCCAGTAGAGATTGTTTCCTCCCAAACCTCTCCCCCCAAACCCTTGCCTTCAGTCCAACTGTGCCAATTTAGGTGATTTGCTTAAATATGGGTCAAGAACTGTGTCTAGGGTTAATGGTTTGTGATGATGATTTGGACATGAATTACTCTCTGGTGAGAAATAGGTAGCCCTTCCATCCCTGTTTTGAGTTACTTTTCTGTAGAATTCTTAAATCTTGGGCACTTTAACTTAGGACACAGCTCTTTTTTCATGACAAATTTTTGTGAGAATTCTCTTGTATGCAGAAATAATTTCTCACTGTGGCTTACCTGTTTTGGAAGTCTAGAGAAAAGGCTGATTATGGCCTGGTTTCATGATAGAGCTGCTTTATTTTACTGTAACATTTTTATAACAGCTTCATTTCTATGGCTAAATTACACTAATGTGATCTACTGACATCAAGAAAGCAGGTATATTTATTGACAATTTCCTTTCATATATTGTGATCTATGTCCAAATAATATTTCCTTACCTAAAGGTCCAAGTTAAGGGCATATCAATTAATATTAGCCAACATACTATAATTTTGAATTCCAAGTTACTATTAAATGAAATTTATTCAGTGTATTACTTGAAATTCATGAGGGGGGAGGGAGGGAAAACTTCTTAGGCTAACTGAAACCAATTTAGTTAAAAAATTAATTATAGAATAATTCATTAATTGTTATAATGTTTGTCTATATTCAATAATGGAGCTAATAAACTGCTATTTTTAAAGATTTGATTTATTTCTATTTTTGTTTACTTATTTATTTGCGAGAGAGAGAGCACGAACAAGGGAGAGGAGAAAAGGGGGAGAAAGAGAGAGAAAGAGAGAGAGAGAGAGAGAGAGAGAAAATCTTAAGCAGGTTCCACGCTTGGAGCCTGACATGGGGCTTGATCCCATGACTCTGGGATCACTACCTGAGCCAAAATCAAGAATCAGAAACTCACCTGACTGAGCCATCCAAGCACTCTTTTAAGATTTGATTAAAAAAAATTTTTTTTATGTTTATTTATTTGAGAGAGAGAGAGAGAGAACCAGCAGGGGAGGGGCAGAGAGAAGGGGAGAAAGATTCATAAACAGGCTCCACACCATCATTGCAGAGACTGCTGTGGGTCTCAAACTCATGGGCCGCAAGATCATGACCTGAGCTGAGATCAAGAGTCAGACACCTAACCAACTGTGCCACCCAGGCTTACCCCTAAGATTTGATTTTTAAGTAATCTCTACACCCAACATGGGCCTCAAACTCGCAACCCCGAGATCAAGAGTTGCATGCTCCACTGATTGAGCCAGCCAGGTGCCCTACAAACTGCTGTTTAATAATGACCTACAAGAGAAAAGATAAATATCTTTATATACCAAAACACTGAGTGATACACAACTCAAAATGAAATAGATTAGAATAGTGATATCAAAGGTGATTTAGGTATAACACTCTTGGATAATATTGTAAAGGCAAAGATCTCTGTTAAATGTGGTTAAGTTTTAGGTTTTTTTGATAGCACTCTGCATGTTCTATTTGAATAGGCTTATGACCAAATATTTTCTGTGATCAGAATGACATATTAAGAATTCTCTTGTGTGTAAAAACATATTTGTCAGGATTAATGAACATTCATTTGTTAGAGAAATTACAATAAATATTTTTAATTCAGGTAGGGAACGGCAACTCTAGGTGTGCAAACTTTGGGTAAATGAGGGTCACTGGAAGTCATCTGCTCAAAATATCGGCTTTCACACAAAAATGCACTAAACTCTACCCTAATCTTCTCTTGGCACTATCTTCCACCAGTCTTTAGTCATTTCATATGAAAATGTTCTTCCTTAAGAGAGCAACACTGATAACGAACCAAGCCTCCTGAATCAGATAGACCCGGGCTCAAATTTAGGTTCAAGTTCTCTGTGGACTTAAAGCCAAGTATTGAATCTCTGAATTCCAGATCATTTATCTGTCAAAGGGGGGAGATAATAGTATCTACCTATGGGGGTTCTTATAACTCTCAACTGAGTTAATATATAAAATGCCCTTATCAAACCTTCTGGCAGCTATTATAAATTATTATTTATCAAGTTTTTATTCACATATAAAGCAACACAATGCCATGTTCCAAAAATAGTTGCTCTAATTGATCTTAATATAATCTAGTTTTTTAAAGCCATTCAAATTTTAATCAAAGTTGACATTCACTTATGCAAATTACTTTGATCTTTTCTGTATTTTAAAATCTGCTTGGATGTAAAATATAAATATATGCAAAGAATTTGATACATATTCCTAATAACAAACATTCACGGGGATCAAAGAGTCATGTAAATCAGTCATAAGACCCATATTTTGCTTAAGTTATACACAAAACCCAGCTAATAATCTTGCCACATATATTTACTTCCTGAAAAAAAGGGGAAGCTTCATTTCACATAGGCTTATGTAATTAATGACTTGAACTGATTACAAAGAAGAATCACAGCATTTCTGAGTTTTCCAGATGATAATAGGAAGCCAAGAAAGCTAAATGACCGATTCAGATTGCATAGGTAGGCAGTGGCTTGTGTAGTTCTCCAAACCCAAAATTCTTACTCAGTTCTTTCCAGGATACTGTGCTAATCTCAAATGGAAAGAAATTCTAAGGCAGATTCAATCATCAGTTTGTCTGCAATAGCAAAAACTATGGGAATTTGCTTTCACGTGGATTCCATTTCCAGAACTCATTAGAATTTACATTTTAAAAAGTTGTTTAGTTTTAATTTATTTCATTTTATTTTATTATTAAAATAATTTTTTTAATCTTTATTTAGTTTTGGGAGAGAGAAAGAGAGACAGAGTGTGAGCAGGGGAGGAACAGAGAGAGAAGGAGACACAGAATCCCAAGCAGGCTCCAGGCTCTGAGCTGTCAGCACAGAGCCTGACATGGGACTCGAACCCGTGAACTGTATGAGATCATGACCTGAGCCGAAGTCAGATGCTTAACTGACTGAGCCATCCAGGTGCTCCGAGTTTTAATTTTTTTTAGAATTTACATTTTTTAAAAAAATGTGGGGCACCTGGGTGGCTCAGTTGGTTAAGTGTCCAATTTTGGCTCAGGTCATAATCTTGTGGTTTGTGAGTTCGAACCCCAAATTGAGCTCTGTTCTGACAGTGTGGAGCCTGCTTCAGACTCTCTGTCTCCCTCTCTCTCTGCCCCTTCCCTATTGAACTCTCTCTCTTTCAAAAACAAATAAATAAACATTAAAAAATGCATCCGACTTGGACAACTACATGCAAAAGAATGAAACTGGACCACTTTCTTATACCATACACAGCAGTAAACTCAAAATGGATTAAAGAGTTAAATATGAGATCTGAAGCCATAAAAATCCTAGAAGAGAGCACAGGCAGTAATTCCTCTGACATTGGCTGTGGCAACATTTTTCTAGATATGTTTCCTGAGGTAAGGGAAACAAAAGCAAAAATAAACTATTAGGACTGCATCAAAATAAAAAGCTTTGGCACAGCAAAGGAAACCACCAACAAAACTAAAAGACAACCTACTGAATGGGAGAAGATATTTGCAAATGATATCTACAATAAAGGGTTAGTATCCAAAATATACAAAGAACTTCTATAAATCAACAGCATGAAAACAAACAATCCAATTTTAAAATGGTTAGAAGACATATTTCTCCAAAGGAGACACACAGCCAATAGACACATGAAAAGATGTTCAATGTCACTCATCATCAGGGAAATGCAAATCAAAAGCATGAGATATCACCTTGATATCTGGGTGATGTCAAAACCGTGAGATATCACCCATGAGATATCTGTCAGAATGGGTAAAATCAGCAACACAAGAATAAACAATGCTGGTGATGATGAAGAGAAAAAGGAACCCTCGTGCACTGTTGGTGGAAATGCAAACTGGTACAGCCACTCTGGAGAACAGTATGGAGGTTCCTCAAATAATTAAAAATGGAATTACCATATGATCTAGTAATTCTACTACTGGGTATTTACTTAAAGAATATTAAAACATTTATTCAAAAAGATATATGCACCCCTATGTTTATTGCAGCATTATTTATAATAGCCAAATTATGGAAGTTGCCTTAGTGTCCATCAATAGATGAATGGATAAAGAAGATATGATATATTGGGGTGCCTGAGTGGCTCAGCCGGTTACACTTCCAACTCTTGATTTTGGCTCAGGTCATGATCTCGTGGTTCGTGAGTTGGAGGCCTGCATCAGGCATGCTCACTCTCTCTCTCTCAAAATAAATAGATAAATCTAAAAAAAAAAAAAAAGATGTGTACACACACACACACACACTGGGATATTACTCAGCCATAAAAAAGTAATAAAATCTTGTCATTTGCCACAACATTATTGGATCTAGAGGGTACAATGCTAAGTGAAATAAATCAGAGAAAGGCAAATACCAAATGATTTCACTCATATGTAGAATTTAAGAAACCAAGCAAACAAAGAAAAAAAGAAACAAAAAAACCAGACTCTCCTCTTTTTTGTCTTTTTGAGAGAGAGAGTGTGTGTGAGTATATGCATGTGTGGGGGAGGGGCAGAAAGAGAGAGAGAGAATATTTTTTGTTTTGATATTTTATTTATTTTGAGAGAGAGAGAGAAAGAGAGAGAGAGCGCAAGCAGGGGAGTGGCAGAGAGAGAGGGAGAGAGAGAATTCCAAGCAGGATCCCCACTGTCAGTACAAAATCTCATTAGGGGCTCAAACCCATGAACCCTGAGACCATGACTTGAGTTGAAATCAAGAGCTGGACATTTAACCGACTGAGCCACCCGGGCACCCCCCCAAACAACATACTCTTAACTGTAGAGAACAAAGTGATGCCGGGGGGGGGGGGGGGTGGAAGGATGGGTGAAATAGGTGAAAAGTACACTTATCTTTTTTTTTTTAATTTTTTTTTGAAGTTTATTTATTTATTTGGAGAGTGACACAGAGAGAACAAGCTGGGGAGGGGGCAGAGAGAAGGAGAGACAGAATCCCAAGCAGGCACTGTGCTGTCCGGACAGAGCCTGATACAGGGCTCAAACTCACAAACTGTGAGATCACGACCTAAGCCAAGATCAAGAGTCAGACGCTTAACCAACCGCATCACCCAAGTGCCCTGAAGAGTACACTTGTCTTGATGAGCACTGAGTAATGCATAGAATCATTGGATCACTATGTTGTACACCTGAAACTATTATAACAGTGTATGTTAATTTAAAAACATTTATGGCAGTTCTTTCTGTCCATAGGTCCTATCCCTGTGGTTTGATAAAATCACCTTGTTTGGTAAAAATAAATAGATAGATAGATAGATAGATAGATAGATAGATAAAAAAATTTATAATTTCAATATATTTCATTAATTAAAAAGCCCCGAAAATGCATCAGACTCAAAATACAAGCAAAAATACTTTTAGTGCTCTCCCCGCCCTTTTTACTTTAATTGAGTAGATAAAAAGCAACTGATAGGGCCAAAGGGTGGTGGAGATAGGGAAGGCTGGGTATGGAATAATGTTCTGTCTATGCATAAGGTCTTAAGTAATCAGATAACTGGGCAAGCTACCACCAGTCCCAACTCCTGTCTCTTGGAAGCCTCGTCAAGCTTCTAGTTAAGTATCTTGTAAGCTTCAAAGCATTTTTTTAAGGTTTATTTATTGTTGAGAGAGAGTACTAAAGGTGGAAGGCCAGAGAGAGAGGGGGACAGAGGATCCTGAGCGGGCTCCACACTGACAGCCGAGAGCCCAACGCAGGGCTCAAATTCAGGAACGTGAGATCATGACCTGAGCAGAAGTTGGACGCTCAACTCACTGAGTCACCCAGGCGCCCCTACACTCCAAAGCATTTTGAAAAAATCAAGAGCATTCAAAGCTGACTGGAGTCCCTACTAAGAATTACAAATAGCTCATTGGCAAAAGCCCCCTCTCCCCTTACCAGTACAATTTTTGTCTTATATTTACAACTTTTTACCATATTATATATTTTTCCTATTTATCTTTTTTATTGTCTGTTTTCCCTCACTAGAATATAAGCTTCCCAAAGGCAGGAGTTTTCATCTGTTTTGTTCTTGCTCCAACCCTAGATGGCTGAGAACAGTGTAGACACCTAGTAGATATTCAATAAATACTTACTGAATGAGTGAAAAATTATCGGTCCTTTGTCTTTCCTTTACTTAATATGAATTGTAATTTAGGCATGTTTTCTGGCTGAATTATATAAATAGTTGTGGCCTTTCTCTGAAACTAAAATGCTTTATAACATATCAGCTCAAAATATTATTTCCAGGGGTGCCCAGGTGGCTCAGTCGGTTAAGCATCTGACTCTTGATTTCAGCTCAGGTCATGATTCCATGGTTGTGGGATCAAGCCATGTGCTGGGCACGGAATCTGGTTGGGATTTTATCTGTCCCCCTCTCTGCTCCTCCCCTTCTCAAAATAAGTAAACTTAAAAAAACTTATTTTCAGCACATCAGGACAACATCACTAATAGCACTTTGATTTTAGCTGCCTTCTGAGAAAACTAGTTTATAAGTCCAGCTCTAAAATAACTTTCACAGGGGCACCTGGGTGGCTCAGTCGGTTAAGTGTCTGACTTCGGCTCAGGTCACGATCTTGCAGTTTGTGAGTTCAAGCCCCGTGTCAGGCTCTATGCTGACAGGTCAGAGCCTGGAGCCTGCTTCAGATTCTGTGTCTCCCTCTCCCTCTGCTCCTCCCCTGCTCATGCTCTGACTCTCTCTGTCTTTCAATAATAAATAAACATTAAAATTTTTTTAAATAACTTTCATATATTTAAAAAATGAAAGAGCTGAAGAATATTAGGATCAAGGCAAACTGGACTGAATCCAAACAGGTAAACTTAAAAATGCTTCTGAGTTTTGTCCCCAGTAGGATGGAATCTTCAGAAAAGTCATCCTGAGATACTGACTCTATGGATATTAAACAAGTTAGGACTCTCCTTAAAAATTCTGGAGATGCCATGACTTGCAAAGTACACAGTAAAAAAGGCTCGTGAGCAATGAATGACAAAAAAAAGAAGTGAAAAGGAGAATATGCGCTAAAGAGTCAGAACTCCCCTGAAACAACACTAGAGGTGGTTGCTTGTTTCGTTTGTTTGTTTTTAACTTTCCAGAAATCATGGTCCATTTATATGACTTTCCTACAACTACAAAAATATTTTAAAAGAAATTGCTATCTCGGGGAAAAAAAAAACCCAAAACAACCAAGAAAGCAAAAGCATATCAAAAAACATGACTAAGAACTTCTGACAGTATGGTTTCACTTTCTTTTCTTTTTTTTTTTTTTCTTTTTAGCCATTATTTCCAAATACCTTTCTGTGTTATGGCCTATTGATTGCCATAATTCCAATAGGTTTAAAGAATGGAAACAACTTCATTGACAGAATTGCTGAATACCTACAATTAAAGCACTGATGTTTAAGACCTGTTCACTTCTGGCCTACAAAATTTACAGGTCAGACCATCAACTTCCACAGGCCACTGATTCTACCAGGACCTGGGCTTCCACCCAAGGTAAAGCAAGTGTATAATATGAATCCTTTGGAAATCGTGAAGCCAGAATATTCCACGATGTTTATCACGCTTGTTATCGTCTTTAGTCACTGTTCAAAATATAAGCACTTTTTGTCATGCCTTTTTGTGCTGCTTATGCTTTTTCTTCCTTTTCCCATTCTTTACCTGCCACTGATAGAAAGTGTCTATGGGGCATTAGAGAGCAGATGCAGATCTCCCAAGATCTCCTTCTCCCAATGGATCTCACTTCATCCATTCTTGGAATGGATAAGTGACATTTTTTCAACCAGCGAGACTCCGAAGTCCCTTTGTTATAGACATTCTGCAGCTACCACTGCTTTTACTCTTCCTCTACAAACCTTTCCCCTCTGCTTCCTGAGCTTTTCCGTGATAAACAGATTTCTCCCCTACATCCTTAACCTATTCACTGAGCACTTTCACCTGGCTCTCTCCTGAGCACTCATAACTGAATTCTAACTCTTCCATGAGCACATTGCTTCCCACTTTGCTTTGGGAGGCTGCTCATTCTGCAGTAGGCAATGTATCTGGAAGTCACAAATTAGGATTTCTATTCACTTCGATTTTCCCCCCTTTTTTGGTAAGAATCTTTGATCCCTTGGGACTCTAGTCATTTGCGACCCCCTCTCTAGATCTGCTTTTTTTTTTTTCTTGCCCTCCTGTTTGGATGCATAAGTAAATCAGACTAACTATTGTTGGTCTCCTAGCATATGAGTTGGCAAACTTTTTCTATAAAGGATCAAAGAGCAAATATTTTTGTTTTTGTGGGCCATATTGTCTCTGTCATAACTCTTCAATTCTGCCATTTTAGTGCAAAGGTAGCCATAGACAACAGTTAACAAATGGGCATGGCTGTGTTCCAATAAAACCTAATTTACAAAAACAGGCATCAGGGTAGATTTGGCCGAGGGGCTGTAGTATGCTAACTGCTGTCCAAGTATGTGCTGTTCACTATGACAGAGGCTTTACATATATTATCTCAGGGGAAACTATAATGACAATTTCCCTATAGGGGCAGAGTGGTAGACAATGAAGGTTGAGTACCTAGCTTAGGGACTGGATTGATAGGGGCGCTTGGGTGGCTTAGTCGGCTAAGCGTCTGACTTTGGCTCAGATCATGATCTCATGGTCTAGTCTGTGAGTTCCAACCCCAGGTCTGGCTCTGTGCTGACAGATCAGAGCCTGGAGCCTGCTTTGGATTCTGTGTCTCCCTCTCTCTCTGCCCCTCCCCTGCTCATGCTCTGTCTCTCTCTGTCTCAAAAATAAATAAACATTAAAAAAAAAAATAAAGAAGGTGCTTGATGAATGGTTGCTGCATATGATAATAATTAATCTTAAATGACTCTGCAAGATAAATATTCTCTGCATGAGGCAAGAGGCTCAGGGACATTAAATAACTTGCTCATGGAGTAAGCAAGCATCCAAAAGTCTGTCTGCTCTAGTCTTCCCCAATGACTATAATTGGCCTCAATTTGATTTAACTGTAGAAATCTAGGTGAAATGAGTAGTTAAGTCCCAGAAATGGAGTTTAGGGGAGTAGTGGGAATAGATTCAAATTTTCTGCAAAAACCTGCCTTCTCCTTTTAGTTTTCTAATTAATGATCCTCATTAAGAGCTATTAGCACATCAAAAGAGTATTAAAATGGCAATTAACCTTAGTGACTAAAGTAAACACAAATACAATTTTCCCTTTGATAAGCTCAAAAGAAAATGCTCTAATAATTCTTAATGAAGGCAGCAGGCATCAGTAAATAAATCATTAGGTTGAGAATTAACATGCCATTCCAATCTGTTAAGACAGGGTCTGCTAACTTGCTGTTGTTCTCTTTTTAGGCATTGTCAGCTAATGACTACTGCTACCATAGAGTTATGCACAACTATTTTTAATGCTCTGGACCCACTCAAAGAACTTTCTTACTTAGACTGCACAGGGAAGAAATAGGATAAGAGTCCCAGAGGCATATGCAGGATCAGAGAGATGGAGGTAGCCAGATGGGGTTTACCTGGACTAGGGTTTCAGTAAAACCACGAATGGAACAATGACCATAAACATGAAGGCTGAAAATTGGTGATGAGAACAGACGCCTTAAGGGCTGTTAAATTATTTGATTGATTCACCAACAATATTTATGGATTATTACTGCTTTTCTAGCCTGGGATACATTAGTGAATAAAATAAAGTTCCTGTCCTATGGAACTTATATGCTGATATGATAGTAAACACATAAATATCCAGTAAATGTCAGTGACCAGAGTATGGGGAAAACGTAAAACAGGGCAAGATGATATAATGTGACTGTTGTTTTAAATAGGGTAGGCAGGGAACACTGAATTAGCAAATGCTAACCATTGTTCCTACCAGAAATATTTCCCTGAGAGACCTTGCTCACATTTGCTTCAACCAATCAACATATAACCTCATTTTATGTGTGTTTCTGTTTAAAGAAACCTTATTTAATATATATCATTGATTTATTAACATTGAACTCGTGGTCAAAAGCACTGTAAGTCATGACTGAATACAGCTTATCTAACACATATTTTCTCTGTAAGGTGATGGTTTTACCTCTGCCCAGTCCCTCCCAAAGCTTCCCCTTCTATACCATTACTGTCTTTCTGGGTGTCGAGTCCCTCTGACCTGATCCTGGAAAACTAAAAAAAGCTGTTGTTTACATGCACAATGTGGTTAGGTGTTCAAATCTCAGGATACAGGCTTATATTCTTTTAGTCAAGAGTCACAGGGGTGCTTGGGTGGTTCAGTTAGATGTCCGGCTCTTAATCTCAGCCCAGGTCCAGATCTCAAGGTTGTGAGTTCAAGCCCTTAAAAAAAAAAAAAAAAAAAAAAAAAAAGTCACGGCTATATGCAGGCTGATGCCAATGGAAAGACCACATGCCTCAATGGTCAGACACACAGCTGAGGTGACTGCTTCATTTGATGTCACATAACTGCCTGTTGTGTACCACTAAATGGCAACCAATGGTCTGTAGGCAATGGTCCTTTTGTGGCTCCCCCAGTACTGGCCTCTGAGAGTGCTGGACAGTTCTCCCAATGCTGAGGCCAGCTCCATTTCTTCTCTATTTTGCCAAATGACATCTTCCCTAACCCCTAGTTCAAGTGATCCATCTTTGGATCTGGGGGTTGAAGAGGACATCATTTGGCAAAATAGATAGATTGTGGTGCCATATAATGAAATGAGGTAGCTTAAAAAGGAATATTTGGGGGGAGATGCCATGCAGGGAGGGAAATAAGAGTTGTGCTTTGAACATGTAAAATGTTAGATATCATTTAGACACTGGAGGTAGTTTGATGGCTAAGTACATAGCTCAGAGAAATTGGGCTAGAGAACTAGAGTTGGGAGAACAACAAAAAGAGGTTGAAGTTATTCTGGTTTAGTGATAGCTTCTAGTATTCAGGTCATTTTCTCCTTTTCTGTGTGAAAGGAGCCATGAAAGTAGGGGAAAATTTGAGTAGGTAAAGGGTATCAGCACCAGATCCCAATTATTTTTTTTCCAGGGCATGTAAAACAATACTGTGCTTATTAAACTCACATTAAATATAAGCTAGAAATTGGCTATTAATTTTGAGATTTTTTAGGCAGTCTCTGATTGTTATGTATTATGGGGTCTTTGATCTGAATAGTGAAACATCCTTAATAATTTTTTTTAAAGTTTGTTTTGAGAGAGAGAACAAGCAGGGGTGGGGCAGAGAGATAGAGAGAGAGAGAATCCCAAGCAGGCTCTGCACTGTCAGCACAGAGCCAATGCAGGGCTCAAACTCGCAAAACCACAAGATCATGACCTGAGAGGAAATCAAGAGTCAAATGTTGAACAGACTGATCCACCCAGGTGCCCCTGAATAGTGAAACATCTTTAAGTGGGCAAATTTCAAAGGAAAGAGTCCCTACCCTATATTATCTGAATCATGGAGGAATCTGGGTAGCAACATTCTAGTTTACCAATCAGAGGTGTAATGCAAACTCAAACCCTCCAGGGAGGAGTTGTATACATCCATGAAGAGTGGAAAGGGGTAAGAGAGTATGCAATATTAATACTTTGCAGCTTTTTTGTCATTAAAAAAAAAAAACAACCCTTGGGCCCCTGGGTGGATCAGTCAGTTAAGCATCAGACTTTGGCGTGTGTCATGATCTCATGGTTTGTGAGTTCAAGCCCCTACTCGGGTTCTGTGCTGAGTCTGCTTTGGCTACTTGCTCTTCCACTTTCTGCCCCTCCCCCACTTACATGCACATTCTCTTTCTCTCTCAAAAAAACCCCCCAAATATTTAATAATATAATATAATATAATATATATATATATTATTTTAGAGGGAGAGAGAGAGAGAGAGCACGGTGGGGGGTGGGTAGGGGCAGAGGGAGAGAATCTTAAGCAGGCTTCATGCTCAGTGCAGAGCCTGGCCTGGGGCTTGATCCCACGACTATGGGATCATGACCTGGGAGGAAATCAAGAGTCCGACGCTCAACTGACTGAGCCACCCAGGTGCCCCATAATAAAGTAAAATATTAATTAAAATAATTTCTAGTGATGAGAATGGCCTTGTGCTTATGTTTTTTAAAAAGTCCTTATCTTTTTTTCTTATTTTTTTTTTTAGAGAGAGAGTCTGTGTGCATGCAAATAGGGAAGGGGTAGAGGAAGAGGGGAGAGAGAATCTCAAGTAGGCCCCACGCCCAGCACAGAACCTGATAAAGGGCTCAATCCCACAACTGTGAGATCATGACCTAAGCAGAAATCAAGAGTCGGCCACTTAACTGATGGAGCCACCCTGACACCCCAAAAAAGTCCTTATTTTTTAGAGCTACCTGCTGAAGTATTTACAGATGAAATGAAATGTCAAGTATTTGCTTCAAAATACTTGGTGAGGAGAGGGATGTGAGGAAGGGGATACATGAAACCAAGACTAACTATGAGTTGAAGCTGGGTGACAAACACAGAAGAGTTCATCATACTATTAGTTTTGTTTATGTTTGTATTTATTTTTTTTTAATTTTCTTTTGTTTTAAAGTTTATTTTGAGACAGAGAGACAGAGAGAGCGAATAGGTGGGGGAGGGGCAGACAGAGAGGGAGAGACAGAATCTCAGGCAGGCTTCACATTGTCAGTGCAGAGCCCAATGTGGGGCTCGAACCCATGAGATCATGACCTGAACCGAAGTCAGATGCTTAACTCACTGAGCCACGCAGGCACCCCTGTTTTTCTTCTTAATAAAAGTTTTTTTTAAAAATTAATCTTTGAAATACAGAATACATATATTTCTTGACCTATGGTCAGGATGATTTGCTATGATGTGAGGAATAAAAGAATTAAGGCTCAAAAAAAGGTAAGCAGGTTAGAGTTGCACTCTAGTCAGGATAGGCAACAGTAAAAGTGGGAAACTAGGAATATACCTGGATGGATGAATGTAGACATATGTTAGTTAGGGAGACTAACCATATTTGGAGGTGTTGGGTGCTAGAGTGGTGTTCAAGTGAGCCCAGACACTGTTCCCCAGGAGTGGGGAAAGCCTGAGGGTAGAGGACTATGCTCTCGACTTAAAATCCTGTAGGGAGCCCATGAAATCCAGCCATGGACAGCTGGTCTTGTGTCTCAGATATTCATATAAGGTGTCTTCCTGTCAACCTCTCTACCCATTATTTCTTTCTCTGTTTTTCTCCCTTTGTTAATCCCTACTCTTCTTTATGATGTTAGGACATTGTTCTCAGGATCGTTTACTCCTCTTTGACTCAAGACCAAGAGCCTTGTGCCCGTCCTTCACACTGCTAGTCCAGCTATGTTTGGCCCGTAGGCCTAGTAAAGAGAATTGGATGAAGAATATGCTGAGTAACTCCAAAAGACTCTCGATGAGGCCATTCTGTGAATGATGATACAGAGTCCACAGCCAGATAAAGATACTGGAGGGGGGCACAAAGAGAGTGTGCTAATGCTCCCTGTGGAGAGTAGGACACACTGGGTCATTTAGATATCATATGAATAATGCAGATCTTGTGTTTGTTGATATCATTCTTACTTAAAACCCTTTCCAGAAGTATATCAGAGTTCCTGTGGGCATGAATCAACAGGCCTTCAAATCCTATGTTTTCAAAAATGAAATGAAGAGTAAGGGGCTGGACCCAAATAACTCGCCAGTGTAGAACATGTGGATTATACATCGGAAAGTAGAGATCAGGATCAGATTTGCATGCTGTGGAGGCTATCCTAGAGAATCGAGAGTTAATTTATTTTGACTGGGAAAATAAAGAGCTAAGAATTTACGAGTTTCTCCTCCATACTCAATTATGAAATCACCAAAGCTGATCTTGCCAGTGCAGAGTCTGATGCTAGGCTTGAACTCACAAACCGAACTGTGACATCATGACCTGAGCCGAAATCAAGAGTCGGATACTCAACCGACTGAGCCACCCAGACACCCCGCAAGAAATATTTATCTCACAGTTTCTGTGAGTAAAGAAAGCAGAAGCAGCTTAGTTGGGTGATTCTGGCTCGGGGTCTGTCAGGAGGCTAAAATAGAGGTGTTGGCTGTGGCCACAGTCCTCTCAAGGCTCAACTTGCAAGGATACACTTCTGAACTCCTTCACAGAGCTGCCTGATGACATGGTAGCTGGCTTCCCCTAGAGTAAGCAATTCAGGAGGATAAGACAGAAAGAATCCAAGAGTGAAGCCACAGGTTTTTTTAATAGCCTCATGTTGTTAGAGACATCTCATCACTCCTGATGTATTCTGTGTGTTAGAAGCTAGTCAATAAGCCCACCCCACACCCAATGTAAGGAGATTACACAAGGGCATAACGCAGGAGGCAGAGATCATTGTAAGGTACAATGAAAGGCTGTCTATCACATGCGCTAAGTATTGATTACTAGACTGGTCTGTTTGACATTATAGCTTATTGTAAATTAATAAATGATCTTCTTGTGAATATTATTTTACCCACTTTACACATAAGGAAAATTAAGTAACTTGCCAGAGAAGTGGAAGAAAGTGAGGGAACCATGATTTATGTCAGTCATTCATCAAATACTTTTTGAAAGTCTATCATATAATGGAGCACCTGGGTGGCTCAGTTGGTTAAGCCTCTGACTTCAACTCAGGTCATGATCTCAGGGATGCTGAGTTCCAGCCCCGCGTGGGGCTCTGTGCTGACAGCTCAGAGCCTGGAGCCTGCTTTGGATTCTGTCTGTCTGTCTCTCTCTCTCTGCCCCTCCCCCACTCACAGTCTCTTTCTCCCTCAAGAATAAACATTAAAAAAAAAAAAAAAAAAACAGTTTCTGCTATTGGCTGCAAAACTCAAACCATTCGTATATACAATAAACTTCAGAAGTAAACGGACAACAAGGCGCTCATGACCGAGGTCTAACCTTACGCTTTTTGGCAAAAGGGCAGATTGAATCAAGAAAGTAATTCTCAGGAAAATGATCATTATATATGTAAATACTCATCAGATATACACAAATATTACCAGTTCTAAATTTGACCTGTCATGAAATCTGTGAAATCATTCACCATTTACTTTTATTTTTTTGCCAGGAGGTAAAAAGCGTTTCAAACCACTTGCTTCTTCCTGAATAACTAATTGTTATTCTTTCTCACTGTAATAACTTCCAAATGTTGTCAAAAATATTTTGCAAAATTTGCATGGAGGCGAAAGGAATTTGCGTGCATCCATGTAGACACGGAGCCTAAACTTAGGAGGCAGGAGAGAACTGGTTAAACAACCCATTTCCACATTCGGAGTCCCCATCCCGAAATCTCGGCCCAGGTAGCGACACGGAGCGCGGCCAAGGACTCTCTTGGGGCGCTGCAGCCGGAAAAGGACTTCGGGAAGCCCCAGTCGGCGGGTCTCTATCCGGCCTCAGAGGCGCCCCCCGTCATGCGTGGAAATTTCAGTTCTCATCCCGGAAAGGAAAACTTCTCGTCCAGGGACGTGAATCCCGCTCAGCATTCTTCTCCCAGGACTGAGGGACTCGGCGTCCCTTTCCCCGTTTTTGATAAACCCTAGAGGAGCAGCCGCCACCTGCCTGAGGCCGGGGCGATAAACCCACACCACACAGAGTCGGAGCCCCGCAAGAAGGGCAGCAGAGTAGCGCCCTGGGCCCTTCCTTCACTCCCAGCTCCTTTTCCGCGAGGGACCCGCGGAGCGAATGCGGAGGAGGGGCTCCAAAGGGGCCGGGCTGGGACCTCGCACCCCGCGGGGGTCGCGGCGGGAGGCGGGGGGAGGGGAGCAGTGACCGCGCGGCCTCGGCCCTCCCCGGGGGCGGGACTCTAGCACTGCCCCGCCCCCGCGGCCTCCCTTTTCCACCCCTCCCCCCACGCCCTTTTCCACCCACCCCCGCAGTAGGAAAGGGAGAGGGAGGGGGAAAAGGAAAGTGCTGTTCTGTGGAAAAGGGCGGAAGGAGGGGGAGAAAAAAAGAAAAGGGAACAGGAATATGGCCGTCAGCTGTCGGGGCGGCACTGCAGCCGGCTGCTACTAGGCGACCCGCCGCCCGCACCGCCGGACCCGGGAGAACCGAGGCGCCCGCGCGGGCTCGCGCTCCCGGCCGTTATCGCTGCATGCGGCGCCCCTCGAGACCGAGCCCGTCAGGCGGCGCAGGCGCAGATCGGGCCGTGGCGGCGGCGGCCGCGGGAGCAAGTCCCCCCGCCCGGCTGTGGCGAGGGCGCGCAGGCCGCGTAGCCGGCGCTTTCATGTCCCAGCAAGGGGCTGTGTCTGGGTGGCACTGAAGGTGGAGCAGGCGGCAGGTGAGTCTGCGGTGGAGGGCCTTTCAAAGCGGACGAACCCTGCGGCGCGCCTCCACTCGGCCCGCGCTCCCGGGCTGAGAGGGCGCGGGACAGGTAGCAACTCGGAGGGTTGAGTTCCGATGGCCCGCCTGCGGGGGGTAGCCAAGGAGGCGGATAGTGGCCAGGGCTGGCGTTCCCGGCCTAGTTTCTCCGCTGTTTCCGGGGGCGGGGAGTCCCTGGAGCCTGCGGGGTGTGATGATGGGGGAGAGGCCGCGCCAGGACGGGCCTCCCCGCGCCGCCCGTCCAGGCTCCAGAGAGCCACTCGCAGGACGCGCGAGGGGTCTGGGCCCTGGGGACCTCCGGGGCGACGGCCGTCTGGGAGGGGGCAGGGCGGGGAGAGGGCGGGGATTGGGGCACAGGGGGCGGGGAGCCAGGGCAGGGGTCTGGGCGCGAGGAGAGACCTGGGGGCCCGGGCAGGTGTCGCAGGTGAATTGAGGGCATTTCCTCCTCTGCATTACCGTGGCTGAACCTCAGGGCTTCCTTGTGGGGAATGACTTTTCGGAAGACTGGTTCCATTCAACTCCGAGTGACTAAACACAAATAAAACCAACTAATGAGCCCCTAGAGCTGACTTGTGTAAAGAGCTGTAACTTTTCTACACCGAGGATGCTGTACTTTGTTTTTTCTTTGGATGCTTCATGAACCTTTTTCCCTCCCGAGGACCGTCTCATCAGAACAAATAAGGAATGACCCAGTTTTTAAATAGTACCCCCGCCCGGTCCCATTATGTGTTTTTTTTTTTCACACGGGAAAATTTAGGGCAGTTACCGAAGTCACTTGTGCAAATGTGAGGGTTAAGTGTCATCTCCAGTAATGAACTGTGTGTTTTTGCCGAAGAGAGATTGTCAAGCACTGTAATCTGGGAATTTGATTTACTGAGACTTTAATTGTGTGCAAACTCGTGTTAAGTCGCTAGACTCCAGTTTACGTGGGGATAGATCTTCCTTTCCGGTTTAGAAGGTGAAGGATATAGTAGAATATAGGAAAGAATTTTAGTGCTAAGACGCCAAGTTTTCTATAAGTACTTGATCTGAGGCTATCGTGTGAAATGAAGCGCATTGTTTATGATGATCTGTGTGCACATGAGAGCAAAATCACTATCAAAAGGAAAACTATCTTTGAGCGTTAGTCAGTTCTTGATCAATATAATCATGAAAAAAAAGCCCTTATATTTTATTTTCTGCCCTGTTATTTGTATTACTGTTAAAAAGTTGGTTAACTGTCTTGGTGTGAGACTGGGGACTCAGAAATGAATTTCGATTTGTATCCATGAGGATGATCTGCCTCATACAGGCTTGCTTTGACTCCTTTTTCTAGCAATGGCAAACTCAGTCCACACTTTCACCTACATCGATATCTCCTGTGGCCATTTTGCAAAAGAGTTGATTTTTTTTTTTTTGTATTACAGATTTACTGAACTGATAATAGGCCAGTTGACTTTGGCCATGGTACCTCACTTAGTGTACTACTGTTTAGACTTGTTAATTTGGATAATAGAAAAGCGATGATGTTAGAAATGTTGAAGTTGTATCTTGGAGTAATTTACTCTTGTATAATTTGTAAATGAGAGCATTCTGTTGTTGAGAGTAAACATAGTATTTTGTAGTATAAACTCGAGTTTCCAAGCTGAAGAAATTGGCAGTAGAGATGGTGTGTGGAGAGTGTTCTTAAAACGCAAATGTTTTAAATTACAAGGAACTGCAGTGATGTGTAGGCTGTAAAAATTCACAGTGCCAGACTTAGAAGGTTATTTGGTTGAGGTGCTCTCTATAAAGAAACATGTTAAGTGTCTTCAATAAAAGCTAATTTGTAGCTATACACAAGGGATTTTTGCATGATAAAGATACATAAAGGCACCTTTGCTCTTTATGTCTCTTTCAGTTATGACCAGAACATGTCATATTTTCTTTGGAGTTTCCTGCCTGGATAGTTACTGATTTTGTATTGGCTCTTCTTGCTGCTCAGTTTGAAAGTTAGGTTTCAGTCTTAGCCTTGCAGCCTATGTACAGGTTGAAAAGAAAAAGAAAGCTGCTGAGTCAGAGGCAGGTTGTCTTATTTGGTCTTTCTGATTTGCAGCAGGGAATTTCTGTTATAATTTCAATTTCCAATATAATATGCTTGCTGAAATTTGGTTAGTGAGGGCAAATAAGCTTTCCTAATACACAAATTAAAATTTTACCTTCTCTCAGCTGGTGCCAGGAGTTTTCTCTCCTCTTGCAGATTGTCGGTTTGACAGACTCAGTAAATGGGATGCCTTGTTGGGATGGAAGATTCCTTTGTAAGGGTTAAAAATTGGGGAAAATTTTACACAGTACAGCTAGCGTAAAAGTGTATGTTTAGCATCAGATTGTAGGAAATTCCAAAATCAGATAATTTTATTATTTGAAAATTCAAACAGTATTTTTTGGGATGAAATTAGGTAGTTTATAAACTTAAAATTTTTTTCTACTTATGGCAGTACGTAATACATATAAATAAGTGTAATAGAGCTTAATGTGCTGCTTGAAAACTTTTTATTGGAAAGAAATATAACATGATTAAAGGAAATTCCAAAGGGAAAAAAATTGATTCTCACATATCTTACATTTTTCTGTATTCTTATTCTATTTGTATAATATATTAATCAGTAAAGTATACTAATCCTATCTATACTTGTGTATGATTCTGTGGGTAATATTCATATAATTGTCTTTTTAAGCATCACATTTTCCCCTGGTGCTGCATATTAATATTATTTTATGGTTTTGTAATAGTCCAAAGTTTTACTGTTTCACAGTGGATTTAACTTTTTCTCTGTGTTTTAGCATTTTACTAATTCCACTTTATTACTCTTAAATGATGTGATAATGAAATCATTTTGCTAATATGATGGTCCAAACCAAATTACTTTTTAAACTTTTGAGGGAGTAAGCATTCTTTGAACTGTTTCATTTGCAGTGGATTATTAGGGCTCCTATAATATAGTTTTCAGTTGAAAACAAAATTAAAGATGAAAAGCTATAGATGTGTATGACTTGAATTTATTGAGTACATATCAAAATATAAATTCACAGTTCTCCCTATTACTGACTTACAAGTTTCTATGTCAACTAATTTTACTTTAAAAATATAATAAGTAATATTCTTATAGGAATTCTTTTTTTTTTAAGTTTATTTATTTTGAGTGTACAAGCATGCAAGTGAGGGAGGGGCAGAGAGAGAGGGAGAGAGAGAGAATTCGAAGCAGCTCCACGCTATCAGCATAGAGCCCTGACCAGAGGCTCGAATCTGCAAACCACAAGATCATCACCTGAGCCGAAATGAAGAGTTGGAGGCTTTAGTTACTGAGCCACCTGGGCGCCTGCCCCTCTTATAGGAATTCTTTTTTTTTTTTTTTCCTTTTTGCAGGAATGAATTTTATTTTATTTTATTTTTTTAATATGAAATTTATTGTCAAATTGGTTTCCATACAACACCCAGTGCTCATCCCAACAGGTGCCCTCCTCAATGCCATCACCCACTTTCCCTTCCCTCCCACCCCCATCAACCCTCAGTTTATTCTCAGTTTTTAAGAGTCTCTTATGGTTTGGCTGTCTCCCTCTCTTTTTTTTTCCTTCCCCTCCCCCATGGTCTTCTGTTAAGTTTCTCAGGATCCACATAAGAGTGAAAACATATGGTATCTGTCTTTCTCTGCCTGACTTATTTCACTTAACACTCTCCAGTTCCATCCACGTTGCTACAAATGGCCAGATTTCATTCTTTCTCATTGCCAAGTAGTATTCCATTGTGTATATAAATCAATTTCTTTATCCATTCATCGGTTGATGGACATTTAGGCTCTTTCCATAATTTGGCTATTGTTGAAAAGGAATTCTTAATAATTAAAGTAATATTGTGAAAAATAAATAAAAGTAGTATTGTGGGACATAAATGTTTTTCATTGTATCTTATTTCAACCAAATCTACTATTTACAAATCTAGATTTAAAATCTTTTGACTTATACAAGAGTAATTTTATAGGATTTTAAAAGTCTTTGTAATATTTTATATGATTCCTTGAATCTGGTTTTTTATTGTGTATATGCAGTTCATATATATCTTAATTTAGGGATGCTTAGATCCTAAAAGCCTAGATGTTATGAGTCTCTTTTTAATTATGGAAAAAAGAATCTGTTAAATAGGTACTGTGCTATCTGCTAGGGATAAAAGATGAATAACATACAGTCTAAATATTAATGGCTAAGGAGCACTTGGGTGGCTTAGTCGGTTAAGCATCCGACTTTGGCTCAGGTCATGATCTCTTCGCCTTTGTGAGTACTAGCCCCTCGTTGGGCTCTGTGCTGACAGCTCAGCCTGGAGCCTGCTTTGGTTTCTGTGTCTCCCTCTCTCTCTGCCCCTCCCCTGCTCACACACTCTCTCTCCCTCTCTCTCTCTCTCTAAAAAATAAATAAACATTAAAAAAGTTTTTTTTAAATATTAAAAGCTAGTAAGGTAAACAGTCTTATAAATAAATATCATAGCTACAACATGACATATCCAGAATAGAGCAAACTTCTCTATAGGAGCAGGGGGAAGTCCCTAAACTGTGTCTGGTGTGGATTAGAGAGGGTAATTTACATAGAAGGAGGCATTTGATTTAAAACTCAAAGAATGATATGAAAGGTACAAAGTAATGAAAACATGGTGGATTTTATCAAAATACAAGTAATGTAGTGTGGGGGCACAGGTAGTTTGGAGGGAAGTGGAGAGTAAGCTGGAGGGGAAAGCAGAGGCTATGTCATGAAGGGTCGTAAAAGTCAAATAAGAAATTGAGACTGTACATTGTAGGGAACATAAAACCATGTAATGATTTTAGGCTGTTAAATATCTTTGGCTCAATTGTATGAAGGATGGATTTGGGAAAGCAGCTTGAGTGAGGCTGCAAGTTCATCAGTCAGAAGATCTTGAGGGCATCCAGGTGAGAATTGAGAACAGCAGTGGTAGGGATGGAAAAAAATGAATAAATTGAGAACTATCATGTAATACATACATTTACTCTGGCTCAGAAGCCTTGTCTCTAGCCATATCTTCTCCTTGTCTTCTTGTCCAGTGTGTACCTGTCACACCAGCTAACTTAGATTCTTTCTCTTAGAGCCCTTGTTTATGCTATTCCATTTACATGTTAGTTTTTCTGAGCTGTTTTTCCTGATCACACTGTCTATTTAGGGGGAAAAGTTATTATCATTCCACTTAGTTATTTTATTCTGTAGAGTTTCTTTTCTTACCTTCCTTCATATTTGTTTCCCTTACTAGTTTTGGAGGTTGTATATGATCTGACTCCTTTTTATTTTTTGTAAGTGTGGGTCTATTTCTAGTTTCTTTTTCTGTTCCGTTGGTCTATGTATTTTTTAAATATTTGTTTATTTTGAGAGAGCGACAGAGAGAGAGAGCACACGAGCGAGCTCATGCGCATGCACGTGCAAACAGGGGAGGGGCAGAGAGAGAGAGAGAGGGAGAGAATCCTAAGGAGGCTCCACACTGGCAGCACAGAGCCCAGTTCAAGGCTTGATTGCAGAAACCTGGAGATCATGACCTGAGCTGAAATCAAGAGTCAGTTGCTCAACTGACTGAATTTATGCAGGCGCCTGTCTTGGCCTAGATTCTTATACTAATACTATATCGTCTTTATTTCTTTATAGCAAGCCTTACAGTCAGGTAGCATATGTCCTTCAACATTGTCTTTTTTCAACATTGCTTTGGTTATTTTGGATCTTTTGCATTTTCATATAAACTATAGACTAAGCTTGTCAGTGTTTACAAAAAGCCTGATGAGGAGAATTGACATCTTAATAATATTGAGACTTCTGATATTTTAACATGGTATATCTCTCTATGTATTTAGGTTTCTTTAGTTTTTTTTCTCTGCAATGTTTTTGTGATTTTCCTTTTATAGGCTTTGTATATATTTTGTTCAGCTTATCCTGAAGTATTTAATGTTTTTTTGATACTTTCCATTGTTAATGAAACTGTATTTAAAATTTTTTTCTTCAACTTTTGTTGATATTGTAAAAGATACAATTGATTTAGTTGTCTTACTAAATTCACTTTTTTTTAATTCACTTTTTAATTCTAGTAGCTTTCAAGTAGATTCCTTACGATTTTCTTCATACACAGTCATGTCTGCAGAGAAAGCCATTTTTGCTTCTTATTTCCAGCGTATGCCTTTTGTTTCTTCTTGCCTTATTGCCACTGCTAGATCAGTGGTATTCACTAGAAATATAATGTAATTTAGAATTTCTAGTAGCCCCACAATAAGAGGCAACAATAAGTCAGTCATTAAATGTAATATATTTTTTATTTCATTACCTCTAGCATATTATTCACATGTGTAGTAGTTTCCTCAGCACTGTCATAACAAATTACCACAAACCATGTGGTTTAACAGAACAGAAATTTATTCTATCTCAGTTCTGGAAACTAGAGGTCTGAAATCAAGGTGTTGGCAGGTACATGCTCCCTCTGAAGGCTCTAAGAAGAATTCTTTCCTTGCCTCCTCGTATTTCTGATGGTTGCAGGCAATCCTTAGATATAGGGCTATTGAGAGTTGCTCTTTCTTCTTATGTCAGTTTTGGTAATTTGTGTGTTAAACATTTTGACCATTTCAAATAAGTTGTTGAATATATTGGTGTGAAAGAAAATATTTATAATATTTCCTTGTGATCTTTTTAACATCTAACAATATACCTTTCATTCCTCATATTAGTAATTTCACCTTTCACTTTTTTCTTGATTTAGAGTTATTGATTTTTTTTATTGCTATTGCTTGTCCATTTTCAATTTTACTGATTTCTGCTCTTTTTATTTTTTTCCTCTACCTTTGGTTAATTTGTTTTTCTTTTTTTAGCATCTTAAGGTGGACACTTATATCACTGATTTAAAAACTTTCCTGTTTCCTGGGACACCTGGGTGTTTGTGAGTTTGAGCCCTGCATCCAGCTCTGTGCTGACAGCGAGGAACCAGCTTGGGGTTCTCTCTTTCCTTCTTTCTCTGCCCCTCCCTTGCTTGCATGCATGTGCACACTCTTTCTGTCTCTCAAAATCAATAAACTTTAAATAAATTAAATAAATAAGTAAATAAATAAAAATTTCTTTTCTAATATAAGTGCTTAAAGCTATAAACTTCCTTCTAAACATTACTTTAACTGCATTTTACACGTTAATTTCTGTTATTTTTTTTAACTTAAAAAAATTTTAAATATTTATTTTTGAGAGAGAGTCAGAAAGTGAGCAGGGAGGGGTAGAGAGAGAGGAGATACAGAATCTGAAGCAGGGTCCAGACTCTGAGCTGTCAGCACAGAGCCTGATGGGGGCTTGAATCCACAAACCGTGAGATCATGACCTGAGCTGAAGTCGGATGCCTAACTGACTGAACCACCTAGGTGCCCCTAAATTTTTTTTTTTTTTTTTAATAATTTTAGAGAGCATGAGTGGGGGAGAGGGGCAGAGAGGGAGGGAGGGAGGGAGGGAGAGACAGAGAGAGAGAGAGAGAGAGAGAGAGAGAGAGAAAGAATGAGTCCCAAGCAGGCTCCATGCTCAGCACAGAGCCTAACATGGGGCTCCATCCCATGACCCTGGCATCATGACCTGAGCTGAGACCAGGAGTTGGATGCTCAACTGACTGAGCTACCCAGGTACCCTAATTTCTGTTATTTTCATTCAGCTCAGAATATTTTCTAACTTCTCTTGTGATTTTTTTTTCTTTGACTGATGGATTATTTGGAAGAGTGTCTTTTAATTTCTGAATACTTATGGAATTTTATAAGATGTCTTCCTATTACTGATTCCAAATTTAATTCCACTGTGGTCAGAGAACATGTTGTGTATGATTTATATTTTTTAAAATTTATCCAGACTTGTTTTATGGGCCAGCATCTTGTTTCTCTGAGTGAATGTTCTATGTGCACTTGAAAAGAACTTGTATTTTGCTGTTGTTGGGTGGACTTTTCTATAAATATCATTTATGTCGAGATGATAGTGTTCTTCAAATATTATGTATTCTTGCTGATTTTCTGTATGCTTGTTCTAATTACTAAGTGAGGAGTGTTGGACTCTCTTTAATTGCGGATCTGTTTATTTCTCCTTTCAATTCTGTCAATTTGCACATGAAAAGATGCTCAACATCACTCATCATCAGGGAAATAAAAATCAGAACTACGTTGAGATACCACTTCACACCTGTCAGAATGGCTAAAATTAACAACACAGGAAAGATGTTGGTGAGGATGTGGAGAAAGGGAACCCCCTTAAACTGTTGGTGGGAATGCAAACTGGTGTAGCCACTCTGGACAATAGTATGGACACCCAAGAAGTTAAAAATAGAACTATCTTATGACCCAGCAATTGCAGTAGTAGGTATCTGTCCAAAGGATACAAAATTACTGATTTGAAGGGGCACATGCACCCTGATGTTTATAGCAGTATAATAAAAAGTAGCCAAATTATGGAAAGAACCCAATGTCCATAGACTGATGAATGGATAAAGAATGTGTGGTATGTGTATACATACATATATACATAGATACGTGTGATGGATATCAAAAAGAATGAAGTCTTGCCATTTGCAATGACGTTGATGAAGCTAGAGTGTATTATGCTAAGCGAAAGAAGTTAGAGAAAGACAAATACCATATGATTTCACTCATATGTGGAAAAAAATGTTTGTAATGTTTATTTTTGAGAGAGAGAGAGTGCAAGTGGGATAGGGGCAGAGGGAGAAGGAGATATAGAATCTGAAGCAGGCTCCAGGCTCTGAGCTGTCAGCACAGAGCCCGACCTGGAGCTTGAACTCATGAACTTCGAGATCATGACCTGAGTCAAAGTCAGTCACTTAACCGACTGAGCCACCTAGGCGCCCCTCATGTGTGGAATTTAAGAAACAAAATAGATAAACATAGGGGAAAGGAAAAACAAAAGGGAGGCAAACCATACGTGACTCTTAACTATAGAGCTTAAAGCTTTGGAAACCTCTGATCTCTTTTTACCGCTTCTGTAGTTTTGCCTTTTCTAGGATGTTATGTAAATGGAATCATATAGTAGTTAGTCTTTTTATTTTTATTTTTTTTATGTTTGTTTATTTTTTTTGGGGGGGGGGCAGAGGGAGAGGGAGAGAGAGAGAGAGAATCTGAAACAGGCTCCATGATGATGTGGGGCTTGATCTCAGGGACTGTGAGATGACTGCCTAAGCCGAAATCCAGTCAGAGGCTTAACCAACTGAACCACCCAGGGGCTCCCCCACAGTTCTTTTCAGATTAGCTTCTTTCACTTTGCAGTATGCACTTAAGGTTCCTCCATGTTTTTTTTCATGGCTTGAGAACTAATTGCTTTTTTTCACTGAATCATCCGTTGTATGAATGTGTCACAGTTTGTTTATCCATTTATCTATTGAATGACATCTTCTCTGCTTCCAGTTTTTGGTGATCATGAATAAAGCTGCTATAAACATTGTATGTAGGTTTTGCATAGACAAAAGTTTTCAAACACATTGGGTAGATACCTAGGAGGCTGGCTGCTGGATCATATGGTAAGCTTACCTGTAACTTTGTAAGAAACCATTAAACTATCTTCCAAAGTGGCTGTTCCATTTTGCATATCCATGAGCAGTGAATTTCCTGTTCTTTCTATATTCTTATCAGCATCTGGTGTCAGGTCTTCTTTTTTTTTAATTTTAGCTACTCTAATGGAGGTGTATTGGTATCTCTTTTAAGTTTGCATTTCTCCAGTGACACTGAGCATTTTTCATATACATATTTGTCATGTGTATATCATCTTTGGTGAAGTATATGTTCAAATCTTTTCCGTATTTCTTTTTTACTTGTTGGGTTGTTTGTTTTCTTACTGTTGAGTTTTTTTGCATATTTTGTGTACCTGTCCTTTATCAGATATCTGTTTTGCAAATATTTTCTCACTCTGCAGCTTGTCTTTTTATTCTCTTCACAGTGTCTTTTACAGAGCAGAAGTTTTTAATAGATTCTACCTTAATCTTTATTTCATGGATTGTGGTTTTGCTATCTAAAAACTCATTGCCAGGGACGCCTGGGTGTCTCAGTCGGTTAAGGGTCTGACTTTAGCTCAGGTCATGATCTCATGGTTCGTGGGTTTGAGCCCCATGTCAGGCTCTGTGCTGACAGCTCAGAGCCTGGAGCCTGCTTTGTATTCTGTGTGTGTCTCTCTCTGTCCCTCCCCTGCTCATGCTCTGTCTCTCTCTTAAAAATAAATAGACATTTAAAAAAATAGTAAAAACTCATCGCCAAACCCAAGATCCTACATTTTCTTCTGGAAGAAAGGTCTATGATCTATTTTATTTTACTTACCTATTAATTTTTATTTACTTATTTTTAGAATATTTATTTATTTTGAGAGAGAGAGAGAGAGAAAGAGCATGACCAAGGGAGGGACAGAGAGGGAGAGAGAGAATCGCAAGCAGGTTACGTGCTGTCAGTTCAGAGTTGGTCGTGATGCTTGATCCCACAAACCAGGTAGGTGATCACGACCCGAGCCAAAATCAAGAGTCAGATGCTCAGCCTACTGAACCACCCAGACCCCCCTAGGATCCATTTTAAATGATTTTTTGTAGAAGGTATAAGATCTCAATCTAAATTTGTTTGTTTTGCATATGGAGGTTCAGTTTTCCACCACTATTTGTTGAAAGACTATCCTTTCTCCATTGAATTGCCTTTGCTGTTTTGTCAAAGGTCAGTTGTGTCTTTGTTTAAAACGTTTCCTAGAGGTAGCTTAGAGTTGAGTCTTATTTTTGTTAACCCAATCTAATAATTTCTATCTTTTATTATTTATTTATGTTAAGTGTTTATTTTGAGAGAGAGAGAGGGAACGTGCAAGTGCAGGAGGGGCAGAGAGAGAGAGGAGAGAGAAACTCAAGTAGACTCTGCTCAGCCCAGAGCTGAAGAGGGGCTCGATCTCATGACTGTGAGATCCTGACCTGAGTCAAAATCAAGAGTCTGTCGCTCAACCCACTAAGCCACTCAGGCACTACTCTGTTTTTTAATAGGCGTTGTTAGACCACTTAAAATTAAAAAAAAAAAAAAAAAAAAAATCAATTTTATTGAGAGATCTAATTTATACATCATAAAATTCACCCATTTAAAGGAAACATTTCAGTGTTTCTTAGTATACTTACAGAGTTTTGCAATCATCAGTGTAATCTATTTTAGAGCAATTTCATCACTCCAGAAAGAAATCTTGTGTTCATTAGCAGTCACTGTCTAATCCCTCACTCCCCAGCCCTAGCCCTTGGCAAGTACTAATCTATTTTCTGTCTCAGTAAAATTTGCCTATTCTAGACATTTCATATCAATGAAATCATACAATATGTGATCTTTTGCAACTAGCTTCTCTCATTTAGGATAAGGTTTTTGAGGTTCATTCATGTTGTATAAGTTTCTAATTGTGGCAAAATTGGGGCATCTGGGTGGTGCAGTCAGTTGAATGTGACTTTTGCTGAGGTCATGATATCACAGTTCGTGATTTCAAGCCCCCATATCAGGCTCGCTGCTGTCAGCACAGAGCCTGCTTTGGATCCTCTGTCCCCCTCTCTCTGCCCCTACTTCACCGTGCTCTCTAAAAAAATCAATAAACACTTAAAAGAAAAAGACTTAATTGTGGCAAAATTCACATAACATAAAATTCACCATTTAACTGGGTGGGGAATGGGCGAAATCAAGTGGGTGAAATGGGCCCAACCCCATTTAGGTCACCCTAAAATGGGTGAAACCCCAATTTCATGGGGGTGAAAAGTACACAGCATAGGGAATATAGTCAGGGGTATTGTAATAGCATTGCATGGTGACAGATAGTAGGTATACTTGAGGTGAGCAAAGCAGAATGCAGACTTGTGAAATCATTATGTCTGGTACCTAAAACTAATGTAACATTGTTACATGGTATCAACTATAATTTTAAAAAATAGTAAAAAAAAAGTCCCATTTTAACTATTTAAGAATGTACAATGCAGTGGCATGTAGTACATTCACAATGCTATACAACTGTTACCACTATCTAGTTCCAGAATGTTTTCATCACCCCCAAAGGAAACTCCTTTCCTTGTAAGCCATCATTCCCCATGCTCCTCTATCCCCAACCCCTGGCAACCAGTAGTCAACTTGCTTTTTCAGTTGGATTTGCCTATTCTGGATATTTCCTATAAATGGAATTATACAGTGGGCGCCCGGGTGGCTCAGCTGGTTGAGTGTCTGACTTCGGCTCAGGTCATGATCTTGTGGTCTGATCTGTGAGTTTGAGCCCCACGTCGGGCTCTGTGCTGACAGCTCAGAGCCTGGAGCCTGTTTCAGATTCTGTGTCTCCCTCTCTCTCTGCCCCACCCTTGCTTGTGCTCTGTCTCTCTCTGTCTTTCAAAAATGAATAAACATAAAAAAATTAAAAAAAAGGAATTATACAGTATGTGACTTTTTAAAATTGAGGCAAAACTGGCATACAACATTAGTAGTTTTAGGTGTACAGCATAATAATTCAATTTTTGTGTACATTACCAAGTGATCACCATAATAAGTCTAGTTACCATCTGTTACACCGTGCAACTGCTCCTCTTCACCCATGTCCCTATCTCCAACCTCCTTCCCTCTGATAACTACTGATCTCTGCTCTGTATCGATGAGTTTTGTTTGCTGGTTTGTTTTGTTTATTAGATTCCACATATAAGTGAAATCATATAGTAATTGTCCTTCTCAGTCTGACTTATTTCACTTAGCATAATACCCTCAAGGTCTGTCCATGCTGTCACAAATGCAAGATTTCCTTCTTTTTATGGCTGAGTAGTATTCCAGTGCATGTGTGGGTGTATACACACACACAGCTTTATCCATTCATCCATCAGTGGACACTTATGTTGTTTCCATGTCTTGAGTATTGTAAATAATGCTGCAGTGAACATAGGGGTGAATATTTTTTTTGAACTAATGTTTTTGTTTTCCCAGAAGTGGAATAACTGGGTCATATGGTATTTCTATTTTTATTTTAAGGAACCTCCATATTGTTTTCCATAATGGCTACACCAATTTATATTCCCACGGACAGTGGATGATAGTTCTCTTTTTTCCACAGCCTCTCCAACACTTCTTTCTTTTTGATAATAACCATTCTGACAGGTGTAAGGTAATATATCATTGTGGTTTTGATTTACATTTCCCTGCTAATTACTAATGTTGAACATCTTTTCGTGTGCTGGTTGGCCACTGACCTTTCTGTCTGGCTTCTTTCACTTAGCTTAATACTTTCTAGGTTCATCCATGTTAGACCATGTATCAGTAGTACTTCTTTTTATGCCTGAGTAATGTTCTGTTGCATTGAAATAACACATTTTGTTTACTGATTCTGACTTGATAGGTATTTGGGTTTTTTCTGTTTTGGCTATTTTAAGTAGTGCTGCTATGAATATTTGTGTATGTGTTTATAGGGACATATGTTTTTGTTTGTCATGGTAGACAAATTTAGTGAAATTATTGATAAGGTTGGGTTTGAATCTATTATCTTGCTATTTATTTTTAATTTGTCCTGTCTGTTTGATGTTCCTTTTTGGACTGAATATATTTTAGTATTCTTTTCATCTCCACATTGGCTTGTTAGTGATAGATAGGTTTGTTTTTTTTTTTAAGTAATTGCCTTAGGGCTTATAAATGCATCTTTAAGTTAACCACAGTCTTCCTTCAAATAGTATTATACTATGTTGTATATTACCCAAGACTCCTCCCTTCTTCCTCATCATTAAAAACAGTAATACTAGTTCTACATTATTGGGTTATGAATGTCAAATGAGCTAATGGATGTAAAATACTTTGAACATAGCTCATGCTTTTATTTATATTGCGAATAATAGAAAAAAACTTCATTAGAATTTCTGGAATTTGTAGATTGTTTCTTTTCCAGCCTGCTTTAGCTGCCTACTTCCATGATCACAACCAGGACTGTTGGTTCTCAATTTGACTGTACATTACAGTTAACTGAGCAGCTTAAAAAATATTTATGGTAACATGTCACCCTTAAATTCTTATTTTATTGGTTTGGTATGTATTTTTTAAAGTGTTCCAGCTGGTTCCAATGTGTAGTTAGTGTAGAGAACCATTACCCTGGACTTTATGACCATAATCTTTAACTTAAAGTATTTTAAGCATCTAACTGACTTCCATTTCCTTTTTTGCCAGCTTATCTATTCTGGTACCCTTATTTGACATTTTTTACATTCCATTGAGATCCAGGGCATTAGCCACACCATTTTTTCACTGTCTATTAACCCCCTCATAGAGTAATTTCTTTCCTTACCCAATTACATTGATTCAGTGAAAAAAAAAAAAAATTAATGCCTATAGGTGTTTTGTACTATTTTGTGAGGTCAAGTTGTCAACTCCCTTGTTCCTCTCTTCCTTACTGTAATCGAGGTACAACTTCAGCCCTGATTAAATTCATTGCTTTGCCAACTCTACTTCCTTCAACCTGAGCAGCTGAGTGTCACTAGAGAAAACAAAGAACAGTGCTGATTGGTCTCACTTTAATTTACGGCCACAAGTTATCACTTGTGCCCCCACCATTATGTAGTCATTTTCCTGTTCCACTTTCATTACTAAGAAGACCATTTAATCTCTTTTCTTTCTATATTCTTGGCCATATGTGTGTGTGTGTGTGTGTGTGTATTATGTGTGTATCTATCTATCTATATGTATATACTTCAAAGAGGTCTTCCTTGATTGCACTATAAGATGAGCCCTTGCATTACCACTTTCTTTCCCTCTGTCTTGCTTTATTTTTCTTCATAGTACTTATGTTTTCTGAAATTATTTATAAAATTATACTTGTTTATTGATTGTTTCCCAACTATGATATAAGATCCGTACAGACAGGCATTTGGTGTTTTCACTGCTTTAATTCCCAGCATTTAGAACAATGTCTGAGGCTCAGTCATAGGTTGTTAATAAACTAGCAGTGATTGATTAGTAAACATAAGAGCTCTTGCCCATTGGCCACAAAACTATAAAATACTTAGGAATAATCCACTCAAGACCTGGATGAAACAAACTATGATACTTTGCTTAAAGGCTTAAAAAAAAAAAAGACTTGAATAAAATTGAGAGCCCTACCATGCTCCTGAGTAGAGAACTTTATATTGTAAAGATGTCCATTCTCCTTAAATACACTGTTTTAGAGCAGTTCTAAAAAAGATCTCAACCCCCCTCCCCCCTGAAACTTGATAAGCTTGGATGAATAAGTCTGAAAAATCTTAAACTTCCTCTTTACCCTTTTTTTTTTTTATCTGCCAGATCAGAAAATATTTAGAGCTACTATAATTAACTATGGGTGGTATTAGCTTGGAAATTGGCTAATGAAACAAAACAGAGGTTAGATTTTATAGGATTCTATAGGATATTAGTATATGAGAAAGATGAGAAGAGAATTATTCAGTAAGTTAACCTTTCCATAATAAGTAGATGACATGGTTATAAATTTTATTCTGTACAGCATTTTTAAAGCAGTGATACCCATTTGGTATACTTGAGGCATGTGGACCTCTTTACTCTTACAGTTAGGAATCTAGTTAACTAGGCTTTAATCCTTAGGTCACCTTGTGTTTTATAAAACATTCCCCTCATTCCTTGACAGCTTAATTTTTTGAGCATGTTTACCTCTCTTCCTTTTTTTAAAAATATTTTTATTTCATTTTTTTAAGTTTATTACTTAAGCAATTTCTACACCCAATATGGGACTCGAACTTATGACCCTGAGGCCAAGAGTCACATGCTCTTTGGCTGAGCCCCCACCTCTCTCCCTTCTAATTTGTTACAATTTCCACTATGTATTTAGTAGTCAAATAAACTTAATAGAATTTCTTATAAACTAACACTAAATAGACTGAATGAGAGACTGAAAGGCATCAAGTACGTATGTTTTACTGGTTTGTGATATCTGTCGTAGATCTTCATGGCTGATACCGGGCTATATATGAATTGGTGAGGTTGCCAGATAGTAGAGTTTTTGAAACTTGTGAGGTGTTAATTTATCCCACATTCACTTTATGTTCAGTGAATAAAGTTTAGGAATGATAATCAGCTTTTAAGGAAAACAAAGGGACAAAGTCCATGGGGGAAAACTTTCAATTTATCGGGTGTTTGTTTTGCATGTCTCTTTCTGTGTATGTATATGTATGTATAGACGTATGAGATATTTTAGCAGATTTTATGTTCTACTTTTCCAGCTTTATAGAGCGTTGAGTTAAATTGGGAATATTCAGACTGGCAGTTAATGCTTTCCTCCCTACTTCTTGAGTTTAAACCAGTTATTCTACCTTTCCCACTTTCTTCCATATCCCTCTATGCTTTTGTTGAAATCTTGAAGGACATGAACTGCTTTTTGAAAAAAAAAAATTTTTTTTTTTTAATATTTATTTATTTTTGAGAGACAGAGAGAGACAGAGCGTGAGTGGGTGAGGGGCAGAGAAAGAGTGAGACACAGAATCCGAAGCAGGTTCCGGGCTCTGAGCTGTCAGCCCAGAGCCGGATGCGGGGCTCAAACTCATGAGCCGTGAGATCATGACCTGAACCGAAGTTGGACACTTAACCAACTGAGTCACCCAGGTGTTCTGACATGAACTGCTTTTTAAAAAAACCTTTTCATTTTGAAACAAAACTCAGAAAAGTTGAATCCAACTTTCAGAAAAGTTGGAAGAATATTATAATGAGCTCCCATTATATCCTTCACTTAGATTTGCCAGTTGTTAACATTTTATCACATTAACACTCTGCATAGTGTTATTTTTCTTTTTCTTTTTTTAAGCAAGCTTTATTCCCAGTGTGGGACTTGAACTTACAGCCTCAAGCTCAAGAGTCGTGTGCTGTTTTGACTAAGCCAGCCAGGGGTCCCAGTACATAGATGATAATGGTTATTACTATTATTACTGTTTTAATTTTAAAGAGAGAGAGAGATCACGATTGGGGGAGAGGAAGAGGGGGGAAAGAGAGAGAATCTTAAGCAGGTTCTACTTTCAGCAAGGAGCCTGACACGGGGCTCGATCCCACAGCCCTGGGATCATGACCTGAGCTGAAAAACTAAGAGTTGTATGCTCAACTGTCTGAGCCACCCAGGCACCCTGCATAGTATTATTTTTTGATTAAACCATTAAAGCATGTATTTCCTAAGAACAAGGTCATTGTGTTATTCAATACAATGCTCACATTAGGAAACTCAGCTTTGTTATAAAGTTAATATATACTCTACCTTGAAATTTCTTGAATACTATTCTTTATTTAAAAATTTTAAACATTTATTTATTTTTGAGAGACAGGGGAGCAGGGGAAGGGCAGAGAGAGGGAGACACAGAATCTGAAATAGGCTCCAGGCTCTGAGCTCTCAGCACAGAGCCCCATGTGGGGCTCGAACCCATGAACCACGAGGTCTTTACTTGAGCTGAAGTTGGATGCTTAACCAACTGAGCCACCCAGGCTCCCCTCCAATGCTATTCTTTATAACAATTTTTTGTTTTTCTTTTCCCATATTCATTCTAGGGTCACACGTTGTATTTAGTTGTCATTTATTTGGTAATTAGTTGGACAGTCATGTCTGTAATAAGGACATTTTAATTTCTTCCTCTTTCATTTCTATCTTATTTTCTTCCTTCTCTCTTTGGGTTTATTTTGCTATTACTTTTTTAGGTTCTTAAAATTGAAGTTTGGATTATCAATTTGCTTTTTTTCTGATAAGTACCTAATGATATTTTTCTGTAAGCGCTGCTTTAATTGCATCCCACAAATTTTGGTATGTTTTCTTTTTGTTCAGTTCAAAATATTTTATAATTTCCTTAAACTTCCTCTTCAACCACAAATTATTTAGTAGTGTGTTTAATTTCTAAGTATTTGGAGATTTTCCTGTTATCATTCTGTTGTCACTTGTTTCGATGCTCAGATTTTAATCTATTTTAATCTGGAACAGTATTTGAACCTTTCTCCCTTTCATTACACTGACTTCTTTTTAGAATTTTGCCCTTTAGTTATATTTATGTATTTGTTTATTTGATTCAGTTATAGCTGACATACAATGCTACATTAGTTTCAAGAGTACACAATAGTGATTCCACAGCTCTTTATATTATGCTGTGCTCACCACAAAGTGTAGCTACCGTCTGTCACTATACAACACTATTACAGTGCTATCGACTATATTATCTATGCTGTGCCTGCATCTCTGTGACGTATTCATTCCATAACTGGAAGCTGTACCTCCCACTCCCCTTCACACATTTTACCCATCCTATCCTCCTCTGTGGTAACCATCAGTTCTCTGTACTTGTGGGTCTGTTTCTGCTTTTGTTTATTTTGATTCACGTTTTTAGATTCTACATATAAGTGAAATCATATATGTATCTTTCTCTGTCTGACTTATTTCACTTAGCATAATACCTTCCAGGGCAATCCATGTTTTTGTGAATGGCAAGATCTCATTCTTTTTTTATGGCTGAGTAATAATCCATTGTGTATATATACTGCATCTTTATCGATTCATCTATCAATGGACACTTGGGTTAATATCTTGGCCATTGTAAATAATGCTGCAGTAAACATAGGGGTGCATATATCTTCTTGAATTAGTGTTTTTCTTTGCTTTGGGTAAATACCCAGTAGTGGAATGATTACATCATGTGGTGTTTCCATTTTGAATTTTTTGAGGAACCTCCATACTGTTTTCCATAGTAGCTGCACTAATTTACATTCCTACCAACAGTGTACAAGAGTTCCTTTTTCTCTACATCCTTGCCAGTGCTTGTTATTTCTTGTCTTTTTGATACTCCCCATTCTGACTGGTGTGAGGTGATATTTCTTCGTGGCTTTGATATGAATTTCCCTGATAATTAGTGATGTTTTCATGTCCCTATTGGCCATCTGTATGTCTTCTTTGGGAAACTGTGTATTCACATCCTCTGCCCTTTTTTAATTGTAGTGTTTGGGTTTTTTTTTTTTTTTTTTTTTGGTGTTGTATAAGTTTATATATTGGATATTAGTCTGTTATTGCTATATCATTTGCAAATATCTTCTCCTATTCATTAGGTTGCTTTGTCATTTTGCTGGTGGTTGCCTTTGCTGTGAAAAAGCTTTTTATTTTCACGTATTCCCAATAGTTTATTTTTTGGTTTTGTTTCCATTGACTAGAATTTTCCCCTTTGGTTTGAGGTTGTCTAACTCCTTGTGATTAGATTAAGGTCATGTGTTTTTATTTTTTATTTGTTTATTTATTTTAAAATTTGTTTATTTTGAGAGAGAGAGAGAGAAAGAGAGAGTGTGCACAAGCAGGAGAGGGGAAGAGAGAGGGGGAGAGAATCCCAAGCAGGCTCCACACTGATGCTGACGCAGGACTTGATTTCATAAACCTTGAGATCATGACCTGAACCTAAATCAAGAGTTGAATATTTAACTGACTGAACCACCCAGGTGCTCCAAGGCTATGCATTTAAAAAAAAATCAGGAATAGTACATAGCTAATGCTGTCTGCGTGGTACATCATATCCGAAGGCATGTAATAATAGTTTGACAATCATTAATGATGTTGATTTTGATTACTTGGTTAAAGTGGCCACCAGCTTTCTCTGGTGATATATTTTATTCATTTGTAATTATTAGTATAACTGGAGAAAGCTTGAGATGGTACAAATATTCTATATCCAACAGTCTTCCTCCCAGTGGTTTTAGCATTCACTGATAATTCTTGCTTGGAACTGAATACTGAGATGATTGTAAAATGGTTTTTTTATCATCCCTTTCATGATTATTGGTTGGCATTCTGAAGAGCCTTCCTTCTTTCCCCTTCATTCATTTATTTTATAATTTCAGTGTGGACTCAAGGCTTGAAAAAAAGATCAATGTGAGGGGCGCCTGGATGGCTCAGTCTGTTAAGTGTCTGACTTCAGCTCAGGTCATGATGACATGGTTCCTGAGTTTGAGCCCCGCATTGGGCTCTGTGCACAGTTCAGAGCCTGGAGCGTCCTTTGGATTTTGTGTCTCCCTCTCTCTCTGCCCCTCCCCCACTTGTGCTCTTTTTCTGTCTCTCTTTCAAAGATAAATAAACATTAAAAAATAATCCATGTGTTATAATCCATTAGTGTCATTCATTTTGACGCTACAATTATTCCCATTTTGGCCAGCGGGAGACTCTTCAAGCTAGTTCCTGTGCCTTTTTGATAAGGGACCCCTATTAGTTTTTGAGCAGTGCTTTTTTTCTTCTTATGTAAGATGTTCTAGGTATACCTTGTGTTTTTCCTGGCCAACCTTGGAATTGGTCATTTCTCCAAGAACGTCTAGTATTGTTTAGTTCTTTTTTCATTCCCTTCTATGTGATTATATTATCAATTTGGTGTACAGTTAGGTTTATTGGCTCATATATGATTAATGGTGAAGTTAGGTATTTAACCAGGTGAAAAAATTTTTTGAATGGAATTTAGAAATTGTTCTTTTCTAGACTTTTAATCTTTAGAGTGAATATACCCTGCTTAATGTGTTTTGTTTGAACTTAGCAGTGTTTAAGAATTCTGAATCAGTTGCCAATATTTTAAAACTTGGAGATTTACACAAAAACCCTGATTTCTGGCTTCTTTTAAAAAGGCAAAGAAGAAATTCTGGTCCAAGTCCATTTGGCAACAATTGGATGGATCTGACGAGTAGTGGCTGCCTGTGTTCTCTAGTTCCCACGACTCTTCTATCCTGCCTGACCCCTTTAAGGCATTTGTGTTTGCGGCCTTTCTCTACAGCTCTCCTTCTTTACAAAACTTTCAGTGACAGGTGCAACAGTAGAGAATTACACTGCTTTGTGTTGGAAAAAAGGAACTGATTTTGTCCAAAATGACTTATTTTTTCAATTTTGTAGTTCCATGACCCCGCCAGTGGAGCTGATGTTGATAATGCTTTGTAAATGGAATCTCCAAGGCCCTATTTTAAATTGCTTAAATGTAGCAAATAACTTTGATAAAACTGTACTCTCTTTGCGGTTTAAGTGAAATTTACCATTCATTCTGCATGGTTTGGAACGCCAAGGAACACACAGATATTTTTGAAACTGTTAGAAATCTTTTTGTTACAGTGAGAGAACTGTGTAAACTACATTTAGCTTTATAAATTGAAGTTATTGACATTTTGTTGATGTTAACAGCATATATTCATTGAAATGTATGCCATTCTAAACAGTAGGATGAAACTAAATGGATTCTGAAAGATTATTTTAGCAGTAGTGGAATATAAAATATAATTATTAGACTATATATCTGTTAGTTTAAAAAACTATTTTAATTTTTTTTCAAAAAATTTGAAGCTTTTTCAAAAGCTTTTGTTAATACAGAGTAATTTTTACCAGAGATAGAGAAAACCATTTCATAATGATACAGAGGTCAGTTAATCAAAAAGACATAACAATTCTAAATGCTTATGCCCTTAATAATGGAACTTCAAAATACATGAAGCAAAAACTGATAAGAGTTGGAAAGAAAAATAGACAAATCTACAATTATAGTCAAAATTTTAATATTTTAATAATATTTGATATTTTAATAGCATTATCTTCTTAATAATAGAATAAGTGGACAGAAAATCAGCAAGGATATAGTAGACTTGAACAACACTATTAACCTACTTGATTGACATTTGTAGAGGCCTCTGTCCATCAACAGTACACATGCTACAGTGCTAAGTTCACATGGTATATTTATCAAGATAGGCCATATTCTTAGCCATAAATCCATTTTTAATAAATAAAATAATTCTAGTCATATATAATATATTCTCTGACTACAGTGGAATTAAATTAGAAATTAATAACCAAAGATTCTTGGAAAATTCCCAAGTACCACATTTGGAAACTGAAAAACATAAATAGTCCATTGGTCAAAGAAAATATTTTAGGAAAGGGAAGTTAATAAGTGTTTTGAACTGAATAAAAAGAATACACAACATACATAAATTTGTTACATGCCACTAAAACATTACTTGGTGGGATTTGCAACACTAAATACCTACAATAGAGAAGAAGAAAGGTCTCAAATCAATGACCTGTTTCTACCTTAGAAACTAGAAAAAGAAGAGCAAATTAAATTCTACATAAACAGAGGAAAGGAAATAATAAAGATCAAAATAGAAATCAACGAAATATAAAACAAAAGCAAGAGAAAAATTAATGAAACAAAAAGCTTGTTCTTAAAGAAGATGAATAAAATTGATAAATTTCTAGCCAGACTGGCCAGGAAAAAAAGAAGACACAAATTACTAATACTGGAAATGAGAGAGGTGATATCACTACATATTCTACAGATATTCAAAGTATAATAAGGAAATATGAACAACTTTGTACCAATAAATTTGATAACTTAGATGAAATGGACAAATCCCTTGAAAGACACTGCTATGTAGACTGAATGGTTGTGCCCCCCCCCCCCCCACCCCATTCTTATGCTGAAACCTAATCCCCAGTGTGATGATATTTGGAGCTGGGGCTTTCAGAGATATTTTGGTCATGAGGGCAAAACCCTCATGAATGGAATTAGTGCCTTTTTGGAAAGGGATCCCAGAGAGATCCCTTGCTCCCTTCTGTCATGTGAAGTTACAGGGAAGTTAACAGCCTTCTATGAACTAGAAAATCAGTGTCAGTAACAATACAATCTGCCAGTGCCTTGATCTTGGACTTCCCAGCCTCAAGAATTACGAGAAATAAATTTCTGTGTTTATAAGTCACTCAGTCTGTGATATTCGTATAGCAGCCTGCATGGACTAAAACAGATGCAAACTAAGAAAGGAAGTAGGTAATCTAAATAGCCCTGTATGTGTTAAAGAAATTGAATTTATGGTTAAAAACCTACCTACAAAGAAAACTCCAGACCCAAATGATTTTGCAGGTGAATTCTGCCAAACATTTAAGGAAGAAATGATACCAATTCTATACAGACTCCTCCAGAAAATTGAAGAAGAAATTCTTCCCAGCTCATTTTATGAGACTATATTACCTTGATAGCAAATCAGTTAAAAACATTACAAGAAAACAACAGACCAATATCCTTCAATTAATGTATATAAAATTTCAAACAAAATTTTAACAAATATAATTCAAGAACATATAAAAGCAATAATATATCATGACCAAGTGGGGTTTATTTCAAGAATGCAGTGATTAGAAACTTGAAAATTAATCATTGTAATTCACTGTATTAAAGATAGAAAAATATATCACCTCAGTAGATGCAGAAAAAGTGTGTTATATAGTCTAACATATCTTCCTGATAAAAATCTCAGGAATAGAAAAGAACTTAACTTGATAAAGAGCATTTATGAAAAACCCACAAATAACATCATATTTACTGATAAAAGACTGAATACTTTCCTCATAAGATTAGGAACAAAACGAAGATGTCTACTCTCAACACTTCTCTCCTTTAAATTTTTTTTTTTTTTTTTTAATTTATTTAAGTAATGTCTACATCTAACATGGGGCTCAAACTCAAGACACTGAGATCAGGAGTAATGTGCTCTACTTACTGAACCAGCTAGGTGTGCCTCTTTTTACTTTTTTTTTTTTTTTTTTTTTTTTTTTTAAATTTTTTTTTTTTTTTCAACGTTTTTTATTTTATTTTTGGGACAGAGAGAGACAGAGCATGAACGGGGGAGGGGCAGAGAGAGAGGGAGACACAGAATCGGAAACAGGCTCCAGGCTCCGAGCCATCAGCCCAGAGCCTGACGCGGGGCTCGAACTCACGGGCCGCGAGATCGTGACCTGGCTGAAGTCGGACGCTTAACCGACTGCGCCACCCAGGCGCCCCTACTTTTTTTTTTTTTTTTTTTTTTTTTTATCAAAGAAATGTGTATTAAAACAACCTCCTTATACCAATTTTACTCTAACACAGTAAATAGAACTACAATTATGATACCCCTTGGACTATAGATACATTACTGTTGCCATGGTAAATTGGTATTTTTTTTTTCAAAAGGCAAGAAGGTAGCATATAATAATTGGTATGCATATGTTTATATACTCTGATCTAGAAAGCTGATTTTGGAATTTACTCTGTAACTTAACTGAAGCCCAGATTAATGTAGAGAGATGCTTATTGAAGCATTCTCTTTTTTTTTTAATTGTGGCAAATATACATTCCATTTATCATTTTAACCATTTGTAAGTATACACTTCAGTGGCATTAACTACACTGGCAGTGTTGTATAACCATTGTCACTACTATACCCAAATCTTTTCCATCATCTCCAACATAAACTCTATACCCATTAAACAGTAACTCTCCATGCTCCCCCCTCCTAGCCCTGGGTAACCTCTATTTTACTTATGTCTCTATGAATTTATCTATTCAGTGTACCTCATATAAGAGCCATATAATATTTCTCCTCTGTGTCTGGCTTATTTCATTTAGTTTAAGGTTTTTCAGAGATCATCCATGTTACGGCATTTGTCAAAATTCAATTCCTTTTTATGGCTGAATAGAATTCCATTGTATAGATATATTACATTATGTTTATCCATTCATTTTTTTTAATTTGTTTTTTTTTACGTTTATTTATTTTTGAGACAGAGACAGAGCATGAATGGGGGAGGGTCAGAGAGAGAGGGAGACACAGAATCTGAAACAGGTTCTAGGCTCTGAGCACAGAGCCCGACGCGGGGCTCGAACTCTCCATGCTCCCCCCTCCTAGCCCTGGGTAACCTCTATTTTACTTATGTCTCTATGAATTTATCTATTCAGTGTACCTCATATAAGAGCCATATAATATTTCTCCTCTGTGTCTGGCTTATTTCATTTAGTTTAAGGTTTTTCAGAGATCATCCATGTTACGGCATTTGTCAAAATTCAATTCCTTTTTATGGCTGAATAGAATTCCATTGTATAGATATATTACATTATGTTTATCCATTCATTTTTTTTAATTTGTTTTTTTTTACGTTTATTTATTTTTGAGACAGAGACAGAGCGTGAATGGGGGAGGGTCAGAGAGAGAGGGAGACACAGAATCTGAAACAGGTTCTAGGCTCTGAGCACAGAGCCCGACGCGGGGCTCGAACTCACAGACTGCGAGATCATGACCTGAGCCGAAGTCGGATGCCCAACCGACTGAGCCACCCAGGCGCCCCTATCCATTCATTTTTTGATGGATATTTGGGTGGTTTTTACCATTTGATTATTGTGAAGAATGCTGCTGTGATTAATGATGCTGAGCACTTTTTCATGTGCTAATTGGTCATTTGTATATCTTCTTTGGTCAGCATTTCTCTTGAACATTGTAGTGGATGTTCTACCTAGTACAGTAAGACAAGAAAAAGAAATAAATGACATCTATATTGCAAAGAAAGAAGTAAAATTAGTCTCTATTCGTGGACACATTATCTATGTAGAAAACTTGATGGTACCTACAAAACTCTGTAACTCATAAGCAACTGTATGAAGATCAAGATATACTTTGTACAAGATCAAGATATAAAAAGCAATTGTACTTCTATGTAGTAGCAAAGAATAATTGGAAATTGAGTTAAGGAAACAATGTCATTTACAATAGCATTAATTATTATGTACATAAGCAAAGTCTGATGATGTGAAAGACATATGCTATAAACTACGAAACATTGATGAGAGAAATGCAGAGATAAACCTTGTCTGTGGGTTTGAAAACTCAGTATTGACAGCCCTCCTTAAATTGACCTACAATTTCAACACAATCCCAGTTAAAATCCTAGTAGGCTTTTATTTGGGGTAGAAATGGACCAGCTGATTCTAAAATGCTTACTGAAATGCAAAGGAGCTAGAATAGAATAGTCAAAAGCAATTTTGAAAAAGAACAGAGTTGAAGACTAACATTTCCTGATTTCAAGATTTATTATAAAGCTACAGTAATTGTGGCACCTGGGTGGCTCAGTTGGTAAAGAGTCCAACTCTTGATTTTGGCTCAGGTCATAATCTTGCAGTTCATGAGTTCAAGTCCTTCATCGGGCTCTACACTGACAGCACAGAGCCTGTTTGGGATTCTCTCTCCCTCTCTCCCTATTCTCCTGCTTGTGCTCTCTCTCTCAAAATAAATTAATAAATAAAAGCTACAGTAATCAAAATCATGTGGGACTGACAAATAGACAGATAGATCAGTGGAATAAAGAAACCAGAGGTGGGACACCTGGGTGACTCGGTTGAGCATCTAACTTTGGCTCAGGTCATGATCTCAGGGCTCGTGAGTTCAAGCCCCACATCAGGCTCTATGCTGACAGCTTGAAGCCTGGAGCCTGCTTCACATTCTGTCTCTTTCTCTGCCCTCCCCTACTTGTGTGTGTACTCTCTCTCTCTCAAAAATAAACATTAAAAAAAAAAGAATCCAGAGATAAATATAAACATGTTGGGCAGTTTTGTTTTTTTTTTAAGTTTATTTATTTATTTTGAGAGAGAGGGAGGGCGATCAAGGAGGGGCAGGGAGAGAGAGGGAGAGAGAGAATCCCAGGCAGGCCCTGTGCTGTCAATGCAGAGCCTGACGTGGGGCTCCATCCCATGAACGTGAGATCATGACCTGAGCCTAAATCAAAGAGTCAGATGCTTAACCGACTGAGCCACCCAGGCACCCTGGGCATTTGGTTTTTGAATAAAGGTACAAAAGCAATACAGTGGAGAAAAGTTAGTTTTTTCAACCAGTGGTGCTGGAAAAATTGGATATCTGTATGTAAAAAGTGGATCTTGATTCATACTGAACACCATATATAAAAAATTAACTCAAAATGTATCATAGACCTAAATATAAAACTTGAAATTATAAAACTTTAGAGGAAAACATGGGAGAAAACCTTTGTGACCTTAGACAATGATTTCTTAAATGTCATACCACAAGCATGACCCATAGAAGAATTAGATTGGTAAATGAGACTTCATAAAAAATAAAAACTTCTGCTTTTCAAAAGGCACTATTAGAGTAAAAAGACAAGAAAATACTTGCTAAGTATATGCTTGATAAATGACTTGTCTACAGAATATATAAAGAACTTTTCAAAACTCAAGAATGACTAACAGCCCAAGTAAAAAACAAGCTAAGATTTGAACAGAAATTTCACTGAAGAAAATTCATGGATAGAAAATAAGCACATGAAAAGGTAGTTAGCATCACTAGTCATTAGAAAGATACAAATTAAAACTATAAAGTTTCACTATAGGCATGTTATAGTGTCTGTTAAAAAAACTGACCTTATACAGCTTTAGAGAGGATGTGGAACGACTGGAACTCCCATAAAATGGTACACTCTAGGAAACTGTCTGGCAGTATTTTAGAATTACATATACCTAGCAGGTGATCCAGTCCTTTCCTCTTAGGAATTGACCTAAGATAAATGAAAGCATTTGTCCATAAGGCTAATATATGGGTGTTTATGAAAGCTTTACTTATTTTTTCAAGTTTATTTATTTATTTTGAGAGAGAGTGTAGGGGAAGAGATGTGTATTTTGAGAGAGGGAGAGAGAGAGAGAGAGAGAGAGAGAGAGAGAGAAAGAATTCCTAGCAGGCTCCACACTGTCAATGCAGAACCCATTGTGGGTCTCAAATTCACAAACCATGAGATCGTGACCTGAAGTGAAACCAAAAGTTGGACATTTAACTGACTGAGCCACCCAGGTGCCCCAGACAGCTTTATTTATAATAATTCCAAACTTAAAATAACCCTATTAAGGTATTAATATTATTAATAAAGATAATATTAATAAAGGTAAATAGATAAACATTGTGGTATACTCAACAGTGGAATACTACTTAGTTATAAATAGCAATGAGGGGTACCTGGCTGGCTTAGTTGGTAGAGCATGTGACTTTGGATCTCAGGGTTGTGGGTTTGAGCCCCATTTTGGTGTAGAGATTAATTAAAAAAATATTTTTTAAATATAAAAAGGAATGAATTATTGATACAAACACAAACATGAATGAATCTCAAAATAATTATGAAAAAAGCCAGAAAAAAAAAGGAATATATACTGTATGATTCCATGTGTATCAGTTCTAAAAACTATATGACAGCAGATAATTCATTGCCTATAGAGGGAGGGATAATTGCCTATAGAGGGATATAGAGATATAAAAAAATTTGGAGTTTTGATGAGTATGTTTACTATCTTGATTGTTAATGGTTTCACAGGTATATATATTTATGAAAATTTACCAAATTTTACACTTAATATGTACATTTTATTGTGTGTAAATTATGCTTAAAGTTTTCATTTTTATTTTTTAATATGAAATTTATTGTCAAGTTGGTTTCCATACAACACCCAGTGCTCATCCCAACAGGTGCCCTCCTCAATGCCATCACCCACTATCCCCTCCCTCCCACCCCCCATCAACCCTCAGTTTATTCTCAGTTTTTAAGAGTCTCTTATGGTTTGGCTCTCTCCCTCTTTTTTTTTTCCTTCCCCTCCCCCATGGTCTTCTGTTAAGTTTCTCAGGATCCACATAAGAGTGAAAACATATGGTATCTGTCTTTCTCTGTATGACTTATTTCACTTAGCTTAACACTCTCCAGTTCCATCCACGTTGCTACAAATGGCCAGATTTCATTCTTTCTCATTGCCAAGTAGTATTCCATTGCATATATAAACCCAAACTTCTTTATCCATTCATCAATTGAAGGACATTTAGGCTTTTTCCATAATTTGGCTATTGTTGAAAGTGCTGCTATAAACATTGGGGTACAAGTGCCCCTATGCATCAGCACTCCTGTATCCCTTGGGTAAATTCTTAGCAGTGCTATTGCTGGGTCATAGGGTAGATCTATTTTAAATTTTTTGAGGAACCTCCGCACTGTTTTCCAGAGCGGCTGCACCAGTTTGCATTCCCACCACCAGTGCCAGAGGGTTCCCGTTTATCCACATCCTCTCCAGCATCTATAGTCTCCTGATTTGTTCTTTTTAGCCATTCTGACTGGCATGTGGTGATATCTCAGTGTGGTTTTCATTTGTATTTCCCTGATGAGGAGTGACGTTGAGCATCTTTTCATGTGCCTGTTGGCCATCTGGGTGTCTTCTTTAGAGAAGTGTCTATTCATGTCTTCTGCCCATTTCTTCACTGGATTATTTGTTTTTTGGATGTGGAGTTTGGTGAGTTCTTTATATATTTTGGATACTAGCCCATTCTCCAGTATGTCATTTGCAGATATCTTTTCCCAGCCATCGGTTGCTTTTTAGTTTTGTTGATTGTTTCCTTTGCAGTGCAGAAGCTTTTTATCTTGATGAGGTCCCAATAGTTCATTTTTGCTTTTAATTCCCTTGCCTTTGGAGATGTGTCAAGTAAGAAATTGCTGCAGCTGAGGTCAGAGAGGTTTTTTTCCTGCTTTTTCCTCTAGGGTTTTGATGGTTTCCTGTCTCACATTCAGGTCATTCATCCATTTTGAGTTTATTTTTGTGAATAGTGTAAGAAAGTGGTCTAGTTTCATTCTTCTGCATGTTGCTGTCCAGTTCTCCCAGCACCATTTGTTAAAGAGACTGTCTTTTTTCCATCGGATATTCTTTCCTGCTTTGTCAAAGATTAGTTGGCCATACATTTGTGGGTCCAATTCTGGAGTCTCTATTCCATTGGTCTATGTGTCTGTTTTTGTGCCAATACCATGCTGTCTTGATGATTATAGCTTTGTAGCAGACGCTAAAGTCTGGGATTGTGATGCCACCCGCTTTGGTTTTCTTCTTCAATATTACTTTGGCTATTTGCGGTCTTTTGTGGGTGCATACAAACTTTAGGATTGCTTGTTCTAGCTTCGAGAACAATGCTGATGCAATTTTGATTGGGATTACATTGGATGTGTAGATTGCTTTGGGTAGTATTGACATTTTAACAGTATTCTTCCAATCCATGAGCACAGAATGTTTTTCCATTTCTTTGTATCTTCTTCAATTTCCTTCATAAGATTTCTATAGTTTTCAGCATACAGATCTTTTACATCTTTGGTTAGGTTTATTCCTAGGTATTTTATGCTTCTTGGTGCAATTGTGAATGGGATCAGTTTCTTTTTGTCTTTCTGTTGCTTCGTTATTAGTGTATAAGAATGCAACTGATTTCTGTACATTGATTTTGTATCCTGCGACTTTGCTGAATTCATGTATCAGTTCTAGCAGACTTTTGGTGGAGTCTGTTAGGTTTTCCATGTATAGTATCATGTCATCTGCAAAAAGTGAAAGCTTGACTTCATCTTTGCCAATTTTGACGCCTTTGACTTCCTTTTGTTGTCTGATTGCTGATGCTAGAACTTCCAACAGTATGTTAAACAACAGCGGTGAGAGTGGACATCCCTCTCATGTTCCTGATCTCAGTGGGAAAGCTCTCAGTTTTTCCCCATTGAGGATGATATTAGTGGTGAGCTTTTCATAAATGGCTTTTATGATGTTGAAGTATGTTCCTTCTAGTCCAGCTTTCTCGAGAGTTTTTATTAAGAAAGGATGCTAAATTTTGTCAAATGCTTTTTCTGCAGCGATTGACAGGATCATATGGTTCTTTTCTTTTCTTTTATTAATGTGATGTATCACATTGATTTGTGAATATTGAACCAGCCCTGCAGCCCAGGAATGAATTCCACTTGATCATGGTGAATAATTCTTTTTATATGCTGTTGAATTCGATTTGCTAGTATCTTGTTGAGAATTTTTGTTTCCATATTCATCAGGGATATTGGCCTGTTGTTATCTTTTTTTTTTTTTTTTTTTTTTTTTTGCTGGGTCTCTGTCTGGTTTGGGAATCAAAGTAATGCCAGCTTCATAGAATGAGTCTGGAAGTTTCCCTTCCCTTTCTATTTTTTGGAACAGCTTGAGAAGGATAGGTATTATCTCTGCTTTCAATGTCTGGTAGAATTCCTCTGGGAAGCCATCTGGTCCTGGACTCTTATTTGTTGGGAGATTTTTGATAACTGATTCAACTTCTTCACTGGTTATGGGTCTGTTCAAATACTCTATTTCTTCCTGTTTGAGTTTTGGAAGTGTGTGGATGCTTAGGAATTTGTCTATTTCTTCCAGGTTGTCCAGTTTGTTGGCATATAATTTTTCATAGTATTCCCTGATAATTGCTTGTACTTCTGAGGGATTGGTTGTAATAATTCCATTTTTATTCATGATTTTATCTATTTGGGTCCTCTCCCTTTTCTTTTTGAGAAGCCTGGCTAGAGGTTTATCAATTTTGTTTATTTTTTCAAAAAACTGACTCTTGGTTTCATTGATCTGCTCTACTGTTTTTTTTTTAGATTCTATATTGTTTATTTCTGCTCTGATCTTTATTATTTCTCTTCTTCTGCTGGGTTTGGGGTGTCTTTGCTGTTCTGCTTCTATTTCTTCTAGGTGTGCTGTTAGATTTTGTATTTGGGATTTTTCTTATTTCTTGAGATAGGCCTGGATTACAATGTATTTTCCTCTCAAGACTGCCTTCTCTGCATCCTAAAGCGTTTGGATTGTTGTATTTTCATTTTCATTTGTTTCCATATATTTTTAAATTTCTTCTCTAATTGCCTGGTTGGCCCATTCATTCTTTAGTAGGGTATTCTTTAACATCTAAGCTTTTGGAGGTTTCCAGACTTATTCCTGTGGTTGATTTCAAGTTTCATAGCATTGTGGTCTGAAAGTGTGCATGGTATGATCTCAATTCTTTTATACTTATGTAGGGCTGTTTTGTGACCCAGTATGTGATCTATCTTGGAGAATGTTCCATGTGCACTCGAGAAGAAAGTATATTCTGTTGCTTTGGGATGCAGAGTTCTAAATATATCTGTCAAGTCCATCTGATCCAATGTACCATTCAGGGCCCTTATTTCCTTTTTTTTTTTTTTTTAATTTTTTTTTTCAACGTTTTTTTTTTTATTTATTTTTGGGACAGAGAGAGACAGAGCATGAACGGGGGAGGGGCAGAGAGAGAGGGAGACACAGAATCGGAAACAGGCTCCAGGCTCCGAGCCATCAGCCCAGAGCCTGACGCGGGGCTCGAACTCACGGACCGCGAGATCGTGACCCGGCTGAAGTCGGACGCTTAACCGACTGCGCCACCCAGGTGCCCCGGCCCTTATTTCTTTATTGATGCTGTGTCTTGATGATCTATCCATTGTTGTAAGTGGAGTATTAAAGTCCCCTGCAATTACCACATTCTTATCAATAAGGTTGCTTATGTTTGTGATTAAATGTTTTATATATTTGGGGGCTCCTGTATTTGGTGCATAGATATTTATAATTTTAAAAAGCACATAAAATCCGTGGAAATACTTAAAACCGCAGAAGCTTAATTTTATTTTTAGAGGTGCCAAATTTAGAGATTATAGAAAGAAGTCTTGATTCAACGTTCATATTCTCTGGGTTTCTACCATGTAGTACCTAAGTCTCAATGTGTGTTTTATATAATTTTGTCTTCTTTGGTTACAGTTTTTTATGCTCTGTTTGGTATTTATATATGAAATATTTAATGATTCCTAAACTTCCTTAGTTTACATGGTGTTTCCAGAAAGTTTCTTAGCCAGAAGGAACAGACCCCTAACTGGATTAAGAGACTAGTTTGATTATATTTATTACTGTTACCTCTATTTTTTTGTCTTAGATCTTGACTTAATTCATAATGAACTCAATTCATTTGTTTAAATGTAAAGGTTAGCTCTAGGAATTCTGTAACCTAAAAGAGAATGATTTCTGAGGCTCCTGAATGGCTCAGTTGGTTAAGCATCCAACTCTTGGTTTCCGCTCAGGTCATGATCTCACAGTTCGTGAGTTCAAGCCCTGCATCAGGCTCTGTGCTAACAGTGTGCAGTCTGTTTGGAGTTCTTTCTCTCTCCCTGTCTCTCTGCCTTTTCCTCCCTCCCTCTCTCCCGCCCGCCTGCCCGCCCTCTCTCTCTCTCTCTCTCTCTCTCTCTCTTTCAAAACAAATAAATAAACATTAAAAAAAAAAGATCTTTCTTAAAAAAACAAGAATGATTTCTTAAATGGTCTGAATATTGTTCATTAAGTGCATTTTGCTGAAAGCAGAGCACCATAGCCCAACTCTGACACTTTAATAATTCTTAACAGAGCCTCGGCACACGAAAGGATCATAGTTGCCTTGTAAATGAATTGATGTTGTAAACTTGTATTTTATAGGAGATAAAAACTGACAACATGATACCAAAACAGGCTTCTTCTATAGAATGACAACAATTTGATTATAAATCTAACTGGGAAGTATGCTAGTTGATCACTGTTAACTCAGGAGTATTTTAATTTTAATGAGTCAAGATAAAGTATTTTCTTTAATTGATGTCTTTTTTCCTTTTTTCCTTTTGTAGGAAATACAGTAGCAGCCATGATAGAAGACAAAGGGCCAAGAGTGACTGACTACTTTGTTGTGGCAGGTCTCACTGACACATCTACTCTTTTGGATCAAGAAATAAATCGTTTAGATACTAAGTCAACTGGGCCTAAAGCTCCAATTACAGACATTGCAGTTATTAACAAATCTGCTGGGGAAACAGTACCTGAAGGTTACACCTGTGTTGAAGCCACTCCATCAGCTCTCCAAGCAAATTTGAACTATGGAAGTCTGAAAAGCCCCGAACTTTTCCTCTGTTACAAGAGAGCAAGAGACAAACCACCCCTTACCGACATTGGGTATGGTGACTTATTTTCTTTTGCTATAGTGAAGGAAATAACACTTATTTAAGGTGCATGGGAATAGAAATTTGAATTTTTTGATAGTTCTATTATTTGTTACTTCAGGATCAAGTTAGATATTACATATCTCTATCCACGCTTACTGAATTTCTCTGCATTGTACTTGAATCATGAGATCATTTCCTTTCAAAAGCATATTGAAATGAAGGCATTAGAGCCTGAAATGTGATTCCATTTCTGTTGTACTTATCAGATAAGCTTATTAATTAAACATAAAAGAACAAGAAGGTATAATAAAAGATTATATTTTTAAGGAGCTACTTGGGTTATGTGGTGAAGTTTTGTGAAGCCCTGAACTCCTTTAACAAAGGAGCATTCCTGTTTTAAAAAATGTAATTGTGTTGTATGGTTTTAAATGCCAGAAGGGGGGAGGTATTTACCATTTAGAGTGAGTGTAGTGGTTATCAGGTATTAGTATCTAGTCCACAGCCAGTGAAGTACATTCTTTGTAAAAACTTTTATCCCAAAAATGTCTACATTGACTCTTTTGTAAACAAGCTATGTTTTTAGAATACCTATAATACTTGCCATGTATACATGTCTTTTATTAAGCTGTTCTGTTTTATTACAATTATCCTCAGTTACTTAAAACATACAGGTATTTGAGAACATTTTAGGAAGTGTTTGGGATCAGCTTGTCCATTTATGCAAAACATGAAGTCAGAATTTTGGTGGGGATTGCATTTAATCTATAGATCAATTTAGGGAGTACTGCCACTTTTATACCACTAAGCTTTCTAACTTTTGAATGTGAGATCTCTTTCCCTTTATTTAGGTCTTTAATTTCTTTCAGCAGTGTTTTGTAGTTTTTAGTGTATGAGTCTTTCACCTCCTTGATTAATTTTATTTCTACATATTCTTTTGGGTTCCATTAAAAATGGTATTTTTTTTTAATTTCCTTTTTGGATTATTCATTGCTGTTATATACGAACACAGCTGAATTTTAATTTTATATGTTAATCTTATACCCTACAACTTTGATGAATTTGTTAGCTCTTATAGCTTTCTTTTGGATATTTGGGGATTTTTTTAATACATAGGATCATTTCATCTGTAAGTAGAACTAGTTTTTCCTGCTCCCTTTGCAGTTTGTTGTATTTTCTCCCTTGTCTTACTGCTCTGGTTAGAACTTACAGTACAGTGTGGAATAGCAGTAGCGGAAAAGGCACCTATGTCTTATTCCTGAACTAAGGTGGGAAGCTTTCAGTCTTTCACAATTGAATATGGTGTTAGGTGTGGGTTTTTCATAAATGCCATTTATCATGTTAAGAAAGGTTCCTTCTACTTCTGATTTTATGAGAGATTTTATCATGAAGGTGTGTTTTATTTTTTCAAATGCCTTTTCTGTGTTGAGATCGTGCAGATATTTATTTCCTTCTTTCTATTGTGATGTATTACACTGATTTTTATGTCAAATCTCTTAATATAATCACAATACCACACTGTAAAAATGATTATTTAATATCATCATACATCCAAATTTCCCTGATTGTCCCATGGAGTTCTTTTTGTTTGTTTGTTTGTTTGTTTGTTTGTTTTTTAAATGGTTGCTACTTTTTCTGTTAATAGTTGTGCAGATATTAAGAAAGGTAGTGAGCTGTTCCACTTGGCCACTGCTTGGTTGTACTCATCACCTCCTCTACTTTTGCAGTAGAGCTCTGGTGATATGGTCCTAAGGTCCTCGCTATGTTCAAATTTCCAAAGTCAGAGGATGATTTGTCCTTATCTTACTTGACCTTTGTGTAGCATCTGTTTAACTTCTTAGTATTGGCCACCCTGTTTAGCTTCTGTGATTTTCCTTCAAGTCAATACATTTAGGATGGTGGTCATACAACTTTATATATTAAGCACAGGAGCCAGGTGGTTGAGAAATGATTGGAATTTGATCAATAGAGGCTTTTTTTTGAAAACTTGACTTTAAGAGAAGATAGTAATGGGCCTTGCTGTTCAAGATGTAGTCCTTGAACCAGTATCATCTGTAGGGCTTGGGAACATGTTAGAAATTCAGAATCTCAGGCACTGCCCCAGACCTACTGAATCAGAATCTATATTTTCTCAAAATTCCTAGAAGCAGCAGTTGAGGATACCTGGGGGGATGAGGCAATACGGAGTCATGGGCTGTTTTTTACCTTTCTTCCAGGGGATAACCTTGAACATCTTTATTTGAAGGGGAGAAACCAATGGAAAAGAAAGGGTTGAAAATATAGGAATGAGGATATATTAGAATAAAATTCTGAAACAGATTGAAGGGATAATGTCAACAGCATAGGTGATTGGATTAGCCTTTAATGGGAGGGACTTTTGAGAACAGGCAAGGGGGTTAAATGGGTAGAACATAAGTTATTGGTTCTGGGGGAGTAATTCAGGACATGTAATGGTTTTACTGTCAGTGCTTTTCATTTTCTCTATGATTTTATTAAGATAGGTAATAGCTATAGAAGGATGGGTATAGGGTAAAATTTTGGCAATATTCATGTCAGTTGAAGGGAATCAAGCCAGGGACATAACTTATGTTTCAGGCCTCACTGTTCACTGTCAGCCAGTTATTCTTAAAGGCCATCTTTTCATATCCTTTTCTTCATACCGGCCCCCCACCCCCATACAATTGTAATTGAAAGGATGTGAATCTTTCAGAGATCGTTGTTGCTTGTGGTTCAGGGGCACAACTTAAAAATCAAATGATGACTTAGATAATTATACTTACATACTTCCAGGTTGCAAGTGGCTCTTTCGTACGTATCTAGGCTTGTTATGGTAGTTTATTAATCCAAGTTTGCTAGAGTGTAGGTTGAATTGTCTTTTAGTTAATCATAATTGTAAATTTTTCTTTCCAGATCAAATAATTGTGGGGTGCCTGGGTGGCTCAGTGGGTTGAATGTCCAACTCTTGGTTTCAGCTCAGGTCATCTGTTGCTGTGGGCTGAGCATGGAGCCTGCTTGGGATTCTCTCTCTCTCTCTCTCTCTCTCTCTCTCTCTCTCTCTCTCTCTTACTTGCTCTCCTGCCACTCCTCCACCCCTGATGTATATATATATGTTAATATCTGGTGACTGAAATATTTTGACCTGTCTGTCCCACCTTCCATTTAAGCACACTAGTGAGGTTTGGAAAACCTATGGCCACTACAAAGGCAGGTACCTAGTTCATTCAACTAAATATGAAATACTCTTGTCAAACTTCTGACCTTTTTGGCTTCTAAAAACTGAGATGAGCTATTTATTAAAACAGTAATTGTTTTTTTTTCTGGAAAAAATTAAGTTAAAGTATGTAAGATCTGATAATCCCCTGTATCAAATACTCTATAAAGTATGATTTAAATAGTAGAATATATTATCTTATGTGTCAGATGTGTGTATTAAGATGAAGAATCACAGACTACTGTATACAGTTCTTATCTTCCTCTACTTATCAGATTCATTGACTTTCAAAAGAATTTTTCTCCAGCACTTTTGTTTTTTTTTTTTTGAAAAATTTCAAACATACAGAAAAGTTAATTGAATATTATAATAAATACCAGTATCCTTTCTTCCTGAATGATAGACTATATAGTATAATGAACAGTATACTTTCTACCTAGTTTCAACAAATTAATGTTTTTCCATATTTTTGCTAAAGTACTTGAAAGGAGGCTGGAGATACCATGACAATTCTCCCATGAATGCTTCAGCATGCATCCCTTAAGACATGCTCCTGTATAACAATGGTATATAGAAAATTAATAATTCTGTCATATTTTCAATATCTGTTCCCTATCCAAATATTCACAGTTATCCCAAGAATATCTTTTACAGCCTTTAAAAAAAATATTCAGGGTCCTGTCATCGTTTATCCATTGCATTTGGTTATTTATTTATTTATTTATTTAATCCATTGCATTTGGTTATAATGCCTCTTTAGTCTCTTTATCTCCCCAACATTTTAGTATTACATATTGACATTTTGAAGAGTGTTGGCCAGTTGTCTTATAGAATGCCCCCCACACTACTCGGTTGGTTGAGCGTCCATCTCTTGGTTTCAGCTCAGGTCATGACCTCACGGTTTGTGGGTTCGAGCCCTGCCTTGGACTCTGTGCTGGCAGTGCAGAGACTGCTTGGCATTTTCTCTCCCTTTCTCTCTGCCCCTCCCTCACTCACATGCATGCTCTCTCTCTAAAAATAAATTTAAAAAAACTTTGAAGAGAAGTTTTAGAATGCCTCACAGTCCAGATTTATCTGATTCTTTCCTCATTATGTTGTTTAATTTGTTACCTTATCATCAGTATTTCCTATCAGTTAGATGTGAGTTTCAAAGCGTAATTTAAATTTATGTTAAACATTTTTGGCAAGAATACTTACAGGTAGTGCTGACACTAGGACAGCAGGTAGTGACAGACTGTCCCATAATTAGTGATATTAAGTTCAGTCACTTAAGTTAAGATGGTAATTGGGGCGCCTGGGTGGCTCAGTCAGTTAAGCGTCTGACTTTGGCTCAGGTCATGATCTCGCAGTCCGTGAGTTCAAGCCCCTCGTCGGGCTCTGTGCTGACAGTTCAGAGCCTGGAGCCTGTTTCAGATTCTGTGTCTCCCTCTTTCTCTCTCCTCCCCCGCTCATGCTCTCTCTCTTCTCAAAAATAAATAAATGTTAAAAAAAAATTTTTAAAAAGAGATGGTAATTGCCACATATCTATGGTAAAGGCATTTTTATTTTCTTTGTTATTTGTGGAGTTGTGGGCATTGTTTAAATATCTTGTTCCTTGCTCTTTTACACTTTTCATTTTTTAGCATCCATTGATCATTGTTTGAATTAGATCTTGCATGGGTGGGTTGGTGGGGGATGTAAAATGAGACTTTTCTAATTCTGTCATTTAAAAAATAAATTTTTTAACTCATTTTTCTTGAAGAGCTTGAGTGGAGAGCTTTCTTATTCTCTCTTTTGTTTTTTTATTGTTTCGAGAATAATTAAAACTATGGATTTTAATTTATTCCATGTGATAACAATCTATTCCAGTCCTTATTCGGTTTGCTCAAATTGTTCCAGGTTTGGCCAGTGGGATCCCTTTCCAGCTGACAGCTTTGTCAATCAAAATCTAGAGCTATATGTATTCATTGTTACTGAGGTGTCTATTTTTATCTCTATTTTTCAAATCATGAGTTCATATTAACATTTCAAGATCAAATTTAACATTAAAGAACGTTTTCTTAACTCATTTTGGATTGTATCTTGTTTCTCTTACACCTAAAATCTTGGTTCTTAAATCATAAACAAGTTACTTATTGCTTTATCTTATACACATAATTTCAAAATTACAATATCGCTATTACTACCAATAGTAAACCTGTTTACTGAGTTCTTGCCCCTAGAATAAGACCCATCAAGCACTTACAGAGTACTTACTGTGTTAAAAAATTATATGAAATAGTATTTTTTTAAGTTTATTTTTTTATTTTGAGAGAGAGGAAGAGAGAGAGAATCCCAAGTAGGCTCCACACTGTCAGCGTGGAGCCCGATGCAGGGCTCAAACTCATGAACTGTGAGATCATGACCTGAGCCAAAATCAAGAATCAGATGGATGCTTAACCAACTGAGCCACCCAGGTGCCCCATGAAATAGTATTTCTTACATGGTTATGCTACCAATTTGCTATGCAGTTAGGTTCATCTGTTTCTATTTGTGTTTCATTTGTTTAAAAAAATTTTTCTCTTAATATGGAAAATGTTGTAATAGTTCAAAACATGTAAAAAGCTATATTTAGGGAAATAATGCTTCAGTCTTTATTTTCTCTACTTTCTTCTCTATACTTTCTGCCCTCCCTTCCTCTGTTAATGTAGTTTCTGATTTATCCTTTTACTGTGTGTTTTTACAAACATAAAAAGGATTTTTAATTCTTCCTCTTAAAATATAAATACTGTAATCACTATTTTAAACTTTGTTTTTTTCACCCAACAGGGTATTTCCATATTTGAACATGGAGATCTTTCTCATTCTTTTTTTTATAGCTCTATAGTACTTATTTCTGTGGATGTATATACTTTGTTCATCCAAACCTCCATTGATGGACATTTGGGTTCTGTCCAGTCTTGTGCTATTACAAGAATGCTTTAGTGAATAACTGTGCATATATTGTTACATATTTGTGGAAGTATATTTTCAGGTAGCCCTAAAAGGGAATTGCTGGGATAAAAGATAAATGCATGCATAATTTTGTTAAATGTTCCCAAATTTCTCTCCATTGTGTCCCATCATTTTATTCTCCCACCATCAGTATATGTAAGTGCTGCTTTCCCCACAGTCCCATCCACAAAATCCGGGATCGAATTTTTGAATTTTTGTCAGTCTCAGTCAAGAAATGATGTGTCAGAGTAATTTTAATGAGATTAAGCATTTTTCATATGTTTAAAGACCATATCTTTTTAGAAACGGTTTTGGCTTCTTTTTTGATACATATGTATTTGTTGTTTTTTTTAAAGGACATTTTTATGTATTAGAAAGGTAAACTTTTTGTGAAATAAGTCTCCAAATGTTTTCTCCAAGTATATAATTTGTCTTTTGACTTGTGTTTTTTGTCATGTAAACTTTATTTGATGAAGTTTATTACTCCTCTTTATTGCTTCTAGATTTTGAGTCATAGTTACACTTTCCCCACTGCTAGGTTTTCTTTCTTTTTATATTTTATTTTAGAGGTGTATGTGAGCAGGGAAGAAGGGCAGAGGGGGAGAGAGAGAATCTTCAGCAGGCTCCATGCTCCGTGCAGGGCTGGACATGGGGCTCGATCCCACCTCCCTGAGATCATGGCCTGAGCCGAAATCAAGAGTCAGACGCTCAACCAATTGAGCCACCTAGTTTCCCCTGATTTTCTTTTAGTACTGGTATGGTTTCATTCTTGACATTTATCTCTGTGATCCACTGGGAGCTTTTTCTGGTGTACAGTGTGAAGTATAAATAGAATTTTTTTCCCCAAAATGGCAATTCAGTTATTCAAGCACTGCTTATTAAATTAAAAAAGCCCATCTTTCCAGTAGTATTTTGAGATGTCACCATTATCATACTAGATTATTTTTGTGTTCATTGTTCTGTTTAGTGATTTGCTAATACTATCCTGATTTAAATATAGAGGCTTTTTATTTTAATATTTAGTTGGGTTCTAACAGCTTCATTGACATATATAATTCAGATTATCACACAATTCAACCATCTCAAGTGTAGAATTTATTGGTCTTTAGTATATTCACAGATTTATGCAACTGTCATCACAGCCAATTTTAGAATATTTCATCACCCTAAAAGGAAACTCCATATTCATTAGTAGTCACTCTCTGCTACCCCTTTCTACTCTCTAGCCCTAGGCAACTACTAGTTTACTTTCTGTCTCTATAGACATGCCTATTCTGCACATTTCCTATAAATGGAATCATACTACATGTGGCCTTTGTTGATAGGGTTCATGGATTTGTGCCACATGTTAGTACTTCATTGCTTTTTATTGCTGAACAATATTCTGTTATATGGGTGTGCCACATTCTATGTATCTATTCCTTAGTTGATATTTGATTGTTTCCACTTTTTGGCTGTTATGAATAATGCTGTTAAATGTGTATTTGTGTACCAGTATTTGTGCAGACGTATGTTTTCATTTCTTTTGGGTATATACCTGGGAGTAGAATTGCTGAGTCATACAGAAGCTCCATGTTTAAACCCTTTGAGGAACTGTCAGACTGTTTTCCAAAGCAGTTGATTCCCACCATCTTGGTATAAGGATTCTACTTTCTCTACACTCTCTCCTTACCAATTTGTAATTATCTGTCTTTTTGATTATAGTCTTCCCAGTGTATATGAAGTGTTATCTTATTGTGGCTTTGATTTGTAATTCCCTAATGGCTAATATGGTGAGCATCTGTTTATGTTTTCAGCCGTATCTTCTTTGGCCCACTTAAAAAAAAGAAAAGAAAATGTTTTATTTTAAAATAATTTTAGTTTTACAGAAGAGTTGTTAAGGATAAGACAGAGAATGGGGCGCCTTGGTGGCTTAGTCGGTTAAGAGTCCGACTTTGGCTCAGGTCATGATCTCACAGTTCATGAGTTCGAGCCCTGCATGGGCTCTGTGCTGACAGCTCAGAGCCTGGGGCCTGCTTCGAATTCTGTGTCTCACTCTCTCTATGCTCCTCCCCTGCTCATGCTCTGTCTCTCTCTGTCTCCTTCAAAAATAAATAAAAACATTAAAAAAAAAAAAGGATAGTACAGAGAATTTCCATATATTCTTTGTCAGTCCTATATCCATTTTATTTATTTTTTTTTCAATATATGAAATTTATTGTCAAATTGGTTTCCATACAACACCCAGTGCTCATCCCAAAAGGTGTCCTCCTCGATACCCATCACCCACCCTCCCCTCCCTCCCACCCCCCATCAACCCTCAGTTTGTTCTCAGTTTTTAAGAGTCTCTTATGCTTTGGCTCTCTCCCACTCTAACCTCTTTTTTTTTTTTTCCTTCCCCTCCTCCATGGGTTTCTGTTAAGTTTCTCAGGATCCACATAAGAGTGAAAACATATGGTATCTGTCTTTCTCTGTATGGCTTATTTCACTTAGCATCACACGCTCCAGTTCCATCCACGTTGCTACAAAGGGCCATATTTCGTTCTTTCTCATTGCCATGTAGTACTCCATTGTGTATATAAACCACAATTTCTTTATCCATTCATCAGTTGATGGACATTTAGGCTCTTTCCATAATTTGGCTATTGTTGAGAGTGCTGCTATAAACATTGGGGTACAAGTGCCCCTATGCATCAGTACTCCTGTATCCCTTGGGTAAATTCCTAGCAGTGCTACTGCTGGGTCATAGGGTAGGTCTATTTTTAATTTTCTGAGGAACCTCCACACTGTTTTCCAGAGCGGCTGCACCAATTTGCATTCCCACCAACAGTGCAAGAGGGTTCCCGTTTCTCCACATCCTCGCCAGCATCTGTAGTCTCCTGATTTGTTCATTTTGGCCACTCTGACTGGCGTGAGGTGATATCTGAGTGTGGTTTTGATTTGTATTTCCCTGATGAGGAGCGACATTGAGCATCTTTTCATGTGCCTATTGGCCATCTGGATGTCTTCTTTAGAGAAGTGTCTATTCATGTCTTCTGCCCATTTCTTCACTGGATTATTTGTTTTTTGGATGTGGAGTTTGGTGAGCTCTTTATAGATTTTGGATACTAGCCCTTTGTCCGATATGTCATTTGCAAATATCTTTTCCCATTCCGTTGGTTGCCTTTTAGTTTTGTTGGTTGTTTCCTTTGCTGTGCAGAAGCTTTTTATCTTCATAAGGTCCCAGTAATTCATTTTTGCTTTTAATTCCCTTGCTTTTGGGGATGTGTCGAGTAAAAGATTGCTACGGCTGAGGTCAGAGAGGTCTTTTCCTGCTTTCTCCTCTAGGGTTTTGATGGTTTCCTGTCTCACATTCAGGTCCTTTATCCATTTTGAGTTTATTTTTGTGAATGGTGTGAGAAAGTGGTCTAGTTTCAACCTTCTGCATGTTGCTGTCCAGTTCTCCCAGCACCATTTGTTAAAGAGACTGTCTTTTTTCCATTGGATGTTCTTTCCTGCTTTGTCAAAGATTAGTTGGCCATATGTTTGTGGGTCTAGTTCTGGGGTTTCTATTCTATTCCATTGGTCTATGTGTCTGTTTTTGTGCCAATACCATGCTGTCTTGATGATTACAGCTTTGTAGAAGATATAAAGAAATGGAAAGACATTCCCTGCTCATGGGTTGGAAGAATAAATATTGTCAAAATGTCAATACTACCCAAAGCTATCTACACATTCAATGCAATCCCAATCAAAATTGCACCAGCATTCTTCTCGAAACTAGAACAAGCAATTCTAAAATTCATATGGAACCACAAAAGGCCCCGAATAGCCAAATAAATTTTGAAGAAGAAGACCAAAGCAGGAGGCATCACAATCCCAGACTTTAGCCTCTATTACAAAGCTGTAATCATCCTATATCCATTTTAAATTGTTATTTATCTCTATATTGATTTGTAAGAGTTCTTTACATATTCTGGAAAATTTCTCTAATTAGATACATGATTTGCAAATATTTGCACATTCTGTCCATTGTCTTTTCACTTTCTTGATGGTATCACTCGTGGCATGGAAGTTTTTTATTTTGACGAAGTCCAGTTTTTTTAAATTTTTTCTTTTGTCACTTGTGCTTTTGGTATCCTATGTAAGAAGGCTTTGTAGAATTCAAGGTCACAAATTTTTATTTTTTTTTAATAAATTTTACAGTTTTTTGTCTAACAGTTTTGTCATTCTAGCTCTCACATTTAAGTGTTTGATCCATTTCTTATATGTAGTATAAGGAAGGGATTCAACTTCTTTTTCTTTTGCATTTGATACCCAGTTGTCCCAGCACCATTTGTTGAAAAGACTGTTTTCTTCCTACTGAATTATCTTGGCACTCTTGTCAGAATCAGTTGACTGTAAATGTATGGGTTTAATTCTGCACTTCCCATGCCATTCCATTGGTCTATATGTTTACCTTTATAAGGGCACCACACTGTGCTGATGATTAGTTTTGTAGTAACTTTTGAAATGGGAGAGTGTGAGTCCTCCAACTTTGTTCTTTTTTTTCCATTTTGCTTTGTCTATACTGAGTCCCTTGCACCTCCATATGAATTTTAGGATCATGTTACAATTTCTTAAAAAAATTTTTTTTTAATGTTTATTTATTTTTGAGAGAGAGAACATGAGCAGGGGAGGGGCAGAAAGGGAGGGAGACACAGAACCCGAATCAGGCTCCGGGCTCTGAGCTGTCAGCACAGAGCCCGATGCAGGGCTCAAACTCACAAGCTGTGAGATCATGACCTGAGCTGAAGTCGGACACTCAACTGACTGAGCCACCCAAACACCCCTCACGTTACCAATTTCTATATAAAAAGGCAGCTAGGATTTAGATAGGAAGGAATTGTATTGATTCTGTAGATCTCTTTGGGAAATATTGACATCATACCAAATATTTTGTCTTCTTATCGTGGCTATGGGAAGTCTTTTTATTTATTAAATGCTCATGTCTAATTTCTTAAACTGTTTTGTAGTTTTAGTCAAAGGATTTTAAAGGTAAAGTTTTGACAGGAATTATGAAGGAAATTTTGTGGAAACATCTGAATACTTGATCTAGGAATCAACCTTGGGATGTTTGTGGTGTTGCCCCTTTCTTGTTTAATATGTTTCTTATAATAAGCAATAAAAAAATTAAGTTATTTGATCTTATTTGCTCTTAAAATTATATTCCAGCTTTGAAAAAAATAGTTAAGAGATCTATAATTCCCAAAGTAATGATCTTACTTTTGGTTTGCAATTAAGATTTGAGAAACAGTAGAGGAACTCACCCCCCCCCCCCCATTTTTTTGTTGGTTTGTTTTCGAGAGGAAAGCCAGAATTATGTTTACTTACCTATCTACCTATTTCTCTCCTCCCTGCCATGCAGAGTTTTATATGAAGGGAAAGAAAGGCTTATTCCAGGATGCGAAGTGATCCAAGCCACACCCTATGGTCGCTGTGCCAATGTCAACAATAGTTCAACTACTTCACAAAGAATCTTTATCACTTATCGAAGAGCTCCTCTAATTCGACCCCAGAATTCCTTGGCTGTAACTGATATCTGTGTTATTGTAACCAGTAAAGGAGAAACCCCTCCTCATACTTTCTGCAAGGTTGACAAAAACTTAAATTGTGGAATGGTAAGAATAAAGTTGTTGCATGTGTACTCTTAACACCAACCCCCAAGAAGGATAATTTTTGGACTCCTGTTTATTATTGGGTGTATAATTTACTCAGTTTTTATTTTCATGTTTTTTAAAAATTATTTTTATCTCTCTTTTATGATTCATAGTAAGTTTTAAGATCCTTAGCTATCTGATTTTGGGAATAATTTCATTGAAAAAATAAATACTTAAAGTCAGGGATTTAAAAAATTTTTTTTGGTATGTGCTAATATTGCCTATGTTACACACTAATATAGAGGTTTTGTTAGCTTTTGTGTTTTAGAGGTATCTTTATGGACAGCTCTAGGGAGACTGGATAGAGAACTCCCCTTATATTTATTTATTTTAATTATTGTAGTATTACATGGCTTTTTTTTTGGGATGCTTTTTTTTTTTTTTTTTTTTTTTTTTTTTTTAAAGACAGAGACAGAGTGTGAGCAGGGGAGAGGCAGAGAGAGAGAGAGAGGGAGGAGACACAGCATCTGAAGCAGGCTCTAGGCTCTGAGCTGTCAGCACAGAGCCTGACATGGGGCTTGAACCTACGAACTGTGAGATCATGGCCTGAGCTGAAGTTGGATGCTTAACTGATTGAGTCTTAAGCACCTCTGATTTATACTTATGTGAGACTGAAGTCTACTACTGGGTCAGATTTATTTTGAAAAATATTTTTGGATAAATCTATTACTAGCTTTAATGTGATATAGGCAAAGATGTCTGATGTACCCATGGCTATTAGTCAAGACAGTTTGCCCCTGGAGGTAATGACATCATAGCTTCTCAGTTACCCCAGTCTTCCTTAGTTTGGGCCCTACGGCCCACTCAACTTTGTGCTGTTTCTTTCAAAGTGTCTGATTACACCATTCTAAACTTTTCAAAACTGTTTTTTTTTTTTTTTAATCAATTTAATTTTTGTGGCAATGTTCTTTTACTCCTTTCTTTTAGTGTTCTGAACTTCATGTTTTGCTATTTTTTTATAGTCTGTAGTCTGTTTGATAAATGTATGTTTTACATAGACTTCAGTGAATAAATAGAATCTTTAGAAGACATTCAACAGAATCAATTTATTTTCACTCTTTGGTGTTCTTAAAAAATAATTTATATTTTACAGTGGGGTTCCAGTGTATTTCTGTGTTATAAGAAGTCTGTGCCTGCTTCTAATGCAATAGCATACAAAGCTGGTGAGTAAATTTAAAAAAATTTGTTACTGTAGTTATTGTTGTACATTAACATTTGGTTAGTTTCTGTAGTGTAGTGGTCATCACACTCACCTAACATTAACATTTGGTTGGAGGAGACGATGTATGCTCCCTTATGTAGTTTATGGGATTGGTCCATTCCTAAATTGAATTATCTATAATTTTAGCATGTAAAGGCTGTAAAGGCATAAGTTTTCTTAAATACATTACATATTACAAGATATATTAATATTACACCCCCCCTCCCGCAAACATGTTGTTAAGTAGAAATTTTCATCCCAGGTAAGCATTTGTGAAGTGAACATTCAAGCTTTTAGTCTACACTAAGACATTTAACAGTTCAGTGAAAAACTGCTTACTCTCTCTGACCTTTTATATTTTGGCAATCGGAAAGGTGTCAAACTGCATCTTTACTTCTTACATTTCCTTCTCTTATCTCTGTGTGTCTGATTTGAAACCACATGTTACTTGCCATGAAAGGTGGACTTGCTTCCTTTCTCCTTTGTTGCAAAGAATCAGCTATATGGAGGAGAGGAGGGCCTGAGAAACTTTTCTGCCATGAAGTGTTTGAGAAATCTATCGCCACATTCTTACTGCACAGTAAAGTGTCAAGGGCTGTAAAGATTTAAGTGTGACCTCTTCATCCCACTGGTATGGTGGGATAAAAACTGAAACTACAGGTATGCTCCAGTTGTAAATAGAAGATACTGGAATACTTCCTTGTGAAAAGAAGCAGTATCAGTTACTTTTTGATCATGCACAGTTTTTATTTTATAATTATTATTGTTAATGTCTATTTATTTTGAGAGAGAGAAAGAGAGCGTGTGCAAGCCGGGGAGAGGGGCAGAGGGAGAGGAGAGAGAGAGAGAGAGAGAGAGAGAGAGAGAGAGAGAGAGAGAATCTTAAGCAGGCTCCATGCTCAGTGCAGAGCCCAATGTGGGGCTTGATCTAACGACTGTGAGATCATGACCTGAACTGAAATCAAGAGTCGGACACTTAACCAACTGAGCCACCCAGCTGCCACAATTTTTGGAATAAAGTTTTACTTCAGGGAAGTCTGGCAAATCCCATATTGTCTTCTTAAAAATCTCAATTGTCTTCTTAAAGACATTCATGCTAATAAACCAGACCATGTAATTTTTAATATAAAAATGAAGGCAGCATCTAATAATTATAAATTTCAGTATCATTTTAAAATGTGATACTGGTAATACTGCTGTAATGTGTTGATTGTATGTGATTTCCTAAATTTGTCTGTGTGTTGGGGGGGGGGAGTGGAAAAAGTATCATTTTAAAAAAGAAACCCTTATAGAAACAAAGTTTGTGAAAGTATTCAGGTGTTTGATTAAAGACATGTTTTTAGAACGTAGAGTTTTGCACACTGAATTTTAACTCAGAATTCTGCTACTGACTTTCAAGATTTTAACTTAGAGGTGGTCTGCCTATTAGAGACATCAGAGGCTAATGAACTGATGCTTTATAGCTACTTTATTCTGAAGGGGCTTTGTTATGCTTGCTAGAGTGCCCCCTGCTCTTGCTTTGTTGGTCTCACATACTTTGTATTCAGCCACAAGATTTCTGTCTTGTTTACTTCTCATGTTGAATGCTTTTTATACTGCTGCTCTCTCAAGATGAGTTTGGGGGCTCTGATAATTTCTGTTGCCTTGGCATTATTTCATAACACTTACTCCTTCCCTGAATTTTTTACTGAAGTAGTTAGTAAATTTTCCTTTATGTTCCTTACCACTCTCCATAAGATGTTGTGGTATGTAGAAGAGAATACTTTGAGGTTGGTGATCCTGTTGAATAGTTTTAGCTTGTATATTCAATACATTTTAATGTTATAATGAACTATAAGTCCATAATTTTTAAAAAATGGTAAATTTGTTAATTTATTTAAATTTCTGATATGGCAAGAGAAAAATTTATTTTGAAATTTCACACATAAATATTTCCATGAAATTTGCTATTAAAATATCCTATTAATATGTATCAGATATAATTTATGGAAAAGTAACTATTTAAAACTTTATTATTGTCTCTTTCTCCAAAAGGTTTAATTTTTAGATATCCAGAAGATGACTATGAGTCATTTCCACTCTCAGAATCTGTACCTCTCTTCTGCCTTCCAATGGGAGCTACTATTGAATGTTGGGATCCTCAAACCAAATATCCACTTCCAGTTTTTTCAACTTTTGTTCTGACAGGTTCTTCTGCTGAAAAGGTAGATTTTTTTCCTCTTTTATTAAACCTGTTTTGTCCCATGTTTTTAATTCCATAAAACGATTAATCTGATGTAAGTTTATTTGAATGTTAGGATTATTTGGACATGATATATTTTGGGTTAAATTTATACCATAATGCCCAAGGTGAGAAGTCAGCATGACAATTGGTAGGTAACAGGATGCTGATACCTCTGGAACTTGTACAGAAGCAGATACAAAGTCTTTCTAGAGAGACACCCCTAAAACTCAAGCTTCAAGATAAGATTATAATAAAAGTTAGAAGACGTAAAGTCCATAGGAAGAATCAACAAGACACAGTACAAAGCTGGATTAAACCCTGAGGATGCCGAAATGATAGAATGACAATATGAAAAAAAAACCCTGAATATATAATTGGACTGATTCAAATGAATCAGAGAAGAACAGTATATTTTGTGAAATGAATAGACAGCCTGAGAACAGAATTAGGTGTCTAGAAATGAAAAATACAGCCCTTAAAATTAAAGATTCAGCAAGTGGTTTGAACAGCAGATAAGACATACATGAAGGGGAAATTAATGAAGTGCAAGATAGGTTACCTCAAATGTGGCACAGAAAAACATAGAAAAGAGTTTAAAAATGTAGAGGATAGAATCAGAAAGACTAGTGGGTATTTAATGAATATCCTGAGGATCAGGATTCTCACTCAGTTGTCACTGAGGATCAGAAGACAAATAATATATTAAAATAGAGGGAGTAAGCAAAGATCGTTTAAACAGCATATAGAAAGTACTAGCCAGACTTCAGGAAAGTTGGCAGAGTAGGAGGATCCTGGGCTCACCTCTTCCCCATGGATACAACTAGGTGACACTCATATCAGTGTAAATAACCCAGAAAACAGCCTGCCAGAATAAACTCCACAACTAAATGTCGAGAAGAGACCGCATAGAAGAGGGTAAGAAGGGCAGAGAAGTGGTTGGGAACAAAAGGGACCTATAGGACTGTCTGTGGGAGAGAGGGACATCACCAGCATGGAGAGGGGAGAGACCTCACACCTGGGAGCCTGTGTGGGTAAGATGAAGCCCCATAATATTTGGCTTTGAACACCAGAGGGGCTGAATTTCATGAGTTTCTTATTTCTTGAAAGAAATTTCAAGATTTCTTATAACCAATGGGACTTAAAGCCTGGAACTTTAAAAATCAGCAGGCTGGGTTTTAGGAGAGCAGGGAGAGTGATTGGAAATTGAGTCTCCACCCTTAGAGGGACAGCACAACAAACAGCCTGCAGAGATACTGCATTGAAGCAGCAGTTTGAAAAATGCCTGGGGCGTAGGGGAGGGAGAGTTAATTACTCCTGTCAGAGTGTATCCTGGAGGGATAGGTTTCCCTGAGGGACTTCTCCAGGAACAAAGGAGCTGACTGGTGCCATTTCCCTCCCCACCTCCCAGCTTAAACTGCACAGCCACCTATGGGAACTATTCACTATCGAAGTTGCTTATACTGCACTCTGCCTTCCCAGGCAGGCCTGCCTCAGCCCTGGTGCCATAAGTCCCTTACCCTAGAAGACCAACACAGGCCTTGCCAACTCCAAGTCTCCTGACACTGCATTTTGTGGGGCTTCGGTCCTGGTGGCAATGGCTGGTTACATCCTATGGAGGATGTACATACTTTGTTAGAACTGAGCACCCTGCCTTTGCAGATCAGCCCCAGCTGGCCCTGGTCTTGGCAGTGCCTACACGTCCCCTGTGGAAGAGGGCTGTTGCAAAACTTACGGGCACTGTGTGCACCACCCTCCCGCCGAACATGTGCTTTGCAGATCACCAGGGCTGGTCTACGGTGGTGGAGGCATGTCCCCTCTGGAAGAGGACCAGTGCGCAACTTGTTAAAACTGCGTGGTCCACCCACTACTTTCAAGAGCAGGAGACTTAAGTGAGTTTCCTCACACAAATAGACACAGAATTAGACAAAATGAGGAAACAGGAATATGTTCCAAATGAAATGAAAGAACAGGACAAAACCACAGCAAGAGACCTAAGTGAAACTGAGATAAGTAATAGGCCTGATAGAGAATTTAAAGATTTTTTTTTAAATTTTTTTTAACGTTTATTTATTATTGAAAGAGAGAGTCAGAGAGTGAGCAGGGGAGGGGCAGAGGGAGAGGGAGACACAGAATCTGAAGCAAGCACAGAGCCCGACGCGGGGCTCGAATTCACAAACCGTGAGATCATGACCTGAGCCAAAGTCGGATGCTTAACCTACTGAGCCACCCAGGTGCCCCGGCCTGATAGAGAATTTAAAGTAACGATCACAAAGATACTCCCTAGCTGTGAGAAAAGAGTGGCTAACATCAGTGAGACTATTAAAAAAGAACAGTTCAGAGATGAAGAACACAAAAATTGAAATTAAAAATATACGAGGTGGAATAAATAGCAGTCTAGTGGAAGCAGAGGAATGAAATCGTGACCTGGAGGATAGAGTAATGGAAAGTAATCAAGCTGAGCAGGTGAGAGAAAAAAATTATGCAAAATGAAAATAGACTTATGGAATTCCTCAGTGACTCTAAAAGCATAATAACATTCCTATTATGGTGATACCAGAAGAAGAGAGAGAAGGGGGTAGAAAATTTATTTGAAGAAATAATAGCTGAAAACTTCCTGAATCTGGGGAAGGAAACAGAAATCCAGATCTAGGAGGCACAGAGAAACCCCGACTTAATCAACCCAAGGATGTCCACATTAAGACACATAGTAAAGGGGCAAGAAGTAGTGATAAAGAATTTAAAAGCAGCAAGAGAAGACAGTTATGTGCAAGGGAAACCCTATAGTCTCTCAATGGATTTTTCAGCAGAAAATTTGCAGGTCAGAAAGGAGTGGCACGATACATTCAAAGTGCCGAATGGGAAAAATCTGCAGCCAAGAGTACTTTACTAGCAAGTCTCTCATTCAGAATAGGATAGATAAAGAGTTTCCCAGACAAACAAAAGTTAAAGGAGTTAAAGACCATTAAACCAACCCTACAAGAAATGTTAAATGGGACTCTGAGCAGAAAGGAAAGGCCATAAGTAAAAGTAAGAAAAGTAGGAAGCATAAAAGCAGTAAAAATAAGTATATCTGTAAAAATCAGTCAAGGGACTCATAAAATAAAAGGGTGTAAGGTATGACACCATATTCCTAAAATGTGATGAGGAGAGGAGTAAGGAATAGGATCAAACTTCAGCGACCATCCACTTAATATAGACTGTTATATGCAGAAGCTGTTATATTAAACTTAATCGTAACCACAAATTGTAAACCAGTAATAGATATGCAAAACATAAAGAGAAAGGAATCCATCTGTATTGCCAAAGAAAGAAAACTGTGAGAGAAGAGAGCAAGGGTAAAAAGGAATAGAGAGAACTGCAAAAACATCCACAAAGCAAGTAACAAAATGACAATAAATATATACCTGACAATAATTACTTTGAATGTAAGTGGACTAAATGCTCCACTCAAAAGACATAGGGTAACAGAATGAATAAAAAAAGAAGACCAATTTGTATGCTGCCAAGAAGAGAGTCATTTCAGGCCTAAAGACACCTGCAGGTGGAAAGTGAAGGAGTGGAGAAGCATTTATCATGCAAATAGATGTCAGAAGAAAGCAGGTGTAGCAATACTTATGTCAAATAAAATAGACTTTAAAACAAAAAGACTGTAACAAGAGACAAAGAAGGGCACTATATAATAATAAAGGGGACAATCCAACAAGAAAATATAACAACTGTAAATATTTATGCATCCAATATGGGAGCACCCAAATACATGAAACAAGTAATAAACATAAAGGCACTAATCAATAGTAACACAATGATAGTAGGGTACATTAACACCCCACTTACAACAATGGACAGATCATTGAAACAAAATCAGTAAGGACACAGTGGCTTTGAATGAAACATTGGACCAGATGGATTTAACAGATATATGCAGAACATTCTATCCTAAAAGAGCAGAATACACATTCTTTTCAGGTACGCATGGAACATTCTCTGGAAAAGATCACATGTTAGGCCACAAAACAAGTCTCAACAAATTCAAAAAGATCAAAGTCATACCATGCATCCCTTTTGACTACAACATAATCAAACTAGAAATTAGCCATCAGAAAAAAACTGGAAAGAGCACAAATACATGCAGCTCAAATAATATGGTACCACTAAACAATGAATGGGTCAACCAAAGAATCAAAGAAGAAATAAAAAAGTACACAGAAACAAATGAAAATGAAAGCACAACAGTCCAAAATCTTTGAGATGCAGCAAAGAGGTTCTAAGAGGGAAGTTTAATACCAATACAGATCTTCCTCAAGAAGCAAGAAAAATCTCAAACAACCTAACCTTACACCTAAAGGAGTTAGAAAAAGAACAAACAAAAAAACCCCAAACCAGCAGAAGATTAGATTAGATAATAAGATTAGAACAGAAATTGGGGCGCCTGGGTGGCTCAGTTGGTTAAGCATCCGACTTCAGCTCAGGTCATGATCTCATGGTTTGTGGGTTCGAGCCCCGCATCGGGCTCTGTGCTGACAGCTCAGAGCCTGGAGCCTGTTTCAGATTCTGTGTTTCCCTCTCACTCTGCCCCTCCCCCACTCGCACTCTGTCTCTCTCTGTCTCAAAAATAAATAAACATTAAAAAAAATTAAAAACAAAAAAGATTAGAACAGAAATAAATGATATAGAAACTAAAAAAACAGTAGAACAGATCAACGAAACCAGGAGCTGGTCCTTTGAAAAGATCAACAAAATTGTAAATTTCTAGCCAGATTCATTAAAAAAAGAAGAAGAAAAAAGAGGACTCCAGCAAAATCAGAAATGAAAAAGGAGAAATAGCAACCAACACCACAGAAATCCAAAGAATTATAAGAGAATATTACAAAAAATTATATGCCAACAAACTTGTCAACCTAGAAGAAGTGAATAAACTCCTACAAACATATAACCTCCAGAAATGGAATCGGGAAGAAACAGAAAATTTGAACCAACTGATTACAAGCAATTCAATTGAATTGAATCAGTAATCAGAAAACTCTTAACAAACAAAAGTCCAGGACCAGTTGGTTTCACAGGCACATTCTACTAAACATTTAAAGAGAGTTAGTATCTATTCTTCTCAAACTTTTCCCAAAAATAGAAGAGGAAGAAGAAGGAAAACTTCCAAATTCATTCTGTAAGGCCAGTATTACTTTGGTACCAAAACCAGATAAAGATACTACCAAAAAAATATATAGGCTAATATCTCCGATGAACATACATGTAAAAATTCTCAATTAAATATTAGCAAACCAAATCCCACAATACATTAAAAAAATTATTCACCCCAATCAGGTAGGATTTATTCCAGAGATGCAAGGGTGGTTCACTATTTGCAAATCAATCAACGTGATATATTACATTAGTAAGAGGAAGGTTAAAAACCACATGATCATTTCAATAGGCGCAAAGTACAACATCCATTTGTGATAAAAACCCTCAACAAAGTAGGTTTAGAAGGAGCATACGTCACCATAATGAAGCCCCTGTATGAAAAACCGACAGGGAAAAATAGAGCTTTTCTGCCAAGGTCAGTGGACAAGGATGTCCACTCTCACAGCTTATTCAGCATAGTATTTGCAGATCCTAGCTGCAGCATTCACACAACAAAAAGAAATAAAAGGCATCCACATCAGCAAGGAAGAAGTAAAACTTTTACTATTTTCAGATGGCATGACACTATATATATAAAATGGAGATTTCACCAAAACACTACTAGAACTGATAATGGAATTCAGTAAAGTTGAAAGATACAAAATGTGCAGAAATCTGTTGTATTTCTATACACTAATAATGAAGCAGCAAAAGGAAAAATTAAGAAAATCCCATTTACAAATGCACCAAAAATAATAAAATACTTAGGAATAAGCATAACCAAGGGGTGAAAGACCTGTACTCTGAAAACTATAAACATTGATGAAAGAAATTGAAGGTGACACAAAGAAATGGAAAGACATTCCATGCTCTTGGATTGGAAGAACAAATACTGTTTTTTCTTAATATTTATGTATTTATTTTGAGAGAGAGAGTATGTACACATACATGTGCAGAGAGAGAGAGAGAGAGAGAATCCCAGGCAGGCTCTGTGCTGACACAGGGTTTGATCCCCCAAACTGAGATCATGACTTGAGCTGATATCAAGAGTCGGACGCTTTAACGGACTGGAGCCACCCAGGCGCCCCAGAACAAATCTTGTTAAAATGTCCATACTACCCCAAATAATCTACAGGTTTAATGCAATTCCTATCAATATACCAACAGAATTTTTCACAGAACTAGAACAAACAGGCCTCACATTTGTATGGAACCATAAAAGACCCTGAATAGCCAAAGCAATCTTGAAATAGAAAAATAAAGTTGGAGATAATCACAGTTCCAGATTTCATGTTATACTACAAAGCTGTAGTAATCAAAAGAGTATGGTACTGATGCAAAAACAGACACACAGATCAATGGAACAGCATAGAAAGCTCAGAAATACACCCACGACTGTATGGTCAATTCCTTGACAAAGGAGGCAAAACTATGCAATGGGAAAAAGACAGTCCCTTTAGCAAATAGTGTAGGGAAAACTGTAGGTATATGCAAAAGAATGAAACTAGATCACTTTCTTAACCATGCATGAAAATAAACTCAAAATGGATTAAGGACCTAAATGTGAGACCTGAAACCATAAAGATCCTAGAAGAGATCATAGGCATGATTTCTCTTACATTGGCCATAGCAACATCTTTCTAGATAGGTCTCCTGAGACAAGAGAAACAAAAGTAAAAATAAGCTACTGGGACTACATCAGAATAAAAACTTTTTGTTTTTTATTGTTTCAAAGGAAACAACCAACAAAACTGATAGACAACATACTGAATGAGAGAAGATATTTGCAAATGACATCTGTTAAGGGTTAGTATCCAAAATGTATAAAGAACTTACACAACAGCAAAAAAAAACAAAAACAAAAACAAACAAAAAAAAAAACCCCACAAATAATCCAATTTGAAAATAGGCAGAAGACATGAACAGACATATCTCTGAAGAAGACATACAGATGGCCAATAGGCACATGAAAAGATGCTCAGTATCACTCATCAGAGAGATGCAAATCAGAACCACAGGATTTCATCTCACACCTGTCAGAATGGCTAAAATCAAACACAAGAAACAACAAGTGTTGGTGAGGATGTGGAGATAAAGGACCTCTCTTGCACTGTTGGTGGGAATGTACACTGTACAGCCACTGTAGAAAACAGTATGGAGGTTCCTTGGAAAATTAAAAATAGAATTACCTTATAATCCAGTAATCCCATTACTGAGTTTTTACCTAAGGAGTACGAAAACACTAATTCAAAGGGATGTATGCACCCCTGTGTTCACTGCAGCAGTATTTAAGTAGCTAAATTATTGAAGCAGTCCCAAGTGTCCTTTGATAGATGAGTGGATAAAGAAGTGGTATGTGTGTGTGTGTGTATGTGTGTACACACACATACACACACACACACACAGTGCAATGTTGTCCAGCCAGAAAAAGAATGAAATCCTGCCATTTGCAACAACATGATGCATCTAGATCACGATGGATCTAGAGTATAATGCTAAGCGAAATATGTCAGAGAAAGAACAAATACCATATAATTTCACTCATAATGTGGAATTTAAAAAACAAAACAAGTGAACAAAGGGGGAAAAAAAGAGACAAGCCAAAAAACTAGACTCTTATCTGTAGAGAACAAGCAGATGGTTATCGGAGTGGAGGTGGGTCGGAGTACAGGTGAAATAGGTAAAGGAAATTAAGAGTTCACTTATCTTGATGAGCAACTGAGTAATGTATGGAATTGCTGAATCACTTTATTGTACACCTGAAACTAATATAACATTGTATGTTATATTAAAAAAAAGTACTAGTCATAAAAGATGAATAAATGGACCTCACTGGAATAGAAAAAATTCTTCATAAAAAGACAGCATTAAGAAGGTGAAAGCGCAGCCACAGACTGGGAGAAAATAATGCAGTGTGTATATATATTCAACAACAGTCTCATACCCAGAGTATATAAAGAACTTCTGCATTATCAGCACGGAAGAGAAAACTCTGTGGCTCAGCAGTTACACTCCTGAGCATATCCCAAGGGAAGTGAGTGTATATAATTTCCAAAACACATGCATATGCTTTATTTTTAATAACCAATAATTCAAAACATGTATAAAGCAGTAATAATGACATAAATGATAATTTAAAACAAAAAGATGGCAAGAAACAATATTAGGAAATAAAAAGTAAAACTATGAATATAGTAGAAATGTAAGCATTAAAAACTCTCAGGAAATTTGATAAAATAGTTTATTGAAAAGTATAACTAACCAAAGCTGACTCTTGTGGCTCAAACAGGACACATCTGTAGGCTGTAAGTTTAAAACCACTGCATTAATAATGAAGTTTAAGTATCCAGCATAGTGTCTGGAATGTAAGTAAAATATGCACTGAATGAATGCCAATACTATATTAACTGGGTTGCTTACAACTAAGGTAAGTCTTTAGCTAATAATTATTTACAGTTTATCTCATTGAAAGCAATAAATACAAATGAAGATTTTAAGATCTTCAAATGCGTAAGAGTCACTAAATTTACTTTGATTGAGGGCACCTGGGTGGCGTTGTGGATTAAGTGTCCAACTTCAGCTCAGGTCATGATCTCACGGTTTGTGAGTTTGAGCCCCGTGTCGGGCTTTGTGCTGACAGCTCAGATCCTGAAGCCTGCTTTAGATTTTGTGTCTCCTTCTCCCTCTGACCCTGCCCTGATTGTGCTCTGTCTCTCTCTGTCTAAAGAAACGTTAAAAAATAATAATAAATAAATGTTAAAAAAAAATAAATTTACTGTGATTGGTAGAAAACAACAAGGCCTCATTGAGAAGCTTTTGTCATATTGTTTGTAAAAAAAAGAAAAAAAAAAAATCTGAGATCATTGGGGCTCCTGGGTGGCTCAGTTGGTTAAGCATCTGACTCTTGATTTGGGCTGAGGTCACGATTTCACAGTTCATGGATTCCAGCCCTGCATCAGGCTCTGCTCTGTGTCAGAATTCTTGGAATTCTCTTTCCCTCTCTCTCTGCCCCTACCCCATTTGTTTTCTCTCTAAATAAATAAATAAACTTAAAAAAAAATCTCTGAGATCATTGAAATAATTGTATCTGGGAGTGTTGTATTTGTAAAGATAAGGGTTAATGCAGTACACACACACTGTATGTGTAGTGATGTGCGTGTGTATATATGTGTGTGTGTGTCTGTATGTGTATATATATATATGTGTGTGTGTGTGCGTGCATATATATATACATATATGTATACACATATACATACACATATACATGGCTATTTATACATATAGTGACTAAATAGTTATAAGATTTATAAAAGAAAAGTATCACTGTTTCCAGAACTTTTTCATTACCTTAAACAGCAGCTTCCTCCACCTTTACTCCTGATTCCTGGTAATCTCTACTCTAATTTCTATGAATTTGCCTGGTTTAGGTATCTCATATAAATGGAATCATATAATATTTGTCCTTTTGTGTCTGGCTTATTTCACTTAGTATAATATTTCTGAGGTTCATCCATGTTGCAGTATCAGAATTTCATTCCTTTTTAAGGATGAATAACATTCCATCACGTGTATATACCATGTTTTATCCATTCATCTGTTGGTGGACAGTGGGTTGTTTTCACCATTTGGCTATTGTGAATGATGCTGCTATGAACATTGGTGTGCAAGTATCTGAGTCCCGGCTTTCAATTCTTTTGGGTATATTCTTACTAAATGAATTGCTGGATTATATGGTAATTCTTTTTTAAATTTTGGAGAAGTCACCAAACTGTTTTCCACAGCAGCTATGCCATTTTATATTCCCATCAGCAGTATTTGAGATTTTTCTTATCATTTGTCATATGCCCTCTAAACTAGTGTTTCTTTTGTATTGAGAGATAAAGAGAAATTTTTAAAAGCAAACTCAAATCTTGTAATGGAATTCTGTTTTACTCTGTAGGTATATGGAGCTGCCATCCAGTTTTATGAACCTTATTCTCGGGAACTTCTGACAGAGAAACAGCTTATGCAGCTGGGCCTCTTGACCCCCGTGGAGAGAAAAGTAGTCTCCAAATCCATCAATTCAAACAAATGCATTTGTTTACTCTCACACTGGCCTTTTTTTGAAGCTTTTAGAAAATTTCTCATGTTTATCTACAAACTTTCTGTGTCTGGACCACATCCTCTTCCCATTGAAAAGTATGTATGATGATAAGAAAGATGTCTGGTAGAAAAGCTGGTTGTATATGTGTACATTTCATTGTTTACCTGACTTAAGCAAAAAAATTGAAAGGGAAGAAGAGTCACAGTCACCTTACTTTTTACTTGTTCCCTTCTACACCTGAGTCATTGATTTTAAAACTGAGGAGTGGTAGTTAGAATGATCAAATAATAATCTTTTGAAGATTCAGCTGAGGAAGAACTCATTATACAGTGTATTGTCTGTGTTCTTCCTGTATATTCTCTAATAACGAAGAGAAAAATAACTATTGACACACACACACACACACACACACCCCCACCCACCCACCCACCCACCCAAACCACATAAATGGCATTCCAGGTTCTAACTATAAAGCATCTCAAAACTGATGTAGAAATTAAGAAGGGTGAGTTAATTGATGCCAGAAGTGAGGTTTGGGTTTTAGTATTGAGAGACTGTCCTTATTTTCCACTTGATTTGTAATTCCCTTTGTCATGGAAATCTGTTGTAAGCAAGAAGAATATATGTGGAGCCACTGCCTTTTAAAAACCACATCTTGGGGCGCCTGACCGGCTCAGTGGGTAGAGCATCCTACTCTTGATCTGAGGGTCACGGGTTCAAGACCCACACTGAGTGTAGAGATTATTTAAAAAAAAAACAACATCTTTTCAGACTTCTAGTGGCACACTGGCTTTTGTGGATTGTAGTAAGTGCTTTATTTATCCTCCTAACAAACCTGGGCATGTTCAGAGCTTGGTGGAAATGTATTATAGTGTGGATAAACATGGATTTTTCATACAATTTCAGAAATTTCACATTACAGCAGAAAGAATATCAGTGAAGGATTCTAGGTAGTAGAAGGATAGGGCAGTTCTCTGTAGGTTTTAAAATAATGCTGCTCAAAAAGTATCTTAAGAAAGTAGTAAAGTACTGTGCTTAAACTTACCACAATTTGGTGTAGAAATATGGGTTCAGCTTTCATGCTGTACTCTTGGAATGCCAAACTAATAGTTCATAGTTCTAGGTTTAACTTTCAGCTTTCAGATTAACTTAAAATTGTTTGAAATAAAACTTAATGTTAGGGACAAGTTAGCATCCTTTTGAAAAATTGAGGTTCTATGAATAGTTTGAGGAAATAAAATTAGGGTATGTGATCAATATTTTTTTCTCAGTTGCATGTTAGTGGCTCCTAAGAGCTCAAAGCTTTGAAGAAACTTAAGCATTATTTGTAGGTGGAGAAATAGAGAGGCAAGTGGTTTGCTCAGAGTTATAGTAAAAGAACTATATTGATTAAATTACTATTTAATTAATATTAATTACTTATTAGGATTAAATTGTATTGTATCACAATTGCTCACCGTACTGGCACTGGTATCAGAACAATAAAAATAAGCTTCTTTCATGAAAAGTATATTTGTGTTACTCTTATTTTCCTTGCAATATTAAGGTATATTAATATGGACTTTTAATAAGGAAATACATTGTACATTTCAGAAGTTTAGTGGGATGAGTACATTTATTTGCGCTAAGGATATTTATTTAGCATAAGTTTTAGGTCAGTGGCTTTGTCAGATCTAGGATGATATATCTAATAATATATTTAATATACTTAGAATTTGTTAAAATCTAAACATTTTAGAAAAGTAATTATGATCTGTATTTCACCTTTTTTTTCAGGCATATTTCACACTTTATGCAAAACATCCCTTTTCCTTCAGCACAAAGACCAAGAATCCTTGTACAGGTAATCAGAACAAGTCCATTGGAGGACGATCTGCATTATGTTCATTCTCGTCATTGCAGAGTCAATTCTGTGGCCCCTTGAGTTTGAGGCAGAGCAACATGTGTTCATAAAGGCCTGGAATCTCCTGTATTTTATATTTTATCTGGGTGCACACAGTTGGCATAATTATAATCTTTGATTCATGACATTATCACCATTGGCCTGTGCATGCCATTTATGTAGCTGATTTTAATAATGTAATTAAAATAGAGCAACTAATAAATATTAAATGTAAAGTGATTTGTGGTTGGAGGGAAAAAGTGAAATAGTCTGTAGTGGTCTTCACATTTTCTGTGTTAAATGACCAGTTTCTTTTTATTTCCAATCAGTGGCAGACCTATATAAGTATACAGCTTGTTCCATTTGCACCTTACCATGTGAGACCAGTGTAGACATGAACATGTCTGTACCCTGTCCAGAGACATGAGTCCTCTGATCACGTACTTGGATGTGGGAGCAGCGTCTTATTGCCGTAAAAGCTTCTAAATGGCTTGCTCTCCATTTATATACTATCTTTTCCTGGGCCAATAACAATTTGCAGACTGACACTTTGAGTATCATTGATATGTAGGGGCAAGCTATTGTAAATTTTTTTCTAAGATGTTATCAACTTTATGTGTGATATGGTGGCGTTAAGTCAAATACTGTTGATCTTGAATGTACTTCAGTTCAGCAAGTATATACTTCAGTTCAGAAAGTATTAATATATAGTAATCAAGCCAAATGCTTACCAGTCTGTAGAGTAAATAAACTTCAAGCTTTTAAAAAGCAATTATTCCATAATTTAAAGATAACTATTATAAATAATTAACTGAATCCAAATTCAGTTGAATTAACCATTTAATTTAAAAGACCTAAAATAATACCTCTGAGTAAATACAGCTATTGTTTAATAGCTTACTACATTTCCAAAACTATGTCAGTCTGCCTATTAAACTATTTTCTGTTTTACCTGATGTAAATATTTAGGTTTCAAGATTGGCTTGATTAATTCATCTTTTTTTTTTTTTTTTTTAAGCTTTCAGTCCATGATGCATTAATATTATCACAGCCAGTTTCTACACCTTTACCATTAAGGTAATTATTAATGGTATCTAAAATGATATATTCATTCACTTGGAGCAGAATGCTTGAAAATATTTTAATAAAGTTAAGTGTTATCTTTTACATTAGTATAGCCTTCATATTTCTATCTTTGATAGCTGGGTGGATGGTGGGCCATTCACCATTTTAAAAATGGAATATTTAAGAGAGTTGCAAGATTGGGTGTGGGGAATACCTCCCTCTTCCCCATTCCCTCTATCCAGTTTGTAGCTAAATATTCAAAGTGAACTGATTTTATCCTCCCCAAATGTCTCGAATCTCTTATGTTCTGTTTATCTGCATCAAAAGTCCAGGATAGCATGATCTCTCACCTGGACAACTTCATTATTAACCTTTTAACTGGTATCCTTCTGTTCTTCCTTCATTTCTTTATCCACACTGCAGCCAGGTGTTCTTTTGAGAATGTAAATAAAATTTGTGTCATTTCTATTTTGACATAATCTTTTGACCCTTCCCTACTATGCTTTAGTCACAATAGGTGTATTTCAATTTTGCAGACATCACGGTAGCTTTTTCTTGCCTCATTGCCTTTGCATGTGTTGGCTTCTCCCCAACCCCACCTCCAAATGGTAGTTCTTTGGGAAAATCTTCCCTGATAAACTCTCCTCTCATTACTAAAGGTTGAGACTGAAACATTGTTAGACTAGCTCAATAAATTTGCTACTTCTCAGTGATAACTACATCAGGTCTTGAAATTAACATTAGACTCTCAGTCTGTTAATATTTAGGAAATAGTTTATAAGCAAATCTTAACAAATTTTAGCAAAATAGTTCATCTTTTTTTCTTTTCTCCTAGTGGAGCCAACTTTAGCACCTTGTTAATGAATCTGGGTCCTGAGAATTGTGCAACACTGCTGCTCTTTGTTTTACTTGAGAGTAAGATTCTGCTACATTCTCTTAGGCCAGCTGTGTTGACTGGAGTAGCTGAAGCTGTTGTAGCTGTAAGTATAGAATTTTCCTTATAGTACAGGATTACTGGTGGGACATTTTTACTCTAAAGGGAAATTTCCTTCAATGAAAGCAACTTTGAAATTACCAGTAAAAGTTTAACATAAATACAATAGAGCGGCAAAGAGAAATAGTAAGTATAAAGAAAGAAAGTGATTTCTGTTTGAGACAAAATTTTAGTTTCTGATTTTTCATATATTTGAGTGGTTCAGAGAATCTATATGATTATAGAATAGTAAACTTGTGAATGAAGCTTATTGTATTAAATGAGAGGCTGTGATCAATTTCATCTGCCCCAAAATTATGCAAATGAATTGCACATTTAATTACTCTCAGTTTTAACTTTTAATCACTGTGAGCCAATAACATAGGAAATTCTAAGTGATTGTGAAATAGGATAATGTACTAATGCTTAGCTATTAGGTAAAACATAAATAAAATTAAATCGAGTCCTCTGTGTTTTGATGGCTTCCCATTACAATTAAAGGTCTGATCATATAGGCTTTATAGATCATAGTGTAGAATTTTGGGTGTTCCATTTCTCCAAATTTATTTTCCATTGCATATTTAATTTAAAATAGTTGACTGTCCTGTCTTCCATTTTAAGAATGTAACTCTCATGGAATAAATACCTAGTCTCTTTATTATCCTTGTGTCCTCAGCGCTTACCACAGCTAAATAACAAGGAATAAGCATCCAATAAACACCTGTTAAATCAGCAAATGAGGTATGTCTCTGAGACCTTAATCTGGTCAGAGAAATGCTACTAGGACTGAAAAACATAGTAACCATGTGAGATAGTTTATAGGGGGCATATATCCTCATTGCATATTAATTTTCCAAACCTCCACAGTTGCATATGAAAGCAAAAGCCATTATAACATGAAAATATTTGTTAATAAACTGACCAGTTTTATGAAGTTCCCACTGCTTCTCATAAAACATTAGTGTTTATTTACGTTCCTTTGTCAGAATCTTTGTGGCCCAGTCTCTTGATTGATTTCAGCAATACAGTGCAAGAACAGGTGGAAAAATTGTAATGTGAAATTGGAATTCTTATGCAAAATGCAAGATTGCATGAAATTTGTGTAAGTGATGTTGGAGAACTGCCTGAAATGCATGCAAAACCATTAAAGAGAAAATGGAAAGGAGTGATAGGATAAATTCTTCAAAAGGAGAATGAATATCAAAGAATTAATGGAGCTCCATTTGTAAAAATGCCCCTATTTATGATTGAGCTGTAAAAGGTCAAAGGTGAATACGAGGGTGTCACATTTTGCTGTTAGGTAGTTTTGTTGTAAAAATTTTTTTTTTAATTTTTTTAACGTTTATTTATTTTTGAGACAGAGAGAGAGCATGAACAGGGGAGGGTCAGAGAAAGAGGGAGACACAGAATCTGACATAGGCTCCAGGCTCTGAGCTGTCAGCACAGAGCTGGACGTGGGGCTCGAACCCACGGACCACGAGATCATGACCTGAGCCAAAGTCGGACGCTTAACCGACTGAGCCACCAAGGCACCCCTAAAAATTTTTTACATAGTTGCAGGTGTAACATATATTGAATAGAACATGTTTTTACTGAATGTGTCTGAAGTCCTTGCAAGGTCCTGTGGGAGTGGCTCTCTCTGGCTGCTCTCTGATCTCATTCCCTGCTACTCTGCCCCCTTGCTTACTCTGCTTGAGCAAGTAGCTACTCCTGAAGCATGTTAGGCACGCCCATAACTTAAGGCCTTTGCTCTAGCCGTTCCTTCTCTTGAAAGCACCCTTCTCCTAGATGTCCCATTGGCTGAATCCCATACCTCCTTCAGGTTTAGGCTCAGTTGTCATTTTCTTAATAAGGTCTAACTTGTTTGACCTATTTAATGATATAACCTACTCTCCTCTTTCCTATTATGAACTCTAATGCCCTTAAGTTGGCTTTACTTTTTCTTTTTCCATAGCACTTAGCATTTCCTGATATGGGATATATATACTTTTTTATTTTGTCCTCTGTTGATTTTCTGGCTCTTTCTGCTAGACCAAGTGGTGGCAAACTATGGCCCACTGGTCAAATCCTGCTTGCAACCTGTCTTTGTAAATAAAGTTTTACCGGAACATAGGCCATTTATTTACACAATGCCCATGGCTGCTTTCATGCATGGAGACAAAGTTAAATATTTATGAGAGCCCATATTGCTCACAAGGCCTAAAATATTTCCTATCTTTCTTGTACAGAAAAAGTTTGCTGACTTTTTTTCTACACCATAAACCTCACGAGGGCAGCACTCTTTGTTTTACTCACTGTTCTAGCCCCATCGAGAACAGTGCTTGGCTCAAACTAAGTGCTGGAATATTTGATAAGTAAATAAATGGTTGAAGATAAAATCCTAATTCTAAATAACTATCTGGAATAACCGGCAGATGTAATAAATGCTATAGGCATTTCTTTGGGGTGAGTGATAAGTGGATAAGGTATATAGCAAGGATTTTTATAGTAGAGGAAAAATTTTATCATCAGTGATTAGAATTTTCATATTAGCTGGTAATTAAAATTTTAATCTTTTTTTTAACTTATCGAAACTTTTTTTTTTAAAGCACATACGATACAATTAAAGTATAGCTTTGTAAAAAGCTGATAGATTCTTAAGATATGTTTTATATTGACTGGTATTTTTTTAAGATGCCAAGCTTCACGGAAGTTGAATCATTTTATGTTTATTTGAGTAGGAAATTTTTTTGTTGAAATTTTCAGCTGACTATTGCCATTTTCAAGAGAATCAATTTAATTTTTTTCAGTCCTTGGAGTTTTAGTTGGATTTTAGTCAAAGGTTATTTTGAAAATTAGTCGATGGATGAAATGCATAAGAGTTAAAGATCATAAGTTTGTTTTATAAGTTTTGGGGGCAGTTTTCTCTCTCTGTTTTGACTTTTTCCAAAAAAATGTTGGATGTGGGTTTTGTATGGCATCAGAAAAATTAACATGCAAAGAGCTGTTAGCATTTTTATTGTGCTTGTGATAATTGTCATGTGTGAGGATTTAATCACATTGGTTCATGGTGTTGCTTAGTAATATTTTATAGTCATTTGGTTTTTGGAATGAAGTGTAAGATAAAAGAAACTAGACTGTACTGCTTTTAATGGTCACTTTCAGTAATATTAGTTAATTACATACCTTTTGTTGCAAATTTCAAATTTGATTAATTTTTTAACGCTTTTTTCCCAGATGATCTTTCCATTTCAGTGGCAGTGCCCGTACATTCCCCTTTGTCCTCTGTCACTGGCGGCAGTGCTTAGTGCACCTTTACCATTTATAGTTGGGGTCGACTCCAGGTATTTTGATCTTCATGACCCACCACAAGATGTTGTTTGCATTGACTTGGATACAAACATGTTATATGTGTAAGTTGATTCTTTTTATATTCTCTCCCATTTGTATCCCCACCCCCCACCATATGTAGTTGTTGCAGCTCTTTGAAAACATCTAGAAACATGGTATTTTTTAATATTGATAATAAATTCTCAAATTTAGTACAATGATTCTCAATGAAGGCAGGAATCAGAATCCTGGAAAGTTTGAAAAAGAACATGTTCAACATTATAATATTTTGAAAACAGTGTTGGCAGAAAAGATGGATTTGAAAAAAAAAGGGATAAACACTGCTTTCAGGTCTCAAGAGATGATATGCTTTCTAGCTTTAATTCAAAATCCTTATGTAAGCTTTTAAAAAATGACTTTAGTCAGAATATAGGATAATATTAGGCTGTTTCCTTAGTGGTCAAGATTTGAATTTTTTAAGGCTCTATTTTGTTGCGGAGAAATCGATTTTTTTTTTAAATGTTTATTTTTGAGAGAGAGAGACAGAGCACAAGCTGGGGAGGGGCAGAGACACACACACACACACACACACACACACACACACACACACACACACAGAATCCAAAGCAGGCTCCAGGCTCTGAGCTATTAGCACAAAGCCCGAAACAGGGCTCGAACTCATGAACTGTGAGATCATGACCTGAGCTGAAGTTGGTCACTCAGCCAACTGTGAATTATACTACATAGATCTTTTTACATATTTTTAATAGACTTGGCAGTTTTCTCCATAAAGACTATGCACACCTTTTGTTAGACTTATTAATTCCTAAGTACGGTGTGTTTTTTCTTGCCACTATAAATGGTATTTTAAATTACATTTTCTGTTAGTTGCTGCGGTATAGAAATGCTGTTGGTTTTCATGTAGTAGTCTGCCTCACAGCAGCTTAATTGAATTCTTCTCTTTTGTCTGTAGATTCTCTTCAGTTTTCTGGCTGTAAACAATCACATCATGTACAATCCTTACATACTTTTGTTTATTGTATTTTTTTTTTGAGAGAGCGAGCAATTGTGAGTGGAGGAGGGGCAGAGGGAGCAGAAGAGAGAGAATCTGAAGCAGGCTCCATGTTCAGGGCAGATAGAACCCAATGCTGGGCTGGATCTCATGACCATGAGATCATGACCTGAGCTGAAATCAAGAGTTGGACACTTAACAGACTGAGCCATCTAGGAGCTCCAGTCCTTACATATTTTTAAATTTGTCTTAATTCTCTGGCTAGGATCCTAACGTAGTATTGAATAGAAGTAGTCATAGCTGGTATCTTGTCTCCTTCCTAATTTTAAAAGGAATGCTTTGAGCACGTCGTTATTATTATGATTACTGCTTTAAGCAAGAATTGACATCTGGTCCATGGCTGTTTGTGTAACTAAAATTACAAAATTCACTCATTTACATATTCTGTGGGGCTGCTTTCATGCTGTAATGATACATTTGAGAAGTTGTGACAGAGGCCCTGTGGTCCTCAAAACACAATATTTAATATCTGACCTTTTATAGAAAAGGTTTGCTAATCCCATTCTAGGGTTTTGATAGCTTAATAATAAATGAACTTAAACCTTCCACTTGTACATAATGATTAAAAAAAAAAACCTTTTAAGTAGGTGTTGAATTTTATAACACTTTTGTATAAATATTGAGATATGCATTGTTTCTCCTTTGTTTTCTGTGTGGTAAATTACATTATAAATCAATCAATAATGAAGAATCCTTACATTCCTGAAATAAACATCATCTTATATTTTTATATCCTAGCAGATTAAATTTTCTAAGAATTTAAAATGTTTGCATTGTTGTTCATAAATTGCATTGTTGTTCATTGATGTATAGCCTTTTATCTTTGTGGAGTTTTAAATGATTCTTATTTCTATTAAAATATTTTCAATCCTGCATTATTTAAAAGTGTTCTTTTGGGGGTGCTTGAGTGGCTCAGTCGGTTGGGTGTCTGAATCTTGATTTTAGGGTCATGATCTCATGGTTCTTGGGAGTGAGCAGTGTGGAGCCTGCTTGGGATTCTCCCTCTCTCCTTCTCTTCTTCTCTCCCTCTCCCTCCCTCTCCCTGTCTCCCTTCCTCTCTCTCCCTTCCTCCCCATCTCTCCCTCTCTCTCCCTCTCTCTCCCTCTCTCTCCCTCTCTCTCCCTCTCTCTCCCATCTCCCTCTCCCACTTCCTCCTCTCCCCCTCTCCCTCTCCTTCTCCCTCTCCCTCTGTCCTTCCCCTGCTTGTTCCCTCTCTCTTTCTCTCTCTCAAAATAAGTAAATAAATAAACATGAAAAAAATTAGAAAGTGTTCTTTTAAACTTCCAAGGTTTTTTTCCTTAAATGCTAACTAGTTGAATTGTAGTCAGCATATGTTTTATATATTATTCTCTGATGTTTGTTGAGATTTGCTTCTAATAGGTAGTTTGAGGTATCAATTAAGTTTGTCACTTAAAATATTATAATTCTAAAATTTAACTTTTGAAGCAAGACTTCAGTCTTGAATTCATAACCCCAGCCTTTTCTGAAAATCTGTGTTAGAGCATTAGGGTGACACCAAATCTGCATAAGGTTGGTTGAAATGTAAAGAAAATACCGCGAGGGAGGAGAAGCTAAAATGGCAGAGTATTGGGGGCCCCTGTGGTTGCCTCATCCCTTGTACACAGCTAGATAAATACCAAATCATTCTCCACACACAGGAAATTGATCTGAGGACTGAGAGAACAAACTGCACAACTAGAGGGAGAAAAGAGGCCACATCGTGGAAGCTAACTAGGATATAAATAAAAACTTAAAGAGCTTCCTTGAAAACCACTTATTTAGACCGTCTGTGTCAATTGTAATTTGAGCAAAAATATCCTTTCCATTTTCTTTTTTAGTTTGATACAAGAATTTTGCTAAATAAAAAGAGATTATAACAGATTTTATTAATTATGTTTTTATTTAATAGATCAGATGAAAAGAAGAACATGAATTGGAAGCAGCTTCCCAAAAAGCCATGCAAAAATCTGCTTAGTACCTTAAAGAAGTTGTATCCCCAGCTATCTTCAGGTGAATGTGAGGAAAAAGGAGTATTTTTAATGAAAAAACATATATGAGAATATTCATAAATTTAAGTAAAATTCTGCTCTGCTTAAAAGGAATCTCATTACAAAATAAAATTTCAGTACTAAGATATTAATATTGTGGTTCATGATTTTTGAGCAAGTTATGTCCTGTCTGCTTGAGTCTCCCTGTTAGCACCTGCCAACTATCCTTTACACGAATGGAGAGAGGAATTTCAGGAAGTCATGAGTTTTATTTTGACGGTTTTCTTAATTATTTAATCAGTACTTGTATTAGATATAAAATGCTATTTTCTCTTCATTTGTCAGTTCACCGAAAAACTCAGGAAAGTTCGGCAATTGAGATGACTCCGATTGAAGCAGATTTCTCTTGGCAAAAAAAGATGACACAACTTGAAATGGAAATTCAAGAGGCATTTTTGCGTTTTATGGCATCCATTTTAAAAGGATATAGAACGTATCTCAGACCGATCACAGAGGCTCCTTCAAATAAAGCCACAGCTGTTGATTCATTGTTTGACAGACAGGGTGAGTGGCATTGAAAATATAATTACTTTTTATTGAAATGAAAAATATTTTTTATTTGGTATTGCTCGCCAAAATATTCACGATGCAAGTTCTTAGAAATGTATACTAAGATACAATAAATTTCTTTGTATTTGTCATCTAGCTCTATGAAGAATTTCTTTTAAATTTTTCCCCCATTTTTCCCTGAGAAATCTGAAACTGGAGATCTTTAATTATGAAAAGTCAAAGATGTTGCTTATGTTTACTATATAGTCAGTTATCTTAGTCGAACAAACCTGATGATTTAGTTTAGGTGGTTCCTCACTCTTGCATAATTCTTCAATTTATATATTCTTGGGTTTACAGTATTATCTAATGATTAGTTTTTAAATTTTTTTTTTTTTTTTAACATTTATTTATTTCTGAGACAGAGAGAGACAGAGCATGAGCAGGGGAGGGGCAGAGAGAGAGGGAGACACAGAATTTGAAACAGGACCAGGCTCTGAGCGGTCAGCACAGAGCCTGACGTGGGGCTCGAACTCACGGACTGTGATATCATGACCTGAGCCGAAGTCGGACGCATAACCGACTGAGCCACCCAGGCGCGCCATAACGATTAGTTTTTATAATGAGGCCACCAGTTTTTAAAGTTTTTGAAAAATAGAGTCTTGCTTCAGGGGAAAATACTATACTCCTCTTGTTTTAGTATTTGTTATTTTAGGGAATTGTAAAGATTTTTGTTATTCAACTGCTCTTAAATGTAGTAGCAGCCTTACAGATATGTTAATACTCATATGAAAGTTATTTTATATTTTTGAACTTTACCCAGCAGTGACTTTATTTTATTTTTATTATTACTATTATTATTTTTTTAATGTTTATTTTTGAGAGAGAGAGAGTGAGCGAGCATGAATGGGGAGGGGTAGAGAGATAGGGAGACAGAGGATCTGAAACAGGTTCTGTGCTGACAGCAGTGAGCCTGATATGGGGCTCGAACCCATGAACTGTGGGATCACGACCTGAGCCAAAGTCAGATGCTCAACTGACTGAGCCACCCAGGTGCCCCTACTCAGCAGCTACTTTAAAAAAAAAAAATCTCTACTTTTCCAGTCATCTTTTGTCTTTTATCATCTCTGCTTCAGGATAACCTCTCAAATATTTAGTCACCACTTACCAAGTCAGACTAGTTATAATGTAGGGATATAAAGAATATTAAAATCTAGCTCTATGGGATAGTAAATGGAAAATAATCTAAAATACTTTTAAAAATAGAACATGTACTCAAGAGAACAGATTTTACACAATAATTCAGTGAGAATTTCCCAAATATATAAAAAGGGAACATTCTTCCAGATGAATATTTTGTAAGACTTCATGGAGGAGGAGCATGATTTAGAAGAATGAGTAGAATTTAGATAAATGGAGATGAGCAGGAAAGGGTTTCTAAAAAACAATATTCATTAAAAGTCAAATTGGAATAAAATTTCTACTTTGCTATTAATTAAGCCTTCCTTTTTTTTTTAAATGTTTATTTTATTTTGAGAGAGTGAGAGAGCACATGAGAGCAGGGAGAAGCAGAGAGAGGAGAGAGAATCCCAAGCAGGCTCCACGTTGTCAGCACAGAGCCTGATGTGGGGCTTGAGCCTGATGTGGGGCTTGAGCCTGATGTGGGGCTCGATCCCATGAATTGCAAAACCATGGCCTGAGCTGAAATCAAGAGTCGGACACTTAACTGACTGAGCCACCCAGACGCTCCTTTATTAAGCCTTTCTGAGGTTCTGTTTTTTCATTAATAAAATGGGGATGATACCTACCTCATGCGTGGTTATGAAGATTAAACGTATGTGAAGCAACTAGTAAAATTATAGTACTCAAGATAACAGCTAGTATCATTGATGGTAATAACAGAATGGAAGAAACCTCAAGAACAAATGTAAAAGGCATGTATATTAGTTTGCCATGGCTGCCATAACCAAGTACCATAGATTGGGTGGTTTAAACAAACAGAAATTTATTTTATCACAATTCTAAGGGCTAAAAGTCCAAGATCAGTGTGTTGGCAGGATTGGTTTTCTTTGAGGCCTCTCTCTTTGGCTTGTAAAGATGGCCGTCTTCTCCCTGTGTCTTCACATGGTCTTCCTTTTGGGTGAATCTGTGTCTATATTTCCTCTTCTTATAAGTACATTAGTCATTGGGTTAGAGCCCATGTCTAATTTCTTCATTTTGACTTAATTGCTTCTTTAAAGACCCTATTTGCAAACACAGTAACATTTAAAAATACTGAGGATTAGGACCTCAACATAAGAATTTGGAGGGGGTACAATATAAGAAGTATAGGGTTTAGCCCATAACAGCATATTTGGTACAGTTTGACCAAAGTGAAGAGCTTTAGAGGTATTGTGAAGGATAAGGCTAAAAATAAGATTAGAGCTCAGATTATGGGTGGTCTTAAATGCCAGTAAGAATATGGAATTTGTAATAGGCAGTAGTGGGCCACTAATTCATTCATGTTCTCCCTCCCTTCCTCCCTCTCTCTCTCTCTCTCTCTCTCTCTCTCTCTCTCTCCCTCCCTCCCTCTCTCCCTCCCTCCCTCTCCCTCTCTCCCTCTCCCTCTCCCTCTCCCTCTCCCTCTCCCTCCCCCTCTCCCTCTCCCTCTCCCTCCCCCTCTCCCTCTCCCTCCCTCTCTCCCTCCCTGTCTCTCCCTCTCCCTCCTAGTGGGAGGGTGGCCTTACTAATACAATTTAGAAAGATATTTAGTTAGTGTCTGATGCCTAAGGCTTTTGTTGTCAACAGGATAATATTTAGTGTCGTGAGGGCTATAGCCATTAGACTATAACACAAATACTAATTACATTTTACTAAGTGTGATGTGAAGGAACATATTGGTTATAGTGAGAGTGCTAAGTCAGGGAAAGTTTCCCCGAAGAAGTAACAATTAAGCTTGGGCTTGAAAAATGAACAGGAATTAACTGTGGATTTTAGGTTAACTTTTTATTAGAGATACTTTCTCAACGTACATAAAAATAGAATAATATAATGTACTCTTGTATAGCCATCTTCCAACTTCAGCAGTGGCCACAATCAACATTTTGCCATTTTTATTTCATCCTTTCCCCCTGTCTTTCCAGATTCTAAATAGGACATCATTCTAAATAGGACTCATAAACTTTTAGTTATTCTTTAGAATTTCCTATATTTATATATGCTTTTGGTTGATTGTGTCTGCATGGTGTTATTTAACATGTCTTCCATCATCTGTATTTCCTGTAAACTTGTGGTTGGATTAAGAGATACATTGTCCAATAGAAATGTAATGTGAGGGGCTCCTGGGTGGCTCAGTTGGTTAAGCATCCAATTTCGGCTCAGGTCTTGATCTTGCAGTTGGCGCTGTATGCTGACAGCTCAGAGCCTGGAACCTGTTTGGATTCTGTGTCTCCCTCTCTCTGCCCCTCCCCCGCTCATGCTCTGTCTCTCAAAAATAAATAAATGTTAAAAATATATATATAATGTGAACCATACATATAATTTTAAATTTCTGTGGCATTTGGGTGGCTCGATTTAATTTTAGCTCAGGTTATAAACCCAAGGTCATGGGATTGAGCCCCAAGCTGAGCTCTGCACTGAGCCTGGAGCCTGCTTAAGATTCTCTCTCTGCCCCTGTCCCCTGTTTCCGTGCGCTCGCTCAAAAAAAAAAAAAAAAAAAAAAAATTGTAGTAGCTATAGTTAAAAAGTAAGTAATAGGGGAAATTAATTTTCATAATATATTTTTGTAACTTAAAATATCCAAAATGGTATTTCAACATGTAATTAAATTTTAAAAATTGTAATGATACATTTTACATTTTTCCCCCCTATACCAAGGCTTTGAAGTCAGCATGTGTTTTATGTTTACAGCACATCTCAGTTTGGGTCAATCACATTTCAAGTGCTAAATTGTCACGTGTAGGTAGTGGTTACTGAATTAAACAGTGCTGTTCTAGAGCTTGATTAGATTCAGGTTCAATTTTCTTGACAAGCAATGCCAAAAACACTACTTCCTATTACAACCCACATGCATATCTGGTTGTCCCATTTTTAGTGCTCCTAGGATTGATCACTGTATTTAAATGTTGTCAGCTTCATTAATTCATTATAGTTTTCCCATCAGCCTTTCATGTAATTATTTTAATAGCTTTTGCTGATCGTTGCCTAGATCCATTAGAAGAAAAAAAAGACTTTTTGTTACTACTTGTCAAGAATAATTTATTTAATTTACTTCTATTTTATTTAAGCATTTCTCAACTAATTAGTATGTCAAGGGGATGGTGTGAGGACCACAGCATGTGGAATGTCCTGAAGCATCAAAGAAAGAAAGAAAGGCTGGAGGGGAAAAGTGGCTCAAACATCATGCCTGAAAATGGTGGGTGTGAGCCAAATCATGTAGGATCTTTTAGGACCATTGAAGGGTTTCAGTCCTTAAGAGTAATTGGAAGCCAGTGAAGGCTATTTAAGTAGGTAATAGGATAAGATTTGCATTTTTAATTTTTTTTAAAGGTTTATTGTTGAGAGAGAGAGGGAGGGAGAGAGAGAGTGCACGTGCGCTCAGAGAGAGGGGGAGACAGAAGACCCAAAGCAGGGCTCCATGCTGACAGCAGAGAGCCTGACGCAGGTGTCAGACTCACAATCCGTGAGATCATGACCTGAACTGAAGTCAGACGTTCAACCTGCTGAGCCACCCAGATGTCCCAGATTTGCATTTTTAAAAGATCAGTATTTAATTGTTTTTCCTTTGACTTCTATGCGGAGATTGAATTGGAGACATCCAAAGTATGGATCTGCTAGTTAGTTGGTTATCACATTGCTCCAAGTGATCAGTGGGAGTGACCTGGTTTACTTGAGGGTAGTGTCAATAGAAGAGTGAGGAGTGATTTTTTTGGGGGGGGGGGGGGGTGGAGGTAGATTGAATAGAACTTGGTGATTGAATATAGGATGTAAGATAGAGGGAGGTGTCAAGAGCAACTTTGAGATTTTTGTCTTTGTCAACCATGTAGATGGATGGTCGTGCCTTTTATTGAGAAGGGAAATAGCAGAAAGAGGAAGGATCTATTTGTTAAGGAAACTTTGTTTTAAAGCGAGAGAGCCTTGAGTATGCTGACATAGCTAATACAGAGGGGAAATTGTCCTGAGAACACTGAAGGACTGGAACCCCAGGCTCATATGGTGGGTTTGGCCTTAGGTAAGAGGGACATATTCATTGTAAAAAAAAAGGGGGGGGGGGTGCGGAAGGAGTAAGTGGTAGCTGCAGAAAGTCATAGATTTTGTAGTGAGATAATAACAGTAATTCGCTTAATGATTTTCATTTTCACTGTGATATACGGTATATATAAGGTATGATGGAGGAGGGAACATGATAGGAGAGAATTAAAAAATTGGAAATAGTTGTAGAAAACATGGGTAAAGGGAAATTAAGTTGATTCCAGAAATTTAGAAGGGTTGGTAGTCACAGATGAAAGTATAAGTGGTTCTGATCAGCCTAGTTGTAGAATTCCCCCCTCCTCCTTTGAATTTGTGCTCAGTTACATTGTTGTAGATCCAGAGAAAGCAGGCAATTCATTCCTCCAGGGCTAAGTGATACTAGATGAGTTTAACAAAAAAGACAAAAGGACAACGGAATTGAGAGTGTTGATAAGAAAGTAATTGAAATGGTAGACATGGAATCAATGTTGAGTAAGGAGAGAAGTGAAGACAGGAGGGTATAGGTAGAATGGAAAAGGATATGAATGATTGTAGACTTGAACAGCCTTTCCTCCTGCCCCCCATGCTTGGTAGGAGTACTTAAATAAGGAAATCAGACAACGGTAATGGGCAGAGAGTAATATATATATGTAAATTAGATTTGGGAGTCAGCTGTTTTGAATGTTAGCAAGAAAAGTCCCAGGAGTGTGTGACTGTGTGGAAGTTGGTGACTGAGGGGTGTAGAACATAGATCATTGAAATTTAAGGCATTAAGAACTCATTAAAGTGTTGGATGGTTTGTACTTATGGATGTTGAAGAATGATCATGGTAGGAGCTAGAGAAGAGAAGACTTGGAATTAGGTGCCCTAGTCCTCAGTGAATGAAAGAGAGAGTGTCCCTGAAGTCAGTAGATGACTATACTGTCACTGAGCAGAAATGTTTACAGGCTGTTACAGGAGTGTCTGGTGTCATTGGAGAGGAAGGACATTTGACCTTTGTCACTCAAGACTGTGCAGAGTATGAGAGAAATTTCTATTTGAGAGCTGTAGGGCTAAAGATTCCTTATAGCAGATTCAGATTTCAGTGAAAAGATTAATGATACTTAAGTGTTTTATGGTTGAATTAGGCAGAAAGAGCTACAGTTACTAGAATATGGTTACTAAAAGCTTCTATAAACATGGATATATGTACAAGTTTAAAATAATATTTTGTGTGACATCTAGTTCCACTTTAAGTTTTGAATTTAATTGTGGCTTTGATTTTTTTCAGGATTTTTAAAAAGTCGAGATCGTGCCTATACAAAATTCTACACCAGTTTATCCAAAACACAGATTTTTATTCGTTTCATTGAAGAATGTAGTTTTGTAAGTGATAAAGATACTGGATTGGCATTTTTTGATGACTGCATAGAAAAGGTAAAAGTTTTTCCTGTATATAAGTGTTAAAAGAAAAACAGTTTGGATGCCTGTATAATCATCATTATTATTATTAGCTCAAATGATCTGAGGGAGATATTCTAGAGGTGTGTGTGTGTGTGTGTGTGTATGTGCATGCGCACATGTGCAATTGTGTGCAGGTGTCCAATTCTAGGCTTAATATTAAGAATAATTTTCCTTTGTGATATTTAGTTTCCACCAGACATAGCTAATTCTTCTTGAATCTCACTTTGGTTTTATAACTAGTAAGTACTAAGAACATTTCACTGAACCTCCTAAATCTTACATTTTTATTTATCTAAGTAAGATATAAGATTTAGTAGTTCATTAAGAAAGTTTAGGGTAATGTAAGTCTTGTGTTTTTTTTTGTTTTAATAAAGTTGTTGCAGATTCTTTTGCTAAATATATGTTTTTTGTTTTAAGGAAGCATATTTGAAATATGTTAAATATCCAGGTTTTACTTACCCATCCTAAGGAGATTCAAGTTGATTCTTCACAGTGATGACTCCCATTTTTTTCCTCTCATTTTTAACCAGATTTTTGTTTTTGCTAAGTGGATCTTGGGGCTGATTTTATATGTAAACCATATATCATGAAAAAATTTGAGAATGTATCCAAAAAAAGTAGAGTATTATATATGATATTACACTTTTTGTAATCTCCTTAGAGGACTTGAATGTTTTTTTTCCCATTCTATCAATGTGATCTGAAACTCTGGGGATAAGATTAAAACTATTCAATGTTTTTGTTTACGTATAGAATGGATAGTCTAACATCATCAAGTTAGAGGGAAGCTTAGATTATATCAATCTCTAATGCAGGGATTTTAATAACAATGAAATTTTTGATTTGAGAAGCCAGATTCCCCCTGTGATTGGCCTTTTTTTGCTTGTGAAGAAGGATTTATGAAAAAACTATTCAAAATAAATTGTTTCTATCCTAATAGAAAAATATCATATGTTAACCTGATAGTATAGGGCCCCCTAAATATATTGTGAAGTGTCTTCTGTCTGTCCAGTATTTTTAAAAAAAATTCTTTTAACATTTATTTTTATTTTTGTGTGTGTGTGTGCGTGAGAGAGAGAGAGAGAGAGAGAGAGAGAGAGAGAGAGAGAGAGAGAGAGGGGTAGAGGTAGAGCACAAGTAGAGGAGGGGCAGAGAGAGAGGGAGACACAGAATCTGAAGCAGGCTCCAGGCTTTGAGCTGTCAGCACAGAGCCTGACGCAGGACTTGAACTCACGAACTGTGAGATCATGACCTGAGCTGAAGACGGACGTTTAACTGACTGAGCCATCCAGGTGCCCCTATCTGTCCAGTATTAAAAAAGAAGTTTTTTTATGTAAGAATTTAAGACCATCTCTAATATATTCCCAGTAAACATTTTCACCAAGAATTCTTTTCTTCTTTTGTAGTTGTTTCCTGATAAAGGCACAGAGAAAACAGATAAGGTATATTTTCTTGAGTTTTTAAATTTCATAACTAGATATTGCTTGAATGCAGATTAATTGGGGAAAATAATTATTTTCAGGTTGATTTTGATTTAGCTGAAGATACCAAATTGATAGAGCTAGATGATTCACAGAAAAGTGAGCACACTGTATTCATAATGCCACCAGAGCCACCTCCTGATGATGGAAAGGATCTGTCACCAAAGTACAGGTAGCAAGAATTTTTTTTAATGCTCTTTGTGTTCAGTCTTAATAATTTATTTTGATCTTTTGTGACTGTTAGTAGATATGTATATTAGTCATTTGTGAGAGCCATTTTCAAAAAATAATTTATTCAGTGAACTAATGGATATGAATATTACATGAAGATGTTATGAGGTATTGATTTAAGAATTGGACAGACTTTTTAGAAGGGAAGCCAAATGTGTCTTCAAAAATTTCATTTCTGGAGAAGAATAAATTTACTTTTGTGAGGTTTCTCCTATGTTTGGGTTTTTTTTTTTTTTATCAATGTAAAGACTGAAATTCTTACGCATTAGTAAGATACAGAGAAAACTTAAAAGTAGAGGGCCAGGAATCATTATTTATTAAAACAGGTGATGGGGATTAAAGACTGCACTTGTCGTGATGAGCACTGGATGATATATGGCAGTGTTAAATCATTATATTATAGGCCTGAAACTGATATAACCCTGTATTAACTACAAAAAACAAAAACAAAACAAAAAACAACTTGAAGAATAGGATTTGGATGGGAACCTTTTAAGAAATTAAAATATATTTATTATTTGTTGTTATAATTATGATAATACACAGTTTAACAAACTTAGAATTATCAAACCAAAAAAGAAAGCTAGCATATCATTTAAGCACCATGCTTAATGTCTCTTAACAACTGTATGTATATCTTTCCTGTTTTTGTGCATAAATTTGCATTTACTATATTAAAACAAATATGAGTTCATATTGTACATATTCTTTGTAACTTGTGTCTGCCTTTAGTGGTCTGGACGTTTTTCCATGCTAACAAATATTTTTGTGCCATATCATTTTGAATGACCATATTGCATGCATTTATTGTGATTTGTTTAACTAGTCTCTTGTGGATTTTTTTTTTTTTTTCCTGGTTCTTTATCTATATCCTTGTGTATATACATAGGTTTTTCCTTAGGCTGCATTCCTAAAAGAATATCTGAGGCAAACAGAGTATAAAATAATTGTCTTCCAAAAATATGGAATTAATATCTTACCAGGACTGCATAAGAATGAAGAGTACATATCTGGAATTTAGTGGCTTAATGAAGAAGTACTATTTTGGTTGCATGTTAATTATAGAATTTTTTTTCCTTTGTTTTAATCACTATACATTGGAATCCATGTATTGACAAACAAGGTGAATCAAATAGGGAAGGGCAATAACTCCCAGAAGAAAATTGGCCAAAGGCAATAGGTAGGCAATTTCCAAGAAGAAATCCCAATAATCAATGTGAAAATAAATTAAGCTTCTCTAGTATTGAAAGAAATGCAAACCAAAATGGTGAGTAGAAGCATTTTTAACCTGTCAGATTGAGAATAGGTTGTGCTACTATTTAAAGTGTAAGACTGTATGGAACTATAACCTTTCTTTAAATAATTTGATAGTGACTATAATAATTTTAATTTTATTGATAAACATTGACTATAGCAAAAATACAAAGGTATAAATACACAAATATTAATTGCAAAAATTCAGAAATAACCTAAAAATGTCCAACAATAAAGAATGGTGGAATTCTGGTATGTCCCTAAAATAAAAATCTTACGGATTTTTTTCTTGTAAATACCCATGCCAAGATACTTTTATGAAGGAAAACAAAATTGCCAGGTATACTAAATGTTACTTTTAATATGAATTATAATTAAACACATGGATTCTGTTGAAAGTTATTAACCTCTGTCAAGTAAGAGATCAGGGTTTTCTGTTGTCTAGGGATTGGTTGAAAATAATGAATAGGGTGGGGAGGAGGCCAAAGTTTCCACGTAGGTAGTCTGTGTATCTTATTATTACATCTTATATTTTTGAAAAATAATTATTTTTCTATCTCTGGATTGTGGTGAATAATATTGGGTACTATTTAAGATTTAGAAATACTCACCTAAATTCTGGAATAATGTGAAGAATTAATGTATTTTATATCAGCAGCTCTATTTTTGCTTTTTATTTTAGTTACAAATACTTTCCAAGACTGGACCTTAAGCTTTTTGACAGACCACAGGAGTTGAAATTTTGTTTTAGTAGACACCCTACTGGGAATAGCATTACAAACAGTCCAGCTCTCATGGCTAAGAGAACTAAACAGGTCAGATATTCTTTATCTAATACATGTTAATTTAAAATGTAAAATATGTATATGTGATATGCAGCTCATAGTTTAAAATGATCACACATGGCAAACATTTGAAGACCCACCATGATTGTTAATGAAGTCAACTAGATGTTTTGCAACCTACTTCTATTGTGGCTGAGGTTTTTGAGTGCTTATATTTATGCTTTAAGAGAATCCTTGGGAACCAAATATACTTTTTAAAAAACAACTTTATTGAGATATAATTCACATACCACACAATTCACCCATTTAGAGTATGCTCAGTGGCTTTTACTGTGCTCACAGGGTTGAGCAACCACCACCACAGTCAATTCTACAACATTTTCATCGCCCCAAAAAGAAAGCCTGTGCCCCTTACCTGTTAACCCTCCCATCCATTCCCCGCAGCCCTAGGCAACCACCGATCTATTTTCTGTGCCTATAGTCTTGCCTATTCTGGGCATTTCATATAAATGGAATTATTATACAATATGTAGTCTTTTGTTTCTGGCTTCTTTCACACAGTGTAATGTTTTTAAGGCTCATCCACTTTGCAGCATGTGCTAGTACTTCATTTATTTTTATTGCTGAATATTCCGCTGTATGGATATGTAGCACATTTTATTTATTCATTCTTGTACATGTGAGTGGTTCCTATTTATGGCTGTTATGCATAGTGTTGCTGTGAACATTTGTGTGTGTTTGTGAGGATATGTGTTTTCATTTCTCTTGGGTAAATGCCTAGAAGTAGAATTGCTGTGTCATATGGTAACTCTATGTATAACCTTACTGTCAGACTGTTTTCCAAAATGGATATACCATTTTAAATTCCTCCCAACAGTGTATATGGGTTCCAGTTGTGCCACATCCTTGTCAATTCTTGTTATTATCTGTCTTTTCTTTATAGCCATCCTAGTGTGTGAAGTGGTATCTCAGTGTAATTTCAACTTTCAGATCTCTTGTGGTTAATGTAAATATACTTTATGCCAAATACTACATTTAAAGGGAGTGAAAGGGAGCTAATTTAGAGCAAGCTAGACATCTTGCTTTAATACCATATCTGATTTAGGTGGAAAGAGTCATTCTGTGATTAGGTGTGAGTTAAAATGAAACATCTATTGACGTTGTGGTCTACAAAACATGGAAAACTTGAGAATGAAGTTTTTAGTTCAGGTTTTACCAATTCATATACAGCCCCCCAAATCCTAGAGGTAACCTGAGGTGTTCCTTAATATCATACAATACACATTTCTCTCAATGTCTGAAGGGAAGTTGTTGTTGTTGTTGTTGTTGTTGCTGTTGTTGTTGTTGTTATTTGCTTTTATCAGCTTAATAAAAGCCAGTTTTTAAAATGGGAGCATTTGGTTACTAAATCTTTAAATCTCATTTTCACCAGAATTTTTGTCCCCAAGGCTAGCTGGAAAAGAAAGACCTTCCTATTGTAGAAAAACAAGGGACTTTATTTTTAAATATATCTTCAAGCCTAATAGAAATAGAGCTTATAAAAAAATTAATGCACCAGGCATTTTTATTTAGAACAAACCACAGGAGAAGGGTTTTTAGTGCAAGGCACACAGTGGTGGTCTGATATACCTGGAAGGCTCTGTAGTTTCTGGGAGTATATAGTTAGATTAAAGCTCAGCAGGTGGTTTTGATGCCTACTCTTTTCCATCTAAATCAGAATGAAAATCAGAAGTAAGAAAACACCACTATCAGACTGTTGGGTAGGAAGGTCTGTGATCTTGTCAGACTATGTTGCCTGCAATGGCATATGTCTTTTTAAGGAATCAGTCAATGAAAGAATTAAAGACTGTGGTGAGGGAGGGTAGAAGGAAATCTTGGTAGGAAATAAACTGGGTTATTTGTCAAACATTTTAGTTGGGAGAAAGGTAGAAAGACTGTCACTTTTTAAGAATGCCATTGATGAACCTACAAGCTCTGAATGGTTAAATCTCTTTCATTAAACATAGGAGTGCCTTCTATGTGAAGGGCAACTAACTAGCCATTATATTATAAAAATATGAATGATCCCTGATTTTAAGGGATTTCTAGTCTATTGGGAAAGTCTTGCTTGCCAGCAAATAGTTACTGTGAAATATTAAGTGCTTCTATAGACGAATGTTGAGGAACCACGTTGTACTAAGTAGGAAGCCACTCATGAAAGTAAAACGGTGAAATGCTTGATTTTAGAGTCCAGTTTTACATTACATTCTTCTCTTATCACTTTTCTCCCCACCCTAATGGATTTTAATAAATACCATACTAGGTTTTCTTGTAAGCTTTTTTGGTAAGTAATCCCTACTCCCCAGATGGGGCTTGAACCCATGACCCAGAGATCAGGAGTCGCATGCCCTACCGACTGAGCCAGCCAGGTGCCCCAAATACCATAATGTTTTATTTATTCTCTTTCTAGGAGATAAAAACGGCTCATAAGTTGGCGAAGAGATGTTACACAAATCCACCACAATGGGCCAAGTGTCTCTTCAGTCATTGTTACAGCTTATGGTTTATTTGTCTCCCAGCCTATGTTAGAGTTTCTCATCCTAAGGTCAGAGCACTTCAGCAGGCATATGATGTACTTATTAAGATGAGGAAAACAGATGTGGATCCACTAGATGAGGCAAGTATAATAAACTGTGTCATGATTACTAAGACATATTTTTGTATATTTAAGAAAATTAGGTCTTGGCCACTTTAAAGTGCTCTCAAGTATTTTCATTAAGCAACAAAGGTAAAGTTATTTGTTTCATAGAGCTAGTACTTATTATTTATTTTTAAGTACATTTGTTTAAAAATTATTGGTTTGGAATGAAGCAGAGACTTGCCTTAGTTAAGTCAGGTTGGTTGCACCTTATAAATAGAAATTCATATTGACTTCATTTTATTCTTAGTATAACTTTATTAGAAAGTAAATACAAAATAGACTTTTAGTAAGTGGCTGTCCACTTAGGCTCTATGTCCTAGGATGAGTTATATAACCTGTTGTTTCACATTATGTATCTGAAAATGTGGCACTGTTGACATTTTGGTCCACATGATTATTTATTGTGGGCCTGTTGTGTGCATTGCAGGATGTTTACCAGCATCCCTGGCCTCTGCATACTGGTTACCAGTAGCACCCTCCCTTCTCCTATGTGGCAATCAGAATGTCTGCAGACATTGCCAAATGTTCCCTGGAGGTCCAAATTGCCCCACTGATGTAGACAATTGTAGTTGGTACCATCTTTATAAGGTTAACTTGAGGGCAAAATCAATTAATGGACAGATTGTGCCTAGAATAGTGCCTGGCTTATAGTCTAAGCACTGAGTGAATGATATGCTAAAGGTTTTATAGACACCATCTCTCTAAAGCTTCAGAGCCATCCTAAGAGATAGGTCGTGATATTATCCAGTTAATGGTTGAAGAAACTAAATCGCTTATTTAGCCTTTTTCTTTGCTGTTTTTCCCTCTAAAAATAACATTTGGTGTTAAAATAACTGTAAATGATATTTAGAACCAGATTAGGATTTAAAGCAAAATTGAAATAAAAATTCAGAGTAATGGGTATCTGAGGGGAAAGAGCACAGGGGGATAGAAGAGAAATGGGATTGAAGAGAAGGTGCATCATAGGCTTCAGCAATAATTCTATAGCTTTTCTTCTTAAAAATAAAAAAGATCTTAAATGAATATAGCATGTATAATATGAAGATTTGATAATGCTTGTGGGTACACTAAAACTCATTTTTCTCTATCAAGTGTATGTTATAAAACCTTTTAAAATAAAAATTATAAAACAAATAGTAAAGTATCCATTCTCATGTTTGGTTACATTTTCTTTCATCTGTTAATAAAACTTTGGAAATTAAAAGGGCTTGATCAGAGTGTTTCGTACTTTATGCACTTTAGTGTTTTAAAAAATTTGTTCTAATAGAGTTTTCTATCTAAAATGTGTTTTAAGATGTGTTTTAACTTGTGAAAGACCAAGTATTTTTAAAGTGTTTTAAAGTATGCTCTCTGAATTGTTACTGCACTCTAAATTCAAAGTACAGTACTTGATAAATTACAAGTTCATAACACATATCATAAATTGCCTGAAAAGTATTTTCCTCTATAGGTATTAAAGTTCACTGGTAGTCTTTGGTACAAATAATTATCTTCTCTTGTTTTCTGACATGCAGCAATTATGACTAGTAGACTAAAAATTTTTTTCAGATGATTTCCCTAATAAACACTGTGGTAAGAAGTTTAAAATTTGGAGCTTAATTTGTTGTATTCCTACTTCTAACAAGTTACATTGACAGATTTTTTTTAGTGCCCTGAAGTCATTACCTCTCCACAACTAGAAGAAAGAAATGTTTATTTTAAAACTTAAGAATATATATTTGCTAGGTATATTTCATACATTTTATCTGTTTATTGATTATACATGGAATAGCATATTTAAAGTTTTCACAGTATTGTCACATACATTTTTTCCTTTGGTATTCCCAGCAACTCTGTGAGGCACTTTATATATTAGCCACATTTTATAAAGAGAGTAATTTGAAACTTAAATGAAGTGATAAACTTATACATAAGACTGCCCAGTTAAGTAGTTTTGAGTTTTAGGTCTATTTCATTAGAACCCACTGTCTCATTCATATACTTTATGTTTTAATTTGACGGCTTTGTGTTCTACATGTTATGTTTGGATTTTAAAATAAAACTCTTAGAAGATCAAGAAATAGCACATGCCACATAGACGAAATTACAATGTGTAATGCATTTTGCTTTTAATACTATTTACAGAATAAAAAAAATTTTTTTAATGTTTCCTTATTTTTGAGAGAGAGAGAGAGAGAGAGAGAGAGAGAAACATGGAGCACTAGTGGTGAGGGGTGAGAGAGAGGGAGACACAGAATCTGAAGTGGGCTCCAGGCTCCAAGCTGTCAGCACAGAGTCCGATGCGGGGCTCAAACTCACAAGCTGCGAGATCATGACCTAAGCTGAAGTCAGGGGAGTGAGAGAGAGAGAGGGAGACAGAATCCTAAGCAGGCTCTGCACTGCCAGCACAGAGCCCGAGGTGGGACCTGAACCCACAAACTGCGAGATCATGATCTGAGCTGAAGTCAAGAGTCAGACACTTAACTGACTGAACCACCCAGGCACCCCTAGAATTTTTAATGAAAATGAAATATTTGTGTCAAACATATTCCTACACTGTCTTATCAGTCTATTCATCCGATATTGTCGTACATTGCTGAGTAACAAACCCTCCCAGAACTTAGTAGCTTAAAACAGTGATTTCATTAAATATTATTATTATTATTTTTTATTTTTATTTATTTATTTATATTTTTTTTTGCTGAGAATCTAGAAAGGATTCTGGGTTATTTTTCAATGCTCCTCATCGCATTAACTGGGATCACTTGATAATAGTTGCTAGTTGATCTGGTCTGAAGACAGCTGAACTCAGATACCAGCCAGGTGCCTTGGCAAGAGTGATTGTGACGCTGGGCTCAGGTGGACCCCTCTCTCTCTCTGTAGGCTCAGGACCTCCCTCTGTGGTACTTGGGCTTTTTCCATGATAGCTTAGAGCTGGAAGAGCATTTGTTTCAAGAGAGAGGAAGTGGAAACTGGCAGTTTCTTAAGACTTAAGCCAGGAAACTAGTACAGTGTCCCTTTAGTCATATTCTATTGGTCATGTAGTCTCAGAAGCTCTTCTCCCTCAGTTCAAGGGTAGGGACATAGACCTCTCGGTGGGAGGAGTAGCAAAGAGTGCGTGGTTATCTTTTATCTATTACAGGTATCGAAAAGATATGTTACAGGCAACAACATACTGCATTGGAAAAAATGTGTCTCTGTATTATTACTGTTTCTTTAGTTTGGTCCCTGGCTCTTATCTCTTATACAGGTAAAACTGGAAGGTTGGGGAATACTTTCCAGACTTCAGAATAAATTCATTGTCTAGAATGGTTGTAGAAAACCAATTTGACATAGAAAGTGACTTACTACTTTATGGCTCACAGAATCTTAAGAATTGATAGTATTTTAAGACATTTTAGTACAACTTGAATATGAAGCAGAGATGCTTTGTATAAAGTCTGTAACATATGGGATCCTGCCTATATTTGAATTGAGTCTAATTATTAGGAAATGTGTATGTGTTTTGTTGAGCTCAGTTCCACCTCCTTATTTTTTTTTTTTTTTTGAAATTATACAAATGGTTTACTCCTTCCCTGTGGCTTTTTTGGAAAAATTTCAAACTGTTTACTCTTCTGATATTTGAAGAACCCTCTTGTACCCCATTCTTTTTCCTCCCTTCACACATCTTACCTACTTCCTTCAGTTGTCCTTGATTCCCAGTTCCCTAACACTTCTTTAACCTAGTCTAACAGTTCCTGACCTCCTTCTGCTTCTAAATTATACTCTCCATTTTTAGCTTCAAGTATTCATCTTTCTGATCCTTGCCTTTTCTTGTCTATTTCATTTGTTCTGTTCTCTTAACTAAAATATCCTTTCTGAAATCGTTTTACTTTCCCCTGTAGTTGAGAGAGCAACTTGGCTTGATGGTACTCGTAGTTGTTTACCAACTCTGTCCTAAAGTACCAAGAAGAGTATCTTCTGTATGTATAGTTCCTTATTCTTAGACTAAGCTGTAACATAGTTTGTGGCTGCGCTGTCGCTGTTCCTGTAAACTGGCTCACCTCTTTGCCAGGAACCTTTGAGATCCCCGTTTCATTTTTCATGGTTTCTCTTGTAGTCTTCTAATATGTGAGATTCTAACTTTTAGGAATTTCCAATTCACTGGCCCTCTTGTGATCAGAACAAGCCCTCCTCAGTAAACACACATTCTCAGAAAAGCCTTTGCTAATCAGATTACAGTGTCTTAAAGTTTCTTCTCTTACTTTTCCAAGACATGGGTTTACAGATCTTTTGTTGTTGTTGTTGTTGTTATGTAGGCATTCTGGGGGTGTTGTCTTTAATTCCTTTAGCACAGAATATAAAACATGATTTGTGAGAGAGTTATTTTAATCATATTAGATTTTAAAAATGCATTCCTTCTCAAATTATGGGGACTAGTAGTCATTCTCTTTGCATAAACTTCGTTACTGAAACGATCTTCTAGATCTTATGTGAAATAGTTAATAACACTGGTACTTTCATTAATGAGTAGGCTTCAGAAACAATTTACTGAGGCTCAGAAAAAAAAGGTAAAGTAGTGCTTAATGACTCTGATAAGAAGAATTGAGTAATTTAAAAATCTCTGCAAGTCATAGATAGACTGATATGCCAACTACTAATGCTTTGATGTTATTTTCTGTTAGGTGTGCTATCGAGTAGTAATGCAGCTTTGTGGACTTTGGGCTCATCCTGTTTTAGCAGTGAGAGTCTTATTTGAAATGAAAACTGCTAAGATAAAGCCAAATGCTATTACTTATGGTTATTATAATAAGGTAAGTAGGACTGACATTAGACAACATACGCTGCTTAATTAAGACTGATACATTTTTGTACCTTTTATTATTCATGAAATTTCTTTTATAGAGGTTTGGGCTATAGTTATTTATGTATATATTATATATGTATGTATCTGTTTAATAAATCAAGTGTTCCTAATAATTATTTTTAACCTTTGTTTTACCTTTAGGTAGTTTTGGAGAGCCCGTGGCCTAGCAGTACCCGCAGTGGTATCTTCTTATGGATGAAGGTACGGAATGTGGTACGTGGCTTGGCACAATTTAGGCAGCCGCTTAAAAAGACTGTGCAAAAGTCACAGGTCTCCTCAATATCAGGTAATACGTGTGATTGGAAAGATACTCTCTTGCTGAACCATAAGCTTTATAGGCCTATGAGTTTTTAAGAGTATGAAGTAGGAAACGTAAATGAAATTCTGGTTGATATTTTCACATGCAACTAAATGTAGAGGTTACATTATTGTTTCCCCCCCACAAATTTAGAAAGTGCTCTGCAACTGTAAATGAATTGTGGGGCATTCATGTTTAGTTTCAGAGATTGTCAGTGCATGAGTTATTGAACTGCTATTGTCCTTATCTTTAGCTCCTCAGAATGCGACAGGTGGAAGTGATGGGGACACGGTGAGCCACGGTAGCGTGGATAGTTCTAATGATGCTAACAATGGGGAGCACACAGTCTTCGTCAGAGATTTAATCAGGCTTGATTCCACTGATAATCACTTTAGCACAGGTACTAAAATCTGGATTTTACTAACCCTTCACTTACTCTCTTGTTAAGTCTTTCCCTTTTTAAAAAGCTTTTCCCTCCTTTCTTGAGTTTGTGCAATATGAGTACTTTAAAAATACTCTAGAAATAAGGGAAGAAATTAGTCCTCTGATTGCAGATCGCTTCTTTTTATTTCCTGTAGTATAGCATTCTCTTCGAAGTGCTGTGCAGAAGCCTCTAGCACAGTGCTGCTTTGTATTTCTTCATCCTTGATTTGGGAAAGTATATGCTGTAACTGTAGAAATTGTGAACTGAGGAACCTGAATGTTAGGTGACACAACTTGCAGATACTTTTTCTCATTACGTGGAAAGTATTTATTGAGAATTTGAAATTATACATAGTAAATAGAGAAGAAAATAAGTCATACCATGAGAAAAAGGATTCTCTTTGCATAGTCATTATTTTAAATGACAATTTTTAAAATCTGAGAAATGTCTGAAGCTACTTTTACAAACAAAGCCATGGGCATAACCTCTGTCCTCTGAAGCTGGAAATAAGCGCAATTCAAGTAGCACATTGAGCAAATATATGTGTGTTGCACATCCTTCTTTTTGTGTTTTCTTTTTTGTTGTTGTTGTTATTGTTAATATCTCAAGCTTTTCTTTAAAATGAATCCTAAGTCTAATTCCTGTGCTTCATCTGATGAACTTGTCTCAATGACTGAAGTTTCCTTTTTTCTGCTCTTTGTCACTCTGCTTTTTGCTCTGTGCTGTTTCTTGGTGCTGCATTTGTCCTTGGCTGTCATGGTGTGGGGTGCAGACAGACTTATATGACGTGAAGCTATGGATACACGTGTGCGTTAATTCTACCCTTGAATGTTAACCACTTCAGGTAATTTCCCATTTATTAGGTTAAACTTTGCTGACATGCAAGGGTGGGGGAGAGACTTTTTGTTGTATTTAAAGTGTTGTTACAGGTGGAAAACAATGCTAGTTTTCTTGCCTTTTTCTCCTTCAGATAAGTGTAATCATATATGTACCACTGAAAATATCCAACTAACATTTTACGATCATTTTGCAAAGCATATTTGTTATTTTATTTGAAAATGTACTGTGCCTTGCTATAATTCTGATTTTGAGGTTTGTTTGTAGCACCATTGTATCCAGTAGTTTTATGGGGATTAAATATTTCAGTGTTCTAGCTGTTGAGATGGTTTTTGCTTGCTAAAACTGATCTGCTAAATTCTTGCACTAAAAATTACCCCATAAAAACAGAACCATGTATAAATCATTGAAAGTCAGTGTAGAGCTATAAGTTATAATCCTGTTTATAAAGCTACCTTATCTTATTTCTTCTTGTATTTTTTCCTAAAACTTATAAAATATAAATGGATTTCATTTATGAAAAAATTAAGAAAATGTGATATGAAACCATGTCCCACCAGGAATAATTATAATTTTAAAAATAGTAATAGATACCCTCCTTACTCTTCTAAAATGATCCCCTTTAATGGAAAAAAAAAATCTCCTAGTAATTCTGAGTAATTGGCATAAAGATTCTAATAGTTGGGGAAGAAACTTTAGATCCCTTTTCCATATATATCTTTTCAGTTGCATTTCAGATGGCTAAAGCCCTGTTTGCTGAATTTACAGTGACATAGGTGTCTTTGTAGAGTTTTTGATGATATCATTTGATACTTTTGGAGACTTCCAAACCAGAATTTTAAGCTACTCTTTCATTAAATATTATCTTGTACAGTCTTTCCAGTTGGTACCTGATATGGAGTCACTTAGCTTGTTGGGACAGATATCTTGGTTTAATCAGTTTTCTTAGTTCCCATTTCATGGCACCATAATGCTTTCTGAGGGGGCCAGTAAAAAATCGACAACTTAATCATTCTAACTAGGGATATTTAGAAAAGTTTGGTTCTTTTGTTAAATTGCAAAGTTTGAGTGGCAGTGTAACAAGTGGTAGAAAGTGGAAGGCACTACAGTTAACACCTGAACAACATGGGTTTGAACTGCACGGGTCTACTTACATGCCAATTTTTTTTCAGTATTTACAGTACTGTAAATGTGTTTTCTTTCTTAGGATTTTCTTTTTTTCCTTTTTTTATTAATTTTTGTAAAATTTGGGTGTAGTTGATACACGATGTTACATTAGTTTTAGGTGTACAACATAGTGATTCAACTTATCTATACCTTATGCTGTGTTCACCATACGGTAGCTCTCATGTGTCACCAAACAAAACTATCATAGTACTTTCTGATTTTATTAATAACAGTTTTTTATTTTTTTTAAATTGTTTTTTTTTTAATGTTTATTTATTTTTGAGACAGAGACAGACAGAGCATTAACAGGGGAGGGTCAGAGAGAGAGGGAGACATAGAATCTGAAGCAGGCTCCAGGCTCTGAGCTGTCAGCACAGAGCCTGACGCGGGGCTCGAACTCACGAACTGTGAGATCATGACCTGAGCCGAAGCCGGACGCTCAACTGACTGAGCCACCCAGGCGCCCCTAACAGTTTTTTAAATTTAAGTAATCTCTACCCCCAGCATGGCGCTCAAACTCAGGACCCTGAGATCAAGAGTCTCATGCTCTTCTGACTGAGCCAGCCAGGTGCCTCCTTAATAACATTTCTTTTTTCTAGCTTATTTTATTATATACACAAATGACATATAACATGTGTGTTAACTGACTGTTTATGTTATTGGTAAGGCTGCCAGTCAAGAGGCTGGTAGTTAAGTTTTTGGGGCGTCAAAAGTTACATGTGGATTTTTGATTGTGTGGGGTGGGAAGGCCAGCACCTCTGACCCCTGTGTTGTTCAAGGGTCAGCTGTGTATGTTTTGTATCATGCCTCGTCGACACACTTTACGGTGACTCTCTAGGAACTAAGTGTCAGTTGTGGTGTAGTTTTACGTTGGTCTTCAGTCTTCGTCTCAGTTTTAAATGATAGAACTTTAAAGCCAGAAAGACTTGTTTAAACCTTTATCTTGAAGTTATTTCACACTTACAGAAATGTTGCAAGTACAGTACAGAGAACCCTCGAATAAATTATATTTACGTTCATTCAATTTTAGCTTGCCATATCTGCTTTATCATTTTCTTTCTGTACACATATGCACATTGTTTTCCTAAGTCATGTGACAGCAGGTTGTAATACATCTTGCCTTTTTACCTTTTGATACTTTGATGGTATTTTTCTCTGATAAAACCATAGTATAGTTACCAAATTTAGGAAAATATTGACATACTACTTGAGTCTGTAGTCTACATTCCAGTTTTGTCAATTGCTGTAATATCCTTTGTGGCATTCTAGCTCCCTCGTTTAGTCTCCTTTAACCTGGCACAGTTCTTTACCCTTTTCCTTTACCTTTTCGTCTTTGTCTTTTCATGACCCCGCCATTTGGAAGAATTCAGTCCAGTTATTTTGTGGAATGTTCCTTGGTTTGAGTTGGTCCGATGTTTCCTTGTGATTAGATTGGGTTGTACGTCCATGGCTCTACTACAAAAGTGATGTTGTATCCTTCTTAGATTATCACATCTCAGAGGCACACAGTATCTGTCTGCTTCTTACTGTGATACTGATTTTGATCACCTTGTCTTAGCATTTGGTTTCTCTTAGTTATTATTCTTGCCCGTGCAGATAATAAGCTACCAGTGAAGAGACTCTGAGAGTATGCAACAATGCCCTCTTTCTCATCACACTTTTTCTTATGAATTTAGCATACATCAATAATTCTTGAACCAGTCTGTACTATGATGGTTTTAAAGCAGGTGATTTTACCAATGCTATCCTCCCTCCACATTTGTAAGATGATATTCTATTGTATGTCCTTTGGTTTCATCATTTTACTCTGACATATCCCCTATCATGTTTTTGAACACTTCCTTTCTTACACAACAAAATGTTCCTGGCTCATTCTTGTACCTTTCCTGCCTGAGGTTTGAAATCAGCCATTTCTTCAAGGATCCCAGATTCCTTTCAATGGGCAATAGATTCTAGAAGCCCATATCTGGACTCTAGGTATGCTTACTGCTACAGGGTATTATTGCTTCTGGACGTTTTCAGCAGAGATAGAAAATATATATATATTTGAAAATATGTATGTATGTATGTTTTAGAAATACTTCCATTTTCTTAAAAAAAAATTTTTTTTTTAATGTTTAGTTTTGAGAGAGAGAGAGACAGACAACACAAGTGGGAGAGGGGCAGAGAGAGAGGGAGACACAGAATCCGAAGCAGTCTCCAGGCTCTGAGCTGTCAGCACACAGCCCGATGTGGGGCTCAAATTCATGACCCACGAGATGATGACGTGAGCTGAAGTTAGATACTTAATCAACTGAGCTACCCAGGCACCCCAAAATACTTCCATTTTCAAATCAACCCCATAAGTTTTTCTTTGCCTTCCTTCATTTCATTTTTTAAAAATCTCTCTTCATCATTATGTTTACTCATTTGCTCAGTCTTGCAGTACACATAAAATAATTTCAGAATTGCTACATCTATTACTCTGTGAGAAACGGACTTTCTAAGGAGTTCAGAATTTGTCAGTATTACCCCCCTGGCTTAGAGTATATACTCAAGATTACGTGTTCAGAAGTTTCTTCAATCAGTCCTTTCCTCCTCCCCCACCATTCCCCATCCTTTCAGTGTGATTATTCACGTGAAATACAGTTGGTCTCATTTGTTTCTGTTTGCATTCAATTTTAGTTACTATTCTCCTCCCAGTTTTGCTGATTTAATTTTTTTGAATATGTAGAAGTTGATGCATTTCCAAAAATAAAAACAACAATAAGCTGTATTTGGGGAAGTTTCTTCCCTCTTTATCCTTCCAGAGTATTTTCCCCCACCCCTTGTCATTAACCAGTTTTATTGTTTTCTGGTTTATTATTTCTGCATTTCTTTTTGCAAAAGTAAGCAGATATGTTTGTTTTATTTCTTCTTCTTTCTTACACAAAGTGTAGCATTCTGTAGACATCCTCCAAAACAAACTTTTCAAAACATCTTGTCCAAATCTATTAGTTTACAGATGAGGAAACTAAGGTTCAGTGCTTCTAAATTTTTTAGTCTTTGATGTTCCTGTTTTTACTGTTCTTTGCTTCTTATCATTTGTTTAAAATGCTGTGTGTGCTTTGTGAGCTTTCTTGTCTTCCTTTTCTGTAAGTTTAATCGTGTAAATCAATGGAATTCTCTTTTGACATTTTATAGCTGGACTATGAGTATATGAAAACATTTACATGTAAGCTTGCATTCTTTTTAACAGGTGGTCAGTCTGACCAAGGCTATGGGTCTAAGGATGAACTTATAAAGGATGATGCAGAAATTCATATGCCTGAAGAACAAGTAGCAAGAGAATTGATAACTAAAACAAAAGTGCAAACAGAAGGTTGAGTACTGATATTTGCTAGCTTTACTTAGAAAAATACTGTAGTTTTTTTTTTTTTTTCCTCTTAAGATTTCTTTAGTAATCTTTACACCCAATGTAGGGCTCAAACTCACAACACTGAAATACAGGGTCACATGCTCTACCAACTGAGCTAGCCAGGTGCCCCTGTCTTAATTAAGTCTTATTTGATAATTTCTAGAAAGAAATGTAAGGCCTGGGCTTATAAGATACTATGTAATGTTAGCTATGGATAGAATGAGTAGTTTCTGAATTTTAGAATTCAAGAGATCTTTTAGAGACAGTAGGTCAACCCTCAATTTTGTAGGAAAGTGTGATCCATTGACGTATTGATTTGCCAAAGTCAAATAGCTATTTTGTGATAGAACCAAGACTGAACTTGAAGTCCTCAGACTTGTGTTCCAGTGCCTGTTTTATTTTAAAATGCCATTTCACTAGAAGTCCTTCAAATATCTAAGTAGGTATTTTTCATTGGTAGGTTAAATACAGTGTGTGTGGTTTTCCTGTTTGTTTGTTTTTATTTTTTTGTTTTTTAATGGGACTCATTGAGGTAGATATGGTTTGTAGTAATCATTTTATGCAAATGTGGAAGAATTTTCTGGCTTCATGGTAATAAAATGTTCTTCCTATCCTCTTACATAAAAGTGTACTTTCCTTCAATGATGTCACTTATTTTATGCTCCAGAGTTATGCAGAAGCAAGCCCCTCTCCTACTTTACAAGTGATGAGAGTATGTTTGAAGTCCAAAGCCTTAATTTATTCACGGGAGTGCTCAAGTTAGCATTATTGATGCTACAATAAAGCGTTTATTTCAGTCAATGCTGGCAACATTTATGGCATAAAATAAATTAGACACAGTAAATTAGTAATAAAATAGTCATATATTCACTCACACTTGGAGAAAAATATAAAAGAATAAAATATTATAAAAAATCAACATACGGTTTCTGTGCAGTATAAGTAGGAATAACATCCAAATATCTTTTTCGCAGAAGTGTGTGATGTCTCTGCTGTTGTAGCAAAACAGTCACAACCTAGTGCAGAGTCACAGAGTCCTACTGAGCCTCCTGCATGGGGCAGCAGTATTGTGAAAGTTCCATCTGGTATATTCGATCTCAATGGCAGGAAAAGCAGCACTGGTGAGTCTTTACATAATGATTTCTAAGTATTTAAAATATACTTCTACAGATATATATGTCTTTAATGACATTAAGTTGATGACCTAATTGTGATGAACATGCTAAATTTAGAGCCAGAAGTAAGTTTGAATCCTATAAATTGGCTAAAGAAGTTGTTACTTAAAATGTTCAGTGTTTAAAAGGAGGGGTATTTATAGTGTCCAGTTGTTACTGGGAATACATTTTCTTGTTGCAGTGCCTGTTCTCAGTTTGGTCTCTCTTTCTCATGGTAGATAATTAGAGAGGACTGCAGGGCCTCCTATACTCATTAAGAGCAAAGAGGCAGAGATGTTACTAAATTCCAAAGGGGTTTTGTATGGCAATGGAAAGGCAATGGAAGAAGAAGATTCATATCACTATGCTTTACTACACAAAAATACCAGTGGGTTTTTAATTTGGCCAGTTTTTATAGGTATCCTGAGCCACTTATTTGTGATTAAGTATTTGTTTTTTTATGTTTTTTTATAAATTTTTTTTAACATTTATTTATTGAGTTACAGAGACAGACAGAGCATGAGCATGAGAGGGTCAGAGAGAGGGGGAGACACAGAATCTGAAGCAGACTCCAGGCTCTGAGCTGTCAGCACAGAGCCCAACATGGGACTCGAACTCACAAACCGCGAGATCATGACCTGAGCCGAAGTCAGATGCTTTACCAACTGAGCCACCCAGACGCCCCTGTTTTTATGTTTTTTTAATGTTTACTTATTTTTGAGAGAGAGAGAGAGAGAGCAGGGGAGGGGCAGAGAGAGAGAGGGAGACACAGATTTCGAAGCAGGCTCCAGGCTCTAAGCTGTCATCACAGAGCCCGATGCAGGGCACGAATTCATGGACCACAAGATCATGACCTGAGCGAAGTCAGACGCTTAACCGACTGAGCCACCCAGGTGCCCCTGGTTTTTTTTTTTTTTTTTTTTTAAGTTTATTTATTTATTTTGAGAGAAGAGAGCACGAGTGGGGGAGGGGCAGAGAGAGAGGGAGAGAGAGAATCCCAAGCAGACTTCGAACTGTCAGTTTGGAGCCCAACCCAGGGCTCAAACCCATGAACCATGAGATCATTACCTGAGCCAAAATCAACAGTGGGATGCTTAACTGACTGAGCCACCCGGGCTCCCTAGAATATATTTTTTAAATTGAATGTAGAACTCTTAAAATGTAAAATATATTTATAGGTCTGTATTTGTTGACAGGTTTTAGTGAACAATACAGGAATACACAGCATACATTGCATGATTGTTAAATGTGTATATGTATGCATAGAGGATGAAAGGCAGATAATACATTGCAATGTTATTTCTGGGAGGCAGGATTGAATGGAGGCCTTTTGTTGTTCTTTTTTTGTGTACTTTCTTTGTACCTTCTAAACTTTCTGAATCTTACTCTATGTGTCGCTTTTCAAAAACCAGAAAAGACACTTTCGTAAAAGTTATATCGGAAAATAGAGTTTCGTTTTTAATATTGTACCTCCCCTTTTAGGTAGTACATCAAATGTGCCATTTTCTACTCAAGATCCAGTTGAAGATGCAGTCTTTGGTGAAGTTACTAATCCCAAGAAGAATGGTGATAGAGGAGATAAAAGGCAAAAGCATTTCCCAGAGAGGAGTTGTAGTTTCAGTTCTGAAAGTCGAGCTGGAATGTTGCTTAAGAAGAGCAGTTTGGATCTGAATTCAAGTGAAGTGGCTATTATGATGGGAGCAGATGCCAAGATTCTCACAGCCGCACTGGCCTGTCCTAAGACTTCTCCACTCCGTGTTGCGAGCACCCACAGCTTTGAGACTGCTAACAGTTGTCATCTAGTTGATACTAGGACTCGTGTGTCTGAAAGCACTTGGGATTCCGAGCACAGATCTTCTTCGGTATTAGAGATGCTTGAAGAGAGCCAAGAGCTCCTGGAACCTGTGATTGAGGACAGTGCAGCGAAAACTACTATGAAAAAGGACGCATGTGACAGTCTCCAGAATGATAGTAATCAGCCCAGAGACTTGAAAGTAGAACCCAAAGATGTAATAAATAAGAGGAGTAGTTTACATGGTGTTGTTAAAGCTGTTGAGAGGGAGGATGTTGAAACTGGACTAGATCCTTTGTCTCTTTTGGCCACTGAATGTACTGGAGTAAAATCTCAAGATTCTGAAGATAAGGTGTCTTCTCCAGTTATTGCACGCAATCTGGCTGATGAAATTGAAAGCTATATGAACCTAAAGAGTCCTTTGGGTAGCAAGTCTGCTAGTATGGAATTACACGGAGAGGGAAGCAGAGAGTCTGGCACCATCACTGCATGTATTCACTCTCTAGAGAGGCGATCAAGCCTACCTTTAGAGCATGGTCCGGCAGCACAGGAAGTTCCTGAAAGTGAAAAGAGCTCTCCTGCAGAATCTAGGTCTAAAGCTTTCACTGGGCGTTTCAAGCAGCAGACTCCCTCTCGTGCTCACAAAGAACGTTCACCTTCTCTGTCAGCACTAGTGCGGTCTTCACCACATGGCTCGTTGGGCTCTGTGGTAAACTCTTTGTCAGGACTAAAGCTAGATAATATACTCTCAGGACCCAAGATCGATGTCCTCAAATCTGGCATGAAACAAGCAGCTACGGTAGCCAGTAAGATGTGGGTAGCTGTAGCGTCTGCCTATAGCTACTCAGATGATGAGGTAAGAGTGTTTTATGTGTGTGGTCTATCTGATACTGGCATGTTTCTCATATTTTTTTATATGTAAATTATTATTCAGAGATTGCTGGTAACTTTGGTGTTTAAACTTGAGGCGTATGTTACTTCTTCCTTGAAATGACCTGAACCTAAATGTGAGGAAATTAATAATAAAGAAATAGAATATCAGAACTACTTTATAATTCCATAGATCAGTCTGAACTAACACGTTGTTTCTTTGAAAGTACTGATGATTAATACTTAATAATGCCATGTTTTGTTTGCATAGCGCTTCACTCTTAAATAACTTTTATCTATGTTAGCTCTTACATATATGTGAAATCACTCTGCAACTTAGCCTACGTATTTTATACTGCATCACAAAAACTGCTAATTCTTTTGAAAATTATTGTAAAGAGAATTAGTCATTAGACCTTTTTATGAAGTAGAAGTGGGGAAATTTTGCTTATTTGTTTTATAGAAAAAATTTAATTAAAATTTCACCTTTGTGTTTACAGAATTATATAGTACTTAGGCACTTTAGTAGAAAAGACAAACATTTATAAGTGTTCACCACTATGTCACAGGTACTCTCATAAGCTATATATCTATTTTGATATTTTTCATAGCAACCCCACACATCGGTACTGTTGGCATCCCTGTTTTATAGATGAGGTATCTGAGAGTTAGAGAGGTTAATTAATTTCTCCAGGTCCACACAACTAGTGAGAGGCAGAACTAGAATTTGAACTCTGGGAGGTTGACTCTAGAGTCCATGCTTTTAAATTACTGTAGTAGCAAAGAAGAAAGCAATATCTTAGAAGGGGTTCCAGTAGGGGGCTGTCCAAAAAGAGCAAAGCAGGTGATATCTAAGTTGGGTTTGGGTGGATAAATTTGAAATTTTGGGTTAGTCAAAGTGATAAGGTGGTACAAGGTGTATCTGAGAGAATAATGTGAAAAAGCATGGAGGCATAAAACATGCATTTTCAAGATAATACACAATCCATCTCAGATTGCTAAAGTTCTAAATAGGAAGCTAGAGACATAGGAAATGAAATTGGACAAATAAGATTTATATACCATTTGAAAGAAAACTTTATTCTATAGGCAAACTATTAATTGACTCAAAAGTACAATACTGAGTACTATAAGACACAGTTGCATTTTATTGCATTTTAAAGAGCTTACAAGGTCAGTGAAGGAAAGGCCAAATAAACTAGCTTCAAAAGTATCTTAACCTTGCTTTGTGTTAAACTAACCAAATGAGCCACTTGAGTTTTGAAATTTTATCTAACAGTGTTAATAAAACCTTTCTGCAGAGTAATTTGACTTGGA